>NC_090199.1:21200500-21891000 GCF_033026475.1 Channa argus | reverse complement strand
ACAATACAATTACTTGCTTATATACAAAACCTGCTTATAGACAAAATAGGTTTGATTTGATGTAAATACTTCATCGTACCTTGTTTTGAAGGCTTTTAGTTATAGCTAAGGTAAAACACACTGCTGTTACATATATTTAAAGATGCTCTAGTTCAAATGTTTTTTTAATCACAATATAAAAATCACAAAATAAAACCAAGATGAAATTGCGGCCATTAATGGTGAACCTGGAAAAAAATATTAACTGACTCTGCAGCTTCTCTTGGCTTTACAGAGCTCTACAGTGGGTTTCAGCTTGGTATTTAGCTGTCTTGCCGATGATTTAACTGTTCACTCTGACCGAACTGATTTTCAGACAGAGCAGGCAGCTGCTTTCAGGAAAATGCTCTAAACCACACACTGCACAATCCCTCGTCAGCAGCAAGTTGAAGACTTAGAAGTTGAGAGAGACTGGCTGGTGGACACTGAGTAGCATTTAGCATCTGACGATGTGTCAGACTATATCTTGGCTGAGTTCAATGATTTGTGAGGTTGCCTGGAAACAGTAGTGGCTTTAAATGGTCAAACTTTCCTTTAGTTAGTTATTAAGAGACTTCCAGAAAAACTTTTAATTGCATATACAATAAAGAATAAATAGGGGCTTACACTTTTCCCAGATCTGAGTTTATAGCGTCGACCTTTACTTAACCCCAGACTGATTAAAATCCCTCTAACATAACACAAATTGGCTACTATCGAGCTTTACTTTAATCTATGTCCTTTGAATATTTTTCCTGATATTATAAGTAGGATAAAATCAAGCTGCTTATCTTCTGAATTGTTATTCATACTCCTTGTTTTCTTGCTTTCCTTTTATCTTGCTTACATACACACTACCCACAGGACAATAATGTCGTTTGACAGGATGGTAAGGTCAACCCTCGGGCTGTGTGATAGCTTCAGATAGGCATAAACTCTTCCCCTTTTATTCACCTGCTCTCAGACATTAACTAAAGACTGTGTGTGTGTGTGTCTGTATGTGTGTGGAAGAGGCTACTGAGATGTGGTGTTCTTCTTTCTGCAACTAATAATAGAAATAACAAAGTAGAGACAGAGATTTGTGGTGAAAGTCAAGTATAAATGTTTATAAAATGATGATAAAAGCATCAATTAATAATTATGTATCTACTTTGTCTCAGTAGTCTGTTGTTGTGTGTGTTTGTGAAAAGAGTTTTTTATTTAATTATTTATTTAGTCCTTTCAGCTTATCCTGTGAGTTCAAGGTGGCCACAGCGGATCATTGTCCGCATGTTGATTTGGCACAGTTTTTACAGATGCCCTTCCTGACAAAAGCCTCCCCAATTTCTACCGGGCTTGGACCGGCACTGCACAGCTGAGGATGGGAATGGGCTGTTAGGGGTTCAGTGTCTTGTCTTGAACCCCTGACCCTGTGGTCTGTGGACCACTGCCTTTCCAACTGAGCTACAGCCCCTAAAAATATTTTCAAATGACTAACATTACAGACAGTCTTGTGTCTGCAGTTTCTTACATAACATCATACTTCATAGATAGACTCTTAATGCACTGGTGCATGTACGATTTTTTTTTTTTTTAACATTTGAGTAAAGTTCTTTGTTTTAGAAAGAATACAACTGCTTATACAAATTGGGGATTGAGCACATCTGTCTGCTTCTGTGTCTGTGCTTAGAAAGTTGTTTCCAGGACGAACTGTCTGAATGCAACAGAAATCCTACTTAGTATTGGTGAGTCATCCATCGCTCAATTCAAATTCACACCAGCTCGACTCTGCATCCTTAAAAATGGCTTGTATTTTTGACCGTAGATGCACGAAGACGGGAGTAATCTCCTTCAGTGGCTCTTTGTAGCTGATGTGTCAAAGAAAAAAAATCTAGGGAATTTTATTACATCTGACACAAATGTTCAGTTGAACCTATTATAAAATAATTCTGAACAGACATAATAGCTCCACCAACTTTACTGGAAATCTGGAAACAAAGAAGACTATTCTACTACTCTTTTGAAGTTGAGATAATGTCTAAATACAGAATAAGGCTCACAAGACATTAGCTCTTAAGCACAGTGACATTCTCAAAGGACTTCACTAACCCACATTAGACATGGTACCTGACCCTCATAGTGACATGTCTGTGTGTGCAGGCTCAGTTTGATAGACTCATTCAGACTTTTGCTGGATCCACTTATATCACCACTACATCTGTGCTCAGCCTGTACATCAAAAGCACTGCTCTTCACCTATAGACATCCGTCTCAGAAGTCACAAGATCATGATGTTAGAGCTTTATTATACAGTGGGTTGATGTGTGTGCTGAAGAGATTAATATTTCTTAATCTTTGAAACAATTAATCTGCATTTAACTAGATTTGTAGGTGAGGCTTTCAAACCATCTGACTGCTCTGAAAAAACATATAATATATTTGAAAGAAATTATTCTGTCTTATAAAAGTGTGTGTTTGTGTCAATAGTGTGTAATATAGCTCGGAGACGTTTGCATTGTCTGCACAATAATATTGTCTGTATCTCACAATATTTCAATACTATCTCTGATTCATTTTGTTTTTGGCGCATGTACAGCTGTCACATTTATAAAAGTTTGTGAGTGTGTAGCTCAAATGAGAATATGAAATTAAATGGATTATTGCAATAATCTCATCCACAAGGAGCTTTCTGAGGACTACCCTGTAGGCTGTTTTCACTTATTTTGTTCAGTCTGAATGTGAGTGTGTTTGTGTGTGTTCAAAGCCAGCACGCATTTTTGTTACTGCCACATCACCTGATGTTTTGAAGTTGTGAATTTGAAACAGACTCAGATACTCAGATGTGTTTAAAGAAGATATACACTTCCTTATCATTCCTGAACAACTAAGAGCTGATTTCATCCACATTTTACTGTGAGATGATTCAAAGCTCATCGCCCTACACAAACTATGTGAATATGTGGATGACAATAGCTCCTTCTGCCTGTAACATGTTCATTTTAATCAAGAAAACAGTGAGCAAATGTGATTCAATTTGAATCTGACAGATGGTCGCAATCAAACAGGCTGCAAAGGCAGGTGCTGCTGCACACCCCACACTCGGAGTTGGCATTTGGCTCTATGAGGATCCAAAGGAGCACAACAATCTCATTCAGCTGTAAAAAAAAAAAAATGAATAAATACAGTTTAATTACCCATTATTCCCTCTGTGCCTGCAAAACCAGATACAACTTTGGGTCTAAATTGGAGAATTCAAATATAATTATGGGAACGCAATAGATTTCATATACATTATGGTTTAGTTTCTTTGTTGCTTAAATAATCAGTCAATCACAAAATAGACCAGGAAACTGTATTGCCTGTGTGCTGAGTGCATTACTGTCTGAACAGTAATGGTTGAAGTACTCACATTTTAATAAAAAATTAAATCACAGCATGAAATGCTCAGTTACAAGTAAGACAACATTCAAAATTGTATTTATGAAAAAAGTAAATCTGATCTCAATGTTTCCTTTCAGTGTTAATTATAGGCTAATATATATTATTATATCATATATATTATTATGAAATGTACTATAAGCAGCATTTTTGTTTGTCTGCAAAGTAACCATTGTGTGAGTGAACGCTACAGTATTTCCCTTTAAAAGTTGGTGAAAGAAAAGTGGAAAATGCATTCAATTCAAAAAAGTCCAGCACTGATGTTAAAGCAGGAAACGAATTAAATAGAGATCATAATGCTCTCTCTCTCTCTCTCTCTCTCTCTCTCTCTATCTCTGTCTCTCTCTTTTCCTCTCATGAAAAGAAAAAACAAAAAAACAAAAAGCTGTGTGGGTATAAAGTTGGAAGAGAAGCGACGAGGCTGCTGTCAGTACACTCCGCTCAGCACCACGGACAGCGAACCAGCACAAGTTGTTCATCGATACTGGATAAGAATCGGAGTATCGGGAATAAATTTATGATCAGGAGTTTGACTTGGTGGATTTGCACATTTTAGACTGATGACTGGGAGACTTTCCTTTAGTGGCAAAGTAAGTCTTCGCATGGTTTCATCGTTTCTGCTCGGTTTAAACTTGACTCCTTGCGTTCAGAGTGCACCAGGTCACTGCGTGTAGCATTAATATACGAGACAAACATCACGTAGAATTGTAACGCAGCGTTCACTTATAACACAGTTATAAATACGGAGCTTGTTGTCGAGCGCATCTTTCGTGCGTAGAAGTCGTGGCACCGTTTCAGGCCATACACCGAATGACTTGCTTGTGATTGTTGTGCCTGGCAGAAAGAGAGCACAATAATAAGATTCATCATCCGTGTCTCAGCTGCTTGTTGTGTCTTGCGAATCTTTGCAGAACTACTTTTATGTCTCTTCTTTGGATGTGGGATACATGGCAGCACACCTTTCTCTGTGGAGCTGGCTCGTGAAGCACGACGTGCCAGAAGCCACACGCCAATTGTCTGTAGATAAACTCACCTTTTCCTCACCTGTGGACAGAGCACACAGAGCCTCAGAGACACCCTGAGACAGATTGTAAGCCATCTTTCTTACATTTTACCCGATGTTGAAGTGTCCTTCTGCTGGGTAAACTGACATGATAGATGTTAAGACTTTCTTCTAAAACAGTGGGACAGAAAGAAACCGCATCTGGACGTCTTCTCTGAAAACCACAATGGAGTCCCTGGAGCAGACCCACTGGATTCCTCTCTCATCAGACCCCAACTCTTCCTCTGCAGCAACTCCTTCCCCCTTTTTCTTGTCTCCCCCACGCTTCTTCAACATCTCGTCCAACCTGTCCATCCAGAGCGTCCCCTTTCAGGGCAGCAGCACTCTGATCACAGCGCTCATCTCCCTCACAGTCTTCACAGTGGGTCTGACTGGCAACACTCTGGCCATCTACGTGGTTCTGCGCTATGCCAAAATGAAGACAGTCACTAACATCTACATCCTGAACCTGGCTGTGGCCGATGAGCTCTACATCATCGGGCTCCCCTTCCTCACCACGCAGAACGTGCTCTCATACTGGCCCTTTGGCTCCTTGCTGTGCCGCTTGGTCATGACTGCAGACTCTATGAACCAGTTCACGTCCATTTTCTGTCTGACCGTCATGTCCATCGATCGCTACCTGGCTGTTGTTCATCCAATCCGCAGCACCAAGTGGAGACACCCCCGTGTAGCCAAGGTGGTGAGTGCAGCGGTGTGGGCCGTGTCCTTTGTGGTGGTCCTACCGGTGGTCATCTTCTCTGATGTCCAGGTACAAATAATCAGCACCAGTTTATTTCCTTAAACTCAGATAAGTTTCATTCAATCCTTGGTAACATCCCAGTCATCTTCTGCTCAGTGCAGTCCGAATTTCTTAAGAGAGCTTCAAACACAATGAGTTAATCCTGGCACTTCCATGGCACGTCAGAAACACAACACAAAGTCCTATAAAACTGCACGTTAAAGTGCTAATAGTACAAGCAGCAGTAGAAGATAAAGATGAACTGTTCAAAATCACAGTAAATATCATCTTCTATGATGTGAAAATAACATGGTAAGGTTTGTATTATTGGAAAACCCAGTAATGGAGGTTTAAAATGGGGTGGGTGACTATTCACAAAAAATATTTTGTTATTTAGGATTATGAACAAAGGGCTGTGATTGAAAGTTGTTTCAGTTGTTGTTGAAATACTAAACATTCAGAGAATGTAACTTGTCACAAAGCTGCTACGATACATGCCGAACTGCTGAAGGACATTAGTTTGATAAAGGTTTCTTTATGAGTTTGGCAGTTATGCGCTGCTGCTGTATTGGCAGATCTTCCTCAATATAAAAGCACCAAAATGTAATTTCCATTTTACTGAAACCTTCTTTGCTTCATGACTTAAGTGCTGTTTCTCTCCCATATTTACTTACTGATTGTATGAGCATGTAACAATAAAATTTTTAATGGCTGTGGTTGTTTCCTTTGTTAGTTAAAATGTCCTCTCTTTCATTTCCATTCAGGATACATTTAACTCCTGCAACATGATCTGGCCAGAGCCGACCCATGTGTGGTCAACAGCCTTCATACTCTATACGGCCACAGTGGGTTTCTTTGGGCCACTGCTCATCATTTGCCTCTGCTACCTGCTTATCATCATCAAGGTGTGAGTGTGTGCATGATTAGAGGACCAATTTTAAAAAAGCTCATGTATAAATTCATAATCTGTGTTAATATTATGATAATTCCCATCAACCTCAGCATCCTCCCACTCATTTTCATCATCATCATCATTAACACTGTCATATATATCCTGATAACATAATTAAAGTCCTGTTGGTGTTTTTCCTGGAAGGTGAAGTCCTCCGGAGCGCGGGCGGGCTTCCCCAAGCGTCGGCGCTCAGAGCGGAAGGTGACGCGTATGGTGGTGGTGATCGTGGTGGTTTTTGTCCTCTGCTGGCTGCCATTCTTCATCATTAACATGGTCAACTTGGTGGTCATCATCCCAGAGTCCAGCGTCACTGCTGGCATCTACTTCTTTGCTGTCATCCTGTCCTATGCCAATTCCTGTGCCAACCCTCTGCTCTATGGTTTCCTTTCAGATAACTTTAAACAGAGCTTCAGAAAAGTAGGTTAAATATCTAGTAGGTTTAAATATTTCTTGCAGAGAGTCATTTAGATATTTACCATGCAGTGCCATTTATTAATATTGCAACTGGAGCCAGCAGCTTATAGCTTTCTTTAAAAACTTAAGACAGGAGGAAGGAGCCTGTCTTTTTTCAAAAGACACAAATCTTCTCGTACTAAATAGCCTGGTACATCTTGTTTGCTCAATCCATATGATATCTAAAGAGTAAAAACAAGTTGTGCTTCTGGGGAGATATGTGTGACACTATTTCTTAGCTGTGACTGTGGACTTCATGAAGGCAAAGTCAAAATGTCAAGCTTTTCCTGCAAACTGCGATAGTTTGAAACATCCTCCTCCCTCTGTTTGCTGAACACACTTGCTTGGCAGTATGCAGTCTAAAAATAACAATATGAGTGGAAGTACATCTACATCTTCTCTTCTCCATCTGTGCATTAGCAGAAATGTAATACACTGATGTGGTGTCAAGAGGGTAGAGTAAGTGTAAAGTGGATTTCAGTGAGATTCAAGTCTCTCAGTTTTAGCAGAATTACCTCATTAAATGCCATTAATGTAGCACTGTAAATTACATTGTAAATTATTTATGACATTTGTTATTTTACCACTAAGGAAGAACATGGTACATTTATACAATGATGTCCTCATTTTTATATCTTACAAAAGTACTGTAAATTATAGTTTTAAAGTAAATTAAATAAAATTTCTTTGGCCTCTGTATTTCTGCTCATTACTTTTTTCACAATGGCAGATTGTGGAGGTTGTGGTGATGTCACTGACTGTTGTTTGGGGTTTTTTATTCACACCTCCCACAAAGCTTTTTTCATTAGACCTGTTGTTTTTCTTCACTGGCCTGTTCTGTGTGTGTTACTCAGTACACCAGACATTCTGACATTTCAAAATTGCTTCAATAGGGGAAATATTAATAAAACAACAAAACAAAGAAAAAAGCTGAAACAAAAACATATTTTAATTAAGATTATAAGGTTTGGTTATAAAAAGAAAAAAGGTATAATTTGTATATACAGTTTATATTTTATAGTTTATATTCTGTCACTTTTTTAATTCACTGGTGGATGGTGGGTCCAAAACATCTGCATTTTAGTTCTGACCTCTGTTGTTTTGTTACCCTTGTTTTTAAATAGTATCACCATATGATCTCCAAGACAGTGATGGTCTGATACAGTTTCAGTGCCTTTACAGATATTCATTGCTGTGGACCTGCAGGTGCTGTGTGTGAGAAGTGTGAGGTGCAAGGCCAACGGTGTAGATGATGGTGATCCCAGCGCCCCACGCACGGAGAAAACCACAGCACAAGACTGGGTCCTGCTCTCTCCTCGTAACCAGGTCAATCGTGATCCCCAGATCAGCCAGGTACTCTGTGAGTGTTTGTGGTTGTTTGTATTGTTATGTGAGTGGACAAAACACTAAGTAAAATACAACAGAGCCATGTAGAGACAAACATGTGTAGAGAAGCACTATGGGTTCAGCATCATGTCTTATATGTCTCACTATGTCTGCATTATGTCTATATTGGGCCAGAGGTGGTTTACACCGCAAAGTGGGGACCTTCTAGCTGTGAGATGGTTGCGCTAACCACGGAACCACTGTGCTTTCCCTAAACCTAACCATCACAACTAAACGCCTAACTCTAACCCATAACTTTAGCCTGAACCTATTTCTAACAGTAACCTTAAACTCAGTCTTAACCCTCAAACAGACTTAAATTTGTCAGGATTAGCCCTTGAACAAATACAAGTGTGCGCACACACACAAAAAAAAAACACAATTTCAGGATCTTCCACTCCCACATTCAACATTTTCCTAATTACTCAACAGGCCTCTACAGCAGGGCTAATTTTCCATCCATCTGCAATTAACTGCTCTCTCTCTCTCTCTCTTACACACACACACACACACATCCATTGCTGCTTCCTGTTCTCTGCCAGCCTCACTAGAAGTCCAGATCTTCTGAATTAATCAACAGGCAGCTCTGTGTGTGTGTGTGTGTGTGTGTGTGTGTGTGTGTGTGTGTGTGTGTGTGTGTGTGTGTGTGTGTGTGTGTGTGTGTGTGTGTGTGTGTGTGTGTGTGTGTGTGTGTGTGAGGAGAGTAGTTAGGAAAGGAGCTTTGATTCAATCTGTGCAGTGTGGATCATTTGAACAAGAACAGTGAAGTGCATTATACTGACAGTGGCTCTGATGAGACTCTGGGTCAAAATTATGTAAATTGAAACTTCCTTCGTAAGTCAGAGGGCTCAGTTATGAATTTATGGATCTGTAGTTATTCTTACAGTGTATATATAAAATATACATAATATACATATCCAATTCTTTCATGGAGTTGTACACACACTTACATACAATATATACATTAATCACCATAGCAAAAAATGGGTCAAGAAACAAATTAATTTAAAAAAATCACCATTTCAGTAACTTATTATCATTGGTCTGGCACAGATGTTGTATGTAGGCAAGTAAATTATCCTGTTTTAAATTTGGGGGTTCTTAATAACTACAGGGCATTTTGTGGTTTCACTTTGGAACAAAGAGTGAAGCGATGAATGTTAACCCTCTTCCTTCGTGTAGTCACAGGGTAAGTAATGAATGCAGGCTGTAATCCAAAGTGATGAATGTGCAGCCAGTTAATCTATTGCCCTCCAGTATAATGGTAAATCATCTCTATGAAGTCAAACTAGAGCAAAAACTAACTATAACATCTGTTCCAGATTTCCACTACTGTTGCTTAGAAATGTTTATCCTGTATCCTGTAGTAATATAAAGGTACCTAGTAGTTATACAAATATTTACAATGTAAATTGCTTCCAAATGCAAGTTTATTGCCTAACATGTAATATTAGAATACATATCCCTTAGTTAAAATACTTTCAGTATAAATCATGTGCAATATCCCAGGTTGTTTACTCACCAAAACCTAATTTGCCAAAATGTGTCAGTTGGTACTATACAGGTATACCATTATTACACGATGGTGTGCTGTATATTAATTTAATTATTGTTTACTGTTATCTAAAGCATTATCCCAAAACAGCCTATAGAATTGGGGAATTCACCGTTACCGCTTTCTGTTCTCTCTTTCTCTTTTGCATTCCTCAACATTTCATCCTGTTAATGCTTCCTCTGTGAAGATCTCTCCTCACCCTCCAAGCTCGCCTTCTGCTCACACAACAGCAGAGCTGCACCGTGCCACCCCTGCGTGCCGGTCTTCTTCAACACGTCCAGGCTTTGGTGCCACAAGTTCCACGGAAACCGTCGCAGCAGCTTCCATGGTAAACTCCATAGTAAACCCAGCTGAACCTCCCACCGTCACTGACCTGACTACGCCCATGTTTTCTGGGATGGGAGTCCACAGAAGAGGAAGCAGAGATTTTGGTATAGTTAGTGAATAATAGCAGAAACAGATGCTTTTCTGTTGTTACAGTGTACAAATCCATTTCTCAATGCATTGCAACATGTATGCTCTATATCAGTGAAACACTCTCATGAATATTTTTCATGTCTCAGTATCTGCACTTCTGTAATTGTGAAAACCTACTTAGCTGTTTACGAAGCCCCACTTTTCTTTCCACACAGCCATCCAACATAGTAGTAAGTGCCTTTTCAGCTGGTGTCAGCAATCCACAAGCCTCTTCATGGACACAAACATTCACACCTTCATTCTCTCACTTCCTAAAAATGCATAGATTACTTTTAAGAAACAAAAACACTCTCAAAGACAAATTGAAAATCAGTTTAGAAGATTTCCTGAAGGTACCCCACATTAGTCAACTGAGCTTCACAAAGATCGTTAATGCAACATGAGTGCTTCAGGCTAAAAATGTGAAAATCTCACCTACTGCTTCAATTACAGATAAACAGCATAGTGTACTTTTTTTAAATAATAAAAGTATTGAGAATTACAGATAAACAGCATAGTGTACTTTTATTAAATAATAAAAGTATTGAGTTTGAAGCTCCCATTCACTTTTGTTTGTGTTACTTTATCTGAATGTATAAATTATGCCAAATGAACTTAATATCTTCACAGCTTTGAGGATAAAATCTGCTCTAATGCTTTTTGTATACTGGTTTTACTATCAGAAAATAGCTTGGCTGCCATTTGTCAGCTTCTTAGTTACAGGAAATGTGACTCTTTGCCAGTTCACTGTCTTTCTGCACACATGTAGCCAGCACTGAACACAAAATGTCTGACCTCTTCATGTAAATGCCTCTTACTTTGTCTTTGGAAGCTTGTGTGTGACGTACGTGTGTATTCATGTATATTTGTGGCTGTTTGCACTTGTGTACTATACATAAATATTTTCTCTCTGTGGGAGCTGTGATGCTGGTAAATCCAGGGTTTATAGCAGAGCACATTATCACTTGTGTAATTGTGTTCAGCCCCTCATTTATTGTACAGTCCATGCTATTTCTGATCAGACTGTCAGGACAATACCTCAGCCTCCAAGGCCTCACTTAACTCTGGGCTTTGAAGTGCTTAAAATGCAACCTTGTCAATCATTGAGCTTTTATTATTAAAGCTCTTTCATTGTTTATTGGACAGGATAGAAAGGATGTTTGGTTTTGATTGGTTGGTTGGTGCCCTTTAAAATCTTACAAAAGGACATCTCCAAAGCCATCAACTACAATGATAAATACAAGTAACCATAGAAACATTTATTCAGCTTTATTCCCACATCACTGTTTTACGCTGATTTGTGAACAGATCTCAACTAAGATGAGGGTTATTTTGACTGTAAATGTTTTGACTTTAATAAATGAGTCATAATTTGAGCTCCGTTTCCTCCTTTATGTCACAGAATATGATGAATCATGCAAACAGTCATCTGTTTTTTTGTGGGTTAATGAGTAATGCTGTAACATCACTTATACAAACAGTTTCTATCTTCTGGTTTTCAAACGCAATCAATCCATTTATAAAAGCATCAATTGCAGATATATTTATTCAGTAAATGCTATTTAGATTCAAATATCACTTGACTGACTGAACAGATTTGCAGGAGATCGTTCAAAATCTTGGTCACATTTTTGTTCTTTACAAGTACAAAGGACATGTTGTTGTTTGGAATACCATGCACACACACACACACACGCATGCACACGTGCACACACAGCGCAAACTTTCTGGCTGTCAGAAACACAAGAACTTTTCCATTGTTAACAGGCAATAAGACACACACAGACACACACACACACACACACACACACACACACACACACACACACATACACACACACACAAACATAGCCTCATCTATTTGTGGGTATCTAAAGCCATATTTAAAGGTCACCCAAAATGTATTTTTTTCAAACTGTTGTTTTCTTACCAGTGGTGGTGAACACTGTATTTTCTCCTGAATCTAGAACAGTTTGTTTAGGATGCTTCAGTATTTTTTTTCTCTGCACTGTTCTCACTAGTTAGAGGTGAACGGCGACCAGTTAATGACTTCTGAGCATTGATTGAAATTATATAAAATGTAATGGCTGCTCTGCTGCTGGCAGTACACCCACACAGTGCTGATGTAAAGCAGCATCACTTTGCTGGGATCAGGCATCATCAGTTGACCTTAAACGAAAGTTGAAGTCTGTATATTAGTGCATCTGCCAAAAGCACCAGTATAAGGTAGCAAGTGAACTCGGAGTTGAGCATATTTAAAACACGTTAAGTTTAAGAAGAAATATGATAAAGTTATCAGACTGTCAGCTGGTTCGATATGTGCACCAATATTTTAACTATATTAATCAATAAAGTAACTCATAGGACCAGAGGAGTGGTCATACATGTGCCTGTGTGTCATTGCAATGATCACTGTTGATACTTTATATCCTCTCACACGGTAACATGGTATCACTAGTGTAAGACATACAGTACACATATGAGTATGTATTTTTAGAATACTTTACTGATCGCATGAGGAAATTACAAATCATTTTATTAACCTAGCTGTGAGGGATAAGATGGAAGAAACCACATCTTAAATCATAAGTCTTGGTTTTCCTCTTGGTTAATTAGATAGGCTTTCAGCAGGATTTCTCACAGAGCTTACAATAAATATACATAAACTTTAGAGGACACTTTTCCCTGGCTACAAAATGAATTTCTGAATAAATAGAAATTCATGACCCCAACAGAAAATGAAAATCTCTAGATTTTAGATTCTGTATTGATTCTAATGCCTGAGCCTATGATTGCCTGAATGAGACATGCACATTTTAGCATAGATCCATGTTGGAGGAGGGCTACGTCTTGTGTTTCTTCCGGCTGTGGAAACCATGACTAATTATTTTTGACTAATTCATATTTTAGTTTTTTTTGTTTACAAGAATAACTTAATGAATCACCCTTTTTTCTGTAAAAAGTCGGCTCAAACGTGTTGGGTTATGTCTTACCTGACCAACAGTGCAGTTTCTTGTTTCTTCTCTGGCACAAAACACGTCAGTCAAGTGGCTTAGAGAGCTTGTTATGTGCCCCCCTGCAGAAAACATTCTCTCTGGATTAGGACTTGAAGTGAGTCACCTGGGGTTCGACTGTCACTCAGTCTGTTTACAGACCCACAGTCTGATTGACTTATCACATTATGAGTGACAGATGGCATATAGAACTGAAATGGCATTACTCTATAAAGAACTGAAGGAAAAAGGCTAAAGGAGAGCATTGAGACATTATAAAGACAGAAGAAATATCGAAAATGAATTTTAATAAACTTTTAATATTAAAGACCCAACCCCACGTTACACTGCTCCTTTCTACATACTGATGGTATCGTAAGAGATGTTGTGCTCCAGGAGGCTGCCAAAGAACATCTGGTGACAGAACAAAAGCTTTGCAAAGACACAACCATGTAAGGGACAAAAAGGCTGCATGTGGGTTTCATCAGAAGGGAATGAGTGGAATCCATATGAGACATTATGCCCATAAGGAGGAGAAGGAGATGCTGGGTTTAAACAACAGACTGGACAAAGACGTGATGGAGTGACCATTCATCTTTGGCTCTTTACAGATTGATGAACTGTTGATTGGACACACACACACACACACACACACACACACACACACACACACACACACACACACACACACACACACACACACACACACGCACACACACACACACACACCAGAAAAGATAAAAACAGGCTGGCAGGTGCAGCTCTCAAATGTGTCTGTATGTTGCCAGTATTCAAGATCCTTTGGCAGCCACTGTTGTTGTTCTGCTCCTGATTTTTACTCTCAATTTGCTCTCTTTACGTCTTCAGTTGAGTCATTGTATTTGGAAGGTTTTATTCTGTTATCTCCCTGTTTCCCACACCTACTGCATCTTTTTCCATGACTTCCTTTCTCCTCCTTATTCCCTCAAGTTAAAGCTTTGACAGTTTACAAACCCGTGATCAGTTTTGCCTTTCACCATTTGTTTTTTACCTTTCTCCATTTCCTGCACTGTCCACCTCTTCACTTGGCTGTCCTATTCCTAGTCATCCCCTGTGGTCTCAATTCTCTTCACTTTATTTGGCTGGGAGATTAATTCACTAGTAGACCAACTGCCCCCACATTCCAAATCCCATTGACAATTTTCAGATATTACACTCTGATGCAGTTATGGTGATTCGCATCAGATTGGACAATCTTTATGTCAGCCATACAATATTGAATGAAGACATATGCCACCCTTTTGTGTCTGGCTGAAAACTTGTGATTTTGGACAATAAATTAATTTAGAAAATTACCAGAGTTATTCACTTTTCACACAAATTGTCAACCACTGTGGTTTAAACAGCACAAACGTGGCAGGAGAGCGCGCCAAACAGGCTTTCAGTCTCACTAGCCGGCTGCTGCATTTTCCCAAGCGTCTACGCCCTCTGCGTGAAGGTGGACCCGGAACATGGTAGAGGTAAGCCAGTACACCAGAGAGAAATGGGAGGAAAGAAGGTTCTCGGTCTATCCTATCCGAACTGATCCAACTTTTCAAAAGAGGATCGGACAGTGAGCCACACACACCAGCACCATCTTGTCACCCATAAGAAACATAAGCTTATTAGTGTTTTGGGCTGACACATTAGTTGCATTATATTGTAAAATTCACGTGTTTCTGGATCTGTTGGTTATTCTGCTGTTCCACTGAAACATGTAGGTAACCCTCAACCAACTCAGCATGATGTTTATTTGCAGTTTAAACCCATGTAAATGTATGAAAAAAACATCCATCCAACTGTGGATGGACTGTTTAAGAGTCAAAGAAGTGGAAAGATTTCTGAGCTTTGACACTAGGTGACCAGAACTAGTGATTTCCTGTCTGAGCTGATTAAAGTGAGACTTGTAACCATCATAGCCTTTACATTGTTTGCACTATTTTTTTATTAGAGCAGTTTACAATATCTGGAGTCAACCTAAATCCTCTGTCAAAAGTTCTCTTTGTGTGTGTCCTAAAAGTGCATGTTTTTTCTTAAGCATAATAATGGTTTTTGCCTAAAAGCTGAAGACTACCTGGTGAGATTATGAGACTCTTGGGGCAGACAGTGAAGCCCACTGGGGAGTCAAATAAGGAGCAGCAGTGCTGAAATATGAAAGGCTGCACTGCTGGTGGTCTACATCCACAGCAGCAGCTTCTCTCTCTCCCCTCCTGCCCCTTGTTACACTTACTGCTGGTCCTTTGTGCTCTCTCCACAGCCCTGCCTCATGTACTTAGCATCACGCTGTTGCTCTGTTTCTCCTCTTCTCCTTCAAATCATCTCTGATGGCTTTATTGATGTGAAATTGAACAGTTTATTGTCAATAATGTTAACTTCAAGAATGATAATAACAATTCTCAGCAAGTGTTTAATAATAATATTAAACATTACAAATAATGTAAAAATATCTAAATATAACAATACTTTGTAATACTTAACTTAGATTAGGTCGAGGTCTGAGACCTTTGGAACCGAATGAACCTGTGAACTGAGACCTGCACTTTAATAATCTTTTCTGTTTCAGGCTTCTGCTGGTGACAAAGTACTATTATAGTACACAGGAGTGTTACTCTCCAACAGGGCTGTGGGTTTTCTGTACCTTTTATATGATTGTATTCGCTTGGCACCCCAGCTACAGTCAGACCCTGATTAATGTGCAAAATGTAAAAACAGGCACTGGGCTTTGTAGAACTGCGGTTTGGGAACACATTGAATATTATCGTGAGAGCAACTATTCGCTTTAGCTCATATCTTTCTTTAAACTCGTTCAGTAAAATTTGCATCATCGGGGTGAGTACTTGATACCCTATGGCTCTCAGAATAATCGCGTTCTACCATTTTAATTGCCTTTCTGAGCTCCTGTGACATCTGGAACATTCAGACTTTCAAATAGCTTTTCCAGTCAGGCATGAAACATAATATTTCTTATAATCTGGAAAAGTACTTTCTCCATATGCCAATTGTCTGTCTCTTTATTCAGATTCAATTTTCACTTTATATGCTCTTTTCATTTTCAATTTGTCCTGCCACCGTGCTGCAAGGTGTCTGGGACACTGAGAAGTCACGTTGGTGTCTGTCAGTCTACTGCTCTGCCACCCTGTCATCAATTTTCCATCTCATTGAGGGAATGAAAGTGTGGAGCAAGGGGGGACCCAGGAATAAATTTTGGGTGTGATCTGAAGTCAATTATTTATTAAAAGGATAAAAAAAAAAACAGGAAAACATTGACTTATTGCTTCCATTAAATTGTTAATGTAAGTAAATGGCTGCGATGCACAAAGAGCTTGCACCGACAAATAACTGTTGGGTCGCATCCAGTGGCAATCCAACATCTGTTGGGGCCCTAGGCAAATATTTATTTCTTAAATCCACTATGCTTAAGATATCGAAAATACAAGAATATACATACCACACCAGACTGCACATAGCACAATAACTTACAGTAATACAGAGTAGTAATTTTTAGTACACAAAGCTGGACATGTTAGGCTGTTCTGCTAACTTAGTTAACTAATGTTAAATGTTAAAATAAACAAAAGAAACAATGTGATACCAGTGGAAATTCTGTTATTTAACTCTTTTCCCCACAATTACAGCTACACTAGTTATAACTCCATTTAATGTTATATTTAGTCGTTATTATCTGCTCAACTTACCACTATCTTGCTTTTTTCTCTTTTTCTTCTTTTTTCCTCCACTTTTTTGCTTCTAGAAGGATAACTCCTCTTCAATTTCCTTGTTTCATTAGAACTGTTTTTTTCCACTGAATCATGCGCTACTTGCAACCGAGTGATAGTCGAGGTCCTCTTAGCGAGCTCTGAGACTGCTAGTGTCATTGCAAACTTTGCACAAAGTCAGCCCTGGGGCCCCAAGCAGTTGCCCGCCTCGCTTCTGATCACGTCGGCTTTGTTTAGGCCAATAAATTGCAATAGAACACAGCAGAGATAAAAGCCAATGAGCTATTTTTTGACACTTGAAGCATATTATATCGTACATGTACCATTCTTGTAAGAAAATGATGAAACACAAAAATTCCTGTGAAACTGAATGAGCCAGAGAACTGAAATCTCAAAATAAAGAACTCGATCAGTATGTATAATTTTACCCTCTCCAGTTTTTCTGTGGGTACAAAGAAAGAACTGAGCTCTGCTTGTGACAAGTGCTTTCGTGTTCGCCCAAATGTAGACTTGTGACTGACACTTCACAGTGGGCTTCAGTGCCCTGAGAGGAAGAATTTTCTATTTAGGTTTTTTTTCGACAATGTCGGTTGAGTTAACAATGGTACTACACCGGTCAACTCTTTGATAAGCTTCATACAATGCACATTTGTTTAGTGGACGATGAAAGTTTGAAAGTTTTTCAAAGTTTTTTCAGGGTTAAAGCTGCAATATGCAATTCAAGCCAGCACTAGCGTGAGACTCCAAACAAAATCAGTCATGCTCCTTTAAGCCCATTTAGAGCCATATATCTCTGCATTGCTGCCTCTGCTGTTTAATGATTAAAGCTCACAGGAGGCTACGACAACATACCCACACATTGAGATGCATTTTGGAACATATTTCATCTAAAATATAATCAAAAAAATCTAGATCCTGTAACTTTAATTGACAAAGTCCTGGAGTCCACCGGTACTATTAAAATCAGAGAAAGCCAGCTGAAAGTTCAGGCATTTTCTTTTGGTTTTCATTCATTATCTTCTGCTTAAACGCATTCCATACATCCTTCTCCCCAGTAACAATTTCCAGCTCCTTTGGTGGGACTCCGAGGTGTTGTTCTAGGTCTACAACGTTGTCTCCTACCAGTTGAGTGTGACTAAAAGTAGGCATTCTTGGTAAATGCCTGAACCACCTCAACTGACTCCTTTCAATGCAAACGAGCAGTGACTCTACTCCGAAATCCCTTCAGATGTCAGACCTCTGCACCCTATTTCTAAGGTTGGAGCCCAGCCACCCTTTGCAGGAAACTAATTTCAGCTGCTTGTGTCATATTCTTTCGGTCATAACCCAAAGTTAATGACCATACATGAGGGTTGGAACATAGAATGACTGGGAAGTTGAAAGCTTCCCCTTGTTGCTTAGCTCCCTCTTCACCACAATGATTCGGTACAACGTCCGCATTACTGCTGTTGCTGCAAACCGTCCCAGTGCATGCTGAAGGCCACGGTCTGATGAAGCCAAACACAACCACATCATGAGAAATCATGGAAAATGTAGAAAAATAATTGTAAGGTCCCCAAACGAGACACTTTCCTCTCCCGGCTATCCAGTTCATAAAAATCACAAACAGGATCGGTGACAAAGGGCAACCCTGATGGAGGCCAACAGCAACTTATAACGTGTTTGACTTATCACTGAGAATACAAACACGTAACAACCAGGACAGCCTGACAATGTCCAAAACCTTCAGAATTTCAAGGGGAATCTCATCTACACTTGGTGACTTGTCGCCAAGGAGTTCTTCAACTACCTCAGTTATCTCCAACAGTGATATAGAAGAACCTTCCCCCAAGACTTGAAACTCTGCCTGTCCTTCAGAGGGCAAGTTGTACAGGTTCAGGAACTCCTCAAAATGTTACTTTCACTGTCTGACAATATTGTCTGTCTGGGTTAGCAGTTCTCCTCCCCTGCCGAATACAGCCTGGACCAAACTTAGATTTCCCTCTCTTAGGCGACTGACGGTTTTACCGAACT
Source organism: Channa argus (assembly GCF_033026475.1). Classification (NCBI taxonomy): domain Eukaryota; kingdom Metazoa; phylum Chordata; class Actinopteri; order Anabantiformes; family Channidae; genus Channa; species Channa argus. The sequence goes on along the minus strand of NC_090199.1, from coordinate 21,872,242 downwards.
TCCCTGAGGTCAACCAAGTCCATAGCCTAGTTTTCCATAGCGTCTCTGACCTCCTCCAACATCCAAGGTTTTGCTTTTGCAACCACCTGAGCAGCAGCCCTCTGGCCTATTCACCACCAGGTGGTGATCAGTTGACAGCTCTGCAGGTGGTGGGTCCACATGGCGGTGGCTCCATGTCTTCAGGCTGTGCATGACCAGCCCGCATGGGCAAAGGTCCAGCAACCAAAGCTCGCAGACGAGCTCCCCTCCCTGGTCTGGCTCCAGGAGGGTGCCCCTATCTCCCTATTCTTGACAAGGTACCACATTCCCAAACACCAATATCATCAGGGTTTTGTGTGAACTCTTTTGTATTGAATCACACTTTGTCTAGCCCCTCTGGGACCACTATGCCTTGGGAGACCCTAAAAGGGGATATTGCCCCCAACAACCCCTCCACCACGGTTGGGTGGCGATTCTCGAAATGCAGATATGCTTGCTCATTTGTTCTCTCTTATGCCCTAATGGAGGAGAATGACCTGTGTTGGCATTTTAATGTGAATGGAATTGTAATTTGAGTTAAAATGTTGTCAAATTAGGTGTCATTAATGTGGACGTAGCATGGTTAATGCTTCTGATGGACTGGTGTAATAAATAAATCAAGTGAGAGAAGTCAAACAAAAGAAGACTGGTGATTCTCAAAGACGTCAACTTAAAGTTTGCATCAAGTTGATTTTTTTTGTTCGCACATATGACTGGCTGCAGTGAGAAAACTGTGGTGAACATCTTGTTTTGTACAGATAACTGAAGAAAAGGCTCCAACCTTGGGAACATAGTTGAAGATACACAGAAGCTGAGCTGTCATTTGAGGTAAAAATTTGTCAAATAAATGACAAGACAAGTTTACTTACCCTAGTTTATATAACTCTTAAACGAATTAGTTCACAACAGTAATGCGATAATGAAGCAATAAAGAAGGAATTCTCAGTAAAAACTCACTAATAGACCTTTACACGTGGCATTTTAAATATGATTTTAAACAGGACATTTCTTTAACAGTGGCTCCCAGTGACTAACTAAGACTGAGATTATTCTGCATCAACCCCACTACACTATGTCAAGCAAGAGACAGAGTTCAAGTAAAGTCATTTTATTTATATTCCCAATATGCCTTCCCAGTGATCTCTTGAGCTTATCACTTGAGGGAGTTTTTTCTCTATAAAACCTAGGTAAACATATGGGTGCAGAGACAAGACTGCAAATCATAAAAATATATTATGGACATGTCCTGTAGATTTCTTTTTTTTTTTTTTTTTTGAAGTGGAATTTTAGAAGCACTCTCTAAAATATTTGGTATGATGTTTGCTGTAGATGCCTGGAGAAATAAGAGATAAGAAAAAGAAATGCTCATTTCGCACACTGTAGGTAGCTGCCAACAAAGCAATAACACTGAACTGGCTCAAATTGAAAACTCCTTCTCGTGTCTGAATAAAACAGCTACTGAGTGGAAGAAAAATCACTTTCGTGTTTAGATTACAAAATGCAAAATTTACAGATAGGTGGTCAATTTGGTTGAAGAGAGTAGAAGAGGATTAGCGGTAAGACGTCTGAGGGACAGGTACGTTCAGACCTGCACTGTCACAGTACTTTGAACTTATCCATGGTGTGTTTTTGTTCTTGTACTGTTTTCACTTTTTTAGATTATGTGTATTTTGTAATGTGCAATAATCATTATGATCTATGATGGTATGAAATGTTTATATTTTTATTAGAACAAAGCCACGTCACAGAGATGAGAGGTTGTAATAAGGGTGAGTGAAGGGTTGGGTGAGAGATAGAAATGATTCAAGCAATGAGGACAACTGTAGCTCTGAGGCATAAAATAGATGGGATGGACAAATGACAAGAGATGGTAAATAAGGATGCAAAGGGAAAGGGTTTATGACCTGTCTCTTGTTGGGAAGAACAAAATTGTGTAATATGAGGAATGCGTACTTAAAAGTTTTTAAAAATATATCACAGATCACTGAACTGTACATGCTGTATTAGGTTTAAAAGATTTACTGAGACTGACTGACCAGCGAGAGATTGCAGATTGGTGTGTGCTAACCACAAACAAATTTCCACTGTGTTATAACAAAGTTGTGTATTGAAGTAAATGTACATAACTATTAAAGCTGTGTCCCGGTCAGTGCTTCCACAAATAAAGCAGAGCAAGCAAAAAAGTAAGCATACAAAATGTTGATTACCTACTGAAACAAACCTCGAACGCCACGGCTATACAGCAACTGATGCAAGAGCACTTATCATCACATCCAATGTCCTGTTACTGTTAATTTCCTACATTGCTAATCCTCTATTAGTGTGTAGATGATCGAAAACTAAATCACACATCCATCAAACACAACAGCACAAATCATAAGTTATTACTCACACCAGCTCTGCCTGCATCCTGCACCTTTTATGGCCTTTAGTTCTCGACACTCAGTACAGGAGCCACTGTCACATTAACAGGGATGCCATTCAATTTATTACAGTCAGTGTACCGACAAAGTAATTTTGAAACTATTATTTTCTTTATTTACATTTTATAAAAATCTACAGGTTAACACCTTTAAACACATGACTGTATTCTTGGATAAAAAAGCTCACAATCCTCCAGGAGATTCAACAGTGGGCATCAGAGGGGGCAGTGGTTTAGCTGGTGAACATAATAGTGCTGCAGAGTGATGCAGAGGGTGAGCAAAAACACCAAAGAAACTGTACTAATAATGTGTGTCCACACATAGCATTTTACATAAATATTTACTGAAAACTTAAAACTGTTTCCTTTTAGTTTCAAGTTAAAGATAATAGGAAACAGTGCAGCCCAGGACATCAAATGAATTAACAAAGTTACAAAACAAAGTATTTTTGTAATCATTTAATTATGATTATTGTTATGCAGCTGTAAACACATTTTTGAGGAGTAACCATACCACTATGTGAAGTTATTGTCTATCTCCGTGTTTTTTCCAAATCAAATTTTCCTCTAGACTTTAATGAGTGTGTGCTCCATGCTTATAACTTAAAAAAAAAAAAGAATTTCATAATTATAGCTAGACACAGAAATAGCACATATGAACTAGAAAATGATGCCTTGGAGCACAGCAGACAGTAGAGTCTTATTATATTTTTGTTCTGTTTTATATCAGCGGAGACACAGGTGCTCCCCTGAGCCCTCATCTTAAAATAACCTTTGCAGACTGGAGGGAGGCTAGTACTTCACAGAAACAGTTAACTCTGCTAATAAAACAACACAAATGAGACAAATATCTGTTTGTTTTTAATGTTTGTATTTCCCCTTAATGTCGTCATTTTAATGCCCTTTTCCCAACTTCTTCACTGCCCTCATGCCTGCACCTTTTCCACTTAATGTGACTCTTCATTATCATGGCTGAGACTTATACAGGGCATGTGAAAATCAGTGCTGTAGGAGCTTTCTTTTTCCCAGTGGACGGTTTTAGGTAATGATAGAAGATCACATACTGTAGTTCCTAAAAAAACAATGAAGATCTCAGCATGAACCATCCATCCATTGTATGGAGGAACAAGGCTGGATTTATCCAGGACAAATTTTCAGTGTGTCACTTGACTGACATGTCTTTGACTTTTCCAAGCCACCGTGCCATCGTATGGTGATGTATCTGAACTACATGCTGTATAATATAGAAAACAGTAAACAGAAACTGAACTGAAAACACAACCTGACTACAGAGCAAGTTTCAAAAAGGTGAACTTGGGAACTCGTTTATGTGGTGCAGAGAATGAAATGTAATCGGCTTAAAGATACTTAATAACAGCTGACTGTGATCCAGATGCAAGTTTCAAGCTGGGGCCCAGGTACCCACATAGTGACCACTACGTCACTGTGTCAGCTGCGTGTATGCAATTTGTACATTTGTACCATTAAAGTTCAGTTTCAGCTAAGCTTGGCCCTGCATTCTTAGCCAATCTCTGTTAAAAACAAACTGTATGTGGGCACAGGCAAGTACTTCAAAGTGTTCCAGCAGAGATTACTAATATGTTGTATTGGAAAACGAAATGGACAAAAGGGTGTTAATGTTGTATATTTTAATCAAAAGTACTATTTTGCATTAGATAATCACCAATGTTTGATAAGAAATTGTATTACAGCACTTAAATGTGTGTGGAAACTATATGTCTGGCCTATGTATCTGAAACACAAGCACTTTTTCTTGATTTATTGTTTGATTTCATTTAAAATTGATAAAACTGCCATCGTTATCAGTCTATGGTTAATAATAACCCATATTGACATGGTGAAAGTACATTATCAAATGTGAGTTTTCTAAATGTAGACATGGAGACACATGTACACTGTCATGTGCTTTCTACTCTGTCTTCCACGCTACCATAAAGGCCTGACTGATGGATGATCTCATTTGCTTATTCATTTGAATGCGTGGCCTATTGGAAGACTCCTCGTGGTTTCAAACTTTCACAATTATTGAGGCTGCTGTGCTCCTGGAAAACTCAATGCTCAATGCAATGGTTTTTCATAGAAATGGAAAGACAGTTCCTATGGTTTGTTTTTGTGTGTGTGTGCTTTGTGTATGTTTTCTCTATGTAAAACCAGTTTCTACTGGTGGACTCAAGCTCAAAATTACAGGAAACCAAACGAACCTGTGTTTGTTCTGAATACTTTCTGAATTTGCTGTACATTATATGTCTGTCTTTATATTCCTGGTTGAGTGCTTCCACCCAGTGGCCAATATGCAGTATTACATTTAAAATTATACAAACAAAACAAGCTTAAGTGGTTTCTCTCAGCAGGCTCATCTTGTGTCACAATAGGAAAATGAATCCTGAGAGCACAACATAATGGAGGGACAGAGCAAATATTTTCTTCAATAACATAAATGTGAATAAAAGGCAGTAACTTGCTCACTTGTTTCCTGGTTACTGCTTTCTTACTTGGTGTTAATGGTATTTGCCATTAATATTTGTCCTGTGTTTTTGCCCAGCAGGGACATGCTTTGCCTTAGTAACACTAAACTCAAAGTCAGTCCCAAATCTAACCAGTAAGCAGAAATTTTAGAACAGATATGAAAAGTGTGTTTGTGTGTATTTGGTGGAAATATTCTTCAATGTTGTCTGCTTAGAGTTCGTTTATTAAGAGTGCTGGAGACATGCATTTCTAAGAACCTATGGTGTATAAAATGAAAATATGAACTTGAATAGAAAATCTCAGTTTTTTCTTTTGGAAATTATTTGTCAAACCTCAAAGACACTTTGTCTAGTCATACGGATGCATGATGCAAGTTGAATGACCTGATTCCTGTGACATTACATGGCAGGAAGTTGATCCCAAAAAGCAAGACAAATGCTGTGTTCTTTAAAGGTAAAAAATTAAAATGACCAATTTATTGCAATGTAATAACATGATGATAGTGAACCAAGTAAATTTATTTTGTGCATTACTATTGTAACAATACTGCACTATACCACAATCTTATGCCAGACCCCCACCCTCCCAGCCATTCCATCCTCCATCTGTCCTTAGCAAATGTCAGCAAAATGTTTTCCAAGAGCAGAAAACGGTCAATGGTCAGTTGCACCAGGAGGCTTTGACCCAATAAAATACTTACCTTCATGATCCTGTAAATACCTGCCTAAAGGTTTTCCCGGCGGACTAAGCGCCCTTTTGTGAATTATTTCCTCCCACTGGTTAAGTAGTGTCATTGTTGCCACTGTACTAGATTGCTTTACTCACAAACAATGAGCAAAAGGGGTTTTTCACCCTGCAATTACTGATGAAAACTAGTAAGTAGAGTAAGTAAAGTTAACTCCTGCACATGAGTTTTATAAGGTGTTACTGTCTAAATAAAGGTTTTAGTTATTACCAATTTAAATAATCTAGTAATGTAACACTATAACATAAACAAGAAATGAAACAATCCAAACTTTTCCTGTACTTTTCACTGAGTCTTGTCAGTGTATAACACACCACATAAACAAGTAATGTCTTTCTTTGACTGTAAATATAGTGTAAATATAGGGATGAAGCCACACGATCCACACCTGTGACTCTGCTCAGTGTTGCTCCTCCTCCTTACTACTGCATTACGGTGAGCTTTCTCTTGTGGTTTCCTCAGTACCTCTCAAGCACCAGTGGTGAAAGCAGTGCCGTGCCCTGTTGGCCTCCTCATTCAGGTAAGAAACAACATACTTGGAAAAGCCCAGATTTAGAATAAAGATAAACAATACTTGCCTATTACAGTATTGGTTCTGAGAATCAGTCAAGCATTGGCTCTGCAGACTGTCAAAAATAGTAAATTAAAGTAGCAATTTGTGTTAAAAGCAATGTAAACATCAGTATGTAAATGTATGTTTTCTATTTTGTGGTGAGGTTAAACACTCACTAAACTTCATTTAATGCTGGATTTTGTGTTTTTGGTTTTAATGTGTGTATCAGTTAAATGTAGCTTTGCCCTGTCACATGTAAAAACAGAAGTTAATTTCAGGAGTTGTTAAATTGTAATCATAATCTATTATTATTTTTATGCTAGTCTCTAAACATGATCATAATCTGTATCTTCAATCACGCGCAGGTTTTAACAGAGCAAATAATGCCTGGAGTTCTGAATGGAGCAGTAACTGGGAGTGTAGATTTAACTAGATTTAAAAACAGGTTGAGCAAGATTTGCCATCTTGCTCAGCTACATTTCTTTTCTTTTTTTTTATTTCCTTTTACCAGCCATGAGCTTTGCTTGCTTCATCTTTCTTTTTCTAATATCGAGGGTGGTCACAAGAGCTCAGCGCAGCTTAAGGAAAATGCAAACAAATAAAAGCCCTGGCCACATTTAGAAAAAAACGCTAACACAATAATATCAAACACAGATAAACTACTGTGTGAAACATGTTTCACATTTCCAAGAAATGCACTGCCAATATGGAAAATACAAACACTAAAAGAGACATTATTTGTTTTTGCAACAGAAATGTACAGGACATGTTAAAAAGCCGAGAGGACTGAAACTATTTCAATAAGCGATGTTTTTAAAGCTTTGAAACAGCAGAGAGACAAAGAAAATAAACATCACACCTTTGATTGATGAGATTAAAAATGGCTCACTTTCATGGCTTACGGGGATAATTGATGGAACTGTGTTTGCACTTGTGTCATTTGCATTGCCTAATGCCACGTACACCAAGTCATTTTTCCTTCATTTGCTTGTGCTTTGAGTATCACCTTGTGTATTTTGACCTCTCGCTGCACCTAGAGAATTGGTTGTAAATTTGCATGCACAGAGATGTGAATCAACACCTTCTTCTCACCTTTCTTAGGAGTGTTTACGTTTTACTGCACAGTTATCACATATTGGTTTGTCAAACACTAACCTGAATCCTATCAGCCAGCCCTGACCTACTTATAAGCACTAACTAGTAACATGCAAGTTGACCTATAACAGTGGCTTTTGGTCACATGAGCAAAGTGTCTTACATTAACTGGTATTTACATTCAAGCAGAATAAAATGCCACAAAACCTGCTCGCTTGGGTACAAATGCCAGAGAGATGATGTGTTAACAGCTGGTCTTTCATTGTTTCAAATTGCTTTACATGTTTATTAGCAAGTTTACACCTGTGAGCGAGAAAAAAAATGGTATGAAAATAGGTGAAACAGGTTCCAGGTTTCTATCTGTGGTCATGATTAAACAACATTATCACCTCCTTCACTGCTTGCCTTCTTTGAGAGTGTATTTAGAGATATGTTTGCATTTCAAGACATAGTTCTCTGTTTTGGCAACATTTCTGGTCCATTACACAGATATCATGGAAAAAGGTCAGGGACCTCCTCCAGGAATGCAATTCGCACAGATGCCGGCACCACCATACCCTGGTCCAGAACAAACAGCGGGAATGTACCCTTCCCCAGCTCAGCCTGGTAAAATATCAGAGGGATTTCACATTACTTGCTTTTTTCCCTCATAAATTCAATTTAGTTTTTTTTTTTAAATTTAGAAAACTCCTTTCATTTTAATCCATCTGCTAGGAGCCTTGTGTTGTGTTTTCCTCTTTAAGCCATGTGTCTTATTCTTATTTTCAGTTCAACACCCTGTTTACCAGTACACCTCACCACAACAGCCACATGTCTTGCAACCTGGTAAGTGTGTGTCTCCAACTATCTCTGACAAACAAACATCAAATTTGTTTAGTAATGAAAAAAAAAACAGCAAGAAGTCTTTGTGATTTTGGTGGCTCTGAGTAAATGAGGATTGTTGGACTAGTGGAGAGGGGTCTTTAGTCCAGTGTTTTTTCTGCTTACAGTGAACCAGGTGGTGGTCGTGCAGCAGTTGCCGACTGATGCTCCTGGACAGATGATGTGTCCTTCCTGCCGAAACTCTGTCGTCACTTCAATCCAGTACAAAAATGGCCTGCTCACTTGGCTGATCTGTGGTATACTGGGATTTTTCCTGTGAGTAGAGATCCTAACTCACACACACAAACACACACTTTGTTGTTTGTATAGATATCATTGTATAGGTATCAGTATCATTCTGACTTTATTGCAATGCTCCATACCAGGTGCTGGCCTTGCTGTTGGATCCCATTCTGTGTGGATTCTACCAAAGATGTAGAGCATATTTGTCCTGTATGTAACTCTATCCTGTCCGTCCATAAACGCATGTGAAACAGTACTGTCAACTCACGCTGTCACTCAGGGCTAACGGTCTGCCAAAGTAATAACAAAAGACAAGGCAGCAATGACTAAATAAACATGTGTACAGGGGCCAAACCTCTCTATCCAAATGTCAGACGTCATCTTGAACCCTGTGCTTACTTTTATGAAATAACATATGGTACCAGCATTGCTCTAATGTAAATATGTGGAGTTTGAAGATCCCATTTTTCTTCTGTTATCTGATGATTTGAAATGTGCAATTATGTTGTAAAATTGTAATGTAAAATATATTTGTTTAATTATATTAGTCATGTTTTCCTTTATTGTCCTGTCTCTTTGTAATATACCAAGGTGTTCAATTTTCTTTCAACTAAATTATTATGTGGATTAAATTCAGATGGAATGTTTCATTTCTTTTTAATTGATAAAAATATTTTAACATCAATAAATTTGTGAACCAAGAGTCAAGATTTGGACTTGTAGGCAAACAACATTCTACAGCCTTTGGAAAATACATATTGACATAAAACACTGTAAAATACAATGAATAGTTGTGTCATGCATAACAAGTTACGTCGTTCAATTTAGCCTTTTAATTAAGCCCTTTACTGCAATAAAAAAGCACGTCATTGAGTGTACAATGGGATAAATGTGAATGAATACATCTCCAGTTAAGTAACTTTGAAAAATACATTTATTCTCTTAGGAAACCATGAAGCAAACTGCTACTACGCATTCATCGGTTATTTGATCTGTATCAGTATACTATTTAAACTGCAGAAACTCTGTAAATATAAGAATATTAATTAAATAAAGAATTTTCAACGTCAAGCAGACAAAAAAGCTTCGGTGATCACTCATGTATTGGTGTCAACATCTCTAAACAGAAGGCTTAGGGAGAGCAAAATTATAGGTGGTAGCACTGTCAGTGAGTGGCCTTTGAAGTCACGTAAGTGTCATGAGACTATAAATCATATGGCATCCGCATTGATATCAGATATGCTGGCAAAGAAGGCTTTGTAAGACCTATTCAGTAGAACAGTCTGATTAGAGTAGGTAATAAAAGCATATAATGCAGGGCTGTTTCATAGCAGACATTTTGAAAAGTCATAATAGGGAAAGGAAAGCTGTATTCAGCATTAATGACGATAGCTTTCATACGTATCATTGTCATTGTTTGCCTTGTGCGTTATTGTTTGATGGTTTGGCTCAATATTTAAATGGGGCAGAGCTGTCAATAATGCATTAGCTCTGCTTTTCCTGCAAGTCAAATGCTGTCAAAAAGACTGTGAACAATGCAGACGTTTTCTCTGGTATATGCTGCATCCGCACTGCTCCCACTGTAGTGCACTAAAAACTACCTGGTGCTCAACATGCTCAAGACTGTTGAGATGATTTCCAAAAGACCCCCCCTCTCAAAACCTGCACTCACTATATCCACCAACCCTGGGTCAACAGTGGAAACCTCTCCCACACATTTCCCAAGAGTTGGGAGAAGTGGAGAAATGGAACAATAACATCGACCACATTCCTTAGAAAGGCTCAGGAGAGGATGTACTTGGATGTACAGCTGAAGCATGTCAAACTAGCACAGGAGTTGCTGATCCAATTCTACTCTGCTGTCACTGAGTTGGTCATGTGCTCCTCTGTCACAGTCTGGTTTTGGTGCTGCCACCAAACAGGACAAGATCACACTGCAGCGGAATGATTAGTGCTCCTCAGGATGTGTGAACATCTAGATCCACCCTGTGCACTTCAACTCCGCCCCACAGACCTCTGTCTGGCAAAACCACCAGACACCAGAGCAGTTTCACTCCTCAGGCCATCACACTCATTTAAAGCTGACCTCATACTGCTACATTGCTGTATCTATGCTGTACTGTCCCCTACATGAATCCCTACACTCCAACACAGGGATTAAACATGAACATACTGCACCTTAAGTACTGCTACACACAGCACAACAGGGTTTGCCTTTGTGTTATTGATACCAGTTAGTATGTATTATCCTAGAGAGCTACCGATGATCTGAAGCAAAATTATTGTATGGATCAGAATGCTGATTCTATTCTATGCTATTCTGTTTAGGAGAGTTAAGGCCATGGTTCAACACGTTTCAAAACATTTGGTGGCTGTGCGTTTGTTGATTTGCAATTTCCCCATTTGAAAGGAAAAAAAAGCAAAACAAGTTGATCGATGAGTGAAAAATTTGGGGTTCAAAATGGCTCCTTAAGTAATAGTAGGGCCATAAAAATATTTTATTATTAAAATAATAGGAAGGAAGAGCATGAAAAAAAACAACCTGTAGTTCTTCAATTAGACAGCAGGTAGAGCCAGTGGACTGGGTTACAACAGTCTTAGTCTCCAAAACTGCTGTTTTACTGTATCTATGTTTTAGTCTTCATAAGCTGTTTAAAGCAGATGTTAAAGAGACATTTGTCCCAATTCAGCCAGCTGCAAACACATGTCCCTGTGATGACAAATCATACTCTGTGGTGACTTAATGACTGAAGTCCTAGCGCATCCTCATGGCTAAGCGGGAAAAATAAACCTCCAGCAGTGACTGTTTTAATTGTCTAAGTGAGAAGGAAGACAACTGTACATTCAGTCCAACGAGGTTTCCCCTGCAGACTCCCTCTGTGCCCTCTGTGTGTGACCTGGACATGTCCTGTGGAGTGATGTGGGGTAAAGCTGGGATTATTGGCTGGGCCATAATTATCAAAGTCCTGTTGGACTGTGACTATAGTAACTGCTGGATTACCGAGATTAGGATTGATGAGTTACTCAGCGCTTCTCTGTCCCTCTCTGTCCGCTTTTCTCTCACACAATAAGAAAACGAACAGCACATAGTTACAGGCTACTGATAACTATTGATTAATCTGCTGCTTGATATCTTGAAACGTTTTCACCAAAATGTTTAAAAATAGTACAAAATAATAGTTTTCTGTTGACATAACAGAGGTATTAACATTGACCTGCAGCTTTCGCAGTTAAGAGTATTCCAGGACACGACTCTCCACGAAAAGCAAATTGATGTTTTTTTACTTGAGTGTTTGTGTAAAAAAATAACTGGGATATAGTTATAGATAGTTTTTATGCTAAGCTAAGCTAGCTGGCTCTTAGCTTTAGCTTCTCCTTTAGTGTAGGACCTGCTAATCGAACCACCCTTTAAGCGGGATCAGGTGTGCTCTCCTTTACTCACACCTGGTCGTCCTCTGTTTGGCCCCTGTCTGCCCCTGAGGTCACTAATGTCTGCCAGCATCAGTTTCTCACACTGATCCAAATGGACATGATTGGCTGTTCCTTGTTACTGTTTTTCTTACGTTATCGCCCCTTCAGCTTCACAAGAAGCCAACTCCAGGTGAGGAGATTAGGCTGAATCATGTCTTCAAGACTATTACATAATACCCTACTAGGTTGGCCACGTGGCTCACCTGTGTTTGGAGTCTGCCCTTCCCAGTCTAAAGCCCATCTTCACTCTGCAACACACAGCATCCACAGATATCCTATTGCTTTAGAGACATCTGATTGTTTTGGTCCAATCTGGTGATCAAAGAGGAATCTCCCACAGCTCTGGATGTGAGGAAGAATTGTACAAGGGGTATGAAGAAGACATGAGAGTCTGAAGTCAGGAAATAACACTGAGATGTGCAAACGAGTGACTAATACTGGATTGGCCGCGCATTGCCATACTTACAAGTTATATGCTGTACTAACTTCCTATTCTCTTCCTGTTTAGACAGGTGGACCAGCGAATCATCCTCCCCATGTGTGGGGGAAGAGAGGTGAAGCTGGGATTACATTTGTGTTGACACCTCCACAGATTGAGCGTGAAGCAGCGAGAGAGAAACAGACGTGCAGACAGAATGAACAGAAAGAGGAGGACGGAGGGAGCGAGAAAGAGGCAGAGACAGTGAGAGAGAAGAATGAAAGAGAATGAAAGAGAGACAGAAGATATATTTGACCATGTGGGTGTGTGAAGTATCAAGGCATGCATCATAATTGTCGATTCTTCTCTGAGCTGCTGGACGTGTCATTGCAGCAGCAGGACATTATTGGTCTCACAAAGTGTGTTATTTGGTTCTTTAAAACAGTGGGAGCTGGGAGCACTGAGAGCGTCACAAGAGACATTTTCACAGACAAAATGGAAACCCTTTTGTTTCTGCTGCCTTAAGGGTTTCATCAACTGGGATTATAAAAATACTTTAACTAGTTAAAATGATGCAGGCTGGAAAAATCACGCCTCTTCGTTGTTAATAATCAAGGACATAAGTCAAGAATTTGTCTAAGGTGAGTTTCAAAAGGTTTTAAATGAAGAAAAATAATTGTGTTAATGCTGTTCGCTTTTAATATGTTAATGCTGTATACATGTGTTTGTCTCTTTGTGACTGTGGTCTTACATCGACAGTAAAGATGATATTTTATTAAAGTGACAGACAGTCTGCTGATGCTGTTTGTGGCATAAAACATGGCATTAGGGTAAAGGTTAAATTTTATGGTCATGCTGGGACGGGAAATACACTGTGTCAATTAGGGTCGTCATCACAAAGTCCTCACATGTAAGTATAAACGTTCTGTGTGCGTGTGTGTGTGCGTATTTGTGCATTTCTCTGTGCTTTTGGGTACTGAAACCCGACTTCTCAAAAGCCCAGTATGCGATGTACTCAGCCCACGCTGTTTCCCGTTCCCATGGAAACCATTGCCAAGTGCTAAAAGCAGTCCTGTTCGTTGTTGCCAGTGCCTGAGTGTGTGCTTGTGTTTGTGTGTGTCTGAAAGGGACAGAATCACATTAATCTATGATATGTAACAAATTATGTATATTGCATTTGTAAAGATGCTATATAGACTAACATAATTTATGCCTGCATTCACCTCTTTGCCTCTTTTCTCTCTGGAGGTTTTTCAAAATATCATTGCTCTTATTTATCTCTCTCAGGCTTTACCTCTCATTCTCCTCTTACTCCCCTCATCCCTACATTTGTTTCTTTCTCTCTGTTTGTAAGATGGCAGTCAGCCTTATCATTATCTGCCTCCTGTCACTGATTGGCTACGGCTCATCCCATCCTTCTCCTCCTCCTCGGGGATGCAGCATGAATGTGGACCCCACTTACAGAGTGCTGTGTGACCTGGAGTCAGTCTGGGGTGTGGTTCTGGAGGCCGTGGCCTGCAGTGGTGGCGTCACCTCCCTGGTCCTCGCAGTGCTTCTGCTAGTCAAGCTGCGGACCATTTCTGACTCCGCCAGGTGTTCCAGCGTGGGGCCTCTTCTTCTGCTCCTAGGGACGCTTCTTGGGATTTTCTGCATCTCCCTGGCATTCCTGGTGGGGAAGAACCAGGCACTCTGTGTGGTCCGCAGGGCCTTCTGGGGTCCCCTCTTTGCCCTCTGCTTCTCCAGCTTGCTAGTGCAGGGTGTGAGGCTAAGGAGGCTGGTGGCTGGCAAGACGAGCCCATCGGGCAGCTCTCTGGCAGCACTCGGCCTGGCCTTGGCCTTAGTTCAGGGAATCATCTCTGCCGAATGGGTCCTGTTGACTGTAGTCAGGGAGGGTCATCCGGCCTGTGAATATCCACCTTTGGACTTTGCCTTGACCTGCAGCTACACCCTGGGGCTGCTCCTTATAGCCATGGGCCTTTCTCTGGGGGTGGTGTTGTGTGGAGGAGAGCTGGGTGCAGAAGGTGGAGGTGGCAGTGAAGAAGATAGAGAGGGAGAGAGTGAAAAACGAAGATGGAAGTGTAATGCTGTCTGGCTCTTCCTGTCCAGTCTAGCATCAGCACTGCTGTGGGTGGCTTGGTTGGGTTTTTATCTTTATGGCAGCCAGGCACTGAGGGGAAAGGGAAAAGGGGAAAAGTTGGGAGGAAAGAAGGACGTGAAGGTGCTGGATGAGCCTGCCCTGGCGGTGGCCCTGGTCATTCAAGGCTGGATCCTACTGCTGTTCCACGCTATTCCAGAGGTGCACCTGTGTCTCCGGAAACTTCCACAATCCAGCACGCAAGATTTTTTCGACACCAGTCACACGTCCCCTCCTCCACATTTTGGAGATGAGCTCCCTGCACACTCTCACCGACCCTTCCCGGAAAACCAGGGCTTCTCTATGGAGGAGCACAGTGCAAGTAGGTTTACGTAATATTTGTAATATGTGTCCTTGTAGATCTTGCACTTTGTATGACAAAGACAAATAATCTGTTTTGACCTGGGCTGAATTCTGCCTTCAGTTTAGAAGTCATTAGGTCTTATTTTCAACAAAATACGTCTGGCATCTACATGTTTTACAGCAAATTATAGGAGTACTGTTGCTAGGAAACTGACAACAAAAATACATGTGTTTTTTTAGAGACAGCGTCACTAACTTTGTTTTTTCAATATCACGAGAAGCACTTAAAACGCTGTAGACAACAATCTTTCATTGGATCTGACATTTTATATCAATACTGCAATCGATAATTACTTTTGATATAAATCTAAATAACACGTAAATAAAACTTCTGTATGTTTTTAATAGAAATGTGCTCCACACCTTATCTTAAACTTCTAAAAGTTTTTGAGTGAGGCTCGCACTGCTGACTGGTCTGAGAAGTTTAGTAGAATTCCTATTTATTTAAATTTCATAACTATGACTATGGGCAGCACAGTGGTGGGGTAGTTAGAAGGGCCTTGTCACAGATGGAAGGTCCCTGGTTTGACTCTGTTGTCTGCTGCCTCTCAGTTTGGTATGGTCTCAGTATGTTCTTCCTGTGTGGGTTTCCTCCCACAGTTCAAAGACATGCATGTTAGGTTAATTTGTGACTTTAAATTGCATAAAGCTGTGAGTGGGAATGGTTGCATATTGCTGCTGTCTTACAGCTGGGATAAGTTCCAGCACCCATGCACTAAGTTGTAAAGATAAGAAATGGAACTATGGCTGGATTGATGTGCCTCGAGCTGACAGTGTGCAACATTTTAGCTCGAGTTGCTAATGTAGCAAAATTACTCAAATGACAAATACAAAAAAACCCAAACATTAACATGTCGGCATAAGTTCATTCAAATTAAATCAATGGACTCAATTAGATATTTTAAATAAATTAAATAAAATGTTTAAAATAGGTTAATTTCATTTGTATGGACCAGATCAGCCTGCTGCAGCATTAAGTGGTGTTTCTGTAAAACAGGATTCTGTAAGTGACAAGAGGAGGAGTAAAATCTATATTGAAATATTATAGTTTATTCATTTATCTAACTCATAGATTTGTATAATCTGTTTGTGATGTCCGTGGATGCAGTGATTGATTCTGTACACACTGAGTCAAAACATAACAGTACATTTGTAGCCCACCCCTGACTGTGAGTAGTTTTTCACAGTGAGTAGGCGAATTTACTGGACTCAGACGTAGGACCTAGTTTCAGTGCTAAAATACTCTGTGAATTACTTCCAGTAAAGCTTCCTGACATGTACCAAGCATTGCATAAATAAGAAAAAGTGACGTGATGTGAGTCTTTTATAGATTCATAACAGCTTCAGGTAAAGTAAAATCACCTGAACTATTTATCTATTAAACAAATGCTTTAAACTTGAGAAGCCATTAATGACTAACATATTACGATACAACCATAAGTGCCATGTCGCTTTGTTTACGGCAAGACTGGCTGATTTCTAGCTACTGCCCCCAATCCAAAATCCAATTATACCTGATTATCAGGAGGGCTGTGCTGGGAGATTTATGAGTAATTTCTGTCAGATTGCTCTCCATATTTATTTGATGCCAAATGCAAAGATGCAGCGCTAAACCTTGAGAAACCAGGACAAACAAAGACTGGAGGCAGTGGCAGGAGAGAATAACAAAGAGGTATATGCAAGGTAGCAGGGTCCAACAGCTTGATTTGCTGTCTATTATACAGCTGACTAAAAAGGAGATAATGGATACAGAGAGGAAAATCAAGTAACATGGGTATAGTTACAGTCTATATAAGTCTATATAAGGAATCTGCAAGTAATGCATTAATATATGGATAGAAATAATGGGCAGAGCTATTAAAATAAGAGTCACTTGTAATTTTCCTTTAAAATCAAATGTGTAAAAGTAAAATGAATACAATCCTTTTCATGCAAATGCCAAATGAACTTAATTAGCATTAAAATGGACTCACTGTAACGCACAGAGAAGTTTTACAGTGGCTATTGTTAGCAAACACTAGATAGATTACACAGTGCAGAGACCAGAGTGGTTGCAGGTGGAAATTAGTTTGGCTAAAGAAACGTAGCCTCTGTCCAAAATAGTTCTGTGTATAATACATACTGCACTGTGTGTACATTTCTGTCAAATATTCCTACACCTGAAAACAGAAAAAGTGTTTCCTGCATGTACACTACAGCTTTCTATATTTCATAGACACAAAAATGAACAGTTATGCAACACTACAGCTGCCAATGATGACAAAAATGGACGGATGACTCGCAAGTGCCCACAATCTTAATTTAAAGCTTACAGCAGAATAAACTCATCAGTGCACTGTAACATTTCCTGGGTTAAAATTCACGCAGTGTTGGGGACATAGTGCCAACATGGATTTAATTTACCTAGTGAGTTGTGTCATTTATACATCTCCACTGGGTCACTGCGTATGAGTGCGTATGAGTAAACATGGGAGTGACACGGACGTAGCCTCGCCTAAATGGCCCCCACATTTCCACCCACCTGAAACCTCTGCTTAGGTTTCAGAGCGATGACGGAAATAGAGTAGCAAAGTGGGAGATGGCACTGGATTAGGATGTCTTCTTCCTCTTTTGCATTTCCATTTAAATTTTTTGTTTCAGAAATCTCTTCAGTGTTGTTAAGAGGGAAATCTCCACAATATCACAATAACATTTAGATGGGCAGGGGGAGGCCCAAAATAGTTCAATGATGATAGCAATAGTAGCAATAACAATGTGCCACTTAGAGGCAACAGTAAATGTGGGAGTCAATACATGGCTGAATTCACCCATAATGTATGCAGACATTAAAGAAGAATTATTTTAGGCTGCAGATTGTTCTGTTAGTTTTCTCAACGCTGTAATCTTCCACCTACTCTAACTAACGTACGTCACAGTGTTTGGCTGATTGGCTTAAATACCAAGATGCACCTTGGGATTGGTGGTTAACTTGTACCTTGATGTTTTTACGTCTACAGGCTTGTCATCTTGAGGTTTAATGAAAAAAACAAGATATATTTCTAGCACAGTGTCAAATTTTCATGCTGATCCAAGGCGTAGAGGTGCTTCAGCTAAGTGTTGAGTGGAACCAGTGAAATATCTTCCCCCACTTTGCAACACTGTAATGGAAGGTCATCAAACTCCATGCACCTAAATGCAGGTGTAATTTAAGTTGCTCTGTACAACTTACAGTAGCTGTCAACTAAGCACCATCTGTAAGCACCTACACAGTCCTGAAAAGATGACTAATCAACCATAATAATTAAAATCACCTGTGTGGGTTCACTATGGGTGCAAAGGGCATCTGAGTTACCGAGTGCTGTGAAAATTATACAGCGGAAGCTGGATACAGAATACAGAAAATACAGAAAATGTAAGACTTGTTTATGTAACACCTGTAACATGTGTGTCTCTGTGTGTGTGTTGTGTTGCGTGGTCTGTCAGCTCTTCGAAGTGGAACATACCACAGCAGCCATGGGAGTGTGCGTCCTGGCATTGCCTTCAGGGGCCACGTCTACCAACCCACTGAGATGGCCCTGGTTATGAACGGTGGCACAGTAAGTATGGGGTCATTAACCTACTCTTACTTACTCATTAACTTACTTACTCTAGTTATTCACTGCTTGTTTGTCCCCTGTAGATGCCCACAGCCCCAATTAACTACACCGGGAGACGGTTATGGTAACAGGGGCCACATGTGAAGAGGATATCATGCTGCAACGCTTGTGAATGATATAATTTCCTATTTCCTTAAAAGAAATAGCAAATAATAACAGCATCATATAAATCACTAAATTGATTTGATAGAAGCCAGAAATGTTTATTTTAAATGTGTTAAAAAACTGTAATAGTGTTTTTAATGGCATATTCTCTAGTGTCTTTTTATTGGCAGACTGGACACAAAATCACAAGAGAGGGAAGAGAAAATGACACAGCTTCAAGAGTTTAAGATTATCGAGAGTTTATCACAGAGTCAGGGTTTTTGCAGTGAATTGTTATGATAAGTACTGACTGGCATAAATGTACTATGTAAATACCCTGGCAAGGAGTGTATGAGGAGAGCAAATGTTAGTATACTGTATGTAGAGAGAATATAGGGAAAGTAGGGACAATAAAGAATGACTTGAATGTAGTGACATTTTGCCAGAACAGCTCTAAATGAATGTTGTTACAGTACTTACTGATGCCTATTCATCTAAGCTGCCTGCTTCATAAAACTCCTTATTCCCTCTGTTTTTAAAATGGAAACAACCCCTTAGGATGTTTACGTAAATTACCTGCATACACCCACAAAGCTTGCTTGGCCTTTGTATTTCACACCGAAAACCCAAAGGACTCTTGTCGTGTTTTTTCTCTCCACATCTCCATTCTGTTATCAGTGCTATTGGAGACTTTGGCACATTTAACCATGTTTATTGATGAATGCTATGTATTTAATAAAACCTGCTGGTTTGTAAAGGATTATCAGCAGCTTTTAAGGGTAAAAGCTGGGGCTACAGCTCATGGATAACTAGTTTTTAAAAAGCATATCATTAAAAGCCATTTAAATACTGCAATATCTGTGGTGCAGTATAGGATTTACTCTAGGAGGTTGTGATTTTGCACTTTATCAGCGCTGAACGTGTCTGGGCATTGTGATATTTGAGATGTATAATCATTTGAGATGCATGTAAAAGCATAGTTTTAAAGAAATGTATTTTGTCAAAATTCATGTATTTTAAGTGTTTTCTAGAATTTTGATATACACATGGAAGAGAAAGAATGAAATGAATTTGACAAAACTGTCTCAAGCACTCAAAAAACAAAAATGGACATTTAAACACAATGGCAACTGAGAAAACCCTATCTGCTGTGGAAGACCATGTAATACAACTGAAAGCTCCTGAATACTGTTAGACTCTTTGATTATCCACTTTCAGTTCGTTTTCACTCTTGTTTGCCCACCTTATTTTATATTCAACATGAATTTGAGCATTACATACACCAGGATCCCTTTAAATTTCTAACTCCATCGAATACAGAGAAAACATTCTGTCATCCATCACTGTGAGTTTAATTGAATGTTTCTGTGAAACTGCAAAGTTTGGCTCAGAGTCCACAATTTTTAGTTAACAGCTATTCAAATACACTGGCATTTGGCCTCTGTGACATGAAGAAAACTTTAACTTTAAAGAAAACACTTCAAATGACTAGACAGTCCAATCTACCAAGCTGAATAATATCCAAGACACGTTATTCAGTTTATGTACAATACAAAGAACAGTCACCATGTTCAAAATTCCTCTACTCACTTCACTAAATAACACTGTTCCCAACTTTGCTTTTGTGTACAGGTGTGTGCTCTAATATTGTACAATGAAAATAGTATCATTGCTGGATTTTTATGACATAACCCTATATAACTGACCTTTAATCATGTAAATTATACATGTGAAAGATCACTGGTATTTTACTTTTGAGATGCTCTTATGATGATCACTGTTTTATGACAGCGTAACATGCATGTCTGTAATGTGATTTGCACAAAGTGACTAATACATCAGTGCACATTTTATGTTAATTTCTGTGTGGTCTTTTTTTACTTTCCTTCTGCCTTCTGTCATTTTTGGTACACTAATGAAAACTCCTCTTTACTGTAGATGACTGTAACTCCATAGTCATAGAGAGAGGGTCATTCTACACATAGCTTCTAATATAAACTGGTCTAGAAGAACAATGTAGTATTGTATAACATGTAATGCTAATATAATAATGTGCTTCATGCCTGTCATCATTTATTATTGGCAGTAATCACCGGGTAGCTCTTTCTATCAAAAATAGACAGGAAAAAGCTGTACTTTCATTGTTGGAGTGCTTTAAAAGTAACCTGTGATTTATTTAAGTAATGGTACCTTAAATGCATGGGCTGCTAGAGGTTGTGGGTGGAGGTTAGGACTACAACCATTTCTGTTTGCTGTAGCTTGCAGCTGGGGCTGTGGGTGGCTTCTTACAAGTCCAACTGCAAACTGAAGGCTGTAGGTAAAAGTTAAAGTAAATGGATGTCATGTACAGCTGTAGTAAGGGTGCTGGGATTGCAGATGGCTGTCAGTGGGAGTAGGCAGTGGCAGAATAAAAGCTGGCCTCTAGTCAAAAGCTGGGGATGTGGGTGGTGTGGACATGTTAGGTGGAGAGTGATATTAAAGCTCTATGGTAAGTGACAGGCAAATTCGAATTCTTCTCAACCACAAGATTTGGCCAAGCTGGTTACCAGAGGCTGCAGAAGGATGTTGTAAGTGCAGGTGATTGGTGGTAGTCGCAGGATTGAGCTGAGGGCAGGACCTGATGGATACTCATCTGGATGCATCTGGCTGTCACGGACTAAAGGCAGAAGTAATGTTACAGTTGGAAGCTGGAAGCTGCAGATAGATGCTTGTCTCTGCACTCGCCCTTTGTAACTTCCGATACTAAAGACAGAAGGTGAGCATGATTTCTGAAATATTCAGGAAGATACAAAAGGCTGGAGCACACCTGAGAAGAATTAGTTTGTTTCATGTATTGTTCCATCCCCTCTAAAGGTAAAGGCGTAAAAATTATTTTCAAAGGTCGGATATCATGTCAGAGAGATGCAATGATTATTCGAATGCAAATAATTGGGCACATTTTCATAAAGTCTGTCATGAAATGAATTAATTGAATTGTTTAATCATCCAAAACATTTCAGGAGTAGTGATACATTGGGTCAATTGCTATGTAAAGTGGGATTTATTAAGTAGCAAAAATGGCCAGATTCAGAAATATAAGTCTTGTGAAGATGTTGCCGGCAATAACATTGTTTGAAGCACACTGATGTTGCACCTTATTTTCAGAAGCTACTTCATCTACGCATAACCTTTAACATACATAATATAATATAATATAATACAATAATATATTGATATTGACACAACACCGGAATCTGTTCCATCTATGTACGTAATGCTGGTTGCTACCTCGCGCCTGGCCCGTTGCTAACAGGAAAAGGAACAACTACTTCCAGGTCAGCAAAGTAAGCGGGTACCCACGTGAATTCTGCAAGTCTACAAAGTAAGTGATCGGCTGAGCAAGTTTATGTGTGAAAATTAATTTTATGTGCATTTGCGATAACATTGTCTCAGTGTCGTTCACCGCTTCTTTTGTTTCCTTGTCTTTGAGCTGCTGTTCGCTAACTAACGTTATTTAACATGGTTAACAGGTAACGTTACTATAAATAAACTCATTCTGACTGAAAATGATCTCTTTTCACTGTGTATGTTCCGTATTAACTTGTCGTTAAAACATTAGCAGGTGCTCAGCCATGTGTTCATTCAATTCTAGCTTAAACGGAAGTGTTAGCTTAACGCAATCTTAGTTATGCACAGTGGTAAAATTGTATTTTCTTGGTGTTTCAGACGGATTCAGACGAGGACGTGATCTTTGTTTACGAAAAGTCTGCATCCAAGTTTACTGGCATTGCCATTAGCGAGGTACTTATTTTCTACTTTAAATCGGAATAGTCTGTGCTGAACCATTACAGCTTTTCTGAATTGCCAGAACGAAACTAGCAAACTAGCAAAACCGATTTTTTTTTTTTTTTGTAGCTTTTTTGCAGAAATATATTCACCAGTTTTCAGATCTCAATGAAACTTAAAAAAACAAAGATGGGAGGGAAAACACAACTAACACATTGTTTTCATCATCATAAAACTCCAGGTAAAAACTGTACAGTGTCTAGACAGGGATTGTTTGAACCCCATGGATGCATAATGTAAAAGCTAGTTCAAAGAGAGGCAAATGACAGATTCTTATTCTTATAAGATTCTTTCATTTGAGAACAATCATAAAACATGTTTTTGTACTACGATTGACACTGCATACTGTAATACAAGATAACAGCTGAAAGGAAAAGAAGAAGATACTGCAGTTTATTTTATTTGTTTTCTAGTAAGAATACTACAGTATAAATACAAACATGAGCTAAATGCATGAGTAAAGTTTATTTAACCTGCTATGACAAAAGCCATGTTTTGCATTTTTTGGGGGGTTGTGTGTAATTACTGCTGTGTGCTGTTTATGCTTTGCCTGGTTTTGTTTTGTCTGCTGACAGAACTGTTTGGTTTGCAGCATAGAAAAAAATAGCTTTGAGTTGTTTGTTTTTTTGCCCGACAAGTCAAATATATTTTAAATGCAGCTTGAAGTATGGGTTTTGTGTTTAATTTTGTTTAGAAAAGAATAGCAGACTTCAGGAAATATGATTAATAAATTCCCTAAAACTATAACATTAGGCAAGCAACAGAACAAGCCAGGAGTGAAATCCTACTTCTAGTGCATCAGAACACAGATGTCAGTATTGTGTGACAACGTGCCAAACTTTACCACACTAACTAAAGCTAGATAATTACAAAATGCATTTTGCTGCAAAAACTGCAGAGACACATACTGATAAACACAAAAGTAATTGTTGTCAGTGTATACAATGTTGTGATACATTTTACATTCATATACATCTAGCATAGTTCTGCTTTGTTCTCTGTAGGCGAAGCTACTTGCCTTGCAACAAGACATTGATCTGGAGTCCCTGCCCAAGCAGCCAGCCAAAACATTGGTTAGTGTTCTGCTCTAGTAATTACACGTATACATACATGAGTCCTACAAACCAGAATATACAGTTTAATCCCAGAGATTAGCATTGTCTTTTAATAATTGTATTTTTGTCACCAGAACAGCCAGAGGTCTGTTGCTGTGGAAAAAGGGAAGATAAATCCAAAGGAAGGGATGAGTGAGGAGAAAAAGAATAAGAAACACAAAAAAGAACAAGCCTCTCTGCCTAAAAACATAAACTGTGATAGTGAGAGATTAGCAGAGGTGACAGAAGTAAAAAAGAAAAGTAAAAACGTTGAGACAGTGGTTTTAGAGGAGGAGTCCGTGGATAGATGTGATGTAATGGAGGAGAAGAAGAAAAAGAAGAAGAGAAGACTTGTTCATGAACCTCTAATTGAGACGAGTGCTTCTTATGTCAAGGATGGAGTGAGCAAAAAGAAGAAGAAGAAAAAGCAGACGGCCGATGACGAGAATCATGTGGGATCTGCAATGGGTATCGTAGAAGAAGAAAAGAAACCAAAGAAAGTGAAAAATAGGTCTGAACAAACTAAACAAGACAATGTAAAGATGGAGACAGAAGATGAGGATGAAAAGCAAACTAAAAAGAATAGAGGGCAAAAGAAAGCCAAGAAAGACAGAAACAATATTTTAATTGAAGATGAGACTGAGGAGCAACTTAAATGGAATGAGAAAAGGGAAACCACTGTAGTTATGTATGGAACAAGTGTGTCTAAACAGAAAAGTAAAGTGTCTGAGAATGGAGTAAAGTTGGAGACTAACGTGGCTGAGGAGGTCAAAGTAAAGAAGAAGAAGAAGAAGAAAGTCAAAACTGAAGAAGATGGAAGTGAAGTTGAAACACCAATTATTGAAGGCACCAAAAAAAGGAGCAAAGCATCACTGGGGGAAAAGGTGGAGGAGGACAAATTGCTAAACAAAGATGATAAATCCAAAAAGACGGAGTTAAAGACAAAAAGACAAAAAGAAAAGGATAGAGCATCGTCTGTAGAGGTCAGTGAAATAGGGGAAAGGAAGAAAATCAAAAAGTCTAAGAAAGAGGAGAAAGAACCATTATCAAAAAAGGTCAAACAAGTTGTAGATGATGAACAGTGTAGAGAAACTCAAACAAGCAAGAAAAACAAAAAGAAGAAGCGCTCTGCTCAGATAGAACAGGTGGAGGATGACATCAGAGATGAAAGTGGATCAAAAAAGAGGAGGAAGAAGATTAAAGAAGAACAGGAAGAAGAACCTCTGGTGAGTGAATGTGTGTGAGTTCATTAACCCTGTCCTTGGACTTGAATTTTTGCATGGCCTGTGAACTTGGTTTGTGTTTTAGGAGTCTCCCCAAGTGGACGTGGTGTTCCTGTCAGAGAAGAGTGGAAACACTGATGAGATCACAATCAACCAGGTAAACTGAACTCTCATTACCTCTACATCACTGTGGCATTTATTGTTCATTTGCTATATTGGGCATAAATAAACTTCGACATCCTGGGAATTATGCTGATTCCCTTCCAGAACATCCAAAATGAGATGCAAGATGAGATGAGATCCAAAATGCTACTCTCACATTTAGCAGGTTTTCTTGAGGGTTACCATTATTTTTCTTTTTTTTTTCTGTTTTAGGACTCTCATTGTTTGGCATGTCTGTGAAGCCTAATGAAGTGTGTTATATTTTTTCAAAGGAGAGAAGACAAGCTTTACAGATGGAGATTGACAAGGCCTCTTTGCCAGTAAAACCAGCTAAACCTTCGGTCAGTATCAACATCTGTCTTGGAAAAGAAATAGAACAGTTTTGCCTACTGGATTCCAAACTGACGCAGAGATTACCTGTATTTTAATTCCCTT
Source organism: Channa argus (assembly GCF_033026475.1). Taxonomy (NCBI): domain Eukaryota; kingdom Metazoa; phylum Chordata; class Actinopteri; order Anabantiformes; family Channidae; genus Channa; species Channa argus. Next base: position 21,846,974 of record NC_090199.1, on the reverse strand, counting down.
TTATTACCATTTTGCAGTTAAATACCATTCTTTTCAACATCCACCCTGTCTACCCCTGATAAAAGCCATCACATTTCACATTCCACGTGCCCAATTTGTGATGCACACTTCTCTAAATAACCGCAGAGGATACAGCCTCCTCATAACAAATAAACTAACCACTATGTGTAAAAGTCATTGTTGTACCACTGTTTGTAATACTTGCATTGAATGTCTGTGTTTTTCAGGGTTTCGGCCAGTGGAGCACTGCCCAGTTCGACAGCTCTGAGACGCAGCAGAAGTTCCTGCGGTTGATGGGCGGCTTCAAAAAGGGTTTCCAGCCAGCTGCAGGCAGCACTGGGGGAGCAACGATGGCAATGGGAAAGGAAGCACAGCAGCAGTTGCGGCAAGGGCTCATGGGAGAATTTGAACGTGCTCATTCGCGTCGAATGGACATCAGTAACAGGGGAGCAGGACTCGGGTTTAATGCTCCCTCCAATAAGAAGTTCTCTATCGACATTAATGCATGTCGATCGGTTCGCTTTGATGATTGAACAAAAAAAATATGTTAGCGTGAATGGTTGTGTTAGCTGTTTCTTTGTTTAGCTGTGTAGTTTTAATGGTAGGCGTGCACAATAAACCATCGGCTCAGATTCACAGAAGAATTTTAAAACCTGTATATAGATGGATATTAGAAGACTACAACACAAACCGGCAGTTGTAAATACTGTGTTCTATATATTAAACCTCCTCCTGTGGGGGAACTGGACTGTACATAAAAGATTGTATCTAAGCATCAGTTTCTCAGTGTGTTCATGTGATTTCATATGGGTCAGTCTTTACATTGTAATGCTGTAAAATGTTCCCGTTTCCAGTTTTATCTTACTTAATACTTTTGAATGAGGAAAGTAAATATAAACATAAAGAGCAGTGATAGATGACACAGACTTTACCCAGAGCCCCGTTCTTCAAAGGTGGATTACAGGTTAGATAAAGTGTTGCGCGATGCAACGGTATGAGGGTCTGAATCTCCTTTTCTTCTTTTATCATTAACTCAAAGCCTATGAGAATGATTGTTGATTGTGAATGAATGTTGATTGTGGTTTTTAGCGTCGATAATATGCACTGCCTGACCAAAAAGAATTACCGCCTCGATTTAACTAAACAAACAGGAGCAGGTGATGGCAAGAGGAAGCATTTATAGTCATTTTCAAAAGTTAGTACGACCTTATTTTGAATTGGCAAAAAGAGTAAAAGGATTTTTAATGCATAATTTTTAATTTGCTATTAGAAATGTTCCCCACAAAATAAAGATAATCATTAACTTTTCAAGGGGGATACAAACTTTGGCACTTCTTTAAATTTAGGTTCACAAATTAAAACAATAGAAAATGAAATATATGCCCATAAATCTTTCTTAAAATTTTAGTGGACCTAACATTAATAAAAAACTTAGTTATTTATAAACCAGACCAAGGAAGGTTTACTGTTTTTTGACTTTTTTTAGTTTATATGGTTATCACATAAAATGACTGACTATAAATGACCATTTTCCATATTAGAAACAGAAATTAACCATAAAAACTCACTCTGAGCACTTAGTGGCTACGCAGCCCCATACACAGCAAAATTTGATACACTGAGCAGAGTACACAAATTCAAAAGTGCAAGCATTGATCTAAATAATTCCACTTTAAATCTTGTACATAATTAACTTTTAACCGCTTTTAACCGATCCACCAATCTCACAGTTGTTGGTTCAATCCCTGGCTCCTCTGGTCACATGTCGAAGTGTCCTTGAGCAAGACACTGAACCCCGGTGAGTGTTGGCCAGCTGCATAGCAGCTCCCCCATCGGTGTATGAATGTGTGTGTGATTGTGAGTGTGAATGGGTGAATAAGAAGCAGTGTAAAGCGCTTTGAGTGTCAATAGGTAGAAAAGCGCTATATAAGTGCAGACCATTTAGTACAGTAATTCATAAAAAAAATAATGGTCAAGAATAACTATTGGTAAAGATAAGGCTGATTTTATCCCCTTTATGTGCTGACAGGTGGTTAATTCATAATGATACATAAGCATTTAATAGTTCATCTTATGTTTTATTTGTAAAAAACATAAAAACAATCTTATAACCACCAGGTGGCTGATTGGTGTATGTTCTAGTTAATGCCTGGCTCCCATCTGATCTAAAAGCTGATTCAGGTGTCCAGGTAAACAAGTAATCCAATCAGACTTCCCATTTTGTTCAATGTGAAATGTTTTGTCAGTGTTTCACCATGAACATTGATGCTCTGAACAGAATAAAGCCTGAATACTTTCAGGTTTTATTACAGATAGTTCACATTTTGTAAACTGCTTACAAGTTCCAGTATCATAAGCAAAATAAATTTTTTTTAGTTCTACTGAGTGCCACAGACGCTTTTGGTAAGTTAGATATGAAGCTCATTGAAATACCATCTGGACAGGTATTTCCACCCTCACAGTCTCAATATCTGATTAACCAATCATTAAAATGTACGTCTTAAATTGGTTTTCTCTCCCTGTGTGTTTTGACTGCTGAATGTTTTGTATTAATGTGGCCATTTATGTAGCAAATTGATGGCTGTGTTATAAAAATAGATCAATAAATGTAGAAAATTAATAAAAAAATATTTTATCAATTTATGTTTTGTTCATTTGTATAGTTCTACTTTGTTTATCTGGGTCCCTATACTATATTTACCCCTTTAGTCTACCTGTTCTAAAAATATAAAGACTTTCAGTAACATATTGTGCTGTCAGACACCAATTTCTAAACTAAGAAATAAAAGTTTTTTAATTATTCTTATCGAATCAAGTTTGATTGTAGTTGTGTAGTGATGTTGTAGCATTATTTTTTTCTATCTGATTTAAATCAAGTTAAACACAGCGAGTGCTCACACATAATAATAATACTTTTTCTAGAAAAATCACTTAACAATTTTCTTATTAAAAGGCGAAACGTGATGTAATTCAGTTTAATAAAAATTTATTTCAATCTTCCATATGACAACTGCTGTAAAGTAAGAGTTCAAAATACAGTTCACCAAAAATATAAAATGGAAAAATTTCTTGTTGCTTGTTGTAGTCTTATTGATTTGTTTATTCAGTGCTAGAAAACAAAACAATCATATATATTTGTCCATCACGTACTTCATATATTGTGTTTTGTCATAAGTGTCACTGAACATCAGGCTTTCTTATTAACATTCATTTTCCTTTTAAAATTGCTGAATGGACATTTGTCTATTTTTCTTAAAAATGTACAGTAAAGGAAGTACAAAAAACTGTGGGATTAAAATTCTGGTCTGTGGACAAGGTACAAAACTCAAGTCAGCTGCATACATGACACCACGCAAAACAATATTTAATAGTGCAGTATCACTACGTAGCATAGTTTGGTCAGATCCTTATTTGAGGCTGAATGCTGCCACTGGAATACAATGATCTGTCTGCGTATAAAAGCAAACTGTTCATTGCTGTTTTATACATGAGATGTAAAGCAAGCCCTCTCTTTACTTAGTCTTACATTTATACAGCCAGCAACAGTGGGCATCTGCTTCACCCTTTAAGCAACCTACTGATCAAACACTTGCCCTGATAGTGAATGAGACTTTTTTAGCATGTACAAGTTTCTAATGCTTTTAGTTTTTCAGCATAGTGGCAACGTAGAATGATGAAGTGTACCATCCAGAGTGAGCTGAGTAATTCTACTGTACCTAAAGCTCTACAGCAGGTTGCGAACAGGTATTGTAACAAGCAATGAATTTTAGAAAATGTTGCTGCTGGCGCATACACTGAAACGTGTTTATATTGTCTATACAATGTTCTGCAGCCTACTTAAGTGTTTCCCAACTGGCACAATTAAAATGATGACACAATGTGCAAAGGGAAAGCAGTTTAAAAAGGAAAAAAAAAAACAAACAAACAAAAAAAGCCACTTGAAACATGAAGTCCGACGTAGCTCACAAATCTCATTCTCCAGCCTCTTAGACAGTATCTAAAACAGCTGAGGGCTTCCTGATGTTTGAAGGAGGGAGGGGAAGCTGTGTGTTCCTTGTTATGAAAGATGTTTTATGGCTCTCATGCTTGAAGATATTCTGGCTGCACTCGTGCAACTTTGCGGAACTCCTTGGCATGTGTCAGTGGGCACTGCATTTCACACCAGCTGATGGGAACCATCTGGGCACCTGGTTTACAAAAAACAAGGGGGATAAAATGTGTGGTTTTTAGGTTGAAAGCACTTTCAATCTCACACACACACAAAAAAAAATTCTGGTTACACAGGACACTACATTACATAAGGGATGCCTAGACTGTAACTCTCAAGAATAAGCCTCAAAAATATTGTAGAAAATGTTTAATAATAATATTTCTTTCTCTATTTCATTATGCCTTTGTCATAGCTCTTTTTATCTTTACTTATCTTGATCATTACTTTTATGCCACCTTGTGTTCAACCAGGATACCATCCCTCCAGTGTTGAGGACTGTGTGAGTGAACCATGAAATGTACCTGCTTCACTGTGTGCTACCACCACTCCCAGCTCATTCTCTGCCGTTGTCAACAGGTAGTTCGACTGAACGTCACCCAGAGAAATCTGACAACAGAGGTCAAGGGTCAACAACCCAAAGATAAACTACATTTCTTATAATCACACCAATGATTATAAATTTGTTTTGTTTTTCTTTTTAAAACAAGTCGAACTAAATGATGAATTAACTTCCGGAGATTCCAATTTAAAAAATGCAATGACAGCTGATGCATGAGCTAGATTGTCTTAATAGCTCATAAGTAGTTTTCATCCGTCTCTCTGGAAAAGGCATTTGTCTTTAACTTCAGGGCAGGTGAAGGATACAACTTTTGCCAGAACAATGTCACCAGGTCTGAAGCTTTTATATGTCTCCACCTGTAATGATAAAGAAAAAAAAAAACTTAGCATGTCATCTTAGAATAGTAAACAGACACTAGCTGTTGAAAAAAAACTGATGAGTAATCACCTTGTCTTTCTCTGTTGCACGCACATCTTCTTTTCTGTAAAGACAAAGAGAGAGTGAGCTCAGTTTGGGGAATGACAGAAAAATATGACTATAGGACACAACTTTACAATTAAGTCAGTTTTGGTTACCTGATAGTTCCTCTGAAACGATCTTTGAGGGGTGTGGAGCCCACATACAAAATGAGGACCTTAGCATACCTTGGGTTGATGCTGGTCACCTGTCCAAAGAACAGCAACACTGAAGACAACCCATATCTCTGGTAAAGAGATCCAAATCTAATAATGTGCATGATTAGTTAAACAGTTCAGGCAGCCAAAAAAATTATTTCACTGTGTACCTTACAGGTGACTATTGCTCCCACATCTGGCAGTAGTTGCGTTTCTGTTTCTCGCACCACTGAGATCACTGGTAACTAGAAAATTCACACACATTAATGTGCACACGGGTCACACAAAGCTCATTTTGCTTTCACAATTAAATTTAAAAAAAAAAACTGATTGAACAGACAGATTGTGCAAATTTCCCTACAGGTGCCGAACAAATGTATTCTGCTTCAGTCACATTCACAAATGTTATGTAACACCTGTATTTAGACACTCCTACATGTCTCATTGCTTCTGCAGCTGTTCACACCCCTCTCCTCACCCACACCCACCACACCCCTTACCTCCTCTCCCTCGTTTTTCTTAAACACATAACCTGCTAGTGAGGAGTATATATAGCCGTGGCGCAGATACACTCCTTTTCCAGGAATACAGTCTTCTACGCTGCATAGTTTGTCACCTGGAAACACATGAAAAAGACTGACACAATGTTGCAGGGAAGTTTTTCAGATGTGGAGATGGATCATCTCAGATGACATTGATAAGAACAGAATAATTAACTTTTGTTAAATGAAATATTAATCTATGGAGTAAAAAGACCAGAAGCACACAGGTACAATCTCAACACATTTATCGCAGGCCTAACAACCAAACATATACTCCTATACACATATACACAACTATCTGCACAGAATATAATCTGGCTCATACATTGTCAAAAACTGCCTGTCACCTAAGGAGTCATTCGTGTGGTACCTTCGACATATTTAACATGACATGAAATGGCGAGACACTTTTTAAACATTAAAGCCATCAGGCCTCATTAAACTGATCGGTGTTAGACATGTTTTGTCAACATTTATCGCTGCCAACCGTAAAAATTAAACCAAGGATTTACAGCAGGTGAGCCAAAACAAGTGAGAGAAGGAATGCTGCTGTCCTGCCTGAGGCGATGGGCAGGGCAGCTAACACAACCAGCAGTGAAAAGTAAAAGTCCCAACTAACAGTCCCCAACGAATACGGCAGCTAACTTACCTTTTACCTTAGAACAATAGCATATAATAAACCCAAATGGACCTGATCCGTGTTACAATCACCTGATACAATCTGCCACAAGTTTAAAAGTATCTGGAAGTAACTCAAGCAACATTCTTAACGTGCTACAATGCAGAGCCCACCCCACTCATGGCAGCTGGAATCAATTAACAAATTGTTACACTGTTAAGCTGCTATTGAACTATATTTTCCAGCTACACGAAAATGTCTAAAATAGCCAACAAAAGCGGGAAATGCCTCAGAGTGTCGTATAACAGCATCCTACAAAACAGTAATGACAAATGCCAGGGACTCACCTGGAACACACAGCTTCATGGGCGACATGTTGCCGAGAAGAGCTGGTCCTCCGCCGATTCCCTGTGACGTAAGGTCTGACTCCATTCTCATTGGCCAGGGACACGCAGAGAGGAAATAAAAGTAGAACTCCAATTCCGCCATGTTTGTTGAGGCGCACATGGACACTTGAAATGTGACGCTTCATATTACCATTAGCACAAGCTTTCAGACATTTTAATTACTATTTACAACAATAGTTTTGCTTAATAATATGATTTCTCAAGCCATCTATCAGTCTAGTAAGATGCTGTCATTACCACATTTTTTTACAGAAAATAATTGACACACAGGTTTGTAATCCTGGTCTTCCCTACAAATTCAGTTGCTTTAAGAGGGCATATTTCCTTCATAACATTTCAGTAAGCTTTGACAGAAATGCAAAGGCTTAGTGAAAGTCAGTCATACTGAATAATGGACAGAGGGAGATTTGTGCTCTACACCCAAAATCATATTCATACATTACATTGTTTGTAGTTTAGTCTCCGTTTATTTTTTTTATTGCCTTATGAATAATAGGAACAAAGTGGAAACTTAGTGACATTGACACAGACATTTATTCTTTATTCTCACAGTGCCGCAGCAAACATCAGCAGTGCAGGGCATTTCAACTTGCTTTTTGATGATAACCAGTCTTATTTTATAGGTTACACTTGTCTTAGTGAGTCACGGGAAAGAATGCTCTAGAATGACCACATGGTTAGTCAGTTAGCTAATATTTGCTGGTCCTTAATTTGCATTTGTTGTCACTGCTTAAACCCTATTACAGTCAAAATCTATTGTCTATAATTAAATGCATGTTTCAGTCTGTCACAAAGTAAAAATCAGCAAATCAAACACCAGATTGTAAGTTTGTGTGAAAGCTGGGTATTCTTCACATAAAGTGCACATGGTGTGAGCATGTGTGCATGCACAAGTCTGTGATGACACAAACAGTAAATGACCTTGATTTGACTCAATAACTGAACAGCACATTAACTATCTGTACTGTAGCTTCCAGCAGGAGAATTAGTTTATTTCTTGGCTTTGCCCTGAGCAGCCACAGCTTCCATTGCCTTCTTGACAGTCTCCTCATCTCCCAGGAACTGCATGGGTCCCATAGGCTTCAAGTTCTTGTCTAGTTCATAGACAATGGGTATGCCTGTGGGCAGGTTCAGCTCCATGATGGCCTCCTCTGACATGCCTAGGAAACAGTAATACAGAAATTACAGCCATTAACATACATATTAATTTCACGCATCTGCAGAGTGAAGAAGCATTTCAATTATTCTTTAAAATAATAAAATGAGCACACAAGGCTCATGTTGTATTTGTGAGTTTGCTGCCAACCTTAGACACAATAATTATTCATTCATTCATTTTTAGGGACAATGTATAATATTCAACATCAACGTGTACACTCCCCTCTAAAAGTATTGGAACACTAAGGCCATTTCCTTTATTTTTGCTCTAGACTGAAAACATTCATCAAAAGGTGAAAAATGGGTGGGTTCAAAGAAAAGGTGCTATCTTCTAAGCTGTCTATCCAAAGAATTGGCCTCACTGATTTTACCGTCTTTTTACATTTGCTCTAACAGCGAAGTTGCAATAGAAAATACTTAATGCTATCCAACCTCTAAAACACTGTAGTAGTCAGTTATTTGACCCTAATTTTTGAAGCAATGCCCTGCATCTGATGAATTCGGGCATATACACGTTTTCCCCGTGTGATTTCATGCCTACTTTTGTGGTCAACTGTGTCAATGTACTTGCACTCTGTTTTGGAAATGTTAAAATCCTTTCATTATTTACAGTGTGTGATTGTTTTTTATACAAATTGAAAGAATGACATACTTATATCTGGTATTTATATTCACAGAAAGTTAATGTCCTATGCCACCAGAAACAGAAGTAGCCAGGATTTTAATGGACACACATTTTCCCAGTAGAAATTAAATACCCAATTTTTCTTTCTGTCATTTGGGAGACCACCTCTTAGACAGTTTTCACTTGAAGCAGCATAGAAGTCTCTTCAGAATGGACTATTTTGAAAAAAGCAATTCTGATTTACTTAAAAAGGTAAAATAAAATAAAGCGTAATACTCTGCTCAATAACTACTGATATGCATAAGACACTTCTGTCATCTGTAATCAATTAATAATTTAGTAATATAAAAATTTGCCATTCTTTAAACTGAGGATTTATAATACGTCAGCTAACTACTTGATTTAAAAAATGCAAACTGTGTGAAAATTAAGGGGGATGAGAACTTTGAGCACTCAGCTCCCTCCCACATCTCTCAGCTTGGAATCTTACCTTCGAGATGCTTTACAATACCCCGGAGACTGTTGCCGTGGGCAGCAATCAGCACCCTCTTTCCCTCTTTGATCTGGGGGACGATCTCGTCATTCCAGAAAGGCAGGGCTCTGGCGATGGTGTCCTTAAGACTCTCACAGGAGGGAAGCTGGTCTTCCGTCAGGTCAGCATAACGCCGATCCTACAACAGAAGCCAGACATACTTAATGTTGTCATAGTAGTTCAGACAGTAGATATAAGAAATAGTAGATATAAGAAATATACAATTGTTTATTGTCTACTTGGACTGTCACCTTGCTTATGGCCTCATAGAAGTCATGCCCTTCATCCATGGGTGGGGGAGGAATGTCAAAAGAACGCCTCCAGATCTTAACTTGGGCTTCTCCATGTTTGGCTGCTGTTTCAGCCTTGTTCAGACCGGTCAGGCCACCATAGTGCCGCTCGTTGAGGCGCCAGGTACGATGGACAGGTACCCACATCTGGTCAATGCTGTCCAAAACATACCACAGGGTGCGGATGGCTCTTTTCAGCACAGAGGTGTAGCAAATGTCAAATTCATAACCAGCATCTGGGTGAATCAGGAAAAGGGTTAGAAGAAGCAAATGTGAATGTTCATTGGAAACAGAGAGAAAAGTGCTGGATTCAAATAAAATTAATTTTTTTATGTTATATCGAAAAACATTTAACTGCTTTTCAGCATCTTTATTCATCTATAATTATGTTTATACGTATGATTTTTTTGTGGCCATCATGGGACACAGGCAGGCTCGGGGTTTGCCTGCAGAGGACCAGCAGGTGTGTGTGTGTACTGCACAGAATTGATGGAGGAAATACAACATTTTTAATTATAATTATGTCTATTCATACTTGTTTACTGGAAGATATATTTTTTATGAAAAAAATTACTTTTGTTTTTCTTTGATAGTCAGGTGGAAACTGTTATTACACTATTAATGAATGAGACCAACCGCCCAACATGATGTTTCAGGTAAAACTCCAGTCCGCATCTTGGGCAAAACACTGAATGCCAAGTGGATCCGGATGAGTGTAAATTGCTTTGGAAAATAAGTATGTGCCAAATGACTCAAGGTCAATGATTTGAAGTGAATGTTTGTAATGAGGACCCCATTCCTGGTCTACTGACAGTCAATGAGTGTCTGCTCGTGTTACTTGAGAAATTCACTTCACAATTTATTTATGCAAAGACAAATCAAGACTCAAATACAAATGATGATGGTTTTTGCATCAAGGGCCGCAGTTTGGGTTCACCGAGGACTCAGGGCAATACGTGTCCAGCAGAGACAGTGCGGTCTGTGCCAGCTGGACAGATGGCTGGTCAAATAATTTTGCTCTTCTCTCGTCTAATAAACACAGACACGTTGTGACTACTCTCGTTTTATGCTGCTGCTGGCTATTTCTGTCGAAATAGGCCGACTACCTGTTTCTCCATCCGGTCGAGTTGCATTAACGGCGGCTCGTAATGGCCTAATCCAACGACCGAGAGAAAACCTGATTACGACATTATCCGGTACCGTACCTTTCAGGGCCTGGCCTCCTCTCTTTGCCTCATGCTCCCCGGTCACACTCAGGTCTGCGTCAAACCAGCCGCAGAAGCGGTTCTCCTGGTTCCAGTTGCTCTCTCCATGGCGGATCAGGACCAGTTTGTACGCAGCCATCCTCACACCGATGTTCTTTACGCTATATTTCCGGAACTTTGGGGTAAGTGACTCTTTCTTAACTGTGACAACAACGTCTGCAGATGTATCCTTTCTTGGCTGCAACCCTAAAGACAGATACGGATAAGCGAATGCAGTATTGCTGGTGGTATGGTGTGGCGTGATGGCGAGTCTGATGCAGCGCTTGAAGAAGTGGCTGGTTTGGCTGAACTTGACAGATCTCACGGCCGTCGTCGCGAGCTCTCTTTCGCTCTTCCTGCTGGTTTCCACCAATCAGAGAGCGAGCTTTGAGCCCTGGAGGAGGTGGGGGGTAGGGGGATGCGCACAGCGGCACGTCCACAGCTGTACATCCTGGCGTTACTACATCAATTGGAAAAAACTAGAAAAACACTAACTTGAAAGATTTACGCAGTAAGAAAGAAAAAATTTATTAACTTGCACATAAATTACACATACACATAAAAGACAATCACAAGATACTGCTACAAACATCTCAAACAACAACACACGTAATTTACTCTATTTTGTAGTGCCTATTATTGCACATATAGTGTGTTGTAGATCAGAGAGACCTAAGACTTGATTAGTGTTAGGTGATTAATTAATTGTTATGCAGGAGTATAACAAATGTTACATTTAAACGTGGTTTCGATTAACAGAAATGATCAGAGATCTTAGGAGGACCTCGTGGACTTGAGACATGATTCAGACTTCCCCAGATATGAGTCACTAGATGGTGAAGTTTGGTAGTTCTTGTGGTTTAAGGGAGGCCTTCAAAAAACCCTCCTTACAATCCCAGTCTGCCCTGCTGCAAACGTATTTACTTGAATATGACACGAGGTTGAGAGAGCCTCATACATGTGCCCCTAACCTTTAGAATAAATTAGTTTTCTATTGATTATTTAACGCGTATATGGAGTCCAGAGTTCAAAGACCATCATGTGGAACGATTGTAGATCTACTCATTGTTCATTTGGCATTGACTTATTTATTTTAGTATTAAAAACGTGTGAGGAGTGAATGGTCCATCATGTACTTTTAATTTCTTTGTTAAGGGGAAACGAGTCAACAGCACAGCACTACAGATGTAATACTATACTATTTTGCGTCTCACCAAAACAATGCTCATAAAGTAGCCTGAGTGTTACCTAGAATGCCCATTAACATTGATGAACAAACCCGATTATGGACAAACGCTATTATTATTCACTGAAAACATGGCTAAACGTAAATCACAAGGAATGTCATTTGCCAAAACTGATCTCAGTAACAGTTTGTTTTGGTTTAAGTAACACTGATTACACCTTTTTGGGACAAAGGAATGACTGTATTGAACATTTTGAGGTAATAAATTGAGCGCGTTAAGCAAAATTATGTTGCAGTCAAAAGATTTACCAAGTCCGACAAATAGAAATTAAATGATTATTTTCTCGGTCTCGTAATCAGACATTTTTATCAAAGGCTGTTTGTATTTACGCAGTTACCCGATTTGGTTGACTATGCTGTCACGTGCATTCCATGGGCAGAATAATTGTGTCCAATCAGCGCTAGAGAACCAGCGTTAAGGGGAGTAGTTGGACGCCGATTGGTTAAAGATCCAAACAATCAACGGGTCCTGCCTCTTTCCGGAAGCTGACAGTCATCTGATTTTCCTTTTTTTGTTTGTTCCTTGTTAGCCAGCATCAGTGTTAGCCAACATAACAACCGTTCCGCTTTCTATTCTCCTATATCGTTTGTCAGGAGTTAAATTAACAGCTTGCCAACCTCAAAAGTCATGGACGAGACGAGTCCGCTTGTCTCTCCGCTCCGGGACTCCGGTGACTTTAGCTACTGTCCCACAGAGCCCACTAGCCCGCGGGGCGCCTTTGGAAGCACTCCGGGCTCTGTGGTGCGTATCCCGGCCGGGAGTCCAGGACGCAGCCGGGAGAGACAGCCGTTGTTGGACCGGGACCGCGGGAACTCACCGCGAGAGCCGCACAGAAACGAGTTCCCGGAGGACCCAGAGTTCAGAGAGATTATCCGAAAGGCCGAGCGAGCCATAGAGGAGGGGATCTATCCGGAGAGGATCTACCAGGGATCTAGTGGAAGCTATTTTGTCAAAGACTCACAAGGGGTAAGAAGTTCAGCGTACTTACTACTTACGTTGCTGTCATGCAGACTGATGAAACCTGAGGTGGTGTTTGTAATGCGACAACCTCAGGACTGGAAGCATCAAATAATTTGTTTATGAAAATGTTGAAGTAGCTAGAAAAGGCCTCTTAACTTAGCCTGTGATGACTTGGCAAATAGGTTGTGAGACATGCAAACACAACATTCACTTATATTTTCCAACTGAAGCTAATTAACAAGATTAGAGGAGAATACCACCTTTATTTTCACCAAAGTCTAAAGTTCTTAATGAATTTCCTGGCACTACCGTAACACACACACACATACACACACACACAGGCACAGACACAGACACACACACACACAGCAACAATAAGAAGAAGAAGTCATCTCCGATAATTGAGCAATCTAATTCTATGATGTCAAAGTCCTTCTACAGCACCTACCAAAAGTGTAGGGATTGTGGGATGTAGGGTGATAAACAGAGACCCTCTGTCTTTGGTTAGTGTACAGGTCATGTTGAAGCCTCTAGTCGGCTTGTTTGTGATCACGTTAATGAGCAAGATTACTAGAAAAGTTTTAAAGTTTGAGAAGATACATTGAGTGGATTTCTTGAAAACATAATTGACACTTATTTGATCCATTTCTTAGGTCCTATTAAAATGCCTTTAGTACTAGTTGGACTGAGGCTGTGCCGGGCAGTGTTTATCATTTTAGATCTTTTTGATGAGAGGATGAGGGGAGTAGTTTATCATTAAACCTCCACCAATGATAACTGGCACTGTAACCTCAACAACAACAACAACAACACAGATAACAAGTAATGTTACTTTGGGTAGTTTTCCTATTTATTGCTTTTCTGTGTCTCTGTATGAAGAACAAAGTGTGAATAACAGCATCTAATTAACCAGAAGATGCTGAGCATAGCTGTCTGATTTGTTGCAGCCTTTGTAATTACTTTATTTTTGCAAGTCTACATTTTCAAACTGCTACTCACTCACTCACTCACTCACTCACTCAATCAAACAACAGATGACCATTATACATTTTCAGCATTCCTTCCATTTATCACTTTCCAGAACATGACCTGTCCCCTTCTAATCATTCAAGATTAATGACAGCAAACTTTGATCAGTCTTACCAGAGCCAACTACTAAAAATTCTGATTAACTCAGAGACCACTGTTTCATAATATGTGAATAGCCGTTTTCAAAGAAGGAAGCATGTCTTTGGATTCTGTAGCCAAATCATTGCTATTTTCATTTTCATTGTTCCCCAGCCCCTCTAGTCAGTTCAAGATAAGATAATCCAAACAGTCCATATGGCAATCTCTCAAATACTTGAGGCTCACTGTGTGAGGTTTTTATCCCACACCTCTAAAGTTTCATTAGTTACTTAGCAGCCTGCTTAGTGGTCATGTGCTCGGTCTCTGTGAGGATATATTTTTCTTCTACCAGTCCTCATGTTGTAATCGTGTGTTTATTAGCATGATGCAATATGGGATTTCTATATACACCTTGAAGTGACGTTTGCGTACCAAATACCGATCTGACATAGGCTTTAAAATTAAGTTTCACTTTTCAGAACGATTTTGCTGTGCACAATTCACTTTATTTTAGTGACAGTACATTTCAACAGTGAAAAGTTTGCACTGTATTAAATGTTTTATTTAAATGCTGCATTAATACACTGTACTGTACTGCTGTATGCTCTGCGATTCACATGTTTTCAAATTTGCAAAGGCAAATCTTGGTTTTTTTATTTAAATACAAGTATCACACACAACCAGACTTTCTTCTTCATCAAAAACATCTGTCTGCCTTTACTCACCGTCTTCTTCCACAGAAAATCATTGGTGTTTTCAAACCCAAAAATGAAGAGCCTTATGGCCAACTGAACCCCAAATGGACAAAGTGGCTCCAGAAACTGTGTTGTCCCTGCTGTTTTGGCCGTGACTGTTTGGTCCTCAACCAGGGTTACCTCTCAGAGGCTGGGGCCAGCCTGGTTGATCAGAAATTGGAGCTCAACATTGTTCCCAGGACCAAGGTATAGACACACACATTAGCTGTCTTAGCGTCTCATGAGCAGAGCACCTTTCCCTTGTCCTAAAAAAATCTTTTCTTCCTTAGGTGGTATACTTAGCTAGTGAAACATTCAACTACAGTGCCATAGACAGGGTCAAGTCTAGAGGAAAAAGGCTAGCCCTGGAAAAGGTGCCTAAAGTCGGCCAGCGCTTCCACAGGATTGGACTGCCACCCAAGGTAACTTGATTAGCTGTTGTTAACAAATTCTGTAAAGTTTAGTGAACTCTAAGAGTTACTTTGTATCTTGTTACTTTATTCTCAGTCAATTCTTGGTTTTTCTCTGAAAGTATTTCCATAACCCCTTTGTCCACTTAATTACTGCAAATAATTGCCAGGCAATCATTTGTAATATCTACTGTTAATGATTTATTCCTGCTATCATCTGTCCTTGTAGCTGCACTGAAATGCACTACATGGATGCATTAGCCAGAAAATTGCATATTATAGTACAACAATAACATTGCAATAATTGCCTGTGGTCTGCATAAATATTTAAACTACAGCAAAGAGTCAAAGTATATTCTTTATATTGGTAACACCAGTTCAGTGAAAAATATTATCACAGCATCCTTTTTGGTGTCTGTTCTGGGACTTTCAATCAAAAACTGCATTGATAAGCAACACATTTGCTTAACACCATAACTCAGTTCAGAACGTTATTAACAATCACTAACTGCTGTCTGTAACACAGCACCTTGATCTATTTTGCGTCCATCAGGTTGGATCCTTCCAGCTCTTTGTTGATGGGTACAAGGATGCAGACTTCTGGCTGCGGAAATTTGAAACAGACCCTTTGCCCGAAAACACCAACCGTCAGCTCCAGCTGCAGTTTGAGCGGCTTGTAGTACTTGATTACATCATCAGAAACACAGGCATGTAGTCACCCTGCTAAGCACTATCAGAGATGGATCATCACTTCAGGCAGTATTCTCAGCATAGTAAAGCAATGGCAACATTAGAATACAGTGTGTATATATGTATGTGTATATACATTCTGTAAACAGAAACATATATGTACTGTGTGTATGTATGTATGTATACTTACTTGATTAACATTATACTACAGTACTTAAGTACAATAGTATTGGCATTTTCCACCACTTCTTATACTAATACATTTCAGGGCTGGTGAACTGGTTGGTAACTGGGTGGTTACAACTAAATAGCTGTAACTTATAGGGAAATGTATAATACAGACACAGTCATTACATCCTGTAATCCGTCCTGCAGAAAGAAACAAATATAATTATGACAAACGATGTTACTCTGCATTGAATTTTATTCTGTTTTATGCTATTGCAGATAGAGGAAATGACAACTGGCTGCTAAAGTATGACTGTCCCATGGACCCCGTAGGGAACAGGGTGAGGATACATAGACTGGAACATATTTAAAATCTTGACACATTTTTTAAAATAGTGATTCTATGGCTTATCATCTGATGTGTTGATGCTCTATTCAAGTTTATTCAAAAGAAATATGTAAAATTGCATTCCTGCCTGTTTCACGGCCCTCTCTCTTCAGGACACAGACTGGGTGGTAGTAAAGGATCCTATCATAAAACTGGCAGCCATAGACAATGGCCTCGCCTTCCCTCTCAAACACCCTGACTCCTGGAGAGCCTGTAAGCATGTGCATTGATTTTGTATTTGTTCTTTCAGCGGCACGTCCAGTGAAATCTGATACAGCATCTCTGTTACACCTGTCGTGTAGTTTATCTTAATGTTCTATATGTCTTCTATTTATATTTTCTGCAAATCTATGCCTTGTTATTATTTCATTCCATTGTCATTGTATCTAAACTTTCTCTAAAGATTCCTTACTGATAAAATGCTGTTTAGTTATGAGTTTTACCCTGATATGTCAGCTGATCCATCACGGAATTAATCACTGTCAACAAGTCGGTAATTTAATTAATTTCACTGTCCAATCACCAGATCCTTTTTATTGGGCGTGGCTTTCCCAGGCCAAAGTTCCTTTCTCCCAGGAAATCAGGGAGCTAGTTCTGCCTAAACTCTCTGATCCAAATTTCATCAAAGACCTGGAAGAGGACCTATATGAATTATTCAAGGTATGGAGGGACTTATAAACGTAATCAGTAATGTCTTTGTTGAGAGTGAAGTATTAATTGCTGTAGAAAACAAAACTGTAGAAAAACCTTGGTCAATATCACTAACCATTTTAATACAAATCCTGTTGATTTAATCAACATTTATTTATTTTTTGTCAAAGCTCAGTAGAATTAATTTATTTAATTTCAAAAACTGAAATGTTTAACCATTTAAAATATAATGAACGGTCACTCAGTTTTATAGCACTACATTTAGGCTTTATATCCAGTGTAGTCTATGTAACCTGATTGTAATTTACTATACACAAAAATCATCTGCTCCACTTGAGTTTAGAAATAATGCTGTTACAGCTAATTGACAAATTAAAATAAAATAACAGCCACCACATGTGACCAGAACAGCTTAAATGCACCTTGGCATTGATTTTCCAAGTCTCCAAGATGGAATTCCTCCAAAAGATATTTCCTCGTTTTGTGTTTTGCTGATAGTGGTGGGGTGAGCTGTCTAACATGTCAGTCCAAAATCTCACTTGCAGCAGGTGTTCAAGTCAGTTAAGATCTGGTGACAACAAAGGCTATAAAATATGATTGACATCATTTTCTAATCAAACCTATGGAGTCCTTCATGAATGTATCTGATGCGGCTTCACAAATTCGGAAAATGCAAAATGGAGAGTAGGATGATTCAGTGTGTAGCTGTATACTTGATGTATAACATACATGCATTGTCCTGTGTGTCTCATAGAAAGATCCCGGGTTCGACAGAGGACAGTTTCACAAACAAGTAGCTGTAATGAGGGGGCAGGTGAGTTTTCTCCTTTAAACACTGCCTAAACGGCTACATTTGTGACAGTATTAGGAGACGCTATACAGTGCCCTCCATAAAGTTTGGGACAAAGACCCAAAGTTTTCTCTTCAGCATACAGTATGAAAGGCTCGTACTGTATTACTACAGAATTTTACCACTGCAAATTCCATCTTCTGTGATGTTAACTAAGCCAGTTCCCATAGCATCCACCAGTTATTCTTTAAAGTACTTCTGGCCAAACTGTTCCTGTAACATTGCTGTGTCCCTCTGTACCAGTGTAACTTTACTCCATACTGTTTTCCTCATTAGATTCTGAACTTGTGCCAAGCCGTAAAAGATGGTAAAACACCTCTCCAGTTGGTCCAGATGCCCCCCGTAATGGTAGAAACAGCCAGAGCACCTCAGAGAGCCAACAGTGAATCCTACACACAGAGTTTCCAGAGCAGAAGACCCTTTTTCACCTGGTGGTAGGAAAAAGAGGAACAGCAGGAAGCTGGAAAGTGATGTGCATGTGGAAGAGAGGACAGAATCTGAGAGCATAAGTGTCTCACCTGAAAATGGAAATAACTATTAACCACCCCTCCTCTCCTTATGGAGATTTTCATTAGACAGTGAGTCAGCGAGTGGGTGGAGACAGATGAGGCCACAAGAGGAGAAAAATTTCACAACATAAATTCCAGTTTGCCTTTGTGCCTTGTGTAAATGTCAATGAGGAAATAAAATGGTTAAGTGATGAAGATTTGCTAGAGAGGAAGTTTTCAGTGAGATGTCAGGTGTTTAGTTGGACTTGGGGGTGCACATAAACACGCACACCGGTCATAAGCCTCCCATACATTTGTTTTTGGATGGAAGGTGTTGCATTCCATGTTTTTTTTTTTTTCATACCTCTCTGCCTCTTATTGTTCACCTGCAAATTCATCCTCCATGCAGTTAAATGTCCTGGGCTGATGAAAGCAGCCAAGTTAAAGATCACCATTTTATTTTAAAACAAATCAGACCCTGTTCATTGGGGTTATAAATTTGGGAACTGGGCACTCTGTGTAGACTTTATGCAATGACCACAAGCCACGTGAGCTAGTTTCATGGTTACTCATTGCATTCTGAGTGCTTCATGTCAAACTTCATCTGCACGTCATCTGGGGTGATGTTGAAAGGCAAGGACATTGTAGGCTAAATTTAAAAAAACTGCTCAGAGTAGTACAACTGTCTTGTCAAATTTGTTTTCTCCAACTGATGAGTTAAATCATTGGTAAAGAAGACAAAATAATTCTGTCTGCAAGTCGGCAGACTAGGTAGGAATTTGGTGATTCCCAGTTTATAAGCTCCTGTTTGTCTCAGCCATGGTCATTTCTGTTAGTGTTCAGGCTTGTGAGATGGACCTAAGCAAACATTGAAGTCACTTCCTGCTGTACTAAACTGACATAAAATGTATTGTGACAATGCACTGTATAATTTGTATGTAATATTTAATGATAGATTAAAACATATTCAATGAATACAGATGACTTGTGTTTTTGAGTTGTGAATTTACAATTACACAGCTGATGGAAAACAAATGGCTAGTCCTGCTGTTGATATGTACTGGGTATGAAATTAGTTTATTTACATTTTTAAAAAAACGTCAAAAGTTCTGATCCTACAATAATGGCAAAGATCAAATCATGCAGTAAAAGCAGCTAATAATATATTTTTTTAACAATAGATCAAATGAGTAATAAAACACAATTCACTCACAACAATATCATTTTTATATCTTCTTTTATGCTCGCCGAGCTGGTTATAAAACCTAGTTAATGAAGGTTCAAAAGAAAATATTTTGGTATATAGAATAAAACAACCCCTTAGACTAGAAATGCTCTTATGATTAATGCAGTATTACAATATCAGTTGTCCTGTTACCACAATAATAGAACGTGAATTCTTTGGCAATTGTCTGTCTAGGCTAACCCCTTTTCTTACCTTAAATTTTAAAAAAAATGCACTCATTTTGTGCATTAGACATTTTATTACACAACAGTTTATATGACTATGCATGATCTGTGTCCAATGGACTGTGCTGGGTCTAATATGTAGACTTCAATAAATGGCAGTAGAAAATGCACTGTGTCCTTTCATGCAAAAAGAATATTGGATTTCTTTACTTCATTGCATCTTGCACTATGTTGTATTCTAAACTTAGTCAGGTTTTAGTGGAGGATGCGATGAAGGTAGCGTTCAGAGTCCCTGCCCCCCTCCTGCCTTGCTACACCCAACCGCCATGAGGAGAGTTTGAAGGTAGTTTGGTTCTCTGGGATGTCCTCCTGAGTCAGCAAAAGGAATTTTTCTGAACCTGGCGTTAGGTCAGCCTCCTTACCCTCAACAATGCAGTCCGTCAAAGGCTCCTCAAACCTGGAAGGCAGAGAAGTTATTTTCATTTAGCAAAACTTTACATGCCCCATATTAAACCTTCCCCATATTATAGTACAACAATAACATTTTCTCACATAAATATGCCGTTGTGTTGGATAAAGTGCATATTCAGATCAAAACACCACTTGATTCCAAAAACATCACTGATGAAGATTTTTCAATTAAACCGAAAGCTCCACAACCTCAACTAAATAGATGCAGAACTAAGATTGTTTCTACAAATGTTGTTTCCACAGTCAAGTCAACTTTGAAACTCCATGAAGGTTGATGGGTGTCTCAAAGTATCATTAAGTAGCTTCTAAATATCTGTGCCTCTGCCTACAAGTCATAATTCATTCATGAACATGTAGTTGTAATAAATTAAACCGAACAATTCTAATTTGTAGAATGGCATGATTAAAATTCTGGAATAGTATAAAAAATGGTCATCCAATATTATGTGGTGTAGTGTTTACCATGCCAATCACCATCAATTTAAGACACTACATAAAATTATATTATAAATTAAAATGAGGAATGTATGTAGCATGTATAATGTCTATGGCATTTGGAAAGCATAAATGTCTGACCATCTGTTCAGTAGTTGTCAAGGTATTTACTCTAAACTTTAACTGCACCCCACATGTTGGCACAGGAGGAAAATCATCATGAAAAATGAACCTAATTAATGGTAACATTGTTCTAGAGGATTGACAGCATTGCAGTCGTTGGTGCCACACTGATAACATGTTGCTATAAACCATTTTGGTATCACTGTGCTGCTCTGTAGACTCATGACACCATTTTAACCATTCTGTGATAGTCCTCCAACTAATCTAATTGTGACTCTGAGGAATGTCAAATGCAGAGCATGACAGTCTTGTGAGGTCATGCTGAATTTGTTAGGCACATGACACTTTAAACACTGCCTTTGAAGCGAGGAGGAAAGTTAGACAGGACCTAAAGAAACTCAACTAGTGACAGTAATTTACATTATTAATGAGGACAGAACAGCAAGCATTGGTACTAAAATGAAAAATTAGAAGAATCTTTATTGACATGTTACTTTTCACATCTTTTCATGATTTTTCCCTGGCTTCCTTTCCTCTGACACTTACCTGAGATATTCTGATGCTCTGTGCCACTTGTGGTCCCTCTGTCCCTCCACCCTAATACCTGCCTTACTCCTTGCTCGGACCCTGAGTCCCACCAAGGCCTGGGCCAGCCCTGCCTCATCCTCTGTCTCCCCACCTACTTCCTCCTTCTCCTCTTCTGCTCCCTCCACATCTGCATCCATGCCTCGCCACACCAGCTTTGCCCGATGTTCAGCATCTCTGTCCCCTGCTGTTCTGAACAGCCGGTGCAGTTGGTGTAGTTTAACCCCAGAAAAAATGTTGGAGCATCCAGACTTCCTACTATATTGACTGGAAAGCTTCCATTGCACTGGCAGATCCTCCTCAGTGGAGGTACATGCTGGAGCCTCTGCCATGTTGTGAGGGTTTAAAAACAAGGTGAGGTAAGCTGAAAGGGGAGAGAATAGAAAGTAACTAAACTGATCAAACTGTGATCTCAAGCAGAGCTTAAGCCTTGTCATGGCTTCTGCCAAAAAGCCTTATAAGACCTTATAGACAAGTAAAAGGACTTTAAGATATTGAAGTGAGGTGGGCAGTGGGGTGATCTCTTCATTAGTCAAATAACTGTACATTGTGAAGTGCGGTAATATAATTTTAGCACAGTTAGTGTGTGGTTTTAGCAATTTCACCAAGTGTATCGTAAAGTTTTTGTGAACACACTACAGTAGTAGACAATTATTTAGGCAGCCTGTAACCTGCGATTTTGCTGTACAGCAAACAATGACTGCAGTCTGGAGGATCTAATTTTGATCCTAAAAGTGCAATCTCCGCTTTTACTTATTATGACACACACACAAAAATACTTACATGTACAAATATTTCGATTAGCAACATGTGTAAACTCTCAAACTAAGCTAAACCTAGACGTTTAATTTATTATTATACAGGCCAAAGAAAAACAGATAGCACTGACTGTCATATTTTTATCCAATTAAATCTTGAATAATAAAATAATTCCATAAAAAGTATCCTGATTCAGGTTGAACAGACTACTATAAGAGGAAACACAGAATAGATATAATAATTTTAAAAACTGTTAGACAGACAGAGAGAGAGAGAGCTTACCTTACCTTGTGTGCTTTTAATGAGACAACCTCTGACCGTGCTCTAAAGGCATTCAAACAGTCTACTGAACCAGCATCCAGACTACACCAATCACACCTACTAATGCTGAGCTGACCCACTTCCAACTGTCGCGTCAGTGAAGCCTCAGGGGAACGTAGAGAAATAATCAAAGTGTAATCCATTAACGACGTCAGGGCCAAGGTACTTACCTCAAAACAGAAGTCAGTCTGTAAATAAAGGGAGAAGAGCCATCTGAACAAACAGAAGTCTGAAAAACCCAGTAAAGAATAGAAGGCATTGTGTGCTAGAGCAAAGTAACTGTACTTTAGTTTTAAGCTATAAAGGGGGGGGGGGGTTAACTGTGAGACACTGATTGACACTAATGTACAAGCACTATGTGTTTGTTTACTGCAGTAATCTCACTGGTCTCTTTTTTCCTAACACCAGGTTATACTGTAGTCTACTATGTCACTCTTTCAGTGGACAGTTGATTCTTTAACTTTATTGTACTGAAGCATTTACCACACAGGGCAAATCCAAAGAAATACAGCACAGACTCGCAATGTTTTACATGTTTACTGTCATTCCCTCTAAATAACAGTAGTTTGCATTTCAACTACTGTTAGTGATCCACACTAACCTCTAAAATCTTGTTGAAAAATTGTTAGTAGTTCAGAAAAATGTAAATCCCTTTAAATCATAATAATAGAGGTAGATAATATTGGGCAGAGACACACAGCAAGCCTAAAGCTTCACTGTGATAAATCTGTTTATGTGTGTTTGTATAATGACTGGCCACCAAGCGGCGCCATTTTTCTACCATAGTCTAGAATTTCACTGTTTAACAGGTCTTGTCGGTAATTAGTAGTTTCTGTGAATAATAACAGTTTTAGGAAATTTATTAGTTTTGGGTAATTTGTGATTTTAATAAAAAAGTCTTAATATGAATTGTTACCCATAGCCTATGATACACAAGTATAAAGTCAAAGGGACAAAAACCTTTTGACCCAACTTTTGTATGTCATCATTGATATGAAACAATTTATCTCAAATACCTGAGAGGAACGTTTCCACACACAGCACTGGAAATCGAACTCTTCAGGGCGCTTTTTGTTTTTTAGCACCTGTTTGTAATTCAAATCAGACCAGTTAGCAGCTTTTTAAGGGCAAGCTGACTTTGAGTGTGCGGATCATCTTAAAGTTCTAGATTTTATTTGAGAAGCTGAAACAGGACTTTTCCCACCTGCTTCGGTCAAAGTCCAAAAATGTTTGGGCTTTTTTTGGGGTTGCTGCGCTGTCGACGGCCTTTTTGCCGCGGGGCAGGTGTAATGATCGATCAGCGGGCAACTTATATCTACAGCAAACCGCCTAAACATGACTTTGGCCCATTGGTAAGTTTGTCAACGACCCCTGTTTTCCTTGACATGTTATCAGTGGATGAAAGGTTATTTATGAAGTATGACCGATTTAATCCCTGGCTGTCCTGCAGGAGTCTGTGTTCGCCTTCACCCTGCTCACTGTGGCTCTCCTCCTCGGACCTGCTGGTTGGGTACTTGCCAACTTGGACCACTACAAATCCCGTGACTGATGGAGGAGGCTCCCACGCAGCTGTTTCTTAAATAACCTGTCCTTGTTTGTAAACAAAAATAAACAAGTGTCTCAGATTTAATTTTTCAATTTCTGCTCATTATCGAAGTTATCTCCTGCAGTTTGTCGTCTCACCACCAGGTGTTAAAGGCTGTCAGCGGAAGTGAAACGTTCTTGCTTATAAACACAGGGCATTGCCACAAGGTATCCATATTTGAGACATTTTGTCACCCCAGGGAGTCCTTTCTTTTTATATATTAGTTTTGTTGTCCTTGAATGCATCATGAAGTCGCAGCTGACCGGGACCAAACCAGCAGGAGCTGCGCTTTCTTTGCAAGAAGAGCTGGTTGCAGCCATACATGGAGCGTTTGAGGTGGCTGTGGAGATCGCAGTTCGAGAGGTGAAAAAGCTGGTTGGTCAGGCAACAGGAGACAACTATGAAGAGATGCGCCGAGAGAACGAGTCCCTTAGACAAAGACTGCAGAGGGCTGAAGCTATGTTGAGCTCTGCGCGCAAGGAGGGAGGAGGTGGCAGCGCTCCGCCAAAGCAACTCTTCAGTGCTGCAGAACACACAGCTGACCCGCCTGTCCCTACTTACAATCAAATAAGCCCCAATGCTAAGGTGGGCATTGTGCACAGTAAGACAGGGGGGAAAGGACAAACAGTATTTGCAAGTAACACCTGTGCGCAGCGGCATCCAGATCCCCAAGATACACTCGTGAGCACAAATGGGCAGAGATCAGGCCACGTTGTGACGCCAAAGTCTGACAGTGATGCTGTTTTAGAGCCAGAAAAAGCACAAAATATTGGTATGTAGCTGTGTCAATTTGTTTGATCCCCTTTTCTCATTTAAGTTGTATAGATCAATATAAAGAATGACGTCCCTGGCTAAAAGGGTGAGTATACACCGGAACTGCATTTAATAAGTGATATGTTAATTGACACACAAGTTTTGGTTTTTCATTTCCTGGACTTCTTTCAACCAAGAAGAAAGGAGTCTAGCTGACCGAGAACCCTCACTGACATTTTAAAAGGCACTAGACCAAACAAATACATACTCTAGTGTCCAGTAAAGTCTGCCTACTTATAAATTACATACCTCATCACATTTTCTGTTAATGCCTCCTAAAATTACAAAAAAAAAATCAAGAATTACTGCTAACCAGGAAATGAAAAACCAAAACTTGTGTGTTTCAATGACCACGAAGAAAGCAGCCCAGCTGATGTGGCATAGCCTACAGAGTGCCTTTGAAAATATTCAAAGGTGTGAAAATTCACTCAATGCTTTTATTTGATCCATTTTTAGACGTCCCTCAAGATATTTCCAGGGTCTGTGTTGTAAAGGTAGAAAGAATTAGCAAGCCATGTCACGACCCAGCAGACCACCACTCACCTCAACCATCCAGCACTGACAACAAGCAAACGTTTGAACCAACTACTGTAAAGCAGGAGATGCCAGACGCAGAAAGCTGTTTGGACTCTATCAAAATGGAGGATTTAACTCCAGAGTGTTTGTCTGGGGTTCAGTCCACAATGTTGGAGGAGTGGAAACCAAAAGTGCCTGATATTCAGAGCCAAGACCCAAACAGCGAACTGTCCTGTACCAGACTGACAGAGGGTAAGGAAGAACACACGTCCCATTTATGACGTCAAATGAGCTGGAGTTAACTATTTAGATATTTTATGGTGGGGTACATAATGCTTTCCCCAGTAGTGGTGGAAAAGCCTCTGAAACAAGATTTGGACCAGGGGTTCTGAATTCCAGTTCAGATGGTGAGAACCACAAGGCATTGAAAGGTTTCTTTTGAGATGATGAGCCAAAGCCGGTTGGTGATTACATTTAACACAGTACAGGAGCTCATATAGTATTATAGTAAATGTCTAAAACTAAAAACTGTGGTCTAGTACATCCTGTTTGATTTAGCTTAAGATGGTTCTAGAAGGTGATTGGATTCCCCCTCAGGTAAACTAAATTGACTGTAGTAAAGTGAGGCTTTATAGGTTCCACAAGCTACAGTGAATGTCAGGACCCTGCTCTCTGGAATCTTCATCAATCTCAATTATGTATTATATTTTCACAGCTCAACCTTCAAACATAACTACAGGTATTCCACTACTAGAGCTTCCACCTCTCACCTCTCAGCTCTCCATTTCCCAGCCGGCAGAACCAGTGCCCATATCCGAGGCCCCTCCACCAGTTTATGGAGTCCATGTCCGGATCAGGCGCAACAACCCCCACACAATGAGCAACTATTACGTTTGCAAGTCCTGCAACCAGACCTTCCCCCTGCCCAGCTTGTGGCGGCGACACTATGGCCAGTGCCAGCAGAAGCACCAGCAGCCCCTAGGGGGAAGCAATAGGTCTAGACTGCAGCTTTACCCACCAGGCTGCAGCCCTTTCCGCTGCACAGAGTGCAACCGTGAGTTCAATCGCATGGAGAACCTCAAGACACACCTTCGCATCCACACAGGAGAAAGACCATACACCTGCTCAGTGTGTTCAAAGTGTTTCCGTCACTCAGGGGCACTAACCAGGCACTTCCGTATCCACACTGGAGAGAAGCCTTACGTCTGTGGACAGTGTGGAAAGTCATTCAGAAACTGCGGGGGGCTCAGACTCCACCAGCGTTCACACAGCAAGCCCCTACAGTGAAACTCGTTAGTAGTTAAGGTTGTCAGGACCAACATTGTTTATGAAGTTTGAAAACTGATTATTTTATGCTCATTCATGTTCATAAAGATAATTTTCATGTCCTGTAACTTTTTTTTTAAATATTTGAGGCTTAAAATATGTTAATATGCCTAACTGTTATTAGGGGAGTAAGTGGCTGAGTTGGTAGAGTGGCCACCCACCAACCGTAAGGTCTGAGGGTCGCGTCCTGGAAGGAAGGAAGGAAGGGCATCCTGTCTAAAAACTGTGCCGAATCAACATGCGGACTAATAAGCTGCCGTGCACATACCTGATAGTAGCGACTGCATTACAATCTTTTGAATCGATGTTGCATGCATATATTTAGTTGGGTGCAGACGGCATCCTCTAGTTTTGACTAGTGCAGGGATGCGTTGTAAACACTTCAGAGCTCATTAGCACATTTGTGAACAATTATTTGGGCCACATGTTCAAAATGCATAACATGCATTATTAGGTGGTGGTTCTATAACAAAGCCCCCCTATTCAGCACTGCTGTCACCTTTTCTACCAGGTCTTCCTTTTGAGATTGCAGGTATATTTAAGAGCTTTCATTTAGGAAGCAGTATCTGGCCTCTGAATTACTTTTAACTGGAACAAACTTTATTTCAGTGTTGTCCTCTCATTAAATGAAAAAGAATTTACTATATAGAGAGACAAATACTATAGCTATGTGATCACTAAGTCAACCATTTATCTATGTACTATATGTGATGTGATAGCTCAGTAAATATTGAAATAAAGAGTAGAAGATGATCAGTGTATTTTCTTGTTTGTACTGTCTGATGAATGTTACTTTGCTTTTCTTATTGATGGAATGTTGTTTATGTACTAAAATATGCAAATCGATTTGTATTGTACCCTACTGCTGATCATGGAAGACTAATATTTGATTTACTTTGCATGTCTGGGTCCTCATCAACACTAGCCTCTGCAGAGTCCACAAGAAATACATGCTCATTCACATTTGGACGTTCCTCAAATCTGCATTCAGTTGCTGTTAGCACCCAGTTTTTTGTTCTTCCCTTGACTTCTTTTTTTAATCGGTCACTTTTGTTTTTTATATTAAAGCATCAGGTATGCTTCCTTACATCCACAAAAATATTTTTGATATACTGCAGACTATGACCGATGAAGTAAGTGAAAAATAATAATATCAAGACATGTTAACAATTTAATAGAAGCAGTGTGCGTCCTAATACTTGCCCGTCTTTATATAATATGAAGACATTTCTTTATTCTGTGTTCTCTCTTTTGCATTTCTGAACTACTTCTCTATTTCCCCACTTTTTGCATGCTCTGGTACAAAAACAAAACTTAAATTTCCTGGAGAAAACATTAATATTAAACATATGTTTTTAAGGTAATGTGAAACATATTAAATGTCCATCAGCAGATGCAGAACATTGTTGCTGTTATTGTGTGGAGGAGGACAGGCATATAATCACTGAAACAACATTGTTCTGAGAGTTAAACAGCTAACCTTGTAGGTTTGACAACATGCCTGAAGGCTGACTGTCCTGTCAGCTCAATACACTTTGCAATTTGTCATTTTTGGTCAGTAATTAGGTGTTATCATCAAGTAGAGGACTCTCTATTCTCATATTGCAACAAATGAGAAATGATACGTAAATTTCATAGTCAGTGAAAAGATCTACATGAACAAATTCTTACTGTCTGGGAATGTGTGCTTTGTTTCTCAAACACAGTGTTGGCCTGCCTGTGCCCCGCTCAAGTGTCCCGATTCCTCTCGCTGTCGAATTGTTTCTCAACTTCCCATCGCTTTCTACAGGATTTTTATATTGTTTTGTTGTCTTTAAAGCTCCAATTCACTCAAAAATATATTTTGCTGATTACTACACTTGAATGCTTAAGCATCAGAGGGATGCATTATAGCACAAAAATATTTTTTTACAGTTTACAAACACGATTTTGTGACACCACATGCAGGTAAAGGTCAATTGCACTTCAAAATACAACTTCATGTAAAAACTGACCATTTAATGAATGCGGTGGCATTAAACAGTGTGAAACCAATCTAGTTAAACATTTTATAATGAAAAACATTTTAATAGATTCAGGATTTTTTTAAACATCAGACATAAATTTAAGCTATTATTCAAAGCAGAATATTTTTTGATCTTTTGGAAACACAGCCTCTGTCAAAGTTAGGACTGACTATATAGTCTACATAAGGATATTCAAATAATCTATATTTTCGTCCCTCGCATCAAGAGGAGCTTATAGAAGGTCATTTCTATTAGGGTTAACACTTCAGCCAGATCGTCTCACTCTGTGATCGACTAAATACACGTTGCCCCTTTTCTGCCTTCAGTTATTCGGCCTGAATTAAATGAGGAAGTGGACGTAAAGCGGAGCCGGACGAAGCTAACAGAGCTAGCTAGCTGTCTACAAACAAAATAATCTTTACCCGGCGATTTTCTCCGCCGACAATCCCACCTTACTGTAACCCAGTTCATTTTGATAAGTTAATGCTCGTGCAGGAGGGGAGACCGTTGCCATGTTGACCGGAGCAGGTGAATTTGCTGGCTCTTCCTTCCACCGGGCTGATGATGTCGGTGCGACTCGCTAGTTGAGCTTTTCACCGCTGTTGCTGTTGCTGCTCCTGCTTCATAAGTTGCCTGTTTGTAGACACTCAGTCGGGGTAAGTTATCCTCGCCAGATAATATTAGCTAGACACACGTCAATATACCTAAGATACCCTACGGTGTCCTGTTGTCAACAAACAACTTTCCTGTTTGACAGCATCTCTCAGGCCACAGCAGTCACTGGTGCTGATTTATGGGGATGTTGCTCCTTTCGTGGTCGTGGTGAATAGTTGACGGGTTCTTGCAAAAGGTTAATGCTCAGGCCCTGAAAGCCTGATAAGTTTCATATGTAGCGCTCTGTTAGTATTACTATTGTTCAAAAACAGAATTACGTTACTAAGTAGCTCTGTGTGTAAAGCCACTTTGAAAGGATCATTCTTATATTTTATTTTATATTTATAAATACATACATTTATGAGATCACTGCTCTTTTGACTGTGCCACTACAAACACATTGCAGAATCGTAGAATTATTTAAATAAAATTTTGAGTAAACATTTTTACCATTGCTGCAGGGCTTCATAAAGTGTGAACTCGGTGGTATAAATACATAAATGAATACATTTTTTAAAAAGTTTGTTTGTTTTGTGCCATCAATTACATGACTCACAAAACAGAAGCAGCATCAAGTGCATTAACAAATTATAAGAAGAGTAAATAAATATAAAAAAAATACATTACTTAATCAATACATAATAAGTAAACAATTGCTGTAAGACACTTTTTAAAAAAAAAAAACAGGTTTTATACAAATACAAAAAAATCCAAGACTATTTTAAAAATATATGCATCTTTCATTCTAAAATAATCTCTTATGTGATCCTGTATTTATAAAACAAAATACTATATAAAACAAAGTACCTTTCATTTACTGTTTTCTTTTAACTCACAAAGCTGACAAATCTGATCATGATCTATAGTACCAGCATAAAGCCCTGTGTCGAAATGCAAGGGTAAAATGCCACATCTTAACTGGGCACACAGTTCTTGTCCTTTTGGGTAGGTTATATTTCACATATTTTTTTAAGTACTAATTACGAAATATTATAGAGTATATATCTATGAATTTGAGATTTAAAACATTGGTCTGGAATCAGTTTCTTTACAGTTCCCCACCTCCTTTACAGATGTTTTAGATTTGTATACTTCAAATGTATGTAGGTAGTTGGGAATGTGGTTTGAACGGAACTGGGGTACATCTCTTTTTGAGGATATGACTAGAAAATCAGGAAAACCTTTGCCTTTTTAGTCCATTCAGCATTCGAATTCTGCCCATGTTCTCATCACATCTACAGAAATGACATCCCAGGAGCCCTCACAGGGTACAGGGGAACGAGGGGAGTTGGTACACACATTATCCAAAGAGAATCCAGGGTCTCCTGATGCCTCTGAGTTGGGGAGCCCACGCTGTACACAAGCCTTTGACCTCTTCAACATGGTTGTGTCCTATAAGAGAATGGCTCTGTTTCTCGAACCAGTTGTAGATGCAGTGGAACTAAGCCGCTTCCTGCTTGGGTGTGTATGCATGTTTGTCTGTCTCCTGATTGAGCATCATATGATATTGTAGTAATGGCAGGAAGCCATATTTATACAGTATTCACTTTTATCTCACAGATGGAGGATGCCCCTGTGCTCTCTGCTTGTCTGTATATTCCTTAATGTCTTCTTTTGCACTGTTAGTGAAGGTACGATCAGCCATCAATATTGAGCCAGCTTTTGTTTAGTGCTTTAAAAGACAACTTGAATAATTTATGATGTTCATGTTGTTCCTGCCTCTCTGTTGTTAGTGGGTTGGTTCTCATTGGGTGTGGTGGCAGTGTCAGCACCTGCTGCCCTGGGTTACCTGCAGGACAGGTATCGGGGTAGAGCCTCAGAAGCTGAGCTCCAGAGGAAGTGCTACCATGCTGTGAACCGCAGAGACCTGCAGACAGTGCATCTCACCAAACAAGAGGCCATGCTGGAAATAAAAGACCTGTAAGACAAATACTAGACAACTACATATTATTTTCTCAGCTGTAAAATGTGGGTTAAAATACTTTCAGCAATAAAACTACATAAAAAATTGTTAAGAATTTTTTGCCCATCAGTCGTGGTGGTGTCTTTTAGAAACACTTGTTGGTTAGGTCTGGTTTACACAGTATACTCATGGCATTTGTACATGATATTTGTGTATCTTTGTTCTTACTGGGTTTGTGTTGTGGGTGTTTGTTTTGTTTTTTGTCTTCACCAGGTTAAAGCACCTGGATGACATGCTGTCCTCAGCCTGTCAGTCAGCAGAAGCTATTTACAAAGTCCTGTACTGGGATAACCACACCAAGTCATCAAGGTCAGCATCTGTGTGCACATATACACGCACTGCTTTCTACATTCTGAAGTTTTATAGCCCACCTATCTGCAACTAACCATCACAACTAATCGCCCACTGCACACACAGAGTCACACACAAACTGTTTCCCTTGCAGTCCCACAATCATTACTTATTAATAATGATCATTGGTAGTCTGTTTGAGGACCACTTCACAACCAATGTTTTATTCCATTTCTCTGCTGATGTCACATTTACAAGCACATTGATTGATTTACTTGCACTAAAACTAATAAGAAATGTACATTTCTGATCACTGTAAAGCAAATAGTCATATAATTAGATGGAGAGATGTAGTAGTCTGGCTTTTCTAAAATATTTAAGTGAGATTTGATATTTTAACCGATTAGGTATTTTTATTAGAATATTACTGTTAGACAATTCATCTAAATAGCAAAATTGAACTAGAGACTTAATAAGCTCTAGGAGATGATCGCATTATAGCATTAAATGTCCAACTACTTGTTGCATTTATGTGCTGTCTGATCAATCAATCAGATGGTTCGAGTGTTACCTTTGTCATATCCCTCTCCAGGTTCTATGGACTGATGATAACAATGTTGTGTCTGCTCTACCTTGCACCTGTGGGCTGGGTGCTTGCTGGGCTCAACAGCACCATCTTCCTGTGGAACAGAGACTTCTGCAGAGGTCAGAGGATCCTGTCTAAAAGGGGGAAAAAAACGAACTTTTGTTTAACAAAATAAAATTAAAGTAAAATGTGGTTGTTCCTGTGCTTCCAGTTTTGTTGGAAATTAAGAAATTCTTCCACATGGGTAAGACCAACGTCTCAGAGGGATTGTGTGAAGAAAAGGATCTAGGTCACTCGCTGGACCAGACTCCCACACCAACTAGCTTGGAGGTGAGAGGACAGAGCTTTTTGGAAAAAATACTCATATTTTAAATAATAAAGGATTCAGGTTTTGGAATAGAAGCAACCACGCCTATAAGCTTCTTATCCAGTTTATTCCATACTCTCAGTGAATTTATCGAGAACTGTTGTTCTTTATCCATCAATGAAGCTACTTGAAGTCTCTTGTTTTTGCAGTGAGGTGATGATTAGGGGCTCATATTAATGTGATGTGACCCAACTGAAGACCTCCTTACAACAAGGCAATAATGAACAAAAACCTTTACTGAACATGCTCATATGTGTTCAAGGTTCAGGAATATCAGTTTACCCTATAGTTTGTAACGTCATCATGCCTCCCAGAACAGTTAAAATGGATCAGCTGTAACATGGCTGCTGGAGATGTGGGAGCTGTCTGTAATTAACTTTCTTGTATTTATATATTAATGTGGGTTTTATGGCAGGACCTGTCTCCTGGCAGTGTGGAGGAAGCTGAAGAGGCAGAACCTGATGATGAATTTAAGGATGCCATTGAGGTAAATACAATTCTAAAGTTATTTTGTCTACTTTCTATTTTTTTCTACTTTCACTTTTCTTCTTTTCTTTATCTGGCTTATTGGTTCCTCACAATGTCAGATTGAATACTATAAACGATTGATACTATTGTCCTGTCTGAACAGTGAACCTGTTGCTGGAACAGACAGTTAAGCATAAAGACTGGAAACAGCTAACTTGGCTCTAGTTAACCCGTAATATAATTGTTTAATCTTTGTAAAACTAATTTGTCAATCATATCTGGGACTTTTTCTTGTTTATTCTTTTAAACAAGATCTAGGGTGTTAATTAGTGAGCTTTGGTTGGCAGATTTCTGTACTGTTGGGCAGGCCAGCTGTTTCCCGTCTTCTGGTCTTTATGCCCAGGTAATGTGATGGATTTCTGGCTGTAATTTTATATTAAATTCATATCTAATTCTCAGCATTAAGCCAAATGAGCATATTTCCTGAACCTGTGTTTCCCATTGGGCACTTACAGGTTAACTTTACTAGGTTAAACAAAGTGGTTGGTCAGCCTTGTTAACCCCCTTTCATTCTCATGATGTATTTTCTGTTGCTTCCTGTTTTTCTCTGCAGGAAAATTCAATTTCCCTGCAGGTGAGTGTTGCCTCTCCTCGTGTAGAAAAGGCTAGTGCACTGCCACTGAGTAAACTATACACTGTAGAACCACTGGACACATGAACAGTGACTTCATGTGTTGTAAGCTTGCGTGAGTTGATGTTGTGGTGTAGTTATTTCTTTGCTTTGTAAAGAGAAGGTTTTGGGTGATGCCTGTACAGTCACACTGAATATCAGCGCACCATGTTAACATTGTTTTCATGTGTTCTGCTTCCTGATAAGGAAACTCCTTTGGTCCTAGTGGTAAGTGGATTTCCTAGTGCCCTTTACCAATCCACTCATGCATTTGTTCACCTGGCATGATAGTAATACTGATGGTGAAATATGTTACTATATAGTATATATTAGGGCTGAACGATTAATAATTTTTTACATCAATACTGCAATTTAATAGAATGCAATTTTGAAATCACAAATGCTTTTTTTAATGAGACAGTAATAAGAGCCCTTTTGCTGCCAGTACCAATCTGCCTTCCCCACCTGAAGTAGAAGTGAGTGAGAGTGGATTCAGAAAGTGTAAGGCACAAACCAGCTTTACAGCAGTGCTGCTAATTGCAGTGAAAATGGCTACGGCAGAAACAAACCCCGATCTCAACGAGTACAATTACTATACTATACTATACTATACTATACTATACTGTGCAATGCTGGGTATTCTTATTGTTTATAGCTGGCCTGCACTGAAGAAGTATTGGAACTATTAGAAAGTTTTGTTATATCGCAATCGCAGTATTGCCCTAAAAATTTAAATTCAAATACTTTCATGTATTGTTCTTGTTCAGCCCTAATATGTATAATAAAATATAACACAACTCCTGTGTCCTATAGTCCCATCTAGTTATTCTAAATCATCAAACATTGTGACCATTTTCAATGTTACATGGAAAATAGATTTTCCCTTTAGCACTGTATATGTTTCTGATATTTAGTAAAATTGTGAAACAGGTTTGTTCCCTCAGAGGGCTGTTGGTTGAGGGTGGATTGATGTCCTTATATTGGACATCATCCTCTCTGGTCTTGTACTGTCAAATTTATTTGCTTTTTATTTGGGTTTGGACTAACCTGCTTACCATATCTTCATAGTTTTAGATGTATAAGTGTAACGTTATATTAAACGGGTGATTTTCTCAGTTGTGTGCAGGGTATGGTGTTTATTTGTTTGGGAGATCAAATGCATGTCTCAAAGCATGTATGTCTTTTCCACTGGTGTTGATTTGCCAAACATCTTTTAGTCAAACTGGCTGAATTATCACACTGAATTTCATCCAGTTTTGCTCTACTGCTAAATTTAGCTCTGTTTCCTGGCCAGGTTTTCATACCCTAAAAGCGCAGCTCTAGTTCCTGGAGGATATACCATATATAACTGCCTTTTCCTTTGTTCATTTCCTTCTTCCTTTATCGTCCCTCTCCCTCAGGAAGACGATGATGGGCCTCTTCCAGCTCCAGACTATGACACCATCTCTGAAAATGGTCTCTTGAGCCGCAATGAACCAATACGCAGCAAAGTCTCCAAACTAACAGAGAGACTGCGTAAACGCTACCCCACCACCAGCACAGGTCGGCCTGCTCTGACTCATCCACTGATTTCTTTCCTTTTATTATCCTTCTCCAGAGATGGTCTGTTAGTATATATCTAATGTATAATCAAGCATCTTATTGTCACAATGGGTTGTTATTCTCTCCTTTGTCTGTCTTGCTGTTAATTGCTGTTTCTCACTGTCTCCACAGGCAACTGTTCTAGCTGCAGCGCTGTCTTCTCAGTGTTGAAGAAAAGGGTGAGACTGTGACAAGAATTGGGGATATATTTAGGTTTCACGTCATCTTTAATTTTGTCTTACTTTTCTGTTGGTACAAGCTTTACCCAGTGTCTTTTCCTAATGCAGAGAAATTGCAGTAACTGTGGCAACAGCTTCTGTTCCCGATGCTGTTCCTTCAAGGTCCTGAGATCTTCCATGGGTGCAACAGGTAACACAAAAACAAGAAAACTCTTGGACCATTGTACATTTTTATTTTTTAGACCGAATGATTAAATATGTGACAGTTTATTTATCCTGTTTCTTGTATTCTTACACTTCAGTTCTCCCACTTATGAGCTAATGGCTTTATCATTGTTTTGTTTTCAGCTCCGGAGGCCCAGAGAG
This sequence comes from Channa argus, assembly GCF_033026475.1. Classification (NCBI taxonomy): domain Eukaryota; kingdom Metazoa; phylum Chordata; class Actinopteri; order Anabantiformes; family Channidae; genus Channa; species Channa argus. The sequence continues at coordinate 21,811,225 of NC_090199.1, read as the reverse complement.
AGACTGTGTTTGTTTGTGCTGCCTGTAATTCTTCTCTTATCAAATTACAATAAAAGAGCATGTCAGTCTCTACTACTGATTGCCCATGGGAGGTCAGTCACCATTCAACCTGGGGCCCTTCATCAAGTTACTGAAACCCTTACACTTGCTCTGGTTTCCAAGTTAAAGGCACATGTATCTGTCAGGATATCTTATGTGGTGAACTCCAAGAGTCCCTCACCTTTACCAGTTGCACCCTTTCTTAGCTACTTGTAATGATTATGGGACTACTGTAATGTGTTGCGTACTTCCTTTTTATAACTCCCAAATGAAGAACTGGACCTTATGAATCAATGAGACCAACTGCGGAGCAAATTATAGGACCTTGTGTTTATCCTTTGTTGAGCAGAGCAAAGAACACATTGCGCATGCTGGAGGCCAAGACTCGGCTGTTGGTGTGAGGTGATATAAATAGGCTTACCGGCTGTCAGTGGTTTTGCTTTTCCATGTTTTGCCTTGCCACAAAGCTGATTTCACTTGAATGTCAATGTTTTAACATTCAGTTCTGTGTAGCAGTTTACTGTAACTGTAATGTAATGCTTAGAGGACCTTGCTGTTTGAACAAGGTTAAGATGGAGACGGCTAATAGTGGCTGGCAGAGAATGAATCTGGCATATTTTTAGGTTGTTGTCAAGCTGAGTGGTTGTGGTCCCCCAGTATTCTTTGAGTTTTAATACAGCAGCTGACAAGCTACATGCACATTATTGAACCCTCAAGCCCCCACATTTGGGAAGTAAACTGTGATGAATCTGTCTAGGGCTGTGAATGAGGACACATTTGGCAAACTAACTTGCACTACTTGTAACAAGGAAATTTGTGCTTCATCCTTTTTGGATGTGTAGCAGTAACCTAAAAGATGAGAGAGATCCCTTCAGCCCAAGCTTGTCTTCTAACTGGATCAAAGTCGTTTCAGTGGACTGATAAACAAACAGAAATCATCAGTCTCCCACTCTTGAAAGCAGGACTTAAAAGATTGTGGAGACATTAAAATCCAGAAGGTGGCTCAAAGTGATAAAGTTGTTTTAATGACAATTTAGACACAGATGATTGTAATTAATCGCTTTGCTTTTATTGTAATCATATATTGTTACTGTAAATTGTTTTACTCTAATATATGTAATTTTAAACTCCAGAAAGTGCAAGTTATTATTTAATCTAATGAATTGTGTATATATTGCCCCATATTTTATGGTTGAACTACAGCATCGTTGAAATAAACTATGTGATGATTTGATTACCTAATGTTCTTTGAGTCTTTGCTTTATATTTTAGTAGAGGTAAATTTTGAAAAATAGTGTATTTTAGTCCTGTGTGGGGTGGACCAGCTGTTTGGCATGACAGATGTAAAAATGTAACAAGCTAACAGAGTACTGAAGCAAAGTAGAACATAAGTAAAGTGTTGAATTATAAACTAAGGCAGCACATCTCAGCTCTATGTGGCTTTTTTTTCCTGCCATACAATAAGTTTTTTTTAGGCTCAGCACTCTTATTTCCATCCAGGCCGCTCATTTCAGAAAAAACTTTGAAATGAACTTGTGTGGATACTTTGCCTGAGGGGAGATTCAAAAAAGATGAATCTTCATAGACTTAGATATATAAGAGTCCCATTAATGAATTATAAACATGAGTATATAGATTATTTAATAAAATATCATCATCGCCACTGCTTGGCTGTTCACATTTCTTTGTGATAATTAAAATGGCTCATACTAGTGTTTGTAAAAACAAGATGCAATCAGGCTTAGACAAAAGATTACTGGGGTCCTAGTGTAGGACAGAGTAGGGCAGAGTAGGGCAGTGTCCTCCTATGGTCATTCCAGGCTCACTGGGGTGTGACTAAAACACTGTACCTATGTTAGCCCCTCCCCTCCCCTCCTCTCCCCCCTCCCCCCCAGCCTTGCCTGTGTCCCACTAAAGCGATTTCAGCGGAGGCAGGGACTCGTCCCTACGGTCACGGATGGCAACATGGCGACAGAGGTAGGACTGGTATTGTTATCTGGCTAATTTCCTGCTCGGGTTTCCAGCAGCAACTCAAACAATTGAATTATCACTTGGTCAAATCAGGCTTGGGTGCAGTGGACATGGTCAGAGAGGACAGTGAGGCTGCACACGGTCAAACTGTGGCTCACTGACTGACGATCGAGTCCTACATTATCATGTCTGTTTCCTCCGAATCGTTTTTTTTTTTTCCTGTACGCGTGTTCTGGCATTTTAAAGAGGAAAATAAATCTGAAAACGAGAATTGTGAAAGTGAGCCGCGCGTAATTGAAATAGAAATGACTGCACAGCTCTGCCCGCGATTTTAAGCTGTTATGTTAAAGGCAGATCTGGTTTGTTTATTGTGATGCCCCGTTAATCCGGAGTGGCCACACACACACACACACACACACACACACACACACACACACACACACACACACACGGGGGAAAAGCCTTCAGCACCATGGACAGAAACCACACAGCGCTGACCTTCCTCACTGCTTTTCCAGCCTCTTTTGCCTCCATCCAAAGCAAAATCTCACAGTAACTACTGAAGAACATGGCCTACACCGCGACATAATTAACAGTGTACTCGACACTGAGTGGATGGTCTGTTATCATTCTGTCTAATCTGGTTTCCACACATCGATCTGTTGTGAGCTGTAGTGAAATGTTGCTCCGTGTCCCGCGAGCTTTCCCGTAAGACAAGACAAGAGTCTGTGCGTGTGTGTGTGTGTAAGATGCTTTGACCAGTGCCGGGCTCTGCTCCAACAGTTGACACGGCAGGAATGAGCGCAGACACTCAGCCACAGAGTGATTGATCGCATCGTGTCTCTATTTATTTTATCATCCCTTACTTCCAAAACAGCCACTATTTGTACACGTTACAAATGGACAGGCGCACAGAGGGACATAGCTCTCTCTCTGGCGATTCATTGACGCCGTCTCTTTGTGTGCATAGTTCCATAATCTGCAGGAGCTGAGGCACAGCGCATCTCTGGCCAACAAAGTGTTCATCCAGAGAGACTACAGTGAAGGGACCACCTGCAAGTTTCAGACCAAGTTCCCCTCTGAGCTTGAGAGCAGGGTGAGTCGTAGTCACACATAGGTTCAGCTGTACTCTTTTTTTGCAGCATTTTTGGTATGACAAGATTTCATTTTTAAATCATTAAGTTATCTTTCAAAATTAAATAAAACTTGTTTTATAATGGAGCTCTGGAAACTCAACCCTTATGGGTAGGCTAATGGCTAATACCCATTCCCTCAATCATTTTGTCCTGCATGTCTCTCCAGATTGAGCGGACACTGTTTGAGGACACTGTGAAGACACTGAATAACTACTACGCAGAGGCAGAAAAGATTGGAGGACAGTCCTACCTGGAGGGCTGCCTGGCCTGTGCTACAGCTTATCTGATCTTCCTCTGCATGGAGACACGTTATGAGAAGGTCAGACCGATTATCTTGGTCTTAGTGCATGGACCTAATATTGCTTGCCTTTTCTCATTTTCCTATGTCTGTGTGACAGGTGCTGAAGAAGATAGCCAAATATATTCAGGAGCAGAATGAGAAAATCTATGCTCCCAGAGGTCTCCTCATCACAGATCCTATAGAGAGGGGAATGCGTGTTGTATCCTTTCTCAGTCCTTAAGGGTTCCATTAGACAAAAGCATTTAGTTGTTTTGCTTAATTCATTACATTTCACACCAAATTTCTTGGTCCTCAACTAATGTCACCAGATAGAGATTTCCATTTATGAGGACCGGGGCTCCAGTGGCTCCAGCTCAGGGAGCAGCTCCGTGTCTGGCAGCACTGCTCGATGACTGGGTATGTCCTGAATACCTTGTCCAACCTGATCACCCACAGCCCTGGAGGACAATCTAGGACAACAATACCACTCCTGTCCCAAGACTCACTGTATATGTCTAAGCTATGCTCACACAAAGAACTCACCAGGCTTTTATTTCCCATCTTCACATGCTCAGTGCATGCTTAAAACCTTAGCAGCTTCTTTCAAAGTGTGCATGTGCTGACACAGTCGTGTTACAACGTAATGTCTCAGTAAACAGAAAAACAATAATCTAGCTGGTGATACTTTGTGTGATCATATCACTGCCTTCATTCATTCCCTGCGTGGTTGGTGCAAAAAGAATGAAAGGAAGTGTTGAGACATGAGTGAAGACCACAAACCTCACCAAACCTCATACCTCGACCACAGCTGCTCCATGTGGACCAGATCAGCCACAGCCACACCCTGCCCACACGAGACCAACCAGGAAATCACATTAACCCTGCACACCAGACACTGGATTTAAAATGTTATCTGTAGCGTTCTCTGTGTTTACAGACTCTATCAAATGGAAGAAAAAGTATGTGACAAGACATCACAAAGTTTCACTTACCTGGACACCAGATAAACTATACAAAGAACCTTTTCCTTGTTCTTCTCTGCTGTAGATCGTGCTGTCTGGTGGGAGATGAATGTCATCTGGCCCGTCCATGTAAATAATGTAGCAGATCTTCCATATTTTTCACATTAAGCCTGTGTTTAATTTCTCAGACACACAGAAAAATGCACAAATCAAAGTACTAACCTCTTTGTTTTAATAAGTGGGACCATCTCTTCCTAAATTGTGATTATGCAAAAACTGTGCAATAAATGCAACAGTAAATAGACAAAGGATGGGTCAAAAAGTCTTCCTAAATCATAATTATATTGTTTTAAAATAAACCAAGATTACACACTAGATTCCCAAACATATTTCCAAAGAACAATAACTGCCAAAAATATGGCTCACAAATGTGAATGTGTCTTTTATTTTGGTGACAGTTTGTGCCAGAACAAACTTTCGTATTGCTTGTTGTTTGATACACATGGCAATGAGGTATATATGACTGGTGTCAATAAAGACTGTTTCATCACAGCTGCGCTCAGATCATCTTTCTTTCATGAACATAAGAGGTGTTTCTTTGGGAGATACAAGTATTTGGACTTTTAAGCAGAGAAAATTAGCTGCTACATAAGCCGCACTAACAAACATTTTTATATCAATAACAGATCACACAATTAATTTGATAGGGTTTATTAGTAGTGACAAACTGAGTTTTCGCTCAACTCTGCAGTGCTGCAGTAAATGTCATTAGTTGACTAGAAATTAATCTCCAGGCTGATGATAATGTTGCTCATTGTCTGCTGCATGTTTGAAAACAATTTTACGTGATGACCATTTATCAATAGTGTATTTACAGTTTCTTCCAGTAGCACAATTTATTAGTTGGGTAAACATGTTTTTATTTCTGACTTTATGCACATTTTTATATTACAGAGCGGAATTTTCAGCAAATGTATATATGTATGAAACAGGACATATTATTATTACATAATAATCCAACATATTACATGCACTAAAACATCAGAGAATCTTGCAAAATGTTTCTAGCTTTGGCTTTGATCTAGATTATTTTTCTGATTCCAGTTTGTCAGTCTTAACTTACAAGGACTACTACCCGCACCAAATATGAAATCCCGACTGTAGAATATCCAGACTATTAATTATGCATTTTGATACAACAGACTGACTCTTACTGCATCTCAAAAGAAGGAGTTTCTTTTTCATCAAGCACAATCAAGCAGATCTGTGTCCAGGCATGCATTTAAAGACTTTCTTACTGTATCACAGATATCCTCAAGGCTACCATCTCTTGAGATCTGACAGTGTTGAGAGCAGCAAGGCACAGTGCAGTAAAACTGTCTTAAAACAGGAGGCTTCAAATGTGGAGACAGAGGTAGAGTGGATGCTGTCGTAAAATGGAGCCAACGCTGCATGAAAGGAGTGACAGAACAGTTGGGAACAAGATAAAAGCATGGTGGAAAAGAAGAAAAGCCTAACACCAGGTGAAGATAGACAGAGAAATAAATAAGCATATCCATCAATATAAAATCTCTTTCTTCTGTAGATCCTCAACCATAGATGTTGTGTCCTTTATTAGTTGTTTTAGCAGCCTGCAGGTTTAAGTGCAAACTCAGCACATCTTCAAACATGCAGGCAGCACTTGCGTGTGTGTGTGTGTGCCGTAAAATTCAGTGACAAGAGTTATGCGTGAGACTACATGGAGTACTAAATAAAGATTGGCCTTTTTTTAATACATACAAAATGATGAATCTGACTCATCTAGCATACTGACAGTTAAAAGAAGAAAACAGTTAAAAGAAGGAAAAAATGAAATCTACTTACAGAGTAAAGAAAACAAGAAGGCCCCTGTCTCAAAGCTCAGATAAAAGTTTGAAAATCGTGTTTTCTGTAAAAGAATTTCATTTCATATCCTCAAAGATCTGTAGGGACATAAAAACAAAAGAAATTTGATAAAAAAGTGGTATTGTTCATTTTTAAGAGATTTCATTTAAAAAAATACCTACCAGCACAGCGGCCATTCTTGACAGTGAAGCCTTTGCCACACTGAAAAAAAAGGAGAAAAAATAATTTTTGTTTAGACCAAATGTTGATTTAGACATCAGAAATAGGATGAAATATTATCATCTGTTAATGTTAACTGATTGAGTGCAGACACAAGGATGCAAAAGAGAGACCATCACATGTGTTGTCTCCTGTTCATATTCTGCTATCAAACTAAAAATAATTAAACTAAAATTAACACAGAGACAGGAGATGACTCAGACTGTAGTGTGTTAGATAAGTTCATAAACCCACAGAGACTAACTGGAACATTAAATTGCTAATACTTTAGGCCACTGATCTATATTGCATACCTCTGTGTCACTGGCAAGCGCTGACATTTCGCCTTCTTTGGGATAGGCCACCTCTACCACTGAGTTCATTTCACCAGGCTGAAGGCTTCGAGTGAAGGTCCTGCTGTCCGGCCAGGACACCTCCAGTACCTTTACCTCATCGTTTCCTGGGAATCGTGACAAGAAATATAGCCGAGCACCACACACAAGGTGAAAACATTTTTGAAATCATTTTAAATGTGTGTTTGGATGATACAGTTGCAACATCTAGGACACATGGGAATTTAATATAAATCACATATCTCTGCTGGTTATTATTGATTATAATCTTAATTTCTATATTTGGTCTTTTACTGTGCATTATTCTTGTTGCCTTATAGTCTCATACTTTCACATCCTATTGCCGTTGTTTTGGTGTGCCTTGTTTTTTAACTTTTTAATATACTGTAAAGCAACTGAATTTGCATTAATTTGCTACATGAATAAAATTTGATTGATTGTTAAGATAGCACCATAAACTGATTAGCTTAAAACCTAGCCTGGCCTTGTCAAAGATTGGGATATGTTTGAAGATTAATGTTAATCATTAAGCTTTATAGGTGCTTGTAAGCATATTTCTAAATGTAGGGTAGCTGTTAGCAGTCTTTATGCTGAGCTAAGCTAATAACATCCTGACTTATAGCTTCACAAGTAATTAATGCACTGATGTGATGGTGGTATCAATATTCTAGTCTAACTCTTGGCAAGAAGCTAATACTTTTTTCTATTTTTTTAAAACTAATTTTCAAGATGGTACTAGATGGTACAAGTACTCATAACAATTAACAAAGCGTGTGTGTTTAATATGTAAGAAAAATGTACACTGTCCTGTAGTCGAGACACGTGATCCCGCCTTCTTTCAGCGTGACTAATGTAAAGAGTAAATTACCTAAACCAAAGTGTGCAACAGGCTCCATCTCACATAGGTAGCCGGAGCCTCCATCAATAATGCGTGTATGAGCTCCACTCTGATTGGTGAAGGCTCTTACTTTGGCACCTCGGGCAAATGAGCCAAACTTGGTGCGAGGGATGACTCGCAGCCAGTTATTGGATGACCCCTGACAACAAGGGTTACAGGTTAGGTTGTCGATAATCAGAGTCACGTTATAACACACACACACACACACACACACACACACACCTGTGTGACCTTGAAGACAGAGATTGGCTGTTGGGCACTCTCTCCATGTGCCAGCAGAAGGTCCAGCTGTCCATCCCCATCCAAGTCTGTCACAGTGCCACCTGTCCAAAACACACAGAGCTTTAACTGCGCTGACCCACATAGCAACTACCCTGCATTGGACAGCTGTGTCTCTGTAAATCTCATCCAAACAGATAGGAAGCAGAGATATCACATTTTGTAAATAGCTTACAGCAATTTTAGAATAAGACTGATGAAAACTGATGTTGTAGTGATTAGAGATAAGTGACCTGTTCCTCCTCCCTGAGGCTCTGCAGCATCCCCCACATTCAGATCCTCGATCAAAGGATCTGCATCAGTTCTCCGTGACACCCTGCAAAAACCATGCAAAATTATTAAAATTAATCATTTTGTAAACAATTTTGAAATGATTCATTATTTCTTAATGAACAAATTCCTCTCGTTGGAGCTTGTTCAAACATAAAATGTCACCTGAACAGTCTGTTAGGGGCGTTTCCTCTGTAGGCAATATTGTTAAAAAACACCTCCAGCTCTTTGTCATTATCAAAGTCTGCAGCGATGACTGTGCGAATAGGGGAGGGGGCAGCAAATCCTCCGGTAGCAATATTCTGCAGAGAGAACACCATTAAGTCTTTCCATTTTATTTTTTATCCCCCTCCCCCGCCCTGTCCTCTGGCCATACCCGAAATTTGGAGTCACTGCCCTGCAGAAAAAGCCTGTGTGGGCCTTTCCAGTTGCCATAGACAATATCTGTCTTTCCATCACCGTTGAAGTCAGCTAATGCTACTCCTCTGCCATGTTGGTACCAGTCCTCAACACCTTTAGACATGGAGACAGTGCTAAAGTTAAATGATGATAAAGCATAAAAAAATAATAGTAACATTTCAGTGGTGATCTGGAGTCTTTCTACTAGAAATTCTATTAATTTCTTCACTGTCTATGCCACCTGCTTGTTTGGCCACATCAGAAAAAGTCCCGTCTCCATTATTCTTGAAGAGGAAGTTGGGTCCATTTTCATTGTCACAGAAAACATCTGACCTTGACTGACTCAGGATTGGTCCAACCACCACACCACGACCTCCTGCACAACAAGCAAACCCAGAGGGCTTTAGCATTTTGAACCAACTTTAAAACACCACACATTTCATTTTTCTAATCGAATTCCTGACCTGTTAATTTGTTAACTCCAGCCTCGACAGCCACGTCCGACAGAGCGATGATGCCCTTGGTCACATCACTGGCAGCCTCATCCATTTCTAAGAGAGCATGGTGACCGATGTTTCCACTGGCATAGTTGGCCACATAGATTGAGTAAAGGCCTGTTCCCTTTTGAACAACAACATGAGAGAAGGGGAGAGAAATAAGAGAAATAAAGCGAAAAATCCTTAACCTTAAAGTGGATTTACTGACCTTTCTGTCGACACATGCTACAGAACGTCCCGCCATGCGATTAGCAACACCACGGCGGACATTGAGAGCATCACTCAGAAGATCTTCAAAGCGGCCGTTACGAAACTTGAATAGCTTGTCTGAATAAGTTGCCTGACCTGCATAAAAAAAAAATAAAAAAATCAGTTATTACAAGATTCAGCGCAAATGATGTGCTGAGCCAAAAGGTTTGGAGGACTTAATGCACTATCTACCAGAGTAGGCATTGTTTGTGTTGAGGAAGTAGATTTCCTCACGTCCATCTCCATCTACATCACAGGCAGTAACTCCAATAGCATTTCCAGCTTGGTCCCTCAATGCATAATATGGAGAGTTACTGTCATCAATAGCAATGTTTAGCAGCCTGTTTTGGGTGGGGTCGTACTTGAGAACCAGGTTGGGGCCATTGTACCTGAGGGAGAACATCAAAGATTTAGTTTCCTCACACAATTTCCGTAAACATTCTAAACTAAACATTGTGTACGTTCATTCTGTTATTTTCACACTAACCCTGCCACCACCACTTCAAAGGTGCCGTCACCATCCACATCGGTTACAGCCATCCCATAGTTGAGTTGCACTGGATTGTGCAGACTGTCAGGAGGAAGCATTGTCTGTGTTACAACCTGGAACATGGGCTCAGAGCTCTGGGCATGGCACTGATGCCAGAGTCCAAACAGGAGGAGCAGCAGCACTGAACCCCACATCACTGCAACCTGGTTGGACACACAGCAGGGTTGGTTGATGCATTTGAGTTTAAGCTGCACAAGCCTTTTGAATAAAGCTGGACATATACAATGCATAATGAGCAAATATAATGTGTACAGACAGACTACTGTGGTGCTTACAAAGAGATAAAAGCAAGAAACTAAAACAATCAAAGTGTAGAAAAGCTACAAATCTGAAACACATCCAGGTAGAGACAACAACAACAAAACAAAAAAAGAAGTGAAAAGAGAGACAATTACATTAGGGAGGAAAATCAAATATCAGTGACCCATGATTGAGGCAAACACTTGTAAACACAACTTTAATTAAGAAATCGCACTTTTACAGATAGTTTGTAAATACGTCCCCAAAAATGTAAAGTTACAGTATAAGCTCACTTTACCCAAATTATTGATGACCTTTTCTGCATTAATGGGAATTTTCAATAAAAGCGAATCTACTTCATGAAGACACAGACCAAAGACATAATGAGGTAATGGGAGCTCGTGCGTTCAGCTCATTGCATAAAGCTCATTCCTCTTCATTGTCTGTCTGCAGCTAAGCATTCACCTGCAGGACTTTCCCTTCAGTATCTAATTAGTGTCTTACCTGTCAGATCCACCACCGGTATGGTAAAATTATATGACTTTGCTGCTACGTTGGGAGGGTGCCCCCAATATTGAATCACTTGAAAATTATTGTCCACCTTACACAACTTGTGTTTTTTCAGCTTGCGTAATGTGTCGAAAAAGGGCCAATCAGCGAAGAACAATCTGAATATTTAAGTTGTTAACCAATGGTTGGCCTGTATTTCTGCGCACGTGGGACGCGGATGTTTGCTCAATTTGTAGGCACCGCTGAACCAACAGGGTGGTCAGGCTACAAACGCAATAATAAATCCTTCTGCAGCACATATATTCGAGCATTAGGACAATAATTATTTTTAACAAAAAAAAAAATTAGAGATTTAACAAATATGGCCGTTGTAAACGCCGGTTCAACGGGCTCCCTACAGAATAACACCATCTCCCAGAATGCCATGCTACGGTTGCGTCAGTAGAGCGACGAAAATCTGTTTCAAGCCAAATATAGGTAAGATGAACGAGCAGCGATCATTCTGCATAATTCTGTTCTAAACATGTCAATGAAAAGCAGCTGGAAAACGCATTGTGTGGTAACTTTCTTTTTGTGTTCACGGTAAACAAGTAACCCAAACGAGATGAAGTTTAGATACTGTTAGCTAAGTCGAATAACATAGCTAGCTAAATTGTGCTAGTCCATGCATTGTAAGTTAATGTTAAAACGTAATAAAGCAAGTCCAGGTCATTTAAATGCAACTTGATTAAGACAATCATAAAACCAATGCAGGAAGGGCATCCGGTGTAAAAACTGTGACAAATCAACATCCAGGACAATAATCCGTTGTGGCGACCCTGAACTCACGGGATAAGCCGAAAAGACAAAAAGATTAAACTAATTCAGGACTCGTTAAGGTTTAAGAAAGCTGTAATACATGTTATAACATACTATGACACGCATTTCCGCTCCTCCTTGATCCAGATGTTTTAATAACAAATGTAATAATGGATTTGGAAAATCCAAAGGAAGACTGTGCACCATCCCAGAAAGCATCCACCTCTTCCTCTCAGTCAAAGAGGCCAAGTCAGGCTCTGTACGTTCCAAAACAACAACAACAACAACCTGCCACCAAAGAGAAAACTCATACTCAGGCAGAGGTTAAACCAAGACCCAGGCCTCGGTACACAGACAAGGCACGAAAGAATGCCAAGAACAAGAAGGACAAGGCTGGAGCAGCAGAGAAGACGGCAGCTGTTGAAGGAAATGGTAAGAACAATCCTGATGTCAAGGAAGAATGGATACAAGATGGAGACGTGGTGGTAAATGGGCAGCTTGACTCGACCAATACGCAGCCAGAGGTTACCACTCGACTGGAAACAACATCCGCTCAGGAAGAAAAGCTAGAAGAGGAAAGTTGGGACACTCTGTTCAATGATGATGGAGATTGTCTAGATCCACACCTGCTTGAAGAGGTGAGAACATGATGTACATCTGGGTACTTTTCATCATTTTCTGCATCTCCCACTTGTTCTCATGTCTTAATGTTATTACTCTCTCCCTTCCAGTTGGCTATTAAGGAAGGTAGAAAGAAGAAGTCAATCCAAGACCCCAGGTTTGATTACTATAACATGGACAGAAATGAGGATGGCAGTGAAGATGATATTGACCTGAGAGACGATGAGCTCTCTCACATTGTGGAGATCTATGAGTTTCCTGGTGATTTTAAGACAGAAGACCTTCTCAAGTTATTTCAGTGCTACCAGTATGTATAATTCAATATTTAGTATTTTAAAATGTATAGTATAATGGTTTCTGTGTGCAGTCATGACCTAACAACAAAAAGAGCAGTGAAATGTCTAAATGTGATATTTATGAACGTGAGTCCCCTGCGATTAATAATAATCAAAACAGCACAAGTATCATTTTTATTGCTTGTTATTTTCTTTACAGCTGCTATGTGTGATCTCATTCTTTATTTTCAGACAGAGAGGCTTTGACATTAAGTGGATTGATGACACACATGCCCTGGGCCTCTTCTCAAGTCCCATAGCAGGTAAGTGAAGCTCTGGAAAAACATCTTACAAAACACTATCCTCTGCAAATATTTTACAGATGTGTTCTCAAATTAGATTAACTAGTGTGTTGACTTGTGCAATTTGTTTCTTTAACATTTTAAGCCCGTGAAGCTCTAAGATCCAAACATCCACTGATGAAGTTGCGACCACTCTCCAAATCCTCTAATGCCACAAAGGCCAAAGCCCGAAGCTGCTCCGGTACGAAGGCAGTCCTCTGTCCTGCTTCTCTTTTGTTAGTTTTTTCCTTATGTCCTAAACTTTTGAAGACTAATATTATTTTTTCCCTCATCATTTGTTTCTCTTTGCCATCCACAGAGTACCTCCTGCCTGCCAAAGAGAGACCTCCGACCAGTGCAGCATTGGCTCGCAAGCTTGTGATTGGTGCTCTTGGTGTAAAGAGCACCTTAACAAAGGAGCAGCGTGAGGCAGAGAGGAAGAAACTTCAGGAAGCAAGAGGTACATCAGGCTCCAGAATAACCTTTTGCATTAGTAGCACTAGTACTCTCTCCTGCAAGCTTTCTACTTTGTGTATGGAGGACCGGAGCTTCACCCTCCTTCAAAGACAAGAATTTGCACCAGAAATATTTTCAGATAATGAAAATTTCACTGCAAAGTGCTTCCTCCTAGTGTTTCATGTGATATACAATGATGATGAAAAATCAAAAAAAGAGATCAGTATATTTGCAAGTTGTACTGGTACACCAAGTTCTAAAATTTAGCCCCAGTTGCTCCAAAAAAGGTTCCAAATGCTGCTAAACTGGTTGCAATCTAGAGGACTGAATATTATACACAAATGTATTCAGCCAATGACTATATTCATCAAGCTATACAAAATTTGCCATGTAGCTTTAGAGCCAGCACTGATCTGTTGTAAAATGTGGGTGTTTTCTCTTCTAATAGTTGAGAGTTTAAAGAAGATTAAAATATGCAGATTTTAACTTTTGGTGGGTTGTTGCTAAAGTGAATAACAGGTTTAATACGTATGAAGCAGAATGTTATCGGGTAAGAGCATCAATGCTCAATTATCCATTTGTTATCTTCAACAGCTTATCCTGTTTAGTTTCACAGGGGGCTAGAGCCTTTCCCAACTTTCATTAGACAAGATGCAGAGTACACCCTGGACAGGTCACCAGTCTACTCAATCCCAGGGCCAAAACAGAGACATACAATTGACAGACAACAGTTTATACTGATATTCACACCTACAGACAATTTAAAGTTGGCTAGTAATCTAACGTTCATCCCTTTTGACCATGGGAGGAAGGTGCTTATTCAACCGTGATGATAAATCAATTTAAAATACATTATATTTACCTTAAGATCCTACTTTGTATTTGAATGTTCCCACCACAAGTGGGAGCTGTTTTTATACTATATAGAAATGTATTGCAAATTGATGCAAAGAGAAGTTGCTCTAAATCCACTGCTGCACACATAACAGACCTATAATCAGTACAGCAGCCATTTCCCTTCACAGATGAACACATAAGTATATAGGCACAGAAAACCACAAGTGGCTGTCCACTGAACTGTTGGGTCTTCAGTATGGTAAACTAAAAAAAACTCCTTTGTTCCTGACATCAACGCACTACTGTGTTCTTTATTTAACATCACAGTGCGTACAGTCATTGCAGATGTACATCATGTGCTGAATGTCATGTCCTTGGGAAAGATGCCACGTACGGTCGCATCCAGACATTGGCCACTGAATCCTCAGGCTGCCTCAGCACTTCACTTTTGCTGCATGTGGCAGAGAGAGTGATCCAAACTTAGAGTAGAAAATCAACAAACTGTTGTTTATCTAAGGGCTTTTGATGATTGATATGTTGAACTGCCTGTGCGTGATTTATCTTTCAGAACACAAGCGTCTGGCGGCGAAACAGAGGGAAGACGCTTGGGAGGGGAACTGACTGGACAGAACCCCCCCCCCCCCCCCCCCCCCTTTTTTGTGTTTTTAAGTTTTTCTTTTTTTAAGCTTCTTTGAGTCAGCAGAGGCTAAAGACTTTTTTCTTTCTTACTGTGCTCTGTTTTCCTCAAATGGTCACTCCTCCTTCCCCGAAATGGATCCCTACCAGTTTTTCCTGCCACAGTTCATAATCAACTGCTACTGATCATGATCATTCTCTGTGCATTACATCCCACCACTGTTCCCTCACCTTCATCTTCATACTTTGTTCATACTGGCACTGTTTCACCTGGACTTAATTTCATATCTAACAATGATGTGTCATGAAGCATGGACTGTGTTCAGGGTTATTCATTCATTTGATTATTTTTTTCCTATAGCTTATATATGGCTTAATGTTTTAAAAGATGACACTGGAAGTGTGAGGACAGGAAGGTTTTTTTTTTGTTGTTAAAGGTCATATATCATATGAATTAATTTGATAAAGACTAAAATATAGCATTATACAGTATATAAAGTCCGATTCTGTTTGAGTGGCTAAATTTGCACAACATTTTAATTGTGTTTTTATAGAGTTTGTAGCATTTGAATACATCCAGTGAAAAAATTCACTCTGTAGGTTTTTCTTGTTTAGGTCAGAGACACTGCTGTTCTTTCTTTTTTTTTGCTCAGTATCATGGTTTTGTTTTTGTCAAAAGAATTCTCTCATTTTATCCTGTGCTAATGTGTACACATTTAAGGTATAGGAGTCTTGTTGTCTGAACAGAATAGATAAAGATGATGGTAACGTGGGTTTGGACACATGTATATTTGCATTTAGTGGACAAACTCATTTTCTCCAAATTTTTGTAGCCATTTACAAATAAATACTTTTTTGGGTTTGTCTAGGGGGGAAAAATACGTAGACCTTAGAGTAGTCCTACTTTACATCCACTGTAATGTTTACCTCCACTCTTCATAACATGTCTTCTCGTATCCTCGTTTGAGTATTCTTCACTCTTCAGACCTGTTTCATTTAGGTTTGTCATTTAACAAATTTACCTTTTCAAGACACAAACTAAAATGAAATAAAATGAGATCTGACCTTTACTGAAGTCAAAAATATCAACATTCGCAATACTCCAGAGCTGATAAAACACAGTGATTATTTTTTATGTCTTTATTAAACACATACATTAAATGTACAAAGTGGTTTGGCAATAGGGTTTTAATAACTGGTTGAACCACCTGTGGCTAAAGCAAGTGTTCCCTGCAGCTGTAGCTTAGGCCATTCAGGAGTAAGTTTGGACCATTCTTTCTTACCAAACTGCATTAGCTGTGCCATATTCTTAGAATTATATGTCTCCAGACCCATTCTGTAGTGGATTTTCTTTGATGTTTAGGTTCATTGTCCTGCTGCATCTACCAGCTTCTTCTGAACTTCAGCTTGCTGAAACCCAACATGATGTTATCCTGTAAGATACCTTCTTAAACTTGGAAATTCGTTTTTGCCTCCACAAGCATTCCAGGTCCAGTGGTATCAAAGCAGGCCCAAATTATGATGCTCCCTCCACGGTACTTCACTGGTAGGATGACGTTTTCCTGTTATTATACAGTTTTCTTTTTATACATAAGGCTGTGTGTTTTTTGCAGACAGTTTTCTTAGTTTCATCTGTCCACAAGTCTTTCCACAAGTGTCAAGGTGGTGTTTGCAGCATGTGTGTTTTCCAAGGTTTTTATTTTTGGAGAACAGTGGCTTTCTGTGTGGTGTTCGACCGTGGATACCATTTCTGTTCAATGTTTTGTATATGGTTTACTCATAATACAAGATGTTAGCAAACTCCAGTGAATCCTTTAAGTCTTGCTGTTTTTTTTAAACCTCATTGAGCATCCTGTTCTGTGTCTTTGCAGTGATCTTAGTACCCCCTTCTATACAGAGCGGCCACAGTGACAAATCATCTCTACTTTTTTGTCTGTAATTATGTCTAATTACATTAATAGTATCTAAAGTTTTTAAGATTACCCTGTAACCCTTAACAACTACACGCAGATCAACAACTCATAGTTTAGGTCAAAGTTCTGCAATTTATTCTGCTTGTGAATAGGATAATGGCACTTTTTGAGAGTTTCAAGTGAAAGTAGCTCTGAACCAAACATCCATTCTCGTTTAATTGACTGGAGTCCAGGTTTGCCTGACTCTGGTTGATGTTTATTGACATCTGAAGCCTAGTGTCGGTAATATTTTTCCACCATCACTTTGTATGTTTAATGGGTGTGTACAATAAAGACATGAAAGGTCATGACTGTGTTTTGTCATATTAGAAATATTGTGTTCATTCATATTTGAGATTTTAGTGGAGATCAGATCACATTTTGTGCAGAAAACCAGGAAATTGCAAACATTTTGAAAACTACATCCTGATGCATCTCTAGTATGGGCTGCACAGTCACACTTCCAGGGTCATTGAACTTTTACTGGTGAACATTTATTTTGTAACCGTGAAATGTTTATTAAAGTAATTTGTTGAATAAATAAAGTTAATAAGAATGTAGCCACGATTTTGGATTTTCAACTCTGTTTTCCATTAAGGCAGTGTATTAGGGCAGTGTATTGGTTATATTGTATCTGGTGATACAATATAACTTGAGATACAGTGGTTAAGATTCAATATATTGTGATCTTGTAAGCTGGTGACTGTGTAAAGACCCCATCATTATTTGCAAACAACCTGAGTGTATAAGTTTACCCTTTTGCAGCCGAAAAGTAACCCCTATTCAGGGGTTTCAACATAACAGAAAATGAATGTCTGTCACTAAATTTAGCATGTAAGACATTGAACATGTAACTTAGATTTGCTGTTAACCTCATTAGGAACTTATGGCTGGGGAAAGGATACCACTGATATACTAGATTGCTGGGTAACAGCATTTAAAAAAAGATGATATGTTGTTTGAAAAAATGGTTTAATCAGAGTATATGTGATATTCAGCTCATTACTTATTAAAAAATCCAAATTGTTCAATACAATATTACAAATGTCAGTAGTTGTAGTAATGCTGTAGTTGTCAGTGATTACAAACCTGCCTCTCTGCTTCCAATTCTGTTAAAGACCCTTGCTGCAAAAACTGTCGGCCGGTCTTCTGTCCTAATCCTTACACCGTCCGCAGTCTCTGACTTGGGCATCTCTGATACGGCTCCTGCCTGGTACGGCTCACCTGCAATGTATGTATATACATATCTACATGTATACATGTATGTCAGTGCACACACATCCTTCAATGTAGAGCTAATGTGGACACATTTAATAGGCTTTATTTCAGAGGAGATGTGGACCTCCCGGTGCACTGTTGTTCTACACAATACGACCCGTAGCTACACTTTACCATCATCGTGTGAGATCTGAGCCTTGCCCATAATCTTATGTTTTACTGTGGCTTCATGAGGAGAGGATGCACCACAGAGCAGCTTGCTGTGTGCCTCACAAACAATCATTAGATTAACTACAAAAACACAAACCACTACTGAGCAAGTGGTGGTTCCATGTGCCAACTCTGCAGAATCACTATTATGTCATGGAGCAAAAGAAATGTTTGTCATGGTCCAAATGAAAGAATAATCAAATGTCCCACCACAATAAAGGACATGTGGTGGGGTAGGGTGGTGCATTTCTTAGCACTAAACACTATGAGTAAACACACCTCTCAACACCCTCTCCTTTTTTTAAAACTGAAACTTTCCCACAAATGACCCTATCAAACAGATTTATTACCACTGAGCAACCAGTAGTGTGTTGGCAAGACTGGTATATATTGCATTTAATTGTAAGGGTCTGTGTCTGTGCTGCACCAGGTTCACAGTCCAAAGCCTGGTCTGTCTGTCAGTTTACGAGGACAAATGTTTGCTAAATTTAGGTGAATGTGCTATAAATGACTGATTCTGATTATCTCTACTTACCTTACTTGTTAGGTAATTACTTACTTACTTACATTACTGTTTGTCACATTATGATGGGGGTAATTAGTTTCTTACATCCCCATGGTTTATATGGTTATCACCTAAATGGAAACAGCACTCAATAACAGCAGCACTCAACCAGTGTCACCGGCACCCAAAGTTGCACTTTGAAAGTTTCTTTCACAATATACTTTGTATCATCTACTTTTCTTTTCACTTGCAGAATGTAAAACCTGTTTTCTTGCCAAACTTAGAAAAAGGAATAAGAGCAAAATAAGTCACAAATGTAAAGTATAGCCTATATAATATGACCTTGGGAGGCTCTAAGAGTTTCCAGTGTTAGTATGTATTCATCAGTGGGAATGAGGTCGGAAACAACTATAAAACACGGGTTAGCTCAGGCTCTCTGGGAAAAGATGGGAGACCCAGTCACTGCTGAAACTTAGATCTTTTTAAATCCGTTGGGAGGCAGTGAAATCTAAAGGCTGTATTAGCTGGCTGAACTGGTCTTATTGGGTGACTTGTCAATCTGTTATAAAGTAAATAAAGTAAGTAAAACAATGGAATCGTTCTATTTTAGCAAGTTGTCAGATTCTCCAGTTCTTCTGCAGAAACTCTAACATTAACCTTTATCTTTGTTAGGAAACTCTGCAGTTAAAAAAAACATTCCTCAAATAACCATACAGTTTTATCAGTCTGACGTTTATTCTTTCACTACCATTACCAAGTGCTGTTAAAGACGCAACGCCGTGGTACATCTAGATCTTATCTGATGTTACTGATGTTAAACAGGTAAAGAACAAACAAGTGAAAATATTTATCATAATAATAACAATACAAACATAGTCACACAGGGACATGTTTCCACTGAAAAGTACATTAAAATTCTGCATAAATTAGAGACCTAAACATTATTTCAGAGAGGTATTATAAAACTGTACATGACAATACATTTGCAATACATTACAATATTTATTCATATAAGGCAAAAATAGCACCATGAAATTAAAAAAAACAAAATCTCATTCCAAACCAAAAATACACAGTTATATTAGTAAAAACAATATTTTGAAATATGAACAGTGACAGCCCAGGGAGCATGTCCATAGTTCTGTTGACATTTGATGTATGGACGACGGCCTGGTGATGTACTGTAAAACTCAAAAATGTGCTGTTCTCAGTTGCCTTCATGTCATTACTGTAACTGTGGTAATGTATTAATCAAGGAAATTTAATTTACTAGAATTCAAGGCAAGTGTCAGACTGTAAACTATGAT
Source organism: Channa argus (assembly GCF_033026475.1). Classification (NCBI taxonomy): domain Eukaryota; kingdom Metazoa; phylum Chordata; class Actinopteri; order Anabantiformes; family Channidae; genus Channa; species Channa argus. The sequence continues at coordinate 21,791,354 of NC_090199.1, read as the reverse complement.
TTATCATGGTGACATAACGCTTGTGAGCGTCTACTTTGGTCTTTCAAGATTTTTCTTTTTGTCTCTTTGACTTTCTAACAACAACAGTCACCGCAAATGACAACAGGTCCCATGATCCTAGTTAGTCATTTTTGCATTAACTCCTTCCATACCTCCCAAACCATCTCTGTTTCCCACCCTCCTCCCTCTAATCCACATCTATTTTTACTGGCATGTCATTGTCATTCACCCTTTCCCCCCCCCCGCCATGTTGAGGTGTGGTGAAGAGTTGCCCAGGTGTTCTGTCCTTAAATATGACTGCTCTGTAATTCACAGGAAGTTGTTGGAAATCTGACGTTGGTGGTCAAACAAATCCTCCGCCTCTGCACTGTAAGCATCACCTGAATTTAACAAAGAAGAGAGGTGGAATACACAGTAACAAACAGAAGAAAAGACTAAGGTGCTGAAAAAGTCATCACACTGTACCTGCATGGCATCCAAACATGTAAACTCGTGCTCCATCGTACTTGCACCGACAGCGCATCACGTTGTTCTGAAAATCGGACTCGGCCATGTCTAAGGAAGGGTTGACCTCAACCTGTTAGAAAGAGAGACAAGTGATAACATGTTGCAGCAAGCAGAAAGCAAAAGCAAGCATCCATCAAAACAGATATTTAAGTAAAGATTTTAAACAGTCATCATGTGAAGGTTGCTAAGTTAAGAAAATATGATGAAAATCCATTCTGTCGTTACACTAGACTTGGGAACAGTCTTTAGATAGACCTGATTGTCAGCACCTGAGGCTCATTCTAAAATAATTTGGACTTAGGTTGGCATTGCACTCCCAGTATGCAGATGATGTTTTATTGGGTCTGTAAAATGGTAGAAGTAATACGTATTAGTATCCACACATAGTGGCCTTTAATTGGTTTGAATACTTTGGAAGTTTGGAATCTCCGATGTTGCCTGACAAAGTTCCCTTCTAATTCTATGTTTTTAGCAAATCAGGGGAGCAAGTGAGAAAGTATCACGTTTCTTCAGACAGTTAGTAAAACAGCTAGCGTTTGATGTGGCTTGACTGAGGGGCCACGGGGTTATTGTTCTTTCCTTTTCTATATGGCTCATGGTGAATAAACTGGGGGCATAAAGAGATGCATGACATCACTTTCCACTGTTATCACCGTGCAGTGACAAAGAGGCCCAGAGATGTAGATGACAGTTTTGGTTTGGATTTAAGTCGCAGCCTATCATTAGACTACAGCCATGGTTGGTTGTCATGGTTTGTTGTTTTCCACCCTGTCTGCCTGCCTGCCATATATAAGAAAAGCACACAAATGAATTTTCCTGATGCACACATCAAACAGATAACCTGACCACATATTCAATAAAGCAACCAACTTTAATTTTTTACGTACAGTATAAATTTTGTGGGTGCAATTATATTTACACAAAAAGATTTAACATGTCAAATATTTATTCACTCTTAATGATTTATTTTTTATCACTTTTTAAGCTAAAAAGCCAAAGAACTTATATTTTTAAAAATATTTCATGTAGAGAGCAGCCATCTCAGCACATTTTTATAGGCTCAGTGTAAAACACCATATTAAGCTGGTTAGAGTTGATGCCCTTTCATAAGCTCTTGTAATAATGTGAAACAAAGGGCCCGCAGCCTGTTTTACAGGAACAATGAAAGGTTGTCACTGTAATGTAGAAGACTGCTGTCAGGTTGTGTCACTGATTTTTAAATGACAGAGCAATGAGCAGGCACATTCACCTCAGCAATTAAGCGTTGGACGTGACTCATCGCCTTAAATGTATGGTCCTATAAATGGCTGCTACCCTGCGATCCTTGGGAACGACTCAAAGAAACACCCAGCTGTATGAAAGACAAGTGGGCAACTGTGCCCTCCCTCAATCTCTCACTTCTTACACAAGTTTATGAGCAGCTCAACTACTGTTGCACCACATTCCAGACCACAAAGTGTTGCTGGGTCACATCGCTGTGGCAACAGTGGATCCCTGGTTAATCACATGTATGCGATTTTTTTATCTCTCACGACGTGGCTTGTATAGTGCAGACGGGCCACTCTTGCTTACACGTGCACACGCTAGTCAAACTTAAACAGCTTGATTTCACTGCGAAAATAATTAGAAACTGTAAACATCATCACTTTGCTGCCACTAAGCTGTCAGGAAAAAATAGAACAAATGACAGAGAAGGAGGACAGATGAGTAGGTCACCGCAGCAGCTTGGAAGTCTAGAAACAGACGAGACATGTGAACAAGCCGAGCTTTCAAACATAAAACTTGTACAAATGTAAAAGTGCTGAAAGAGCATTTCCATACTTTCTGAATAAGTGAACTAATAGCAGGTCTACTTTCTATATAAATCCCGACCACATTCACTTTCTTAAGTATGCACACACCCTTAAAACTACATGCATACTGTTCACCTGAGTCTTGGTTGGAAACATAGCCAAGAGCTATTTAGCTGAAATTATAGCCTTTTATCACAGCTTTTATCTCATGTGCACTTTTAGATGTCGAAACAGCTAACCCAGTGTTTGCTCTGTTTTTTTATTTTTTTTCGCTTTTGTGTCTGGTCCAAGAGTTTGTATAAGATCACTGATAGTATTTCACCATGAGGATTGAAGCGTGGATCACTTTATTCTCTGCCCTTTATCAGTGGCCTACTATTTTTTAAGCTACAGAGTAAAAGAATCAAGTGAAAATTCACTGTATTGAATGTTTTTTTTTGTTAGAAATATCTGTAGTAGTAAACAGACCTGGAAGATGTATTCGCCAGGTTTTATATCTGTGATGTCGACCCACTGGCAGTCAATGTCATGGCGGTAGGTGTCCCAGCAGCCTACTGAGATACCCTGCTCTCCCATGTTATAGCAGGCATACCGCTTATACATACCTAGGACAACAAAACAGTACGAGGAGAGTTAAAAAGAGAAGACTATGCTGTATAAATTGTCTTTGCTGTCAGTCCCTGTGGATTTATATTTCTACAAAAACGCTAAAATTATGATTTAAAAGCCAAATCTTTTTTGGGGACAAATGAATAGAGAAGACAGTGAGCTGCAAAAAGCTGTCTGGGCTTTGTGAAGCCAAGATCAATTTAGGCTTGGCCTCTGATCTTACAACTGCCTTTAAATGCTCATTATGGGATTTCAGCTTTGCACTTTTATGTACACTTGATTCTTTGGTTTGTCACAGTCCTGTTCTTGTGTCCAAATGTCCCTCAAAGAGCAGATTTATGCAGCATTAATCTGTAGCTGGTCTCACCATCAGGGCAGTATGTGTCCTCCAGACAGAAACTGGCTTTATGACCTTCAGCCACCTTGGTCCCATTGAACGTCAGCAGATCGTAGTGGGTGAACACCTCAATGCTGTGGTAGTGCCTGAGAATGGAAGCATAACTAAGCGATTAATGCATGAAGCTGTCTGCAGTGAAAGAGAAAAAACAGAAACAAACTGATTAACATCACTCATGCTGTTTTTGTTGTTGACGTGTCAGATACATTATCCTGTTAAAAATGCTGTTTGAGATACAGAAGTAATAAATCCTTTATGTCGTGACGGCGTTAGACAACTACTGCAATTGTGTACAGAGAAGATAGACATCAGTTTCTTTAATTACAGAAACATTTCCAGAACAGTCCATACCAAAACTAAAAGTCGAACCATGTGTTTGCTAGTTGGATAGGTAGTGATTGAGCTGTGGCTGAGAGACACCGAGCTGTTTCTTGTTTTGGTACATTGAACCACAACCGCTGAGACAAGAAGCCAGGCTGCTCCGAATGCAGGCATGGCTCTGACTGTAACAACTGGGTGACCAGTGAGGAGGATGTTTATTGTAAACTTTATTTTAGAGGATAAAAAAATTGTGTTTATTGCGTTAAATAACAGCTGTGGTTATTTATAGTCCAGATGTGCACTGTGCTGCACTCAGTGATCCCATTTCATGTGCCAAATCTTAAATTCCCATTTATCTTTTATTGCAGACATTTAATTTTTTGACCTTTGGTAGAAACTGTGTTTGTTGTAAAGCTCATTATAATGCCCATCCCTGTACCCTGGGGGAGGTTGTGCAGGATTCCTTATTCAGCCACACTCTGCAGCAGCTACAATCCACCACACAGATAGTTGCTATATGGTAAAAGAAGCAAAATGAGTTCCAGTGGAAACCTTTGATCTCTTCAAAGCGACTCTGTGCCATGAGTTATAATAAAAACAATTCGGGTTCAGGTTATCTCTCTTACCATTTTCCTACATTTGTGACTTCTCTCACCTGTGACACTGGTGCCATACCCAACTTTCTCTGGAGGCCCGGGGACGGAAGTCAGCGCGACCCAGATTCATGATGCGGGAGGAAAAGCGCAGCAGGCGGCGATGTCCGTAGGGCCAGTTCATCCTAGCGGCGGAAGTTGACAGACAATTCTCTTCATTGGCACAAGTGAGCATGTGAAGGGGACGATCCTCCAGGTAGGCTGTCTCTTGGACAAGCTGGGCATCCAGGACAAGGTCAGGAGCAGCTGCCAAGGTCAAGACTCAGAGTTTGCATGCAGACATTCTACAACAAATAGAAATATGCCCATGTGGTTGCTGGTTTTATACTCACTGTCTGCACATGTGACTCCTGCTGCTCTTCCCTCTCCCCCTCTGGGACAGTAGACATGTGTGTTTCTGCGGCACTGCTGGATAGACATCTCAGTGCCCACGCAGTGAGTTCCACTCAACACCACCTCACCAGCATCTGAAGAACTAGGCCAGTACCAGGTTTCCTGCAGAAAGACACGAGAAAAGAACAAATGCACACGTAGAATCATTAGAGCTATGTTGTTCTGTGTTTCAAATTACTGGAATAATAACAAGAAGATAAGTGAAAATGTCTCAAATGAAGGCAAATAGTCTCTGTTATACAACAAAGCAACATTTTTTACACATTATCACATTTTCCACTCTTTTTAACAGTTTCAAAACTGCCTGGTAAATGCTCCCAGCAGCCCCTATCAGAGCACAGTCATACTGCTCTTTTCATGCACAGTTCTATTTTTACTTTGTTTGCTTTGTGAATTTCTCCTGATCCCTCTTCACCTCACTTTCCCTATTTTATTTTCAGTATGCTGGAAGTGGACCTTTGAGAAGCATGTAATTACCTCAGGGCCTTGGTAATAACACAGCACAGACACACAAGCAGTAGCGCAGAGAGGGAGAGAGAGGAGGAAATAAAGAAGCACGTAGAGGTAAAATATACTGATTAAAAAAACATATTGTATTTTGTTGCTTACCTGATGAGCTCTTGCTGCAAAGCCTAAGCCCAGCTGACGACAGACCACCATGGCCTCATTGATGCCCCAGTTCTCACTACAGACAGAACCCCACCGCCTCACTCCATTAACCTCTATCAGCACCTCCACACGACCCTCTGCTGGTTCTCTTCCTCCTGACAGACGCACCTGAATGTGAATTGAGGGAAAACTTGAGTGGGCTTAATAATCTGTGGTCATGTGGTCTTGCTTCCATGTGTGTTTCTCACCCTTGTCTGCATGCCCGTGTTGGGCACATTGCAGCGTACTGATACATCCTGGGTGTGTTTGCAGGTGTAAAGGGGCACCGGTCTGTATTGACACTCTGTTATAGACCTTTCTCTGCCTGTGCACTGGACACTGTTCATGTGGATTGGACCAGTACCTACAGAAGAGGGAGTGGAGAGACACACATGTTAATTCACATGTTAACCACGGGCCACATTTAGAAAGAGACACTCTCCCATGCTCTGTATAAAGGGATTTAAAACCTGATGGCTCTACAGTCACAAATGTCCACAGAGAGGGATTCAAATTCCAGACCCAATCTGGACCTCAAAACCTCTGATGTAGCTCTGAAATTTAGTTTAGTTAGAGTGTTTTGTCTAAATTACCGTAGACTCCGTGCTGCACACTAAGCCAATGCTTTAAACCCAAAATAGATAGCAAAGAGGGTAAAATACAGGAAAATCTTTGAACACATTTCTTTGTGTAGGTGTGTGAGGCCTAGGCTAAAGACATACAGTATAAAGCCCTATAATTTGGCCTTAAATAGCTAATGATGTCATCAAATTGAGTTTTCTGCCTGCACTACCCAGGAGACACCAAATCCCTCTTGTAGTGCTCAAATTCAACTTTTATATGTTATACAGTACATTGACTTAACCCTGGTAAAAAAAAGCCCTGAGACATTTAACCATGTTTATTATTCAGACACAACAGTACCAATTGCCCCTAATTTAATTTTAGAGCCCTAAAATTAATACTCAATTAAGTTCCATGAATTACTTAATTAGGTAAAGTAGAGAGAGGGAAATTCAGCCACCATTATAGGCCATGCTATGTGCTCATTTAGGCAGAAAGAAAATGGGAGGAAATGAATGTGATTACAGAGTTACAGCACACTCACGGCAAGGAAGGAAAGTCAATAACTGAGTGTGAGAGAGTGGGGTCTGTGCTATTTCCCGGGAAACCATTTCACTCTGTTGTTGCCAAGAAATTCAGTGACTAGATTTTAATAAAAGTAGAACCAAAATAATCAGCGTTTCTGATTGTTGGATCATTCTCAGTGCTGATTGTTTGACATCCTGGATTTCAAAGCACTGCTAACTTCTCAGTTGCACTTGGTTTATTTTGACAACAGCCCGTGCCATTGTTTGGTTTGCTGCGACCTCTTAGCTTTGTTTACACTCCTAATTGGACATGGGTAGAATTTCAACAATCAGCTTCTCCAATAGAAGTATTTGAGACTCTAAACATTTTCTCTGGGTTTATTTGTGTCTTTGGGTACATGGTTCGTGGAGTGCTGTGTTTAGCAACAGACACTGAGACTGAGAAGTGTTGAGTCTAAAAGAATACTGAGCTGTAGTGATCACGCTCAGGGTGCAGATATCAGATCATGATCCTTCATTATTCTCTAAGACTTTCTGAATGGCGTTTTCTCATAACTTAGTACAAGAGGACAATACAGATCAAGCTATAGTTTAGTTTAAACATGCAAATGTTTCCTGTCCTACCCTGTCCCAGCTGAGCATTCTTGAGGGCCTCTTTGGCTGTCCCGAAGCCCAGCTCCCTACAGACCACGCTGGCTGCAGTGATGTCCCACAGATGGTCGCACACGGTGCCCCACTTGCCCTCTCTCAGCACCTCAACGCGGCCCTCCCCAAGCCGTGGGCCTGCCTTCAGACGGACGACAGGCTAGGAGAAAAGGGAAAGTGTGTGAGAGATGGTGATAAAAGGAGTCTCCACTCCCTTTTCTGCTATGTGACACCATGGTTTAGTTATTATCAAATTACAATGCATAACAATAGTTTGATTTTGATTAGTTTAATTGACAGAGTAGTTTAAGGTGGAGGTGGGTCTGCATCAAGGATCGGCTTTGAGCCCCTTCTTGTTTGCTCTGGTGATGGACAGACTGACAGATGAGGTTAGACAAGAATCTCCCTGGACTATGATGTTTGCAGATGACATTGTTATTTGTAGTGAGAGCAGGGAGCAGGTGGAGGAAAATCTAGAGAGGTGGAGGTCTGCTCTGGAAAACAGAGGAATGAAGCTTAGCCGCAGCAAGACAGAATACATGTGTGTCAATGAGAGGGACCCAGGTGGAATGGTGAGGTTACAGGGAGCAGAGGTGAAGAAGGTGCAGGACTTTAAGTACTTAGGGTCAACGGTTCAGAGCAACGGTGAGTGTGGAAAAGAGGTGAAGAGGCGAGTGCAGGCAGGTTGGAACGGGTGGAGAAAAGTGTCAGGTGTGTTGTGTGATAAAAGAGTATCAGCGAGAATGAAAGGAAAGGTGTTCAAGACGGTGGTGAGACCAGCAATGTTGTTCGGCTTAGAGACAGTGGCACTGAAGAAAAGACAGGAGGCAGAGCTGGAGGTAGCAGAGCTTAAGATGTTGAGGTTCTCTTTGGGAGTGACGAGGATGGACAGGATCAGGAATGAGTACATCAGAGGGACAGCTCATGTTAGATGTTTTGGAGATAAAGTCAGAGAGGCCAGATTGAGGTGGTTTGGACATGTTCAGAGGAGAAACTGTGAATATATCGGTAGAAGGATGCTGAGGTTGGAGCTGCCAGGCAGGAGGTCTAGAGGAAGACCAAAGAGGAGATTTATGGATGTAGTGAGGGAGGACATGAAGTTAGTTGGTGTGAGTGAAGAGGATGCAGAGGATAGAGTTAGATGGAGGCACATGATTCGCTATGGCGACCCCTGAAAGGGAGCAGCCGAAAGGAAAAGAAGAAGACAATGGATAACAATAGTACAACTTCTGTAACTTGTAACTTCTTCATTTTGCAAATGACGAAGAAAGTGTATACATCTTCTTGCCAAACTGTTTGATCAAAAATAAATAGGCGTATTTAAGTATTCATTCATAATTCTTTTTTTTTTAAAGTTCCTTCTCCATACGAACCGACACAGCAGGAGGTGCAGGCGCTCTGCCGTTGCGTGTGAACTGGGATCCAGGGACACAGCGGACCACAGCATGCATGCCACCCCTACATGGTACATCACTCCTGGGGAGTTGGGCCTGGCACTGGGACAGGGAGGGCTCCACACCCTGACACTGCACTTTCTCCACCCAGTAGCCCTTTTTACTGATCTGTGTCCTCAGTCTGGGCAGGGAATGAAGTTGAGGAACAATCAGACATCAGACCAACGATTTTATAAACTGTCACATTTATGATCTGTGTGATGTGCAAAAAAGTCAGTTATTATGTTACAAAATGCATGCAGGTGTATGTAGATATATATACCTGGAGGATGAATCAGATAGCTTGGAGTCCCACATTTTCCTGAACAACAGAGAAAATCACATCACATTTACATCCAGTAGACTAAACAACCAGCTGATGCACCCCCACAGTCTGCTCCTGTGCACCTCCCTCCCTCCCAGTCTCCTCTGTCCTCCTCAATCATCACTTCTTTGACATCCCTACTCTTCCATTTTGTCTATCAAACCTTAAATAAATAAACATAGTGAAAGCAGTAAATACGAAGAAGACAACACGCTGGAAAGGGCGTGAGTGTTTTTGGATAAACACAGCCCTCGTGTAAGAGACAGGGAGATTTACAATAATAGATCACATACCTCCCATTGTATGTTCTTTCTTTCTCAAACCACATTCCATTTCTGTTTCAGTATTTGCCAATACTGTATGTGACTTTAATAAAGAGATGAATAAGCCATTACACACTGATTCCTGCGAGAAACCTTATTGAGGGCAGCCAAATTCAACAGGGTTTCCAAAGTGTATATACTATATACTACACTTCACACAAAATGATACCCCTATGACTGGAAACACATACACACAAAACACTATGCTAAAACCTAAAACAGTAAAGAAACAGAGAATGAAATAAAAAGAATGATTCACAAACCAGGCAGAGAATGTTAGAAGTGTCTATGACACACACACATACACACATTAGAGCTGACCACTTGCATCAGCCAGTGCGACCACAGACAGGTGCAGCGTGACTGACGCCCTTCATGAATGTGCCGAAATTAAATGAGCTGGAGCACCAAGAATAGACAGGAGGAGAGTTTACTGTACAGCCAGATTCATGATGCAATTAAATATTTGGCCAACTAAAATCGGACATGTTTCCTCTCCAGGAAAACCTCCACTATCCTGGTATTCCCCCAGTTATTATCCACAGTCCCAGCATTAGATGAGAAATTGGTTTTAGGCTACAAGGGCCACAAGGAAACCCACAATAGAAACCCTGCGCAAGAGAAACTATATTGTATAGAACATGTTCCCCATTAATCACTCACTATCACAATACTGTTGGGAGTGAGGGCCGTGCAATACGTGTACAATTAAAGGTATGTTTATGAAGCATCCTATAGCTTGTTTATGTAAAGTAAGTGGGTCATGTGACTCACATATGATAATGTATGTTTGCTTGTGTCTATCTGATTGTGTGTACATGTCATTCTATGGTTGTATGGACAAATTTTACTTTTGTCTGATCCTCACATCTTTAGAGTTAAGGTTAGGACTAAGGGTTAGGGTGGGAGTAAGTTGCTACAGGATACATAACTTTAATTAAGGCCCTAACAACTGTAGAATGAAGATGTGAGGAATTTGTACATAATGTACATACTTTTTAAAGTGTACTGCGTGGTAAATAAAAAAAAAGAGAGAGACAGACCTAAAGGAGATGTTAGTTCATGGTTTGAAGGAGGGGAATGGTGGTGCTACCCATATAATTGGCTGCTGTGCTTGGTGGCGTCTGCTATGCAGTCGAGCAATAGCATGTTAGTTCACACACAACAGACATGGAAATATGCACGTACATATCAACTGTCCCTGCCTTGCCTCTGTAAAAACAAAAAACCCTCAAAACCTTGGTGTGTTACCCACACTGCATACTGGGAAACACAGAGCAAGTGCTGAAAGTCAGAAATTGTTAAATGGGCAACTTTTATAAGCATCTCTATATTCCACAGGAAAAGGAAAAGCGTGTTTGTTTGAGTGATTTGAGTGTTTGTCATATCAGAAACACAGGTTGGAGGTGAGTTGAGCTCTCTCAGTTGCAAAAATAAGATTTAAATGAAGGGAAGTGGACCTCAGCTTCAAGCCTCAACACAACAGGTTGAGACCGCAGCCCTTCTGCTCACTGCTTTAACCAGAAGGCTTTCTTACTTCTCAGGATCTTTAGCTTGGTGCCAGGTTTTTTATGCAACTCTGACCGCACAATACCATAAGCCACTCTGGAGAGAGTAGCTGACTGTCAGGAAAGCAGAGATAACCTGTTATTATAGTGCATGAATGCAAAGCTGCCTGAGTGGAACAATTGGCTCACTGAAGAGACAGCAGGTTGCCACACTGACTCCACAACAGCCTCTAGACAGACCCATCAACCTCCATGGAACGAAAACTCAAAGGGGTCATAATGATGTACTTTCCATGAAATGTGGGTTTTAGTATAATTGCCACAAAGACATTAAGCGTGAACTTAAAAAGTCTGTAACTGTGGAGGGGGAATGCAAGAAGTAGGGGGTGAAAGTAAATTAGAAGAATAGTGTCAGCCTCAAAGAAAGTGTGGATGTGATGAAACAAGGGAGTTGGAAAATGGCTTAGTGCTTGACTTTTGTAAGCACAGCAAAGTGGGAGCGTATTTAAACATCTGTAAAATCGCACTGAGCTACTTAACAGGCAGACACAAAGACAGTCACACCAAAAAAACAACCACATCGCCCGAGAGGGAAGTGCTGACACAGCAGAGTTTGCAGCAGATTTGGGAGAATATACTAGATTAGAACATCTCTCAGACCATAATTACAGCTGTTCAAGTGGACACAAACCCCATAGGCACGGACCATTGCCGTCATAGTAGGTAGCACCCGGAAGATGTGATGGGACCTTTAAAAAGAGAAAAAAACTGCTACTTTTTTCTGGTATAGGGTGTGATATACGTGACAGTTTCAAACTCAAACACAAGCATTTATTTGGGAAAATGGCCCTTTGTGCGTGTGTTTACCTTGCATCATAAAAACACCACAACATACATCACATTTTCTTTTAGAAAAGCTGACAGTTCTGCCTGGCGATGTCCTGAAGGGACTGCTTTATAGTGCACAGCAGTGGGGCCCTTTCTAGCTACTGTATGACAGCTGGAGAACATTAGTTAAGACCTACATACGACATTACCACAATGAAACGACCATATGTTTCTGGTCCCCAGTAACACAGGGCCTCCTACAGTCTACAATAAGCAGTAGCCTAGAAGATGGCCACTAGATTAGAGCATCTCTCTTAATTAAGTAGGTAAAAGAGTCTGTCAGTGGCAGCTAGTGGAGGCTTGGGGGAGCTTACATGCTCATAACGGCATCAGGCCATTTAGGGCCGTGATGATAACTAACTAAAAACAAAACAAAACACAAATCTCAACCTTACTTTGGGCTGGATGAAAGGTCAGGGTTTCTTCAAAGTTTTTCAGATTTATTGCCTGGACACCATTGGATAGGGTTACCACCATTTCGAGGTAATCCATCCAATTAGTAGTTGTTGGGACATTTCACTGCAACCCAAAATGACAACCTTTTGGTGGCGTAGAAGAAAGATGAAAAACTATTTATGTCGCAATGGAAACTAAAGAATGTCATATGCAAAATTTGATGCAATTCCTTTCACAATTTGTTGAGACATTTTAATCTGGACCAAAACTGTGCACTGCTGCCAGAGTAGCTAAAATTTATTTTCATTTGAAAAACATTTTCAAAAGCACCAGCATAAACATCTAATACAAATATTGAAATACTGAATATCAAATAATGATTTCACTCTTGCTGGTTGTTGTGGAGAAAAAGACAAGCAAACGAACTTTCCCTGCCCCTCTATGATGTTTAATATGGGCTGCTTCATTCATGTCCCCACGTAGCTGTGTAGAGACGGACACAAAACAAACATTCTCCGGCCAGTCGTCACCAAACTGGTGGTTGAGTTTTTGGCATGGAGACATAATTTGTCTCCAGACCACTTTGAGGTGTTTTTCAGTCTTGCTGTTGGAATTGGCATTAAATTTAGACTCTGACGTCTAGCTCCATCTTTGATTAAAACGAATTCTTCACTTATGTAGTAGGTAAAAGCAAAGTTTAACACAGTATCTGACCCTCACAGCTGTGGCTAACCCCCATCAGACAAAAGACAGTGAGATCCATTTATTTTGAGGATCTCAAAAGTGGGCCAGTACTAATTGGGAACAAGTACTGGCCCCTATGTGTTTCATCCTTACTGCGTACTGTGACGTTTTCTCCTCTCGCATGTTAGCAGTCCTGTTTCTGCACTTAGCCCATTCGGTTCTAGGTAATTCAAAATTCCTTTTATATAGATAGATTATAAAATCAATACACTGACACATAGTTAAATAAGTAAAGTTAGGTTTCGAACATCAGCAATGTCTCCTAGTATGTTTTCTTTACTGTAGAATTGCTACCTTTAGTGTCCTGCTCTGCTGCGAAGCAGAGCTCTGCTCTACATAGAGAAAGAGATGATGCAGTACAGGCAGCAGTCAATTTGGCACAATTTGGGCAGAGCTCTGCTTTGCAGCAGAGCAGGACACAAAAAGTAATTATTGGCGACATGGAGAAAGACATGATGCAGTACAGGCAGCAGTCAGTGAAGTGGTCCTGTTAGCCAAGCCATAAAAAAACCTCTGTGGGCAGGGGGACGGACGGACAGAGGGTTGTCTTTGTGTGTGCACAAACGTTTGTGTTCATGTTTATTTGTGTGTGCTTGTGGATTTTGGACATATTTTATGTGAGGGAGCGTAAGCTGCTGTGTGAGCAGGGTGAGGGGAGGAATGTATTAACACGCGTGTGCGTGACTCCTGTGTATTTGGGTTTTAATGGAATGTGTCTGAGGCCTTGAATATGTTTGTGTATTTATGGATAAAGTTAGACTGATGAGTTATGGGGAGGAAGTCAACATGAGACTTTAGCCGTTACTAGTATAGTGAATGATTTGTTTAAACGATAATCAAATAGTTATGAAATCAACAACTAGAGCTGAAGTCCTGTCTCTTCTCCAGCTAATCAGCCTTCTGACAGTTTGTGTCCCTTCCTCCTTTGGTGGTTGTTCTACTTTTTCTGAAAGTCTGAAACGTGTTTTGGGGGGTTTTTGTCTACAGGATCCTAACAAACAATTCATTATTTAATCTTAAAATTTGAAATTCAGTAATTATATTACAGTTACTAATCTCAGCAACACTTTGATATTGTGGTGTTTTTTTGCTTTCCACCAGGAATGTGACGAATTGGGTCTTCATGCAATTCAGTAAGGTCCAAAGTTATTTCTGCGTTTGTGTTTTTTTCTAATCTGGCTTATGTGCCAAATGTTACTCCAAGGTGTGTGTACATTTAGGAGTCACCTCTTGTTTTAGAGGTGGAAAGAGTCTAACTGCTTCTGAGGTTGGTACTTCTGGCGACCTGTGTGCAGTCACTGAGGCAAAGCTACTCGGTAAATCTTTCCAGTTACTTGTTTTCTTTTCTACATCTGGTAAATAAAAAAGTCTGGAGGATTGAGAGTTGTTTATAGCTACAAGGAGCTGACCGGTAATGCTAGTAAAATGACAAGTAATGTAATGCATAGTCATTGAATAATGCGTAATGAGCAGGTTTTTTTTCCACAGTTTTCAAGTAACTTGCCTAAAACATTTGATTACAGAAGCTTTAAAATGTGCACACAGCAAATTTTCAGAAACCTGAAAAGAAACCGGGGTTAGAAGCCAAGGAGTAAAAGAATCGCATCCTGATCTGTTCTGACTGTTCACTGCTTAATTATGAAATAATGATGTTATGTCAGAATAAAGTTATTTCAAATGTACCATGAATGTAATTTAATGACATTTCTTGGTAAATGACTGTTGACCAACTACTTCAACAGTGAATAATGAAGTGACTGCTCATTCATGCCAGTCTGCATAAAAAATGCTTCTGTACACAGTTTTCACTGGGATTGTCTTAATTATATGAGATTAGAAACCATGTAATGGAGGATTCATGTAAAAATACACACCATGATGATGCTGATGATGATAATCTTGTAGTCTGAATCTGACATTAATAACATACTCTCTGGGGTTATTTTAAAGGTTTGTGCTGAGGCCCATTCAGCCAGTGGGGCAGACAGGCCGTGCTCGTCCAACGCCAAGTTGGACGAGCTGCCAAGTGTGGTTGTACAAATGACGGCAGTCATGGTTAACCTCTACTACAGGGGGATAAAATAGCAATGTGGGCATGGGGCCACCTAATGCCTGAAGGGGTGCGTTGACCACCACACTTTTCCATCCTTTTCTTAAACACACTTACACAGTCTTTCTCTGTCTACCTCTGATTCTGTCACTCTGTTGCGTCCACTCTCACTTACTCACCGGTAGGCATTCTGGTCAAATGCTTCTGCAGCAGGGAATCCTAACATGCCACAGACGACACGGCTGTTGCTCATGTCCCATCCGCGGTTACACACGTGACGCCATTTGCCAGCATGCTTCACCTCCAGAACTCCCTCTGACACCAGACCGCCATGGTTAGTGGACAACACGGGTCGTAGGCGAGCCTCCTCTAGGTGAACCCTCTCAGATTCCTGTCCACAAGGAAACATGCTAATTTTTAGGGGGACTGATAATTGATACTTTATATTTTATTTACATTTCTTTTAACACAGACCAGAAATGTATTTTTAGCTATTTTTAACTTTGTCCCACATCAACTGAGACTTTGTAATGCACACTAAAACAACATTAATTTAAGTTAAAAACACAAATTTGTCTTTTCCCAAACACGTTTAACAAAAAAATCTGCAGGTTGCATGCAGTCGTGACAATAAGCTGATACATTGCTTCTGCAATCATCATTCCCTCTAATCATCTAATTGTAGTCAGCAGGAAGAAAACAAACAGAGTTGGCAATGTGTTATGTTGATAACAAAACAGTAAAGAAAGTGTAAACTCTGCAATTTCAAAAGAAGTAAAAGCACAACACAAGTGAGAAATGTCTGGCAATTTCCTCTGGTCAGAAATAGCAGATGGAGCTGGTATTTAAAGTAAAAAACAGGCTTTACTGGTGTATATGAACTGGATCTAGAGAAGATCTGGTTTTAGGTTTGTCTCTAATTAAGCATGCCCACTGGCCTGTGGCTCCACAAAATGACATTTTTGTATGGAGGTCTGGATAAAGCAAGATTGAACTGCTTCATTGGTGTGCTGGAGGTTATATGTATCTACATGTGTGGGGTATTACCTGTATGTATTGTGTATCAGTCTCCAGTCCCATGTCTGGATAAACTGGGTCTGGTTCAACGTGGTTCCCACTGATTTGGGGATACCTGTCACTCCTCCGCTCAGACTGGAGTGGGGAATTAGGCGGAGGCTGTCTGCTCACACGTTGCTCGGCCTCCTGTCTAGCTACTTGTGGAGTGGTCTCCTCCCTCTGTCTGTAGGCTGCACCATTCGCCAGACGTGAAGGGAGCTGGTGTCCTTGGGGCAAAGCTGGGCTCACAGGCTGGTTCGCTCTCGAACCACCTCGATTTCGTCTCAAGATCTGGATCTCATGGCCATTTTCCTGCGGCGAGATGTTGCTGCGACGGGAAGAAGTTGGGTTGCGATTGAGGGCGATCTCATGGCCTCTGACTGGGCCTGGAGCTGCAGCTGGAGCTGAAGGATATGGGGTCTGTAGCGGGGACAGATTTCTCTGTCCGGTTGGACTAGGCTGTTGCCTGGAGGATGAAGGGACCTCTTCCAAAGAGACAGGGGAAAAGCCAGGTCTTCTTTCTGGGCTGCAAATAACCCCCAGATCCTCAGCATGGGTGCAGTCAGTGACTCCCCAGCCATTGAAGCGACAATGTGCAATGGAGAGCTCTGTGCCCTTGCAGCGAACATTGTCTAACCAAATTGGACCTAAAAGCAAGAAAGGGAGGAAAGTAATTAAATTAGAGGTAATAAAAACTCTATTAGTCAACCGGTAAGGTGTCCAATGGACAGACCTTGTCCTTGTCCAAACTTGGCACTGTGTGCCCAGGTATAGCTGCGCTGAAAGCCGAGCTCTCTGCACACCACGTTGGCCAGATTAAGGTTCACCTCGTCATCGCACACGGTGCCCCACACTCCATTGTGAAAGACCTCCACACGCCCCTCGTTTGGACCGCGCCGCCCTACACCTGCAAGACGTACAATCATCCCCTGCACCAACAGTGGAGGGGGGAAGAAGAAAAGCAGGAGGAGGAGTGTGTACAGGGGGCTGAGGCACAGCATCCTGGAGAAAAAGTAAAGTGATAACAAAGTTAATAAAGAAAATAAAGTAAAATTAAGTGAAGAATTAAAACACAGAAAAAAACAGAGAAGACACATATGAGGCAGGAGGTGCACATGTCACCACAAAAATTTCCAAAGGTCATTAACTTACATTCCACACTCTGACAAAATGTATA
The DNA here is from genome assembly GCF_033026475.1 of Channa argus. Lineage (NCBI taxonomy): Eukaryota > Metazoa > Chordata > Actinopteri > Anabantiformes > Channidae > Channa > Channa argus. The sequence continues at coordinate 21,774,397 of NC_090199.1, read as the reverse complement.
ATTAGCAACTTTTCTTGAAAACCCTTGTGGGACACGCCACACTAGAATGGAAGATTGATAGATGTTTGTGTGCTTTAAAATAATCAGTCATTTAAAGGACGGTCAGATGCTTAAGGAAAATTGTGAACACGTAGCCCTCACGCTTAAGCAGTCAGGGCGAACGGAGAAACAACCAGAGTTAAAAGTAGCCTCTGCTTCCAGCCAACGGAAACTTTGGCTTTTGGCTTCCCACAAACCCTCAAGCTTTGCTGCACATATTTAGCCAACAGACACAAAAGCAAATAAACAGGGTCATAAAAATGTTCTCACATATAAATAAAGCAGCAGGTCAGTGTCTCTGACGGACATTTTGGCTAATTAGCAATGATTAATTCATTCTTGGTTCACCTCTAAAACCTTTACCATCTGGTGGAGAGGTAGAAACTGGAGACATAGAGCCAGAGGAAGAGGAGGTCTAGATAATGAAGGGCGAATCTTATAGAAAGGTAATCCTCCAGTTTTGATAAATGTTAAATTCTTCTGCATATGTATAATACGCAAGAATGCAAGAACTTTAACACATATGTGTGAATTAAAGCTGTAGCTTAAACTGAGTCCCGAAATAAAATCAATTAAACAAGAGAGAAGAGTGGCATGAAGCATGGAGTTCAACTGCAGGGAAATCTTAAATTGGGAAAAACAAATTGAGGAAGGCTAAATAGAGTAAAGTAAGGAGAATGAAAAGAAGAAGATGTAGAAGATGAACTCACTTATCTGGTGATCTCAGCCTGGAAGGAAGAAGGAAAGAGCACTGGAGTGAAAGAAGGCAGAGAGTTTGGTCCTGCTGTCTCTCTATTCTCCTCTTTTCCCTCCCTCTTTCTTTGTCTGTCACTCCCTCAGATCTGCTACTTTATCCAGCCCTCCCATTTTTATATATTTAAGCAGTTTTTTTCTCCTTTTCACTTGGTCATGTTTGACCTTTCCATCCAAGACCAAAGAAATCAATTGAAACATAAAGGAAATGTGATGCATGGTTTCTGTTCACTATATAATATAAACATTTAGATCCAAATGATGTAAATGTATCCAAAAACAGGACCTGTTCATCTACATACAGCGGACTGCAACACAGCAGCAGTTAAAACCAAACCAACCTCGTTCTTGTCGGGTGGTCACACAACGGCATTCAGAGCACACATGAGCTCAACTCATAAAACAGGATGATTCCATAAGGATCTCTCCTGTGTGTACACGTGTTTTCAGTTTTCAATCTATTCTGTAACCTCTAATGTCACTGTCCCTCTGCTGTGTGGCACACAAGAAATTTTGTGTTTGTTTTATTTATTTTTTAATTCAAACTATGGTAATTTCGTATATGTGCACACACAAAAACACATTCATATGCTTGCACAGACATAAACACACACAGCCCCAGTACATCTGCAGTAAGACTGGATCTGTGTGCATGACCTCTGTCTCTTTGAGTGAAGTTTTGTAATGATCTTAGTCATGGCACCACCTCGCTGGAACTCTCCAAGAAAAGAGATGGATTATGGCCAAGCCTTTAAAGGCAAATATTCAAAGAAAGATTAAATGTTGTAACACTTTAAGTTTAAACATAACATAAAACAAATCATACAGTGAATAATTTGCATTAAGTGCACAGTGAAGTGTGTAATTTGGCAATATTTTTATAGTTTTATTCATCTGAGGCTATTTATATTACAATTTTCCTGTTTTTGTAGACTTGAGTGTGGTTCAACAGAGACAAGACATGAAAGACATTGTAAAGTCTTTAGAAGTGGCAGAAGTGTCTTTTTAAGTCATCTAATTTAATGACTCTAATAAAACATATCTATGCTCTAAATATTAAATAAGTCACATTGTTATAACTAACTCTTTAATTTACTAATAATAATTTACCTCTTAAATATTTTTACTGCTTTTATGGTTGAAGACAGTAACTGTAAGATGTGACAGTTGTTGTAACAGCTCACTCTAGTGGAATGAATCATTATTACAGTTCATTATTATTTACTATTACCATCAAACATGTTATTTACATACATTATATTTAACGTCACATCCAACACATTTAGAAAAAACTCCCTGTTAAAATACACAACACATAGTTGAATTCAGATACAGCAGGTGACCCAAGAAAGAAACAATCCAGAAATCCCTATAATTTTAATTATCTAAAAATACAATGTGACTAATACTAATGTCATTACTAATATCCACCATTTGTATTATGACCAGTCAAAATGCAATTTCAGATATCTACAGTTGGATTAGGACTAGAAACATTGCAACTCATTATCAATTCATATATCTGTTTAGTTTGTGCCTGGTGTACATGTAGGTGAGGACCTTGAAGACCATTACAAGCTTATACATCTGCTTCACCCTTCAAGCCCTACAACCTGGTGAGGACTTTGTATTCCAGTATGATTCCAGATTTTAAATGTGGACACTGTCTCTGGATGAGCCAAGCCCCAAACAGACTGCTGACATTTCCTTTGTGGCCTAGTTTGCACAAATGCCCTTGAGCTCTTAAGATTCCTCGATGGGGCAAAGCCTTAAATTAAAGCAGCAGTTTACACTTCTTGATTGTTTCATTTCAAACTTTTTGTGGTGGTATGGTTTTGTTTTACTGTAATTGAACTGCAGGCTACTCATAGATGAAGCTACTACACTATAAAAAGAATTGTTGATGTTCTAGAAATCAAAAAAATAAAACAATACACCAAAAGAATATTATTGTAAAATTGTGATTGTGCCTGTGACGGTCCTGTCAGCTCCTTTTGCTTTTGGTAATTAGAAAACGGATGCTGTGACAGTTCCACCAAAGTCCAAAGTTATGAGGGAGGTTCAGTGTCCATCAGTTGTCCATATGACTCTCAGTACCAGAACAACCTGAAGTCCATCTGCAGAGGAAACCAGCCGTCCACATGTCTGCAGCAGGCAGCAGTCACCTCTGACAAAGGACGAAATGGCCAGTTCAGTCTTACTGATGACAGGTCTACAAGCTTCACAGTGACCATTACCAGTGTGACCCAAAAGGATTCTGGGTCGTATCTTTGTGGTGTCCAGAGAAACACTGGCCTTGATGTTTTCTCTGCCATTGATCTGGAAGTCAAAGGTGAGTAGCTGGGAGAGACTGGGACATGAAAGCAGCCCTGGAGTCTTTGTTTTAGGAGGGTTGGGGCATAAAGACTAATGAGCGCATCTAAAATATTAATAACTTTAACTACCTTCAGACCCCAAACACTGCATTTTGTTACTTTTTGACAAAGACTCTGCTAAAGTGATACAATGAAGAGAGGACTTTTCCTTCTACTGTGAGAAACAGTTCTCTGGTCATTGGTTCTTTACACTCTATTCCTGTCCAGTTTGGCTTCGTTGGTTCCTCTACTACTACTACTGCTGCTGCTGCTGCTGCTGCTGCTGCTGCTGGCTTTACCTCCACCAAATAATTCAGTTACTTTTCTGTCCTCGATTGATTCACTTGATTTGTTTTCTCAAGGCCAATTTTGTGTGCAAGTGTTCCTGTTTCCTGTCTGCAGGAACACCTATTGCTCAACTTATCTAGCATGCAACCAAAATCATTTACCAAACACAAAAAGCACATTTACATTTTACGTTTTAATTGTAAAAAAATTGTTGCAAAAATGTAAATGTGTGTTTAAGAATATACAACAAGTTGCACTTGTTGAATTAGTTTGTGTAAGTAGCCATCAACCATGATTCAGTACCTCTCCGCACAAGTCGGTGTATTTAAATAGAGTAAAGATTATATATGAGTAATGTTAGTCGATAATATGCACATTTTGTGACAGTATACTAGAAATGTTGCTTGGTTGTATGATGGTTAATAGGTCAGATGTCCAGGTTTGATAGCACGAACAGATTAGCAGTGAGAGGCCACAGATCTCATGTTATTTTAGTAAAAACAGGATATGAAAACTATGAGTTATATGGTTTCACAGCGTCACTAGATAAATGTGTTGGCCTCAGTTCAAACATGTTCTGTTGGTTTAACAAGAATAATTTCTGTTTCTTTCCCTGTGCTTTTTTCAGTCATTTAGATCTAATGTATGTTTAGAGCTGTCACTATCAGAAAAATCACTTAAAGCCGCACCCATACAGTCCTGATTATTTTGATTAGATTAGTTTTTAATTGTTTTAAATATGTCTTGGAATCTTCAGTAATTTTGGTCAACCCTCCTGTCTAACAGAGTGGTGCTGTGTGAAGTCAAATCAACTGAGCGGCACCGTGGGACATCCACTAACTATGCAGTGTCCATATCCCCCACAACATAAGACAAACAGGAAGTTCCTCTGTAAGGGAGACAGTCACAGAAACTGTACAGATATGGTGATGAGTTCAAGCAGCTCAAACCAGACTGAGCACAGGTTCACTCTGCAAGATGACATCTCCTCCAGCTCTTTCTCTGTGACAATCAAAGAGCTTAAAGCAGAGGATGCTGGGACATACTGGTGTGGTTCAGACTCTCAGTGGAGAGCTGGAAACTACAGCAAGATTCAACTGTCAGTAGGTAAGAATATGAAAAGAGCAACGCAACTGCAATGCTGCTGATTACATGAGAGTTAAGGGAAAGTGGATGCATTTTAATCTTGGATTTATTGGTTTACTGGCTCTTTGGGTGAGCAGAAAATGTTATTTTCTATTGTGAAATCTGCACAAGAAAAATATTGGAAGACGAAGTTCACAGAACAACATGTATCAAACTGTATCTAGGTGATATAGACTGACAGATCTGAGCACAGATGCTTAAAGTGATCAGAGCAGTTTGAAGCAGCATTTAGGAATTCGAGTTTTTATTAGGAGAAACAAGTCTGATCTGATATGGATAACTGGTCCTTGCAATGTACAGCCACACACACACACACACACACACACACACACACACAGAGAGAAACTGTAATGTCCTTTATTTTTCTGTGATTCTCCAGGAGCCGAAGACAACCAAATGAACACCACAGAAGTGAAACAAAATTCATTTTTGGATGATGTAAGAGAAAAAAACATTGCTGTGACTGTATGGGACAGAATGAACATCATACACATGATTTTACTATTAGTGTGGCTCAAAATGTAAAGATTGTTCTTGTGGGTGCCATTTAAAATGCAAATCAAACAGTAAGTGCTACTCACTTTTAGATTTTATCTAAGAGCTCATTTTATCCGTTCATCAGACTGTTCACCAAAGATATTTCATTTACTATAATGTATCAATGAATCAATAAAATCAACCAAAACTTGATTTATAGAGCACTTTTTGAACAAATTAATGCAATTTAAAGTGGAAGATAAAAGGTGTACCAAGAAAAGACAATAAAAGCCAAAAATAGTCAAAAAAGTGTGTTTACAAAATATATAAAGAGAAACTGACAATAATATAATAATGTAAGACAAAGAAAAGCAGAGATTCTATTTAACTGTGAAATTAAACAAACTATGTTGATAAATTCTGTTCATTAAGAAACCATGAAGTATTTCCAAATTTATGTATTTCCGATTTTTGTTACTTTATTAGATTATAAAGCATGCTGGTAAATTAGATATATTTGCTTAATTTTGGCTCTTACAAAATGTTATATATACATATACATATATATACGTGTGTGTGTGTGTGTGTGTGTGTGTATATATATATACACACACACACACACACGTATATATACACGTATATATACATATATATACGTGTATATATAAATACGTATATATATATATATATATATATATATATATATATATCCTCTTAAGACCAAAGCTCTAATTTGTGTAAGTGTCCATATATGTGGCCAAGAGGTCTCAGTTAAGTAGAATTAACTACTATGGAAATATAACCCAAAATGTGATGTACACGCATGTGGACGCCAGGTTCTAAGAGTATATATATATATATATATATATATATATATATATATATATATATATATATATTTCCATCACAACCAATGTGAGAGCTTTAACCACCTCTAGTTTTTGTTGATTTTTACATAAGCAAGTTAAGTAATTTAATAAGAAGCAGAATTCTAAATAGAAGTTGACTTGAAGAAAAAAGGCTAAAAAGGAATTTGTAAGGCTGCACAATTCAAGAACTGAAACTGAGAGACTAACATTTGCAGCCTGCGATAATACTTATTGTGGGTGTAATATTCTTTAGATAAATATTATCATTGTGCACATAATCGATCCGTGAATTAACAGTGTAAAGCTGTTGCACAACCACCATCAGCTGTATTTTCTGTACTTCTTCATTGTACATGATATAACTATATGCAATAGTTCTTTTCCTCTCTGTTGTTAAACAAAGCTGCACTAATGGCCATTTCTCTGTCACTGAGCTTCTCCGTGTATTAATTATACTGTACAGTATGTTGATACACACAGTCTGCTCAATTTAAATTAAATTGTGTAATTACACCGTTTCCAGACCCATTTCTTGATTTATTTGAATCATTTTGTGTTTGTGTGTGTGTGTGTGTGTGTGTGTGTGTATGTGTGTGTGTATAAAATTTCTAATCTTAACTTAGTGACAGGTAGCTGCTGTGACTGATCAGTGGGACTGAGTGATAAGAAATAATATTTTTAGGGTCATTTACAGCCCACGTTTAGTGACCTAGGAAAAGAGCAAGTCCACACAAAACGTAATTTAGACAAAATGTTATTATATAGCTAAGACTAAGTAACCTAATAATTACTGCAATGTGTAAGTTGGTGTTGGATTTATGTGATTTATGTGTGAAGTTTAAAGAGATCAGTGAGAATTAAAGCAAGACAACAGAATTGTTTCCTAAAAAATATTAAAATGGATGATTTGTCAGTTTTTAATCATGAAAGTGAAAAACAACAGAAGAGATTCTGTTCTCTACTGCTAAACTTCAAGCCTTCATGTTCACGCTCCTACGACACAGCACAATACAAAGCAGCAAAGCTGACAACAGACACTGTTACACTATCCTCTTCAGTATCCAGACAGTTGTGAAATTGTTGGGTATCGTTTGCGGTGGGTCATACACTTGTCTCTGTCAATGAACAGTGAGTAGGTTTTACAGTTAATGTCCTTCTCCAGGGCCACGCGTGACTCCTCCAGGTGGGACAGGGAGCCTCTGGCCTCACTGAGCTGCTGCTGCAGAGACGTCAGAATAGCATCGATTTGTCTCACCTCCCCCTCCAAACTAGTGACACAGGCACCCAAAAGTGAGATAGAGAGAACGTTTGAATTTGTTTTTTTTCTGTTTCTGTGTCTATGTTCATCTCTTCGTGCGCGTGTATGTGTGTCTGAGTGTACCTGAGTTGAGGTTCATCCCTGCAGAGCTCCATGTTGGGTCTAAGGGTGCGAAGGTAAAGTCTGGACTGAGCAACTCTCAGCGGAGCCTCTTTATTATGGATGGCCTTCTGTAGAGCAATGATGTTCCTCTCCTGGACCCCTATCTGCTCCAAGACCTACAGACACACGATCATACAACTGATACTCAATCAATCAATAATAACAAATAAAAAATCACTCTCTCTACTTTTGCAAGCTTTGTCTCCAGCTGGGTCTTGGACTCTATGAGCTCCCCACAGCGCTTGCTGAAGGCTTTGTCTACACAGGAGCACTGGACTCGCAGATCCTCAGTGGTGTCCTGCAGAACTCGCTCCACCAGCAGTCTGGCACACACAAACAGCCTAACTAAGTTTACTGAAAACCTCAAAAACTTTGCAACGGTGTTACATTCAGCTTCATTCATCACATCAGAGGTCATTAGCATGACAGTCTGAACAGCAGCACACTCTGACCTGAGACTGTTGGTGGCCTGCTCCTCCCGAAAAGCCTTGTTCAGGTTGTCCTGCGTAAACCTTTTCCACGATGCGCGGTTACACACCCTGCAGCAGAGCAGAAGCCAGTAAGTGCAGTAGGTGAGAGGACAATTAACTAATTTTAATGGGATCCCACTCACTGATCTTGCATGGTGGCTGAGCTTGGGTGGTGCATTGTATCTGGGCTCATGTTACTGTGTCTTCCAGCGTGGTCATCCAAGTTGTAGGCCTCATACTTATCAGACCAGTCCAGCTCTAACATCTGCTTGGCCTCTCTGTTCATCCTGGCACACATCAATGGAGGGTCAGTTCACACCTCAAGTGAGGTAAATCAGTCATTCAGTATAACTTTCAGTAAACACTCACTTGATCTGAGTGACAACCTGAGCTGTAGTTCTCTTCAGAAGAGCCTGGACGCCTCGGATCAGGTCCACTTCCTGTAAAGCACACACAACCCTCTGCGGTTACAGTATTAGACACTTGATCGTGAGAGTATTTCAGCACACAACCAAAATACAACCAATGACTAATTATTATGTCCACTATTAATGTTTCTAGTTTTTCTGATTAACCAGTCAGTCCTTGGGGGTGAAAATTCTCATCCCTGTTTCTTAGAACCTAAGGTGACATCATGACATGACCTACTGTCCCACCAACAGTCCAACAGGCAAAACTTACTAAAGTTTAATGTCATATACTGTAAAAGAAACATTAGTATGAACACGATTCTAAAACGGGTAGCCCACATCCACCTGCTCTTTAATGGACTACATTTATCATATATATGAGTATTAGTAGATCAGATCTTTGTAGTGAGACAATGGACATTTGAGAAATCATCAAAATCATCACTGTCTGAACTGTGGACTGACTAATGAATGGCGTAACTGTTCCAGTTCTATTGTTTTATTTAGAAAAAGAAGCGAATTGTTTTGCAGTCAATCTTCACCTTCAGGAGCTCCTCTTCCACGGTGTCTCTGACCAGATCTGGTCCTAGTCTCCTCGTCCTGCAGTTCAGATTATCGGTGGCGATGGCATACGGAGGCTCGGTAGCGTCCAGCGCTTTCTCCAGCCGCGTCTTCAGAGCCAGTAGTGACTCGGTGGCGGCCAGCAGCTTCTCGATGTGCCGCTGCAGCTCGGACTTCCAGCTGTGGATCTCTTGTAGTCTTTCCCCAAGAAGACGTGTTCCCTCAGCCTGGGTATTTAGTGTGGCCGCCTCGGTGGTCTGGGACAGAGTCTTGGAGTGTAGCAGGATCCTCTGAGCTTCATGGTTGTCGTTACTGGCCTGTCGGAGGATACTGTGGTAGTTGGAGAACCACTCAGCTGGGCTGTATTTAGCGGAGCGGAACCCCACGACATCGGAGCCTGATGCCTGCGGCAGCCCCGGCTCTTCCTGCTCCACAGGAGGCTCTGTCTCCGGGACCCCCTGAGCCACAGCTGTGCTGTCATAGAGTGGCTGGGACACTAACACCTCAGAGCTCATTTTCTGACAGTTCAGTCACATGAAAAAGCACTTCAAACGTTTTCAGCGGACAGAAGATACTGCGCCAGTCATGCACGGTGTCGACAGCCTGAAAGAGACGAAGCTGTGTGTTTGTTTGGTGTTGCCTTGGCGACACGTCGGCAGGAGCAGCACCAACAGGCTCAGTTCTGACAAGTGCTACTGAGATAATGACATGTTATAATGAGATAAAAAGCTGCAGGCTCCACAAACTCAGATTACACTCTGTAATAAATACTTAATATAACATGTGATCAAGTGAGTGTCAAGTGTATGGAAGCGTGTCGGGCTTGTATTTCAAATGGCAATTAATACTGTATTTCATGTGACAATTCAATATTATTCTTATTATTCTAAGTTATTGATATGAACAGGCTAACGCTAACGGTACCCCGCTTTATGCCCAGTGACAGCCGGGACTGAATCCAGCACCAATTAGCCATTATCTTAGGGTTTTAGGATAATTGGTGGATTGATTTAAATGATGTTGATTTGATCTTCTGCGTAGATGCATCCTTACATCGTTACCGGTCAAGCCAAGAAAGGCACAGGTAGAACATGCAAACTGCCCCCCGGCCAGCTGGGAGAGTGGGGGTCCAGATGAGGGTGCAGCGCTTGGTGCTGTAACCAATCTTGCACCATGATCCCTTTATGTAGGCTACTTCTGTTATGAGATGTTTCAAGCTTGTTGTAATGATGCAGACAATGTTGCATTTAAGCACAGTCTAATAAACCACTCACCACGCGATAATTAAAACAATAATTCTCCAGATGGTCAGACTGAAAATGGGTCTAAATGTTCCAAACAAATCTTTAATAAGTGAACTTGATACAGGTTCTATTCATTAGTTCTTTGCAAACTCTGTACAGCAACAGCTTGAGGTGCAGAACATGGTCAGGGGCCCACAGCAAGTGGTAATCAGTGATAAAGCAAACAATAAAAGACACTGGCAGATATGGATATAAAATCCCTCCATAGTTTCAATGAATTATTTTTTCCTGTTTCCCTTTTGGTCCAACCTCAGTCCATGGAAAACGGGGCCTATGCATACATCTTCGACTGCTGAAGAATCCAGGCAATACTTATTGCATACACAGTCTCTCCTATTTGATTTGAAACTTGTAACTCTTTACAGGGCGTCATACTGTAGGTGCACAGTCACTTTTGAGGACGTCCTCCCTCCATTTCTTAATAACGAATGTACTCTACTTCAAAAGTTGTTGAGTGCAAATGTCCTTGAATCTGTCCCCTGACTGGTGCTTTTCAAAAACCTTTTCATTAAGTTTGTTGGAGGGTTCTTTTTTCTTCATGGTGTGGATGTTTGCTAGGATACTGTTTACCAGTAACTGTACACTCAAGATACAGGTGGAATTATACTAAAATCCTTTAAACACATTCTCTGCACTCTGGTGATATCTATTTACATTAACTCATCACCTTTTTAACTTTTGAAACCAATGTTCTGTGCTTATATAACGCTTTTCTACCTATTGATACTCAAAGCGCTTTACACTGCTGCTCATTCACCCATTCGCACTCACAATCACAATCACACACACACACACACACACACACACACACACACACACACACACACACACACACACACACACTAATGGGGCAGTTGCTATGCAGCTGGCCAATGCTCACCGGGAGCAACTAACTTGGGGTTCAGTGTCTTGCTCAAGGATGCTTCAACGTGTGACTGGAGGAGCCGGGTGTCAAACCAGCAATTGGAGGATTGGTGGACGAGAGTTCTACGTCCCTCGACACAGTCGCCCATCAATCAATGTAATCTGGCGCAATGCAAATATGTATAAAAATATAATTTCTAGGTGCAGAATGGCCAGGTTCTTCAGAAGAAATGTCCAGTATGCTTGTATTGTTTGACTTATTTGAAACATAATGTGATGATTTTCAGTTGCTGACTCAAACCTGTTCACATATCATAGATATTCCCTTTTAGTCATTTTACATGAGCGTAATGCAACCGCAAGGGGGCACAAGCCAGTGTCTTCTTGTGCCAGTCCCAAGTCTGGATAAATGCAGAGGGTTGTGGCAGGAAGGGCATCCGACGTAAAACACATGCCAAATCAAACATGCGAATCGTGACAAAGACTTCCATACCGGATCGGTCGGGGCCCGGGTTAACAACGACCGCCACCGGTGCTGTTGACCTACAGGGTACTGGTGGAAATTGGACTACTGTTGGTCAAAGACCAAGAAGAAGAGGAGGAAGGTTTGTTCGTAGGCAGAGAGAGAAGAGGAAAGCTAAGAATGTAGGACTGACAGTAGGGACTTTGAATGTTGGTACTATGACAGGGAAGGCTAGGGAGTTGATCGACATGATGCAGAGAAGGAAGGTGGACATACTGTGTGTCCAGGAGACCAGGTGGAAAGGTAGCAAGGCTAGAAGCTTAGGAGCAGGGTTCAAGTTGTTTTACCATGGGTCAGATAGGAAGAGAAATGGAGTAGGAGTTATATTGAAAGAGGATTTTGTGAGGAATGTTCTAGAGGTGAAAAGAGTATCAGACAGGTTGATGAGTCTGAAGCTGGAAGTTGAAGGGGTGATGTTCAATGTTGTGAGTGGTTATGCCCCACAGGTAGGATGTGAGTTAGAAGAGAAGGAGAAATTCTGGAGTGAGTTAGATGAAATGATGCAGAGCATCCCCAGAGGTGAGAGAGTTGTCATTGGTGCAGATTTCAATGGGCATGTAGGTGAAGGGAACAGAGGTGATGAGACTGTTATGGGCAGGTTTGGTGTTCAGGACAGGAACGCAGAAGGTCAGATGGTGGTTGACTTTGCAAAGAGGATGGAAATGGCTGTAGTAAACACTTTCTTTCAGAAGAGGCAGGAACATAGGGTGACGTACAAGAGCGGAGGGAGAAGCACTCAGGTAGACTACATCTTGTGTAGAAGTTGTAATCTGAAAGAGATCCGTGACTGTAAAGCATTGGTAGGGGAGAGTGTAGCCAGACAACACAGGATGGTGGTGTGTAAAATGATGCTGGTGGTGAGGAAGATAAGGAGGACTAAGGCAGAGCAGAGGACGAAGTGGTGGAAGTTGAAAAAGGAAGAATGTCGTTTAGTTTTCAGGGAGGAGCTGAGACAGACTCTGGGTGGTTTGGAGGTGCTTCCAGATGACTGGACTACTACAGCTAATTTGATCAGGGAGACAGGTAGGAGGGTACTAGATGTGTCATCTGGAAAGAGGAAAGTGGACAAGGAGACTTGGTGGTGGAACGAGGAAGTTCAGGAGTGTATACAGAGAAAGAGGTTAGCTAAGAAGAAGTGGGACACTGAGAGGACTGAAGAGAGTAGACAGGAGTACAGGGAGATACAGCGTAAGGTGAAGATAGAGGTGGCAAAGGCCAAACAAAGAGCATATGAGGACTTGAGGTGGATTTGTACAGGTTGGCCAGACAAAGAGATAGAGATGGAAAGGATGTGCAGCAGGTTAGGGTGATTAAAGATAAGGATGGAAATGTATTGACAGGTGCCAGGAGTGTGATGGGAAGATGGAAGGAGTACTTTGAAGAGTTGATGAACGAGGAAAATGAAAGGGACCCAGGTGGAATGGTGAGGTTACAGGGAGCAGAGGTGAAGAAGGTGCAGCACTTTAAGTATTTAGGGTCAACGGTTCAGAGCAACGGTGAGTGTGGAAAAGAGGTGAAGAGGCGAGTGCAGGCAGGTTGGAACGGGTGGAGAAAAGTGTCAGGTGTGTTGTGTGATAAAAGAGTATCAGCGAGAATGAAAGGAAAGGTGTTCAAGACGGTGGTGAGACCAGCAATGTTGTTCGGCTTAGAGACAGTGGCACTGAAGAAAAGACAGGAGGCAGAGCTGGAGGTAGCAGAGCTTAAGATGTTGAGGTTCTCTTTGGGAGTGACGAGGATGGACAGGATCAGGAATGAGTACATCAGAGGGACAGCTCATGTTAGATGTTTTGGAGATAAAGTCAGAGAGGCCAGATTGAGGTGGTTTGGACATGTTCAGAGGAGAAACTGTGAATATATCGGTAGAAGGATGCTGAGGTTGGAGCTGCCAGGCAGGAGGTCTAGAGGAAGACCAAAGAGGAGATTTATGGATGTAGTGAGGGAGGACATGAAGTTAGTTGGTGTGAGTGAAGAGGATGCAGAGGATAGAGTTAGATGGAGGCACATGATTCGCTATGGCGACCCCTGAAAGGGAGCAGCCGAAAGGAAAAGAAGAAGTCATTTTACATGAGCGTATTTATTTAAATCATTTCAAATATTAATTTGCATATTCCGGAACACCTCATGACCTCGTCGTGAAGAACATGACACATGGCAACCATATTCTGTGGTAAATTTACCAGACCTTCAGGACACAGTGAGACTGCAAGAGTTGGATTAATATTCACGTGTTACTCACCATCATGCACAAAGACTAGAAACATGAACACTCATCACTGTGCAGCTGTTAGAATAACTCATGGCAAATGAGAATTTCTGGCTAAAACCTGTAGTCTTTCCTGATGTAACCCTCCCCAATTTCTACCGGGCTTGGACATTTTCAGTTCCTGCCACACCCTTAGACATCAGAGGATCTGGGATCTGTCTTTGAACCTTCTTTCCAGAAGGGGTCTTCTGATTTGTATTTTTGGCCTCAGTCAATAGTCATATCCACAGTCTACAATCAATATCCACTCAATATCCAAGACAATTAATTTTAATTTGCATATATTAGATATTTTTTGATAAAGGGGTCATTGCATTTTTTTTAAAGAGGCTTTGTTCTGTGTGGGGGGATTGAGCTAATAAAGCTATCGTTCACTTTCTCTGTATTACTGTAGTTGAGTTCAACTTTGAGGTACTTTATTCAATTCAAAATTATACTGTATTGGCAAACACCGCCTCTTAAAAATTACTTTCCTATACAAGTAAACTGCAAACTTGATTGCGTTTTCCTAAGAAATGTAATTGAAACCACAATGTTTTCCCAGAAGGGATGTTAACTAATCACGATCAAAAACACATCACCCACTGTGTAATCGATGGACCACTGCTTTATGGTAAATGGTCTGCACTTACATAGCACTTTTCTACCTATGTTATGAATCCTTGCACCCTTTACATTGGACTCATTTTTAAATCGGGTGTGGAGGCTGAAAATCTAAGGAAACTTCACAGTATTGTAAGCAGATTGGGCAGTGGACTGTAGACCATTCTAGGCTTCCTAAATAAACAGCCCTTACTTTAAAAAAAAAAAAAAAAAAAGTTTTTAGTTTTAGATCCAACATTCTGGACTAAAATGAGGATCGCCATGAAGACGTGTTTCTCTGTCATCACAAATATAGTGATCATAGTTTTAATTACAACTTAATTTCCAATTAATTCTCTTCCTACTTAAAGGAATCAGATCCTGTTACCTGTGATCATGATCTGCATCGCCTGGCTCAAATGTCTACAGTATGAGGTGCAATGCAAGGCATAGTGGAGCAGACAATTTCAAACAAGAGGGGAAATGCAATAGGGAAAAGTGAGGTCTAAAATGTAACTACCATCACAGGAAGTTGATATACAAACTACTAATTAGATTTTTTTAAAAGTTACAAACAGTCCCCAATGCCAATATCTGGCCAGACACAATCATGTTTGTAAATCAACAGAGGACATTATGTTTCTGTTCAAATACTTGATGATGTAAAGGTAATGCGAACATCCAATAAACTGATTATCATTTATCTACTGTATAGTTAAGGAGAATTTCTACATAAACCTTTTGTGATTATTCAGTTATTTTACACAATAGTTATTAAACTGCATATTAAACCACCTGTACTAAATCACAATTTCATACAAAGCACAGTTGTGACAACTGTATTGCAAAGTCCTGCAGAACATAAAACCGTGGACCGGAAAATACAAACAATTAGCAGATTTGCTAAAAGTCAAACTGCTGTTCTTTTCTATGTTGCGCAGCCCTTTGGCTGTAGCATAACGAAGCAGCATAGTGAGTGGGCCTTTATCACTGCAGTCACACCACTTCTTCCCTCAAGCTGACCTTTTTCCTTCAGTACTAGTGGGGCCCAAAAAGCCAGAGAGCTGCGCAATTATAGAAGCTATGGTTACAATACGAAATGTTACGGTTAGTATAATATTTTAGAAAGGACCCAAGTAAGGAGATGGCAAGAGGAGGTATAAAGAAAAGGGTATTTATTTATAAAGAAACAGGAGGGTTAACACAAGTAAAAATCACTCAACAGGAGGAGGGTAAAGAACTTACTGAACTAAAGGTAACAAAACAATTAACTAAACACATACAGGGCAACCGACAGGCTAGAACAGCTATTCAAACAACCGGGTGCACACGTACAAGACTAACACAAGGCAGGGTGCACTCACCCTACCAGACTAGAGCTTAACTAATTCTAATACACAGGTAAGAGGGTAAATTAACAGGGACAAATGAACTAAACAGGAATAGACAGAAGGGAATAAAACTTAAACAAACTAAACTAGAGGCAATGGGAAATTAACATGGGTAACTAATACAGGGAACAGGGTAAAGTAAATAAATAAACTAATAAATTAATGCAAACCTAACAAAGGAGAACAAACCACTATAACAAGAAATAACCAAACCAAATAACTAGGAACAACTAAACCACGTAACAAGAAGAGACCAAACCATAGACCGAAAACCTTGACAGAGTCTGGACAGGGATCAGGCAGGATACAAACTTGTGACGAATGCAGACAGCGTTCTAACACATAATAAGAACCAGCAGAGAACACTGGGGAGAGCAGGGTTTAACAGGACAGGGTGAAACAAATCAGGACAAAACAAGGAAGGTAAAGACAGCAAACAGACTCACAGGAAGACACACAAGAGGATCAATGAAATAAAAGCCAAACAGGAAATAAAGCTAGATAACTTAAACACGGGGACAAGACTGTTCCATCTGTTGTTCAACTACAAATGACATCAGCAAGATAATTCCATTGCCATAAAACCTCAGTATCAGCAAGATAAAGCTGTATCAATATTATACACTCAAGGGTTAATACAAAAAGAGGCAGTTGATTTTTTGGTCATCCATTTGAATGGGGGATCAAAACATAACTATCCTCTAAATGCATTCCAGTACATGAATAAGAAATATAAAATAATTACTGTTTTAAAATTCTGACAGTGCACGTTATTAATAATCTCATATTTTTGCCATTAGGCAGAGTAGATGTTATATTTGTCCAATCCTGCCCCCTACTGCGTTGCCTTTTTTAGAACATCTCAATAAAGAGTATATGGCTAGTTTATTTAGGTTTGTGAACAGATTCGACAATCTTAATATAAAAATGCTACTTAATGCGTTTTTGAGCTACTTGCAGCAATTTGGCTCGAATCAGTCAGAGCCTTTAATAGTTTAAATCTTAACTTTTATCAAACAAACTGTAATAAAAATGTAAACTTTATCAAACAGAATCTTGTGAATTTAATGTGATGTGCTCTCATAATAATGTTCTGAAACCTCTAATACAAAATTGAACCGAAGTGTTAAACAGCACCAGCAGAGGGCCCACTGTGACAGATCACTGATCATTTTGACTCCAGGCTCTTCTGAAGAGAACTTAGGGTGACAGACCAGTGAGTGTCCAACTCTGATATGGGAAAGATTAGCAGAGAAAATAACTTTTTTCACATTAAATCATATTTAAAATGGCATCTAAAGTTTCTTGGTCTCCCTCCAGAGAAATGAATTATTAACCTCGGTGTGTCATGTGACAACATATTGTGCAGTTTAGGTGTAAAGGAATGTAATTTTTAGGTGTTTGTAAACATGCACTCACTTGGTAGAGACACGCCTTCACTTGAGGGTCAAAAAGAAGTTTTCATTTAAATAATTTAAAAGGTTTATCATATTTTTATGTTCACAGTGGATCATGTGATGTGTATTTCTATTTCCAGTAGCAGTAGAGTGCAGTAGTTGCACCTCTAGAAGCAGACTCACTGACAAGGGAAATGACGTGCAATGAAAGTCCCAGCCAGAGAACAACACATAAAGTAAATGTAGTGGCCATTAGAAGCAGCTCGCTATGTGCGTGAATCTGAAGTAGGCTGGTGACAGTGTGAAACCACAGACACCTCAGCATCTGCTTCTGCTTCAGTGGTTGCAATGATGAGACATCATTCAGATGTGAAGTTGTCCATAATCTATAAATCTATGTTATTACGTTAGTCTGTACACATAACATATTTGCCTGTGAGAGGGTTCTCCTCCTCTTGTTTTGGGGGGATAGTTTCCCCTTATCCAATCCAGATGTCTAAGGACAGAAGGTGCTGATTGTTGCAGAGAATGTAAAGCCCACGTGAGGTAAATTTGTGATTTTAGACTGAATATATAGATTTTAAGCTGACGATTTGTCTTGAGATCAGGTTGTTTGGTGGGTTGATGTTTGCCTTCTCATTTGCTAGTGTCAGGTGGTCTTGCTACACACACTGACCTGTTGCATTATTTAGTACCATGTTGTGACGTTAGGGAGTTGGCCATGGCACACACACAACTGTCTTAAGTACAGGTATGTGTAAAGCCCTATTACCCTCATTCTGCTCTGCTTGTACCTGTTTGAATCTGGTCTGCCTCTGACTTTTTAATATGCTTTCTCTGATATCATGTTGGTGAAGGGTGGACAACTTGGACGGTGCTGTAGTGTTGTTGGCTTTCTGTGTCAAGGTTTGGAAAATTAACATGTGGGCATGGATCATGGAGGACATCTGAATGGCGGGGCACATGCTTTGACATGTTATTACCAATGTGTGAGTATTGATAAACATGCACATATTGGAATACACATTCTTACATGCTCATAACCCATATGCTCCACACACAACAGGTCAAGCCTATTTACACACACAGCCATGAAATTAAAGAATAGTTGCATGAAACAAACATCGAGTCTACAACCAAAACACATCCAGCAAGTCTAAATCAACATCATATTCATATTGAACTAATCTTGTTCATTATTTTAGTCTGCAATGGCAGTTCACATTCCAGTATCTCCCCATCTTCCAGAAGGGGTGTTTATATGCTGTATACCTGAATATAAACAAAACTGCTCTGCTTGTGACATGTGAAATAGATGCCTTCAGTCGCAGTGAGGCTTTAGTACACAGTATCTTGAACTTCAGTTGCTTTCTCATAATTTTGACAAGTTATACAATTCTTGCACAAACCCAGCTCTGCAGTAACTCCATTCTAAAGAAAAGAGTTAACAAATATCACAAGATGTTTATTTTGTGTCAGTAGCATTTGTTTCTCAACTCTACAGTCTGGAAGCCCCAATGGAAAGAGCTCTATCACCTTGAGATTTAGAGTATGAGGGTGGGAAAGAGAGGTCTAACTGACCAGAGGATCTAAGGGGTCTGGCTGCAGAAAGAGGCATATTTGAAATCTGAGCTGGTGCCAGGTCATAGTTATTTAATTAAAAAAATAGTAGAATCTTAAAATTTAGTCAATGCTTAACTGGTAACCAGTGACCAGTAGATTAGAAATGTGTGTTCAGGACATTTGGCTTGAGGGGGAAATATACACACACACACACACATAAATATATATTTGTGTTATCAGCATAGCCACGTTAAGGGCTGCTATGTTTTTGATGTTTTATGGCAGCAATGTGAGATAAGGACATGGCCCAAGATAGAACCATGCAGTAAACTGCAACGGTTGATGGCAAAAGAAGAAGATACGTTTCCTTATTGATACTGATATATGTTTTAAATATGAAGCAAACAAGTTAAGCGTCGTGCTTTCAACGCCTACAGCATTTTTGAGATGTTAAAAGAGTATGGCATGGTCTTTTTAAAAAAATACTTACTTTTTAAAAATTGAACAAAGGGACATGAGTGTGAAATGACTCAAAACTAGGAAGTTAATCGGAAACATGTACAGCTTATACAGCAAATATATGTTCCATGGAAAGCTTTTCTGTCCCACTGACTTTCCATTTAGTATCATAACAATCAGTTGAAAAAGCTTCACTTGTGAAGCAGAAAATATCAGATATGATTATACTGTATGTAAACTTTGCAACTGCAGGCTCTGACAAAGCCAAATGCCAGCAGCAGAAGTACACAGTGTACAGTGTGAATCACCATGATGCCATCTGAAAATAAATAGAAGACTTCTTGAAGACACAAAAAGATCTGTTATTACAATTTCTAGCACAAAAAGGGAAGCATCATATAATATCCGCAATGATTTTGCAGTTTTGTTTCTTGTTTCCTTAATATTGATGCCAAAGGCATCGTCCGAGTTAAACATTTCTCTTGATGTCCATTTAGGGCCTTTTTTGTTAATGGCTCAACCAACCAGTTAAAACTCCTTAAGGCTATAGAATGACAGACACTCTTGTAAATGCAAGTACAGGTTATTCTTTACTTTAGGTTTTAGTGTCCTTATAGGGATTGTTTTAAATACATCTAATTTAAAAATGATTGAAGTTATCTTTTAAATGCAGTACCAACACCAGGGTTCATCCCATGATCTCTGTTGCCTTCTCACTCACACAAGCGCATACACACACCCTTGATATATATGTTCAGTGTGATCCAGTCATTGTCTCAGAGTTGGTTGAGAGCACAGTGCTGATTTTCTGTGTAAAGGCTGTTAAAAGACAAAACATTTCTAAGAACTCTGACTCAGCCAGGCTCGATTGCCTTAACAAAACTTAACTCTGTGAGACCCAAGGAGTGTCCCACAGAGACACATTTGCTTCAATATTATTTTTTTCACATTACTTTTCATTTGTTTTACATCTTGTAGTATGTAGAATAACACTACATGGAACGGAAATGGGAAATAACAAGAAACAGATATTCCTATTAAATGTGAACTGCAGTTTAAATGTTATTAACCACTTAACCCTTTCTCTGTGCACTTTGGTGATATTATTAAAGCAGAAGAAATTGATTAAAATCAATTAATTATGTTCTTATTTTTTTACATGTTACAGTTTGTAAACATTTTTTTCAGCACTTTTAAAACATTGTGAGAACATGTTCTAAGTATAGAGAGAGTATTTTCCAAACTTGAATCATTTATGGAAATGAGGAAGAATGTTGAAAAGGAAAACAGCTTACTGTCACAGAAATCAAATGACTTTTGTGAGCCATATAGAAAAGTGAAACCCAAGTTGTTTTAAGGATCTCTCCTCCTAACAATTTGCAGATATTCTTATTTATATTTGGTATGCTCCAATAGAGGAACAGTCAAAAACAAAACAAAACAATGAAAGCCAGGAAAATGAATAAAACAAATGTCTTCCTAACAACATTTCAAAATGGGCCCACTCAGTGTAACAGTTCTGCTTTATCAGAGGTTTTAGTGTCATGCATCAGAAGTGTTGTGTTTTATAGGAAGTTGACTTGGGTATGAGTGTCCTCTAAAGGCAGCGAGATACAGCTCAGAGCAAGTGGGTGTCCATTCATTGAAGGTTAATCTGACTGACATGTACAGTGTGTGTGTGTGTGTCTGGTTAATATTTTGTAATGCTTTAAAGTAACAAGACAAAAACTTGAGCTACACAACGTATGTTTAATTGTTCTTTAAAGTAAATCATTTAAAAGCATACAGCACTATCTTCAATAGAACAACTCACATCTTAAACAAGTTAAGTCATCATACACAGTCACAAGCCAAATGCTCGATAGCCAGCCAGCAGTTTATGTTAATAATGCTTTGTGTTTTACAAATCTGTAATATATTTTATGTTAATATAATTGCTAAATATATGTGTCAAACAGGAGTGGAGAAGTAAGTATAGTATTTTCTTCAAGAAGTACAAAGTGGATCCTTAAAATTGTACTTAGAGTACTTGAGTAAATGTACTTTCTTGCTTGACATCACTATTTTAATTTGGAAGTGACAGTCACTAACAATGTTCTAACCTTTTGATATTCAATTTACATAATCTTATAAACAATATCAAAAGGTTCAGTGACTTTATAAAGAGTGTTATTTCCTTAGTTTTGTTTAATTCTTAACTTATACTAAAAACAGCACATGCATATAACTTACATTTACAATCAAAATTAGTTTAATGGTAAAAGTGTTTAAATGAGCAATGTATAAGGAAATACTTAATTAATTTCTGATGGTCATTATGAAACAAGCGTGTTAAACTGTTTATCTCCGATAGCCTGTACTGTGAAATTCATTACAGTAGATGTCTTCACTTATGTTGAAGTTTTGATAGTCATTATCGTCTTCGGCATCGTCATACTGGGGACAGGTCTCAGTCTCCTGCTTGGACGTCCTCTGCTTTGAGGACATTGCAATGTCATGATTTACATAAATCTATAAAAAAAAAAAAAATTAAAAGACGTGAAGATTGTGACTTTCCTCAGACAATCACTAACACATGTTGTAGATAAACAGATTTCAAAACCCACTGATCAGTTATTGTTTCTCCCATAATAAGAATTAAGCCTAAAATGGTCCAACAATCAGTTACTGTAACTGGTTAGTTCATTTGTGTAGTATTATCAAAGAGCATAACTTCCTGTCATGTAAAAACCAGATTGTTTATGAATGTGAACTTAAGCGTACATTTTAAGAGTAAAGCTGAACTAAATCTACAGCCAAGAAGTTTCCCAGGCAACCAGAGAAACCAGTGTTCATATCTTTGATAATATCCTGATTCTTAAATGCCATAATCAGGTCAAAATGATTTGTTTTCTTTGCCAGATATGCTCAACCTGTACAGAGGTCTAATCTGCAGTGATATCTGCTGAGCACAGTTGTGCTTTTACGTTTGTACATCAGTTTTGTTTTAATTAATAGGTTCGCCTGATCCACACATTCAAATATGCGAACAACAGAATCTGTGGTGCACTTTGATATACTTTACAGCTGCTTGTTGTAGTGCCCACTAGCACATATTTTGAGTTCTAAATTCTTACATCTGCTTCCCCCATCACTTCCTCTGCATCTGCAGCCTTGGTTGTCGTTCTGGGCAATTCGACTGCATTTCCTGGTAACACAGCAAAACAAAAAGATGAACAGCTTGTTTATACGTATGTACTAATGTATATTTGTGCATGGTTCTTTTTCTGGGCATACATTTGCTTTTGAAAACATACCTTGAACTTTTTGACATTTGTATTTACAAACTAAGACCAAGACAATTATGAGTATGGGCAGTGCAACAGCAGGGGCTATGAAAACCACAGACTGAAAAGAAGCCACATCTGAAAAAAAGAGAACAACGTAAAAAAAAATCATTTCAAAGAAGAGACATTAGCAGCTTACTCTCTATTTATGTATCATCACCATTTTTAACAGACAGCAGAAGAAATAACACCAGATACAGTTCATTTTTAATATATACATTATATTTTATTAATAATATTAAAATATTAAATATAGTTATTATACTATTATTATATAGCATATAATAATAATTATATAACTATATAATTATTTATTATATTATAGACATAGGGCTGGGATGCGAAAGTCTCCTGGCTCAAATTCCCGCCCTTGCACCAAGTGTGGCCTTCAGCAAAACACTGCTAGCTCCATTGTAACATGCAAGTATGTGCAATGTGGTCAATGGGGAAAATAAAGCTTCTCTTCTATAATATAGCTGCTGGATTATCCCATGTATGTGCACACAGCTGATTTGTCACTGAGGAGCACTTTGTTTTTCTTTATATCAGTTAGCAGCATTGCAGTTGCGTTGCTCTTTTCATATTCTTACCTACTGACAGTTGAATCTTGTTGTAATTTCCAGCTCCTCTCTGAGAGTCTGAAACACACCAGTATGTCCCAGCATCCTCTGCTTTAAGCTCTTTGATTGTCACAGAGAAAGACCTGGAGGAGATGTCATCTTGCAGAGTGAACCTGTGCTCAGTCTGGTTTGAGCTGCTTGAACTCATCACCATATCTTTACAGTTTCTGTGACTATCTCCCTTACAGAGGAACTTCCTGTTTGTTTCATGTTGTGGGGGATATGGACACTGCATAGTTAGTGGACGTCCCACGGTGCCGCTCAGTTGATTTGACTTCACACAGCACCACTCTGTCACACAGGAGGGTTGAGCAAACTGATTTACGGTAGTAATAGTGATAGTGATTTGCTACAGAATGATGAGGTAACTCTGTGACCTCTCACCTTTGACTTCCAGCACAACAGCAGAGAAAACATCGAGGCCAGTGCTTCTCTGGACACCACAAAGATACGACCCAGAATCCTTTTGGGTCACACTGGTAATGGTCACTGTGAAGCTTCTTGACTTGTCATCAGTAAGATTGAAATGGCCATTTTGTCTGTTGTTAGAGGTGACTGCTGCCTGCTGCCAACATGTGGATGGCTGGTTTCCTCTGCAGATGTACTTCAGGTTGCTCTGGTACTGAGACTCATATGGACAACTGATGGACACTGAACCTCCCTCATAACTTTGGACTTTGGTGGAATTGTTACAGCATCTGTTTTCTAATTACAAAACAGGGACTGTCACATGCACCGTCACTAGCCACAGAATTGTCATTATATAGAAACACAAACTGTGTCAAACTGGACGTCCGAGCAAAGTTTTCTGAGAATTTGGAACCTTGTAGCATGTGGCCAGGGCATGATAGAAACATTTGTGCATTTTATGGGTTAACTTTCCTTATGTATTGTTAATAAGGAGCTGTGAAAGCTTTGTCACCTGTTTGTCAAGTTTTATTCCTTTAGTCATTTTTGAATTGTGACCTCTCACCTTTGACTTCCAGCACAACGGCTGAGAAAACATCAAGGCCAGGGTTTCTCTGGACACCACAAAGATACGACCCAGAATCCTTTTGGGTCACACTGGTAATGGTCACTGTGAAGCTTCTTGACCTGTCATCAGTAAGACTGAACTGTCTGTTTCGTTTGTTGTTAGAGGTGACTGCTGCCTGCTGCCAACATGTGGATGGCTGGTTTCCTCTGCAGATGTACTTCAGGTTGCTCTGGTACTGAGACTCATATGGACAACTGACGGACACTGAACCTCCCTCATAACTTTGGACTTTGGTGGAATTGTTACAGCATCTGTTTTCTAATTACAAAACAGGGACTGTCACATGCACCGTCACTAGCCACAGAATTGTCATTATATAGAAACACAAACTGTGTCAAACTGGACGTCCGAGCAAAGTTTTCTGAGAATTTGGAACCTTGTAGCATGTGGCCAGGGCATGATAGAAACATTTGTGCATTTTATGGGTTAACTTTCCTTATGTATTGTTAATAAGGAGCTGTGAAAGCTTTGTCACCTGTTTGTCAAGTTTTATTCCTTTAGTCATTTTTGAATTGTGACCTCTCACCTTTGACTTCCAGCACAACGGCTGAGAAAACATCAAGGCCAGGGTTTCTCTGGACACCACAAAGATACGACCCAGAATCCTTTTGGGTCACACTGGTAATGGTCACTGTGAAGCTTCTTGACCTGTCATCAGTAAGACTGAACTGTCTGTTTCGTTTGTTGTTAGAGGTGACTGCTGCCTGCTGCCAACATGTGGATGGCTGGTTTCCTCTGCAGATGTACTTCAGGTTGCTCTGGTACTGAGACTCATATAGACAACTGATGGTCACTGAACCTCCCTCATAACTTTGGACTGTGGTGGAACTGTCACAGCATCTGTTTTCTAATTACCAAAAGCAAAAGGAGCTGACAGGACTGTCACATGCACAGTCACTGGCTGTGGAACATTAATGTAAAGAAAACTACAGCACATCTCTGGCAAACAGGAGGTCTGAGCAAAATTATTTGTGAATCTATCATCATGTTAGCCTGTGTCCAGGACGTGATAGAAAAATCAGTGCATATATGTTATGGTTAAGCTTTCCTTTCAATATTTAAAATAAAATAATAATTACTAATAATTATAAAATGATGCAGTCTTTGTCAGTCTTGGTGAGATAACTTGATTATTTGGTCATTTTTATCTTCAATGTATTTTACAAAAATAAAAAAATCAGATTGACAGACTAAAAAAATGTTTGCTACAGACTGATGAGGTAAATCTGTGACCACTCACCTTTGACTTCCAGCACAACAGCAGAGAACACATCGAGGCCAGTGTTTCTCTGGACACCACAAAGATACAACCCAGAATCCTTTTGGGTCACACTGGTAATGGTCACTGTGAAGCTTGTTGACCTGTGATCAGTAAGACTGAACTGTCTGTTTCGTTTGTTGTCAGAGGTGACTGCTGCCTGCTGCCGACATGTAGACGGCTGGTTTCCTCTGCAGATGTACTTCAGGTTGCTCTGGTACCGAGAGTCATATGGACAACTGATGGACACTGAACCTCCCTCATAACTTTGCACTGTGGTGGAACTGTCACAGCAGCTGTCTGTCAGGTGGTGTTACAAGACACAACACTATATAGTATATATAATCAGCAAAAAAAAAAAAACACCTACTAAAATATGAATTTACAAATAACAAGTAGCATTGTAACATCATTGTAATAAGGGGAAAATATATCAATGTATAATGTGATAAAGAAGTGCTTAGTCATTAATGCCTCAAAACTCTTCCTAATTTAGTACTTTTTCCACCACTGAAAATAAGTTTATTTTTCTGTGGACTTATTTTCACAGTAAATTCTCAGGCACTTTACTGTTGATAACTATAATAAAATATAAAATTTTACAACATGTTGAAACAGTGTATTTACGTACCTCTTACTACCTCCAGTTTGACTTCAGTGTAAATATCCTTTCCAGTTCTGCTCACCCCACACCAGTACTTTCCAGCATCCGCATAACTTAGATGAGAAATGGTTGTAGTGAAAACACGATTCAATTTGTCATCACTGATGGAGTATTTGCTATTCATTTCTGGTGTTGTAACCAGAACATCCTCATCGTTACAGTCGTTTCTGCACAGGTACTTGTTATAGGACTCATATCCTGTTCCATAGGAGCAGGGAACTTTAGCTTCTTTCTTTTCATATCCAAAAACATGGATCAACTCTTCTGCACTGGTCAAACAACTCAGAGCAACTGCAAAGAGAAAATAACATGTACTGTTACAGAGAAAACATCTGGTAACTAATCAATCATCATCTCAACTTTTCATGATTTTGAATTGTATATGCATGAAGGTTCATGAAGCCTGTCACTGAACGTACTGAACACAGTGTGAATTCTTGTGATGTCTATGATGTCACCTTTTACCCTACTTATAAATAAAACCTGTTGCATAATAACATTACCAAAGTTACGAAGTGTGTGTCATTCTGCTATAAGCTTCTTGTATTTGCATAAATACAGGTAGAATGACTTTATTTCAAAGTACTTACTGGAGAGGATGAACAGGAGGATCTGAAGACAGCACATCTCTATGGTATAACAAGGAAACAGAAACCTACGAAAGAACTTCTTCTAACAACAATACCACACCCACCAACCAATATATTCTAACATGAAAATCTTCATTCCTCTCACTTCTGCTTTTTAATCACCAAAGATTTACTAATATTACGCTTTTAAACTGTGGCCTCCTCATTTATCTAATTTCCTGATATCTAATATGTATTTGTAAAGCAGGAAAAGATGATATTTATCCCATGTTAGTGACACTGAATGGGTTGGTACAAAGAAAGCAAACTTAACTTAAATCAAATTAGAATACGAATTTATATTCTTAATACCCGTAGACTACGACTTCCTTCAGTTTTTAAGTGATATATGACCTAAATAGTCTTCAGCTGTTCACAATGTGGCCACCAAGGGGCACTCCAACATTTTCCATTCACACTTCACAGTTACAGTACAGGCATGGGGGCAACTAGACAGTAACTGGCACACTATAGTCCACGTAGCTGTTGTTTGAGTAGAATACATTAAAAGGAAAGAGCCTATACTGCAGTTAAAAGTGCAGCAGTGTGTTTATAGACAGCTTTCTCAACTGTTATATATTTTATACTCTGGACAACCTGTAGTAACCAGACATACTTAAAAGCTAAAATATTATGCCACCATTTAAAACTACTAACCCCACCCAGTTCAGTGCATTATAAAATGCCAATGATGGTCAGTGTGGGTGAAAGCATGCGTGTGTGTTTTCCCTGAGCTCGGCCATTCCCTCGACTCCAGCTGACCTCTCAGCTGTGCCACTTGCATACTGCAGCACAAACTGTTTCCATATCTCACACACTCTCACGCTGAAAGGTTAACATTAAGAACCCTGGGCAGAGGGATAAGTGTGTCCTGAATTAGTGAGGATGCCAAGGCATGTAGTCTGTTGCCAGGGGGTGTTGGGTGTTGCTACAGTGGGTAGAGTTTCTGATGTGTGGCCTGTTTGCAGGTCGGCAGCGTGCAGGACGCGTGTGCTGTGTCCGCAGTACAAACAAAGACAAACACACATACACTGAAACAGCCAATACTGATTATGAATAGAGGAACTAATATTTAGGTGTCTTTAGCATCTATCTTCAACATTTGAGTTATGTTTTAATATCTCCTACTATATCTTACAATTTACCTTCCATTTTTCACAGATCCGTTTGAATTGTCTTACATAAGAAAGTCATTAAAAGCTATTTATATGAAGTACTAACACTATGAATAAAAACTTTTGATTAGAAAGCTTCCATGACAAACTGGAGCCACGAGGTTTGAAAAACATCAGGGAAGGTCTAACAATAATATGCCAAAGACTTGCATTTCAAGAAGCAAAGGATCAAGTGTTTGATGTAAAAATTACTTCACAGCCTTTGCTGCTTCTCTTGTGATCAGTCTTCTCTGAAACTCTTTATGAGTAACCCCAGATTTCTGTGGGCAATACAAAGGCCCTGCACGGTACGTTAACTTGAACTGTATGGAGCTCTGGCATATTTTTCTCCCTCCCCTGTGGTAATGGCATTCGTAATGTTAATTTCAGGATAATGATCAAAATGATGTAGTACCGCAGTGTGTGTGTATGTGTGTTTGTGTGAGGAGGGGTGAGGGTGGGGGGCATTCCATCCATTTTTAATCTTCCTGCGGAAAAAGGGAAAGCAAAATATCAAAAACACACAACTGTAGACGGAAGGTGAGGTGTGTATACACCCCTCTAAGGTCATTCAGGTCATCCCTCCACCCATCAAACCTTAATAGTCTCAAACATCCATGCATTAGTTTAACAGGCATGTTTGTGCTGCTACTGAGCTACTGCTGCAATTTGGAGCCCTGCACTCTAAACGCCTTCTGTTTGGACAGAGTTTAGGCTTGTATGATAATTCAGGCCCAGAGGAGTCATCTTTCATAAAACTCAAGGGAAGAACTTTGGCACATTAGCTACTAAACTGGACTGACTACTGGAATGAATACTCTGGAAAATAGAATTGCTTTACCTTATTTCAGCCAGCATCGAATGAATGTGTGTACACACACGCACACACAGACACACACACACACACAGGGAAAGGGTATGCCAATCAGAGCAGTGCCTCGTCAAAACTCAACAGGGGTAACGACGCCAGCACTGACGCACTGCTGCCTTACTTCCAGCCAATGAACACTCTTAATGGTTTTCTCTTTTGAACAGATATGTGCATAATGTTTCCTTGTTTGCATGAATGTGTGCCAACATCAGTATCTTTGCTCATTCAGTTTTTTGTCCTAGTGCTTTACTTGCCTGTTAACAATGTGCACCCAATCACACAACAGAGGTTTGTTAATACAGTCATCAGGACATACTAGGATATTCACACACAGGCAGGGAATTTTTTGGATCCATCAATTAAAAATGAAATAGAGAAGCAGGCATTTATTTTCTGTAAATATAAAGACCATTTGTATTCCATAGCAAAACACACATACTTGGTACATAAAGACTCACAGAGCTGCGTACTATACACTTCTGTTCGAAGAAATTTACAGAAAGCTTTTTACAAAGCAAATGTTCATTTAGAAAATGATCACACGAGCAGTTTCATCATGACAGTAAAGCTTCAACTGATTTGGCACAAATTTAATTCAAGCTCCTCGTTCATTCGTTCATTGCCTCACACATCATACACACATTTACACACACAGTTTATATGTCCAGTCAAACGGAGACATTTCACTTTAGGCAGTGCCCTGGATACAAAATGTTTTGTTCTGCTGTAAAGTATCTGTAAAGTCGCAGAAATAGTATGTTGCTCATCACTGACAGCCTCACAGATTATGTTACTCCATCCTCCAAAGTTAGGCTTTTTCTTCTTTTTTGGCTTCCTCACTGACTTTTGAGAAACGCTCCACCATGCTTTTATTCAGAGCCATTAAGATGTCTATCAGTCAGTATTTATTTGACAGGGGTTAGTTCCTGCTTTCTGTGCTTGGACGTACAATCTCACAAAGTCCTTGTAGCGTGGTGCACAGCCAAGCCAGGCTTCACCAAAATAGACAGAACCAGTCAAAAGGTACTCATCTCCTCCAGGATGGACACCACACTGTGCAGGAACAACCACACGTCCACTCCAGCGCCGCCCTCTCCCTCCACCCCATGAAAACACCCGGCCCTTCTGATGGAACAGCCGGCTCAGGGTCACCAAAGCAGACGAGTGGTCATTAGTACCGGACACCACACCTTGGAACATGCCACGTCCCACTGCGGAGAGTGTAACAGAACAGATAATGAATGAAGCCTGATTTAAAAGACGGTATTAAAGAAAGACTTTGTTAAAACAGGCATCACCCCATCTTCCTCTTACAAAGCACATTGCCATAAAAATTATTTGAGGAGTTGCTAGGTAACATTTGAATGTATTGATTTCCAGCATAAAAAAATGAAAGTTGTTACATGTACATCTTTTAGTCAGTTGACAACTGCCCATAGTTATAATACTGTCACAGTTATTAAATTCCCATTCAGTAATTTTGAAAAATCTACTAATATGTTTATTACTTAAATTAACTTATAAATGTTCTTTTACAATAATAAAAAAGTTGGTTATACTTAATTAACCTTTTAGAGATCAAGGCAAATCATGTTCAATGTACTATAGACTTATTAAGCTATAACTTCAAAAGATTTACTTAAAAATGCCATAGTTGAAACCACTTGTAAACAAATCATTACCAGGTTTTTTAAGTTGAGCCAACAAACTGCAAACTAATCAGTTTTGCTTCAATAGCCTAACTGGCTCTAGTAAGTAGACTAGTTAATAATGGCTCATGTTAAGACATTTAAAAAGGTTAGACAGGGTTCTGCATTTAATATTAACTGTGCTGACATTATAATGCCATGTCATAGCATCATTCTAAAAACAGAAACTAAACTACTGTTTTAATGTGCATGTGTGCTTTTGCGTGTACTTACCAAAGTCACTGGTGCAAACAGCCATGAGGACCTCTTCATCTGAACAGGGTTTACACGTAACTAAAATGGAAAACGTAGACAAACAAAATGTTAAATACACCAGCAATAGAAAGTGGAAGTTCTTTTATATGATCCATTGTCTTTCCTCATCAGTCCATCCTTTAGCTTGTTTCAGATGTTCAGTCTGTTTCCTTTTCTCTAGTTTCCCCTTTATTAATGGATGTTTATAAGGCATCAAATGAAATGGAGAGAACGTGAATGAGAACATCAGGTGAGGGAGCAGACATAATTACAGAATTACCCCGGGACCTTGTCAGCTATAAAAACAGCTATAAACAGCACCCAGACACACAGACACAGGTCAGGACAGGCTTTCTTCTGTCTTGTTAGGAAAGCAGACCAGCCACCCTCTTCACTCACTGCTCCTCCCCTTACCAGACCACTTTACTAATACGGGTGGGCTACCCAAAATTCCCTGCTTCAGGGGGGCAATCTGTTTTTGATTGACAGCTGAGAGGCGATTTGGTGACCCTCGTGTCTGACCCCAACGAGACCTTTTGATTGGCCTGCTTGTTTTCACAAGTCTGACTGAGAACAGCGAGAGAGCAGAAGTGAGGAAGTGGGGGAGGAGAGAGTGTCAGAGGGGGACAGCATCAAAGTGAAATGAAGAAACAAGGGTGAAACAGTAACATGGCCTTTTGCACACATAACCCTTTTTTACGCTCAGCTCTTGTGTGTCACTTTCCATTTACGTATGTGAGCTGTGTTAGGCATGAGAAGTTTATAAAAACCAGATAACACAGATAAGTCACAACTTAAATTTACTTGAGTCAGTTAATGTAACGAAATCAATATTTCATATATGAAAGTTTTTCAATGTTATATTTTCAAAAAGAGGTTGTCAGGAAGAAATGTATTGAAGCTCTTGGTTGTTTGGTGCAGTCAAGTGCACCACACAGCAACATGTATAATGCAGCACAACAGCCCCGTCTGCTTTAAATATTTGGTGATTAAGTCTGAAAACTTGTGACAGACCACTGTGTCTGTAGCATTTGGCCTGACATTTGTGTAAAGAACCAATACTTGTGAACTTATGTGTGACCACTGAAACTCAACAATTTGACTGGAGGAACTGTGAGAGAAACTCCACATGCTTGTGAGAACAAAAAATGGAAGTGTGCATTTATTTACCTAATCCAACTTGTAGGTATGGATACATGTGCGCCCCAGGCCCCCCACTGGGCACCAGCTCATACTGAAAAGCCGTGATCCTCCGGCTGATGTCTGTCTGAGGGACCGCCTCAACAAACAGAACCCCCTCTGCCAGTCTGAAACAACGCACTCTGACCTGAGCCTGGTCCTGCTCTGCCAGCAGCAGCTTCAGATGCCCAGCACGCTCCAGATACACATGAGAACCCTGAAGCAGATGGACCAGAACAACACATAATCAGAATTAGTAACTCACTAAAACAACATTCATACTGAACTGTTAATTTTCTGAATAGAAAACCTGCTAATCATCCAAACTGATTGTAAGTTCATTCCTTAAGTAGCTGTACCTTAGAGTATGTGTGGGGTTTGATGCACACGTGGAGATCTGCCATGTGTCCTGATGAGGGCTGAGTGTTGGATCTCAGATTGACAATGATTGCTCCTGTGGGGTATAGCCATTCAAGAGACCCCTGGGAGCAGCGTAGGTAGACCTGCTCCACATCTCTACGATGAGACTCGTGGCTCAAACCACTACAGACGAGAGACCAGATTTTCTTAGTTAAGTCTCAGAGTAATATCAAATAGCCTAAAGTTAACCAAATGACCAGCAACCAACAACTGGAGAAATTAGAGAAAACATAACCCTGAAATAATTTATCTGAAAACATAAAATCTATAATCGGAAGCAAAAGCACCTAAGTAAATAGCAAACATTAGGGACGTTCTGATTTTCCAGCATTCACTAGAGGCAAATCTGGTGCAGCTGCCTGCCCACAAGTCTTCGCTTTGGACTGATGGAATTGATCGGAGTATTACTCAATAGAGGTTTGATGCCAGTGTGGAGAACAGGCTTTCGTTTTTATGACCTAGGGACTTGGAGGAGTGATCAAAGGCGCCATGGCTGTGTTTACCTAAGATAGGAGCTGGAGCAGAGACATTCCTCTGATCATAAATTCAAGGTTTCGATTGTTCTGTCAATATAGACGCCTTTTATTTAAGCCAAATATTGTATAACTATAAATTCAATATTGTATCTCAAGGCCAAACTAATGCACCTCACGTGATATGTTTGAGTCATTTTGGGAATTATTTCCTTTCTGGGGAAAAGGTTTAATAAAGATGTTGATGTGGATGAATGAGCGTACGTCTTCTCGTGGCCTCCCTGATGATTACAATAGATTTCGATTAAACATCCACGAGGCTGTTTAACGCACTGAGGCGCCAGTTCAAAGACACAACCTCCGTCTCAGCTTTCCCGTCTCGCCCGCATCCAGGTGGATTCAATTCAAACCTACTAAAGTATTTGCATTTAGACGAATTGGGTTTTCTGTTGCTCAGGACAGCATCACACTGTGGCCTTACTATATCTGTCTAGATTTGAGACTTATAAAAGCGATACTCACCTCCCCCGCCAGCTACACTGGTCGCTGGAGTACTGGGCCACCGCCCGACAAAGGAGCACAGCTGTGATCCAGTGAGCGGCCCACGGTCGGAGCATGGTGGCCAGCAGTCCGCCTCGGCGCTCACCGGATCCAACACACCAGACCTGCCGCGCGCTCTGCCGCTCGCAAACCGCACCGATCCACGAAAATATCCCCGAGAGCTCCGTCCAGCGTGCGCGGGCTACATGGCGAGCTCAGCTGAGGCAAATGCTACGGCCAAGCCAGAAAAACATGTTGACAAAAAGTTTGTAGACCGGGCGGCGCGTGCAGGCGCGCGCACGCAGCAGGACCAAAGAGGTTGTTTGAAAAGTTGTGCTGGCGGGGGGCGCGTGCCAGCATCTGACTCCGCTTGAGTGACACGCGAGTGCCCGCTCCAAATCACTCCCACACATAGGAGGGGTGAGCAGAGCCCCGCAGAGCCGCGAGGTCCGATCCCAGCCTGATAACACACCCTCAAGCCTGTGGACACAACAATACGAGCCTCACCGTTCACTAAAGCTCGCGTTATGATGAGGGAATATCCGGTTTTAAAATATTGTTCCCAATGAAATGTCTCCTTGCAGACGCCTCCATTTGTGCTGCCAAATGACTTTGTTAGGCAACAATGTGTTGCGTAAAATATGGAGCTGATTCAGTGAACGTAGCATCGTGCAAATCTGTAGCTACAACTTCCCCAATCGTCCACCAAAGCTTCTGCCATCAGCGCCCAGCTATTTAATACTGTTAATAATAATACTGTAATCATTCCTGTCTCTTATTCCCTGGCACACTGAAGGCCCTGACACACACACACACACTCAACGGCCCTTTGCCGCTTTCTTCCCGTGAGAAAACAGTGGGAAAGGCAACATGTTACCGACTCGTCACATTCCCCTGGACAGTCCGAGCAATGTAACGCATCTTGAGAAATACCGACACCGCCCTCCCCTCACCACCACCACACACACGCGCTCCCACGTCCAATCACACACACACACACACACACACACACACACACAGTGCTCATAGATTGTCTGTGGCGATACGAACTTCCACCACTGTTTAATATCAGGACTGATTTATGGAGCCATTCATTTCAGTTTTATATAAATGTAATTATATGACTTATATGACAGAAATTATATAACAATGCTATTGTTTCCTAGTCGGTTCATGAAAGTCATTAGGGGGATTATGAAAAATCCCTTTGACTACTTTAACCAGTTACATGTCTACTAGTATCCATAACTGAAAACCAGTTAAAGGAAGTTGGATTTAGTTTTGAGGCTTTAATGATGTAGATCCACTGGTCTGACAGTCAGACCTTCTAGTACAATAATAGTACAATGATAACAATTCCCTCTTCTTACAATAAAAAGAGGGAATTATTATTATTATTGTACTTTTAAAACTATAGGTCCCCATCATTTAGATGCAGTCTCAACATAAACACAATGCAAGTACGAATCTGCAGGGGAGTCTGACCTCAGTCTAATACTGCCACCCCAGAGGAAGTTGGTGCTGCTGATGTGCTATTTGACCTCATGTGCTCCTTCACCATGTGAAGTATTTACAGAGCAGCAGAGCCTCTGAGCCTCTCCCCTTATTCCCCTGCCGTCACCTGCCTCTTCTCAAGGGGCCTGACACGAGGAACGCTCCATCTGTCCACACACTGCCTCCTCAAGGACCTATAGGCACATTCCTCTATCTCAGACTACAACCTTCATGACCTTTATTTCCTCGGTAGTTGTGAGCAGCACACTCTCTTTTTCAGGACCATTTTTTCATGGGGCCTGCATGAGTGGCTGTACCAAAACATTTACGAGGTCAAGTGTCTTGCTCAAGGGAAGCTCGACAGTAGTTGTTGAAGAGGAAATGAATGTAAATGTAACACACATCACATACGACTTCACACTACAAAGGTAAAGAGCAGAAACTACAGGAACAGCAATTAGGAAAAATATGGCGGCTTTTCTCTGACCAGCCTTCACAGAAATTATACATTCTTTCGGCATAACAACTTCATAGGATAAAACTGATCTCAGTAGGTCAGATTCTGGTCTTCGCTAAATTTTGTGAGCTTAATGCACTTTTGCAGTCTCTCTCTCTCTCTCAAAAACACACACACACACACACCGTGAGTTTTCTTCATTTGAACACACCCAAATCTTATCTCTCTCTGATCATCTGCACTGCCAGAGAGCTGCAGCTGCATTAGTGTGTGGGTGAATTTTCTTTTATATACGTTGCAGGTTTATTTGACCAGCAGGGAAGGGCAAGCAGGCTCCAGGGTCAGTGTCATTTATTGTGTGTGTGTTATCAGTTCGGATGTCTACAAAGACATTAAGTGTAAACAGTGAGTAAAGCTCTGTTTACTCTGTTACTGACTCTCTTTCATGGATTCTCCATTAGAGACTCACTCTGATCATATACCAAGTACTTTATCATGGGGGCAGAGTGGCTAGGAGAGACAGGGTGCATTTCGAAAGAGTGTGGTCTTGCTAAAACAGTTTGCTTTGGCTGTAACATTCTAAAATATATGGCGTCCATTAAGTGGACATTTATCCAAAACACCTTATAGCTCTTTGACTGCCAACCTGTAACAGACAGTGACGAACAGAGGTGATACATGTATTCGGTGTGTGTTATAAAAAAAAAAATTGGGATGATGGAGTAAAAAGCAAAAAATAAAGTAGACACAACACTTTTGATACCGATTATAATGCAAATGTGTGTTCCTAATCCATTCTTGAAGGTGTACGGAAGCTTAAACAATCAGTTGATTACCTGGTTAGCTGACTGACAAGAAATTATTCGATTTTGACAACCATTTATTTTATTTTTCAACCAAATATTTAGGCTATGGCCTGTTCCAACATTCTTAATTGTGAAAATTTGCTGTTTATATCATTTTGGGTTTTAGGTCTTGTCAAAAAAAATGTCTGTGGGGACTTGCATGATTTCCCCATGCTTGCATGGGTTTTCTCCGGGGTACTCCGGTTTTCTCCCACAGTCCAAAGACATGCATGTTAGGTCAGTTTGTGAATCTATATTGTCCATAGACATCAGTGTGAATGTTTGTCTTTCTGTGTATGTCTCTCTGTGTCGGCCCTGAGTTAGACTGGAGATTTGTCCAGGGTGTACCCCACCTCTAATCTAATGACAGTTGGGATGGGCCCCAGTCCCCCACAACAGTGATTTGGAATTAATGATTAAGATAATGGATGGATGTATTTTGCCAAAGGTACAAACGTTTGGCTTTTTATTGAAAAAAGAATGCAAAACCTTCTGTCCTATTTCACCTCTGTGAAGGGGGCAGCTGCATTTAAGTGTTTGCTTGTAAAAAGACAGTGAGGAAAGAGGGAACCAGGTGAAGACTAAGTGCTCAATGGGTGTGATATTTTTCTCAGCCTCTACTCAGAACTGTACGGTGGGTGGCAGAGGTCTGAGGTTTTCACCTCAAAACTGACTGTTTGGGCTGACTCAGGCACAAACATTCCCGCTGTTTATTAAGCACAATTTTTTCTAATATGGTACAGTGATGCTGAGTGCGTGATTACTAACAAAGGTAGTGAAAATAAAACTTTGGCAAAGTTCAAGACCCCCTTCCTTTTTTTTTTTTACCGTCACTGCTGCGGCCAGATTTACAGTAAGACAGATGGCCTCTCCGACCCTGGAAACACTCGGGGAGATTTTGTGGGCAAAGGTCTGTTTACCTTTGAGCCGAAAAACTCGACACACTGTGAGGTAAAACAAACTTTTTGTGTGTGTTTATATGTCCAAACTGTGCTCACTTAAAGAGGTTATTGTTCTTTAGATTTCATAAGAAACCCAGGGAAAGACAAATAAATATGTGCAAAATTCATGTTTGTACATTTGTAGCAGATGTGTGTATCTGATTTGGTATCGTTGCAGCAGAAAAGATGGTGAGAAATGATTATAAGGATTTGGGTCATGAACCGCACCCGCCCTTTATAAGTTAAACCTTCTGTGATGACACACTGACTCCAATCACTTCCTTTAACTTCAACACAAAGTCAAATGTAGCTACTGGCAACAACACCCAGAATAAGAAAACTACATTTTTTTTAATTCTCCAAAGATCAATATTGTAATTATGATTTGCATGATAAATATATGTCTTCTGATGAGTAAAGAGCCCAGATAGCCTCTTTTTTGGAATTAATTGGAATTATTCTTTTGTAGCTTTGTTCAAATCTTAACCAGGCTTTTGTTAATTCTATCCGCTATACACCCAGTGTTCAAGTGTTTAAGGCAGAATAATTTAATATTTTGGGAAATATGATTATTTACTTATTATTAGACAAAAAGATCAGTGCCACTGAACAAATGCTGGAAACTGTAACTACTGAAACTACTGTCGGGGTGACCATGGACTACAGGGTCAGTGGTTCGATCCCCACTCCCGGCTACATGTCGAAGTGTCCTTGGGCAAGACACTGAACCCCAAGTTTCTCCCGGTGGGTCAGGTGAGCACCTTGTTTGGCAGCCTCCACCATCGGTGTGTGAATGGGTGAATGGGAATCAACATTGTAAAGAGCTTTGGATAAAAGTGCTATATAAGTGACTATTTACCATTTACCAAACTGGGAATCAACAAACCTCTGTCGAAGCTAAAAATACATAAATGAATTTCCAAAACTGAACAGTGTGTTATATCCAAACATTTTAATCCAGAAACCAAATTTTGAGGCCACACCAAGTGTGATGCTCTACTCACCCAGCAGGCCCCTTAACTCCATCTGTGTATATTTAGCATAACTATATGGTAGAGTGGTATCAGAGTGGTATCAACTATCAAGCTAATTTTCACAGAATGGAGAAACCTTTCATATAATCTTCGCAAAACTGCCAACTGTAATGGCCCTGGGGCTACACCTTGCATATACTGCTGGGCTTTTTCTGTCAATTTATCAAAACTTTCAAAATGTTAAAATTTGATTGATGTCTCACTTGTACATTATAACCTTATCTTATCTTTGTCTTAATATTGTTATGGCCTCTTTTCCATTTAATACCTGCCTATCCCTTAGTTTATGCTTGTAATAAATAATCCAGTTTGCAGCATTCCTCTGCCTTTAAAGCTGCAGGGCTCCTCTTTTCCCCATCACTCTAAGTACTCAGTTAAAGTGGTAGTAATCGGTTCCTTCATTCAGCTGCAAAGAGTTGAGGTTTTCCTCCAGAACACCCTCTGTCATGTCCTACAGACAAAACAAACACATGACAGAAGTAAAAAGAACAGAAAATACTGTGGATGCCAAACATTTCCACAAAAAAATAATAATTTGCCCACAAGTTTCTTTTGTTTTGTCTTTACAATGATCTTTTTCAGTGTTGTTTGCTCTGTCTTAGCTATAGACTAAAGAGACTGTTAATGCAGTTAATGATGTTTAACCTTAGTCCATGAGAAAAGTTCAAATAAATATATTTAATGATTAAAGTTATTTGACATCTGGATGAAAAACAAGCTTGATTGAGTCCAGGTGTTTGTTGGCGTGTGTGAGTGAGTCCAGGTCTCCCTTGTCCTCTGACTCTGATTACGTCTCCCAATTCCCAAAATTGAGCAATTAGTATTCCCTGAAGGTTGAGTCACTCTAGATGTGATGTCTGACTCAGGCTGTGTAGTGATAAATAAGCATTAAGTAATTTTTTGTCAGCGCAGCTCTACGTGCATGTGATGGTATTTTAGTTATAGATAAAGAAAATCGTTATGCAATATCGAGGAGTATTGCCAGGACTTTATGGTAGAAATGTAATTGAAAACACGCTACATGTAAACTCAGAAGATCAGTCTGCTGTCTCTGCCCATTTCCTGGCTGTGTGTGTGTGTTTTGTGCTGTGCTAGGCACACACCCTTGCTCATTACGTCGTTAACTTATATTACAGACCTGAGGGACAGACGGTCAGAAACAGCAAACATTAAACACACAAACATGCTTTCTGCTCACCAGTTTAACGCAGATGATGAAGGGGGCGGAGGCATCTTTGTAGTGCAGAACTGGGATTTTTGGCTTAGGTATTTCCTGAAGGGATATCAACAGAAGAGAGAGAGAGAGATACACAAACCACATATCACTTTTAGTCAAAACTTTACAGAAATTCACAGGAATAAAGTGGCTGGATGACATTTATTTTGAAAAGGACTAATATCCACATTGGCAAATCTTACCTTGGATTCCTCATATGTGTAGAAGCCCTTTTGAATCTTGTTCTCATCCACATCACAGAAAGCTTTGACCTGAAAAATGACAAAGTAAAGCAATGAATACTGGTACTATATAAACTCACATACTGTACCGCAGCATCAGTTCAATACACAGAGAGACAGAGAGAAGGGTCACATCTACCGGTAACATACTTTCCTCTGATTGGTTGGGCTCAGACATCGGTACAGCTTCCTGCCCTGTTTCCCAGCATTCCATATGGTAAAGCTCTGCCACTGGTTGAGCACTCTCTCCTGCAGGAAGTCCACTCGAAGCTTCCAAATGGTTTCCCTGGAAATAGTGTGAAGAGACGATCAGAAGAATCAGACATGAGAGCATGTAATGTACAAGCTTAAAATTAGAGAAGCTGTCTGGAGGCCTAAGTAAAGAATGTTAATGCTTCATTGTGTCCAAAAACATTTTATGTGTTGTATAAGAAGTCACTTAGATCCTATTTTTAATTTTGAGTCGACTCAAGATACAGGGTTAAACAGGGTGTTAAACTAATCACATGAATACATATAAGGGAAGTTCCTGTCTTAGAACTAGAATGACAGGATACTACTCTCATGACTGCATGTGTCTAGAGCCAGGAGAGTGGTAGCTTAGCTTGACATAAAGACTGGAAAAAATTGGTAACAAAATCTGCAACCAGTAACTTTAAAGATCATATTCTTATATGTGGTTTGTTTAACCTACACAAAACAGATCAGGTAAAATGGTTTCAAAATTTGGCCTAACCATAACTTATTTACAACGTGTCTGATTGTCTGAATTCTTGTGTTTTTAGTGCAGCTGCAGAGATCCCAGAGGTCTACAATTACTGACGTTTATATTTTATATATCCGTCAAAACTGACAGATATGATGGCCAAAACCCCAAAAATAAGATTGTGAGCATCTCTCTGTGTCTAAGAGTGGGCCTCATATGCCTAAAAACCCTAAATCCATCCACCCATCATCATCACGAAGCATGGGTGGTCTCCAGAATGCTTTTCTATACGTACTTTCTCTATACAGTCTTTGATTACAAGACACAGCAGAGATATGCAATAAACTGTATATGTATACACATAGTGACGCCTTCATCCCCCTAATACCCTGCAGATCACAAACTCTGGTTAGGCTCACATACGCAACAGGTGAACAAACATATACACCCACATGCAGGCATACCCACATTTATAAACACAGCATTTCTGTGCCTTACTTACTCATTGGCACCATCTTAACTCTGTAAAAAGACACTTCTCTCACATACAGGGCGGCTATATTTACATGTGTGTGTGAAAGACAGACAGAAGGTAGTTTCATTTCACTAAACAGAGGAAGTAGCAGGCTGTAGAAGGGGTGACAAGCAATGGGGGAGAGTGGAAAGTAGGCAAGTTGAGGTTAAAATAGGCTTCCAAAAATAGACAAATGATAGATGAAGACCAAAGAGGATGATTGGTAAAAGGAGTGCATCAACACAGCCAGATATATGAGCAGCAGACAGATGCAGGGGAGGAAGGAAGGAAGAAGGAAATGAAGGAAGGATAACAGGAAAGACGAGATGAAAGGGTGGGACTTGTGGGAGTAGTGAAGCTCTTTCTTTTGGTGTGGTTTACATTCTACACACATACACACACACGCAAGCATGCACATACACACACAGACACACACACACGCGCATACACACACACACACCTGCAGACATCGGAGGACCTTGCTGAAGCACAGGCAACATAAGGAATGTCATCTCAGTCAGACACTCACCCACACACAGATCCCTCCCCACATACACATACGTCAAACACTTCTGTTCACAACAAGATCTGATTCCCTCCCAGCAGAGCACGACATTCCACATAGAGTGGAAAACAGGTTGAAATTCCTGATTCATATGCTGGGAAAGTGACTGAAATTCCAAAACATATTCTGAAAATCTTAAGATTACTAAAACATGCAGCTGCCTGTATTAGTGTGTGTGTGACTGTATTGAGCATATGGGATGCCAACAGGCAGCTGTGAGTAGGTGGAGGATCAACGCTGTGTCAGTCCTTTCAAAAGTATTGGAACAGCAAGGTCATTTTTTTGCTCTACACTAAAAATACTTGGGTTTAAGATCAAAAGACAGACTTGAGGTGCAAGTTCAGAATTTCAGCTAGTCTTTAATCACGTGTACACCTTGATACATTAAACAACATTCTATTGTATCAGTTAACCTCTAATTTAATTGGGATAACACAGAATTGGGGAAACAATAAATGGCTCCGACTACTACTGATGTTACCTCTTGTTGGCATTTCTTGTTAAGGATAAACCAACATAAAACCAGAGAGCTGCCTATGGGGAGAAAGCAAGTCATAATCTGAGAAAAGAAGGAAAATCAAGAAATCAAGAAACTCTTATGTACTGAGTAACACACAGAGTAGTAAAACAACAACAGCTGATGATATAAGCTTTCTGAGAGCTGTAATGAAAAACCCAAACAGAGCACAGCAGAGGTGAAAGTATCACAATCCGTTTGAAAAAACATCATGAGCAGAAACACCGAGGCCAAACCACAAGATTCGACACCTCATCAGCAGGAAGAATCAGAAAGCAAAAAAGCAGAGTTTATTCACAAAAGTCCTGGAACAATGTATTTGATAGTTAATCTCCTGCTGAAGAGGAGATTAAAGAGAGGAACAAGAACTAAAGGAGAGTGCAGTAAAGCCTGGACAAGCAGATCAAAAAGGAAACCATAAATTTGATTGATGGTGTCAGTAAGTCACAGCCTTGATGCACGGATTTGCAAAGTTTTATTCCCTTAAAAACTGTCTGGTTAGTCATTTTACATATTCTATGTTGTTTAACATACTGAAGTGTAGAAGATTTGATTCATTTTTTTATCTTAAAACCAGATGTCTTCCATGTACAGCAAAAACAACTTAACTGCAATTGCCTTTCCAATACTTTTGAAGGGGACTGTACTGTCTAAGTGTGTGAGTGGAGCTGAGTGAGACTGACTCTTTTACAGAATGTGTAGTGGCCCTCTCATGGTAACGGTAGACCAGCAGGCACTGGTCAACCCTGTACAGACTCCCTTCCTGACGAAGACTCTGGTAGAAGAACAGTAGATCCTCAGGCACACCCTGGAGAGGAGGAAGGAGAATGTGAGATAATGGCAGGGATGTTCAATATCAAATATAGTGGCTGAATCAAGCATATAAGTTAAAGGTATAATGTAAATAAATATATAAATATAAATTATTCTTCTAAATAGAGTTAGACCAAATCTAATATATCATAAATGAAACCTTTAGCAGCATGATGTTTCACATGAATTATCATTGAGACAAAATGCTTGAAAATACCCACTATCATAACACACTTGAATCTGTGGCTGGACTGTTGGCAACTGAGCTGCATTTTAGGTAATGTACGTGCCACATTTCGACATAAGAAGAAAGCAGAGGTCTGCACCCCAGCCAACATTTTAGATGTTCAAAATGAACAGAGCCAGATAAGAGTGGAAAAGTGGCTGAACACAGCGTGACCTAAGACCTAAATTTTTTGGTATGAACTTTCACCTTGCCTCCCTCGTCAAATGGTCCAACCTTGAAGTACCAGTTCCTTGAGCAGAACCATGTTGGCATGACGACTGTGGGGCCATGAGAGGTGTACACCTGAGGCACAAAAACATTTCACACCATCACACAAATAACAAAAATGCTATCAAACATACACTACTCACAAAAAGTTAGGGATATTCAACTTTTGGGTAAAATTTGTGGAAAATGTAAAATGTTCAGGCTAGAGTGATATTATATCATGAAAGTGTGGCATTTAAGTAAAAGCATGCAATGGTAATTTCTTCATCGTAAACGCCTTAATAATTCATCAATTGTTAGGTGTCATCTTGGTCTCATGATGTCAAAATGTGAACAGCATAATGAGAGAAGAATGTTTAAATACAAACTGAACCAGAACATTTAGTCATCAATTCATTTTGTGTTGCTTTGCTTACAGCAAGAACAAAAAGTAAATTAGAGCCAAGGAGAAAACACGTCCTTCACTATTTTAAAATTAGGGATGTAGAAGTGAGAAGTGACACTTTTACAACAAGTGAGAAGTGACAACATGAAGAGAACATGTCAAAATATAGATTTAGATACTGTAATGAGTACAGTACAGACAGTTGTGCATGAAAGTTTGTGAACCCTTCAAGATTGTCTTTATTTCTGCAGGAATGTGACTTAAAATGTGATCTGAACAATTACAAAGCCTCAAAGTAGATAAAGGGAACCCAAAT
Source organism: Channa argus (assembly GCF_033026475.1). Taxonomy (NCBI): domain Eukaryota; kingdom Metazoa; phylum Chordata; class Actinopteri; order Anabantiformes; family Channidae; genus Channa; species Channa argus. Next base: position 21,730,652 of record NC_090199.1, on the reverse strand, counting down.
AAACCAACTGAGACAAATAAATTACACTTTTTAGCACCATTTATTTACACCATTTAGCCTAAATATATGTGCTTGGCAAAAGTACTTTTTGCAGTAAGTTACATTTCTAGTATTTCTCCTGTGATCCTTTGCGGGAGGCGTGCAGCCCTTAATGTCAGGACTCTATCAATGATGACGAGCCGTCCTGATCCTGAGGCTTCACAGCAGGAACAAATCATGACACTGCCAACTACGTTTTACGGATGGGATCAGGTTCTTATGCTGAAATACAGTGTTTCCTTGTGACTAACTGTAAACGTAAAACTTTTTATTAAAGCTAAAAACTTAAATGTTGCTTTCATTTGTAAACAGAATGAAAGCAGGCTTATCCACATGGCCTTCACAGGAATGTTCTTATTGGAGAAGAGTGGCTTCCTTCTTGCAACTCTGCCATCATCTCCAGAGGGTGGTAATATTAGTGGTGGTATATATTAGCCACTACAAAAGAGGCCCAGAGTTTCCTAGATGTTATCCTGGGTTTCCTTGTGACCCCGTAGACTATTCACATACAATTTGTTTATATGTGTTCCCTTTTTATAGTTTTAGCACTTGCATAAAAACCTGATCACATTTTAAAGTCATATTATGTCATACTTATGCTTATTACAGGAGTTACCAGTATGTGTAATTAAATTCATCCACTGCAGTTTATCTCTCAACAAGAGTGCAGGAAACATCATTTGAGATCTGCTCAACTTTAAAAATAAAGCAACTTTCTGCTACAGAACATAACAAACTGACCAGAATTTAGCTTGATGGCTTAGGGAAATTTCCCATTTGGCTTCTAGGAAAACAACATGAATAACAGAGGGGTTGTGCAAAAGATAACTTCTAATCCTTCAATCAAAACAAGTTAAACTGCAGCTGCATAAATGTGTGCTTCCTGAAGTGTACTGGGGAAGGATAGACACTTCCATCCTCTTGTACAACATGTTTGACTAATGAGTTTGTTTTGGCCTCTCCTTCTCTCCCTTTCACTGCAAAACCCTTACATCAGCCCCTCTGTATTTTTAGCAGATGTAGCCCCCAACTCATTCAGTCTCCTGCTGCCCACACCTTCTGCAAACCACCGCCCATTCTTCCTCCTCCATACTCCACTGTGTGTTTGTGTGTGGATGGTGGAGTTAGTGGGGTGGGGTATTCCAGGTTTTCCAGTTTTCATTTGCACCAACAGCAATAATCTCAAATGAGGCTAGATGTACACTATTCATCCAGCTCACATCGGATGTTGTTGGGTTCAGCTCAATGTTTTTCCGACTACAATGTACCTTACAAATTATATAATCATTTGGGCCAGTAGTCAGTTCCAACCAGCCTTGAGTCAGGATTGACCTCCCCTGAAGGTGCAAATCTTACCCCAAACTGGTCTAATGATTTTGTAGTGTAGCCTCAACCTAAATCTAAATTATTACTTTCTTGCATTAAAAAATGTAAACTAAAAAAGTGTAATACCATCAGGCTGAGAATGGCTCAAATGCTCAGCTATCACTGCTGCATTGGCTCTTCTCTACCTGGAGGGATGACAGACACAGGCTGGTCAGACCTCTCAGCAGCTGGGTGCTACACATTTAGAGCTTTGAGCCTGGCTCAAATTCCCTAGAATGGCTGCATTAATTCAGGGATTGTGATGGGAGAGTACCTATTCTGAAGTAAGAACTCAAAATGTCACTGTGCTTCATATGTTGTATTTGGATGTGAAACTATTCTTGGCTGGAGTAGAATACTACTCAAGAACTAAAACACATCATAGATGAAAAATAATGTGAAAAAGATCTGGATTCAGCTTGTCAAACAGCTGGACAAAATCTAGTGTGTGTGTGTGTGTGTCTCCACCTACATTCATCTCCTCTCCCTTTTGCTGTAATATTGCAACATTTTGCAGATGTAAGCTGTGGCCAAAAACATGAATCAGAGGAGCAAGATTGAGGTTCTGGGAAACCAGGGGACCGAGAGGGAGAGAGAGAGAGAGAAAGAAAAAACGAGAGAAAGGGCTGGTAAGGATGTGAGTAGTCAGTGGGGTGGGGAAGGTTTTGAATAACCATAACTAATGTCCCACAGATGAACTTATGGGGTGCAGCTCTGGATCAAGTTAAACATACACCACCCTGACTAAATCTCTGCTTATGTTTCTTTATCCAGAAAATGCAAGTAAAGGCAGACTCAGTAGAGAAAGAGAAAACGAATAAAAATGATGGCTTTTAAGCCTGCAGAATAAATATATGATCTCATTCTCAAGATCCATGAAAGTTAATATCATCTAAATTTCCTGAACTGTCTGCAAAGAAGTTATGCAGTGTGTGTGTGTGTGCGAGTTTGAGTAAGTGAGAGAAAGAGAAAGAAAGAGAGAGAGAGAAAATCATAGGTTGACTTGTATTATCCTTGCTGACAGTATGTTTTGTTCAGACAGGAACAGCAGACTTCCATCTTTATGTTAATAGAAAACCTGCCAGTTTTTTCACTTTTGTATCTCTTATCATTTAATCATTTAGTTATTATTATGACTATTTTATGAGTAGAAGTATTAGCTGTAAATGTGGTATGTAAGGATTTCAATCACTCACACCTATATGTAGGCCTCATTCTGTATTTTTTTTAAGTTTTCTTGCTGTAAAAATTAACATATACCCACTTATATCTAAATATTTCATATACTTTACAGCATTCGTAGGTTTTCACATCATCAGAGCATAGTTATAGCCATAGTCTAGCAGCCACTTCGGGAATTGCATTTAAAAAAAGGCCTTTTTCACTTAAGATATTTCAACACGTTGCAGCAGGAGAAGCACAGCTGAGTTCCATTAATTTTGAGTGTTATGTGTTGTGCATGCTGGTTCACTGTCTCATTGTCCCTACATACTGGTACACTATGACAGAACAGAGCCCTCTTCATTGTTTTTAGTAACATCTCTGCTTTTTTAACTATTACAAGGCAAAATGAATGCTGTGAAAAAAAAAACAATTTCCTACAACATTTAGTCATGCTGCCCGCCATGTCCTGTTTCCCCCTTGTGAAAAGAAAATTAGAAAAATGAGAAGTACCCTCGAAAACTGCAAACAGGAACTGATTTCACAATCTGCCACATAAACTCTAGCTCTATCTGTATCTGTTTGTAGACATAAAGGTCAATCTGATGCCTTTTAATAAAATAAATGCATACAATAGGCTTGTTAAACATTTATAATTTGGCAATGGATTAATCTGTTAACACTCACTATAGTTTCCATTTACAGTCTTAATACGGGACAATATTCAGTACAACAAGCATTATGAACAAACTGGACAGAATGCTTGCTGTACTTTTCTGTCTACACAATTATCTTTTCCACTGCCAACAGTTTCCACTACCAACAATCCTCAGTGCACAGCTGGCAGTGTGACCTGCTTCCTCTTGTGTGACTGTGGTAGACAGAGGGATCAGAACTGATACTGCGTCCTCCATCCAATAAGACACATTTCCGTGGAAACTGTCAATGGCAGGTATGTATCCTGCTGCCAAGTGACCTGTTTGCTGCCTGGCACATGACCTTTTAGAAATACACAATTTAACACTAATGGTGGGACATGTTGTGGGTATTTACCTGTGTGATTAGCTGATCTTGACTGATTGTGTTGATCCAACGAGTGTAACGCTCTGTAGATCCCTCAGGAAGCCTCTGAATTCTACAGCCAATCAGCTAGCATGAAAAACACACAGATGAACCCTTTTAAGCACAAGAAATATTACCCATTCTGATTCCCAGTGAGACATAGGTATTCATTTAAGAAAAATACTGTTGGTGCATTTAATTTATTGCTGGTATTGCTAAAGAGCAAAAGTCACTTCTGATAATGGCAGTAAACTTTCAGAATTAAAATATTTTATTTTACCAATTAATCTAACAACAAATCTGATATTGTTCCACGTGTGCGTGTATTTTTTTCAAAATCAGAAAAACTGCGTGTGTTTGAAAAGTTAGACTGACAAAATATGACGTTTCTAGAGCCTTTGGTTTTGCAAAATTGTGGCATGTTTTCTGATACAGGTTAAATTAAAAAATAATGTTTGGAGACAGTTTGGAGATATTTTAAGATAAGTGAAGGCCTCTAAAATCTTAAGACCCAGTTGCTAACAGTAAATTTTATAGTTTTCAAAATTATTTTAAGCACGTTTAATATTTACTATGATTGACACTGGCGAGAGATCTACCATGATTAGAACTAGAACTTTCCCTGAAGTTCGCTTTGTTTTTAGTTTATCTATAAACTCTGCAGATTGCGTTGTCTGCGCCTCTCCACCCAGGCCTTCACCTCAAATCTATGCTTTGTTTATCTTTTTTTCTGCACGTGGGTTATTATTTAGTGAAAACTGCTACATTTACAAAACAGCTTACCACCATAGTTGTTTTGGCAGAACAGAATCAGTGTGGAAAAGAAGTGGCATTGGGACATCCCGCTTTATAAGCCCTTTTTTACTAGTTAATAACTTCAAGATTTGGCCTAAATTTAACAGAAGAATACAAGAGATTGATGTAGAGAGACTTAGGAGCAATGTATCAGTACTTGGTACATATGGATATTAAACTGTCATGCTTCTAGTATGACTTGCTGGACAATAAAATCCTCATCAGTCCACTGTACCATTAAGATAATCAGAGACACTGGATAGACGTTGCTGGTCCAAATAATAGTATAAGACCCCTGAAGTCTTTCAAGGACCAGACAGTTCACATTTGAACACTGTTTCCCGCAACTATCTCAGATTTCTAGTCTCTGACAGTCTGGAAGGAGCACACACCTGATGAGTGAAAGCTCTGAAGTTGACAACCCCGCAAATCCAGGGAGAACTGAGGTTTTCACATGTTCTGCCAAAACAAACATGGCCATGACCAGCTTTTTCTAAACAGAGAAACTCACAAAAAATAACAAAGGAAAAAAAATGAACAAAGATTTGGTGTTAAATCCTGGATGAAAAGTCAGGGAAAACATGAACTTTAGAGTTCACAAAGAAATATGGAGATAACTCTCTCTTGGTTGTCACCAGTGTCACTCATAAATATTAAAGGATGCCTTCGCTAATATCCAACTTGCTTCTTTTGGTTCTAGTTTAAGAAGTCAGAGGAAAGTTTAACATCCTTAATGTACATTTACACCTTAAACAAACCTTACAGAAAGCAAGTTGAAAATTGGTATAGTTGCCCTTTAAAGGTACTTAAAATCTTGAGAAATATGAAAATGAGTGCAAGCAACTGAATCTTAAGACTTTAGCAGAGCAGAGTTCCCAGTCAGCTTTATTATTGTTGTCACTTATATTAAACGGCTCTGAACCAACAACTCTCTTTCACCTCTGCCGACCTGCTCAACCAATGTGAGGTTAATGTGGTATGTGGTAAAACACGGAATTTCAATTATATCCAGATCCATAATATATTACAGCCATAACAGAAAAAGGCAGGTTGTTTGTGCAGGGCAGCAAGTCTGCTGTCTCCGTGCTGTCTCCCTCACTTCCCTTACAAACATGACCCTTGATCTCTGACCTTATAGGCCTCAGAAAGCATCAACACCGGATACATATGGTGTTCTGCATGCCAACTGCATGGAAGCACATACACACATACACACACGTATTCACACATGCTCACCCACTCATTCAAACAACAGGAATATTTTCCTTTTTAAGTGAGAGACTGGTTAGATGGCCAGAGAGAGAGAGAGAGAGCGAGAGTGAAAGAGAGTGAAGGAAAGTGAGGACTAAATGAGAGAATGCAGGATGAATGCAGAGTGTGATGCACAGGGAAGGAAATGAGTGAGCAAATACTAAAGAGAGAACTTACACAGTTTAGGTGGAGAAGAGATGCCACATACTGCAGACGAACTCGTTGGGGCAACATAATGTCATCCTGGAGCACAGTGATACAAAGTCAAATTATTATAGGATGTTAATTAAGTTGCAAATACATGCAAGGGTCCAAATTGTTTAAGTGGATTTATAGTGGTTGTGATTCAGAGCGGCTGCTCTATTTTTTATGCTCAAGAACAATATGTGTATGTATATATATGTGAACTGCAAAGAGATTACACAGGACCCTTCTTTGGTAAAAGCCAGAGAGGGACACCCAAATTGAAAGAAACCCAAAAACACTGCCAGTAAGGGCGAGTGGTGAGTTTTTTTTAATAGTCTGAGTTGCTGAGGTCTTTGTGTAAATGTACAACATATTGTATTTATATATGGACATACCCATGTGGTATAATTCTATGACTCACTACTGTATATGTTATCAAAAACATCTGTACAATAAATAAAGCATGCTCTGCTTGACATGAACACACACTTACCGCATCCTGAAAGCACAAGTACTTTCCACAACTCTGGGCGATTGCCTTATTCTTTGCATATCCCACTGAAAGACAAAGAAGGAGTCTATGTTTATGTTTGTGTATATGCCTCTGTACTACCACTTCAGAAAGTTTATTCTTCACGTTTACCCATGAAATTTGAGACAACACAGGAAATAACATTTTAAAAATGACAAACCAAATGAAATTGCGACTGTATAAGTACATGATAGCAATATGCACATGATAGCTTCAAGACACGCTCTGTTTAGTTAAATGTGCAATATTACTTCAAATTTGATTGATTGATGTGAGTGTGCTAGTGTGTTTTGATTCAAAATCCCACACTTTTTTATTGTTTACTTTCACATATAGTATACAGGAAATAAACAATCGAGTTTTATATCCTCAGTGGTTCAGATTCAGAGGAATAAAAACACCAATGATTCACAAAGTTTATGGTTGAAGTACAGGATGAACACCATCCTGCTGCTGTACATGCTCACCTGTGCATAAAATAATCCAAAGAAACGATATTTCTGTTTGAATAAGACTTAATAAAAACGAATTTTAGTTGTTTCATGATGGAAAATAAAATCAAGCATTAATTACTTACCTTACATTAAGAATCACACACAGGTTTCATAATGGTGTTTTTCCCCCATAGTCACAATGGACATTTCCCCCACTGTCTCAAAAGGAATGTAAAAATAATATTTTGGCTTCACATGTACACATCCATCTTCAAAACTTCTACTGGAAAAGCTGTATATACTAGTTTAAATGTATCTAGGTTTTGGCATACTGATGAGTTTGCTGGAAGAAAAAAAAACCTGTTTAATGAAGGTTTTTCTACTAACCTCCTCTTGGTTGAGAAGAGTTGTGGCCTGAAATCACCACTGAGATGCCCCTTGACTCCAGTCTCTCCCTCCAACCCTCAATCACTTTCTTGGAGTCATCCTGAGGGATGTACACATAGAGCAAAACACACTGAACAACGGACGTGACATTCTAAAATACGTGGAATATCATGCGTTTTTAAATGCCATACAGACTATGGTGCTGTAAACACACACAGACTCACAGTGCTTGCATCATCAAAGACAGACAGCTCCATGGAACCAGTGAAGTCTTGCTGTAATATGCCCTGCAGACATTCATCCAACCAGCAGGACGCATTGTACACTGGCATGATTATAGACTGAGGATTAAAACAATACAGAGTCAATCTACACTGAATTCAACTACGTGATGCAGGAACAGCCAAACACAAATTAGGTTCCATGAGACATTCAGCCCTTGAGGGAAATGGAGTCACCCCTCCAGTCAATACAGACTAATACCTTGTACTGTATATTCTCCTAAACGTCAGTGTTGTCCTGTGTGTTTTACTATTCACCACCCACCACATCCACTGCGCCCCTCTCCTCCTCTGTCCCTCTTGGCAATGTGGCTACTTCATTTTCGTCGGTACGGAGCCGCTTCGGTGGGTTGATATGAATTTCTGAGACCCCGTCTCGCTGATCATACGGTCCGCTACTCATGTCGGAAATGAAAACAGCAGTAAACCTACGCCTGAACTCAGTGTAACCGATTAAATATGAAAGAAATTGGCTGTCAATAATGGCGGTAGCGATACGCATGGAGTCACGGTAATCAGTAACTCTCAATTTTGACCACAGTCTATATGGTGTTGATCTACTTTAATAAATAACATCAACTGAAATGCGTTCTGTGCGTTTTTCTTGACAGTCACTTCAACCATTTTTGCAGAACGTGTGGCGCAGACTTGCCGCGCCAATTACATTTTCGCAACTTCCGCAAACAATGAAACCCAGACATTCATTGGCTCGTGCAAAACACGGACAGCCACTGGATTCGTTACAAGTCACTGTCAGTCATCTGAAGATGTGACGTCACTTAAAGCGGTTCTTGGCCTCATTTACTTGTGTGTGGAAATTTAAACTTGTTGTGCTTTTCTCACAAATATACTTTGAAAATACTAGAAATAGTCATTATACATTGATTATATTTTCATAACAACATGTGCATAAAGTAACATGTAACTGAAGCCCTTAAGATAAAGGTAATAGAGGATTAGATAACGAATAAAACAAGCATCTTCAAATACTGAAAACTGAGCTTTTAAAAAACACAACACAATGGCATGTACCCAGCTCAAACTTGAGAAATCATCATTAATGTTTAATCAATATTTATATATTGTTTAATATGTATTGTCATTTAGTGAAGATAATGCAACCGCTAGGGGGCACAAGCCAGTGTCTTCTTGTGCCAGTCCCAAGTCTGAATAAAGCAGAGGGTTTTGGCAGGAAGGGCATCCGACGTAAAACACATGCCAAATCAAACATGCGAATCGTGACAATGACTTCCATACCGGATCGGTCGGGGCCCGGGTTAACAACGACCGCCACCGATGCTGTTGACCTACAGGGTACTGGTGGAAATTGGACTACTGTTGGTCGAAGACCAAGAAGGAGAGGAGGAAGGTGTGTCCGTAGGCAGAGAGAGAAGAGGAAAGCTAAGAATGTAAGACTGACGATAGGGACTTTGAATGTTGGTACTATGACAGGGAAGGCTAGAGAGTTGACTGACATGATGCAGAGAAGGAAGGTGGACATACTGTGTGTCCAGGAGACCAGGTGGAAAGGTAGCAAGGCTAGAAGCTTAGGAGCAGGGTTCAAGTTGTTCTATCATGGGTCAGATAGGAAGAGAAATGGAGTAGGATTTATCCTGAAAGAGGAGTCGGTGAGGAATGTACTAGAGGTGATTCGAGTATCAAACAGGTTGATGAGTCTGAAGTTGGAAATTGAAGGGGTGATGTTCAATGTTGTGAGTGGTTATGCGCCACAGGTAGGATGTGAGTTAGAAGAGAAGAAGAAATTCTGGAGTGAGTTAGATGAAGTCATGCAGAGCATCCCCACAGGTGAGAGAGTGGTCATTGGTGCAGATTTCAATGGGCATGTAGGTGAAGGGAACAGAGGTGATGAGACTGTGATGGGCAGGTTTGGTCTTCAGGACAGGAATGCAGAAGGACAGATGGTGGTAGACTTTGCAAAGAGGATGGAAATGGCTGTAGTGAACACTTTCTTCCAGAACAGGCAGGAACATAGGGTAACATAGGTAATGCACTCAGGTGGACTACATCTTGTGTAGACGTTGTAATCTGAAAGAGATCAGTGACTGTAAAGCATTGGTAGGGGAGAGTGTAGCCAGACAACACACGATGGTGGTGTGTAAAATGATGCTGGAGGTGAGGAAGATGAAGAGGACAAAGGCAGAGCAGAGGAAGAAGTGGTGGAAGTTGAAAAAGGAAGAATGTCGTGTAGTTTTCAGGGAGGAGCTGAGACAGACTCTGGGTGGTTTGGAGGTGCTTCCAGATGACTGGACCACTACAGCTAATTTGATCAGGGAGACAGGTAGGAGGGTACTCAGTGTGTCATCGGGAAAGAGGAAAGTGGACAAGGAGACTTGGTGGTGGAACGAGGACGTTCAGGAGTGTATACAGGGAAAGAGGTTAGCTAAGAAGAAGTGAGACACTGAGAGGACTGAAGAGAGTGGACAGGAGGACAGGGAGATGCATCGTAAGGTGAAGGTAGAGGTGGCAAAGGCCAAACAAAGAGCATATGAGGACTTGTATGCTAGGTTGGACACTAAAGAGGGAGAGGTGGATTTGTACAGTTTGGCCAGACAAAGAGATAGAGATGGGAAGGATGTGCAGCAGGTTAGTGTGATTAAAGATAAGGATGGAAATGTATTGACAGGTGCCAGGAGTGTTATGGGAAGATGGAAGGAGAACTTTGAAGAGTTGATGAATGAGGAAAACGAAAGGGAACGAAGAGTGGAAGAGGTGGTGTGGAGCAGGAAGTAGCAAAGATTAGTAAGAGTGAAGTGAGGAGGACGTTGAAGAGGATGAAGAGTGGAAAGGCAGTTAGTCCTGATGACATACCTGTGGAGGTATGGAAGTGTCTAGGAGAGGCGGCTGTAGAGTTTCTAAGTAGTTTGTTTAACAAGATCTTGGAGAGTGAGAGGATGCTGAGGACTGGAGGAGAAGTCTACTGGTGCCAATTTTTAAGAACAAGGGAGATGTGCAGAGCTTGGCAACTACAGAGGAATAAAGCTGATGAGCCACACAATGAAGTTGTGGTAAAGAGTAGTGGCAGCTAGGCTAAGGGCAGAGGTGAACATTTGTGAGCAGCAATATGGTTTCATGCCTAGAAAGAGTACAACAGATGCAGTATTTGCTTTGAGAATGCTGATGGAGAAGTACAGAGAGGGTCATAGGGAGTTTCATTGTGTCTTTGTGACAGGGTGCCAAGAGAGGAGCTGTGGTATTGTATGAGGACATCTGGATTGGCAGAGAAGTATGTTAGAGTGGTACAGGACATGTATGAGAGCTGTCAGACCGTGGAGAGGTGTGCTGTAGGTGTGACAGAGGAGTTCAAGGTGGAGGTGGGTCTGCATCAAGGATCAGCTCTGAGCCCCTTCTTGTTTGCTCTGGTGATGGACAGGCTGACAGATGAGGTTAGACAAGAATCTCCATGGACTATGATGTTTGCAGATGACATTGTGATTTGTAGTGAAAGCAGAGAGCAGGTGGAGGAAAATCTAGAGAGGTGGAGGTCTGCTCTGGAAAACAGAGGAATGAAGCTTAGCCGCAGCAAGACAGAATACATGTGTGTGAATGAGAGGGACCCAGGTGGAACAGTGAGGTTACAGGGAGCAGAGGTGAAGAAGGTGCAGCACTTTAAGTACTTAGGGTCAACGGTTCAGAGCAACGGAGAGTGTGAAGAGGCGAGTGCAAGCAGGTTGTAATGGGTGGAGAAAAGTGTCAGGTGTGTTGTGTGACAAAAGAGTATCAGCAAGAATGAAAGGAAAGGTTTTCAAGACGGTGGTGAGACCAGCGATGTTGTTTGGCTTAGAGACAGTGGCACTGAAGAAAAGACAGGAGGCAGAGCTGGAGATAGCAGAGCTTAAGATGTTGAGGTTCTCTTTGGGCGTGATGAGGATGGACAGGATCCGGAATGAGTACATCAGAGGGACAGCTCATGTTAGATGTTTTGGAGATAAAGTCAGAGAGGCCAGATTGAGGTGGTTTGGACATGTTCAGAGAAGAAATTGTGATTATATCGGTAGAAGGATGCTGAGGTTGGAGCTGCCAGGCAGGAGGTCTAGAGGAAGAGCAAAGAGAAGATTTATGGATGTAGTGAGGGAGGACATGAAGTTAGTTGGGGTTAGTGAAGAGGATGCAGAGGACAGGGTTAGACTGAGGCACATGATTTGCTGTGGCGACCCCTGAAAGGGAACAGTCGAAAGGAAGAGAAGTCATTTAGTGAAGATATCACATCAGGACAACAATACTGAATCTTAAAAGTACATTTCAGATAACTGACTTGTAGCTCTGGTGAATCGGCACTGATTTCATGTTGCAGTGCAGTTCCCTGTGTCTGTAGCTTTCCTGTAGTGATGAATAGGAAGCAAATCATACTTATGTTAATGTTGGCAGATGCAGCATGGGACATTTGAAAAACAGGATGGGCTGAGATTTTGTTTTTGACCATCATTTTTAAATGCTGTTAGGTCACAGAGTCACGAGAGAAAAAGAGAGAGACAAAGTCAGAGCATATATGGGGGCAGGACATTGTTGTTAATCAATAGCTGCCACTATCTATTTTGCAAATAGCAAAACACTCTTAAATTAAAACATCTAAGATTACATTTGTGACCAGTAAACTACAAATGTGAGTTTATATTTGCCTCTTCCTCCTTAAGGAGAATCGTCATTTGGACAAGTATTAGGAGACTCAAGTCAGGTGGCCTTGTGGGCAGAATTTCCAAGAAAAAAATCCTTCTAAGGTTACCAATTTGGAAGAAAAGGTTGCAGTTGGGCCAGATGTACAAAGAGTGGACTCGATAGCTGGAACGAAGTCTTATAGACTGATGAGTCAAAGTTTAAGGTGTTTGGACCTAAGCAAAGAAAGTGTCAGAGGCAGGGCTCCACCTCCCTGTAGTGAATGTTGGGGATGCTTTCCTAATTGGAGAGAGGGCTAGCTTTATCCACATAGCTGAGAGGAACGTAGCTGCTGGAATACTCTCGGTGATGGCTTGGTCAGCTCAATCACCAGTCACAAAAACTTCACAGCACTCAGCTGAAATCACGATGATCTAACAGCTTAAGACAGGAATAAAACATTATAATTTCCTAATTATGAAAAACACACTTCCTTACTTAGGTCACTACGTAGACAAGATGTAGTTTACTTTTATACATTGTGTGATGCAAACGCACATAGAGTGCTGCAGTTAGTTTCCTTTGGATGCTAATTGTTCTCAAATTGCAGCTGTATCATGATTAGTATAAGGTTAATTTGTCATTTAATTGAACACAGGCCAGGAACAACAGCTCTCACACTGGGTTGCACAATAAGTGGAATCAAGATATATATATATATATATATATATATATATATATATATATATATATATATATATATATATATATATATATATATATATATATATCATTATACTGATTTAAAAGCATACACCTGCTAATTATAGTTGGGAGAAAAACTTATGCACTCTATAGAATAGAGAGCAACGAATTTTCCTGGTTGGAGTCCTGCCATGAGCCTGTCAAGCATTAATTTCTGACTAACAGAGAACAGTTGCAGACAGCCATGCATGAACAATTAAAAGACAATTAAATTGTTCAGATGTTTTAAACCTCCAGGTTCAGATTCAGGTCATGAATCCCTCTAAGTCTGGTCAAACTATTTTTTTTCCAACCTCTGTGTATTATAGGTCCACAGGGTTTCTTATTCTATTTATTCACAACTGTTCTCATTCACTGCCTCTCATTTAATTGCCTTCCTCTACTTAATCAACACCACATGCTGATTTTGCATTTCAGGAGCAAAAGCAAGAGTGTGTGTTTGTAAAGATTGAAACTTTAGCTGTTTAGTGCAGTGATCACACTGTACTTTACTTTGTTGGACCAGAGCTTCTACACGTCAGAGAGAAAGGAAATGTGTGAGGTGGATAGACATGATTGGATTTCCTTGACACACTTTGGAATTGTTCAGATTTTGTAAGGTTGAAAGAGTTTCTTGGGTGTAACTCATCTTATGCAGTAACACATGCACAGTGGAAATGTGACAGCACATTGATGTAGTAGCTAAAAGCATCAGTCTTTGCCTCATTGAAATTGTTTGTTCAGAGCTAAAAATCTCTGAAATAACTGTCTACGTTATCATGAACACTCGGTCAATTTGACTGGAATTAATTACAATTTTTGCTTTCAGTCAGACTTTTTAACCACAACAAGGTACCTGGAAATATAACACCCAGATTTCTACGACAATTGCTGTTGATATTCTTTGTTGACAGAGCCTGACTTAGTTTTGATACACATTACAATTTATTTCAGCACAACAATCAAGACATACATTTCTTTCTATGTAGAGTAAATCTATTAGTGCAGTTTTTCACAAAAAGCACCCATGCTTCCCAGAGGAGTAACTCTTTTTTGACACTTATCTAAAGCACCACATTCGGGTCAAACAAGACAAGTCAGTGATATGAAAAGAAGCTGGCATGTTTATAAATCAGACGGATCTTCTTTTTTTAATCTGGGCCTCTCTCCAATGCACCTGCAAAAGACAATCTTTAGGCTACATCTGAAAGTATTTTTAGGCCAGATGTTTAACTACTTTCTTTTTTCAGAAATGTCAGTGTACCTATTACTACTACAGATGGCTGCTTTTTTGGAGGGTGGATTAAAAAGCTGCTTACACGGGCTATAGACAAACTGTTATAAACTGTTAATTCTTTTTTATCTTTTTATCTACTGAAGTGCATTATAAGAGGAGGTGGTTCTAGTGTTTTTTAAAAATGAATGAGGGAGCCTCTTCTAATAATTTACTCCAGTATGACTCCACTACCCACTTTGACCTCAATATGATACACATAGTAGAATTCTCACCTTTCTGACAGTTTTAACCTAAAAACTGAGAAATTATAACCTTGTAAATGTAGAATTAATGGCAGAGCCACTGTATTGGCCACTGTAAGGCATTAAATTGCACAGGTGGTTAAAATGTGGTCCTGAGCAGTAGATAACAAGTAGGAATGATGTCACTGAATTGCTCAAAAGAAAATTGCAGGGTGCAGAAACAGTCAATACTACCACCTAGTGGTCAAAGCGCAAACCGCAAGAACGCGCCTTTGCTATTCCAGCTATGTAACATGTAAATGTACAGCAAGTTTAATGCTGTATTCCTGGAACAACAAGAAAAGCCCTTCTTCATTGGAGAACTCATGCATTATTTCAAGTTTGGTAAGTTCGATAACCTAGTACTCAAACTAGATAAACATGTATTCGTGATATATTGTATTACTGCAAGCAGTGCCCTTTTTTTGATTAATTTGCTTGGAGTTCTTTTTAATTGGGATATATTAGGGAAACTATTTACAATAGCTCTGCCTTGGAAAGAAACCGACCTTTTTTCACATGGTAATTGGTAATCATCTTAGCATGGTGACATTTGCTACTTAGCACTTCTCATGTGAGTACAACTGAGGCAACAACAACAACAACAATAATAACAATAATAATAATGATAATGCACACTGTGATTTACAATGCAAATACCATTTAATTATTGGCATATTTCAGAATACTGTAAAATAATTATTTTAAATACATATACACTAAGCCTATGTGTATCTACAGACAGGCATTTCACATTCAACTCCAGTTTCAGTGCAACGATGAACAAATGTCATCTTGTCAGATATTTTGTTCTTTACAGTCGTGAACGAGGAGCTACTGCTTAGAACTTCAGTATTTCATGTGTATAAATTTCACCTTCTTTATATTTAAGCTTCATTTATTCTATCCTTGTACTTTATCTGTTTTCGTCATTGCACAGATTGATGCCTGTGTCATGTAAAGTCACTGATCACCTTGTCACTTTTTTTCTCTAAATCAATCATCTCCACACACTAAGGTTGAATCTCACTGCAGGAGGAACTCCCTGAGGTCCTGCTCAGTGGTGCCAGTGTGAACCAGTTGGGAATGCATTGTCAAGAGACACAGGCACATGGTCTATAAAGGTACAATCAATGATAAATTCCAGATTAAGACAGCAAGGTCTACTCTGCTTGGGCTTGTTCAGTCTAACTCTCAATCCACTTGGCTACTGCTGGAGTTTCTTGCTTTAAAGGACAAATTATTTTAGGAACATATGATATTGAACTTGCTGGTATTTCAGTAATACAATTTATAATGGATAGATGTAGAAAGGGATACCTGAGTCAGTTAGATCTTGAACAGTTTTTTCTAGAGATGGACATTTTATAGCATTTTAATTAATCTGAATCCAGTTCTGAATTCACTTGTAGAATCTAAATTCTTTCAAATCTCACCTAGACCAATTCTCTCAGTAGCTAAAGCAACATAAACATCTTTATGTTTATGAAAAGATAATTGATATTAATGTAATATTTTCTGATCAAACTATTACACAATTGGAAGTGTGACCAATAACTTAAGCATAAAACTGATAGCGTCATCAGTTATTAGTTAAATATAGTTATTTAATACAACAATATTAATTCTAATATTATTTATTCCTAAGTCAATATCCATGAAATGACTTGTAGATGATACCCACTGTGCACTTAATGTTACCTATTGGTGACTTTGTTGTTGCACTGCTTTGTGTGTGCCCTCCTGCAAATATTAAAATGTCCAGCTGTTTTGTTAAATTGGAATGTTTAAGCTGGTCCGCTATGTTTGCTTACAACGTCACTGATTCACATCACCACAGATCTCCAAAAGGCAACTGACTGTCTGACGCCATCCTTAACATTAACACACCTTTAACACACATTTGTGCCAAGAAAGCTCAAGATACTATTTGACTCATCAGATAAAGAGGATTTATTCGTAGAATTCATCTCAGGTGCTCAGCAAAATATACTGGTTTGGAGTCTTGGGGCGGTGGGATGCATTCATGCTTTTGTCGGTGCAGCAGCAGCGGTAAGGATCCTGGTGAATCTTGGTTGACAATCAGAGTATGTGGCTTCATCCAAACATTCTGAAGAAACAGACCTGTCTGTGGTCACAGGGTGCTCAGAGCTGCCAGTGTTGATAGATAAAAGGCATTAAGGGGATTGGTGAGATGCACCCTACTGGTCTGGTGGTGTGTGATAGTTTGTGTCTGTGCACCCTGAAATGTGCCTGAGTGCATGTTTGAGTTTGTGTTTGTGTGTGAATGTCTTCAAGAGTTCAGGTTATATAGCAGCTGGTGTGTCTTCAGACAGACACAAAAACATCCAGTCCAAGTTTTATCCACTTTAAGTGTGCACACTGACATTAGACCAGGATCCAGTTCAAGCTTGTTCAAATTAGTCCATTGTAGTGAGCATAGTTTAATCCAAAAACAGCCCATTCTTTAGCTTCCCCCTGCAGACCAGAGGAAAAGGGTCTCAGAGGAAGGGGTTGTGGCTGTGTGTCTGTGTGTGAGTGCGTGGTACCAGCCGTGGAGAAAGGGGGAGAAGGGGCTGTGGAAGGTTGGAAGGAAGGTCTAGGAGTCCGGCAGGAGGTTGTGTGTAAGAGGAGGGGAGGATGGGTGGCTGGTGAATAAGGGGGAGAGGCAGGGACGGGCTGTAGGAGAGCATGTGGGGAGGCAGTGGGGATGTAGAGGATGGTCGCATTTGGTTAAGGGTGAGGCGAGGCTGGTCGCAGTGAAAGGGATTGTTGGGAGATGGAACACTCAGACCTGTAAAAAAAAGGGAATGTGTGATGTGGAAACCATGAAACATTATCACAGTGATTAAATATTTGACTTCTTTAATAGTTACCTGAGAGAAAGGGGTTGTTGTGCATCTTGCTGGGGGGGTTTGGGGGTATCAGGGCATCTAAATTGACCAGCGATGCCCCGGTAGGTCCTAGAAAGGCCTCTGGGGTCTGACACACACGTGTGGGTGGGGCACTGAGGGGAGGTGCTAGCCTGGACAAGTCAAACATCTCTGGGCTTGCTGACTCTCGTCCATTTACCTGAGGTTTCACCGGAGGATCTGTTCCAAAAGGATCAGGCTTGGAATCTGTTGTAGCAAACGGATCAGAGTCTGGCTTTACCCCAAACAGCTCTACATCTGAAGGGAAAAAAAAGGTTTTAAAAAGGCCATTGTTGATTTCCTATCATGTTAATTGACTCCTCAGATTAACACTGTGTACTCTTGCCATCAGCCCTCAGGTTGGGAGTTGGTATACAGTAAGAAGTGACAAAAAAACTTCTGGCTGATTGTACCTGTGGGACTGGCAGGTTGAGGGGAGGACACTTTAAGAACCTCCTGTTTAGGCTTCTCCTCATCCTGTCCAGTAAATGGATCTATTTCATTGCCTGCAAAGTAAAATGAAAAGAGGTAAAAAAAATGTATTATACTAAGAACACAATGCTCACAGTTCGGGATGGACACTGAAAACTACAGTTTCTGAAAGACACCATGGTCTGTTGGACTGTCCCACGCAGGATTGACAGGACTAGGGGAGACAGGTGCTGCTTCCCAGGGATCTGTGCGTGACTTTGCACATGGAACCCAATGCTTGGATGTGTTGGAGGAGGAAGGAGCCATCCAAGGACTACCAATCACAGGAGTGCTGGAGTGGACTGCTTTTAGAACACACAGACAAAACATCCAAAATCCCAAATCTCAGAAGATACAAAGATATGGCAGCTCTAGCATCTTGGAACCTTTTTGTGTGTAGATGTGTTTGTGTGGTGACCCACCCACCTACAGTCTCCCAGGGGTCAGAGGTGACATCACAGGCGGGCTGAGCAGAGTTCCATGGGTCAGTGGGGGAAGCCGGGGGCTCGGACGAGGTGCCAAATATGTCTACCAGGTCCAACATGGCCGACTACAGACAGAACAAAAAGTCTGATGAGATCTGCGATACACTTCCTGTGACTGTGTAAAACTTTACCACCAGTGCTGCTCCCAGTGAACCAATACTCACTATAATCTACATTCCTACTACTGATTGTGAGCCTGCCACAACATGACCCCTGGTCATGACGTATTTATATTGAGATTTTTTATATTGACTTTTTGTTTTTCATTCTGTACAGAAATTCTTGCCGCACACGTGCATGCTTTTGCTGCTGCTGTAACATGGAAATGTACCCACTGGTTTATCTTATGTCTTCTCTTATCTCTTAGTGCATGTGAGAATGACTGTTGAATGAAGCAGAATTCGAAATTACGGGACAAGATTCATTTATTGTGTCTTCGTGACACACAATTTTAAAAAGTTGTTTTTTAAAAAGGCAATGCACGTTTATTTGAGCATGAATATGTAGAGTAAAAACACTGCAGCAGTACGTAGCAGCACAGCAGGGACATGTTGTAGGGCCCCAGTTTTACAGACTCTAATATCCTGTAACAGAAAAACAATACACAGATGTTTTGGTATCATATGTGACTGTTGTTTAGCATTGGTGTATGCAGTCTGCAAGAAATGAGATTATATAACATAATGCAGTGAAAGTGCCGGAGGAAATTCAGAGACAGTCTAATAGATTCATAAATTTGTCAGGCTGCATCTGGAGTCGGTCGTCTAAATTTCCCTGCAGAGCAGCATCTCACAGCAGAGCAGACAGCACTACAGTCTGTTCAGAAAACTTTGTTTATTGTGCCAACTAAAACCCCCTGCACATGTGGGATCTTTGTAACAACACTGGGGCATTTACATTTATGCGCATGCAGTGAAGAATGTTATCTGCTGATTAAACCATTTTAATCATCAGCTGCTTTATTTCATAGATTATCTGTCTTATCATGAGAAAATGTTTTTCACATGTGATGCAATGTGTAAACAATGTGGGGACGACAACATGTTGTGTTTATAAATAATATTAAAACCGTACTAAAATAAAGCAAAAGAGAAATATCTAAAATATATTTTTTGGGGATGTCTATTATTGTGCCCACCAGAGAACCAAGAGCTCTCCTTTAATTCAATCCTTATGTTCATATTTCTTCCACAGAGGAAGTACAACATGATCACAGTAAGACTATATTACGAACAATTACCACAGCCTCTCCACCTTTCATCCTGGGCCTTCTGTAACAAAACCGCGGGGATCTTTACATAAAAGACAGCTGGTGACTCTGACTGGCTTGTTGACACGGCAATGAGTAAGGGAGCCGGTGTGCTATGAGGTAAGGACCCTTTCAGGTAAATGTCATGCTAAACTAAAGATTAGACAGGATAAGACAGTGTCATTATTATTCAGCAGGCAACTCTTTCTCCCCCCTCTGCTCTCAAACCTCCCTCATTATGCTGATCTATGTCTTTTTGTCTCATTTTCCTCCCTGTGCTACAATCCACGCCATAAACACTCTGCTGCATTCTCTAAATGCCTGCCAGCAACCGCCTACGTATGGACTCGCCCACCTCATCATGCAAATGCACACTCATGTACCATGCATGCACCCACGCGTATACCATACAGCACACACACACGTTTTAAAACTCACCTCTCGTGTCCCTGACTGGCTCTCTCTCCGGCTCTCATCCAGGGCCTTCTGTAACAGAGACTCGTCTCCTTGGCGACAGCGCTGCTCCTGCAGGGGCGGCATTGTGACATCATCAATATTATCGCCACGGCAGTGAGCATAGACACACACAAACACCTAAACACACACAAGCATTGGAGAAACACAATGTGGCTTATTTCAGTAAAAGGCAGTGATACTGAGTTAACAAAGAGCCAGGGCTGTTTTACAGCAAAGCAGGGAGAGAGAGACTACAGACGAGATTTTCTTAATACTTGCTAAACGAAAATACATTTCCTCTGTTAAAAACGAAGAGAGGAGAAAGTTGAGGGGAACACATTGTGTGTAGTCAAGGTCCTGGAAAGGACAAAAGAGACTGAGGAAGGAGTTTGGTTGAACTTTATTAGCTCTCCAGAGAAGCCTTTTAGTTAAATATAGGAGTTTGTGGTCAAATACACAAAGGACACACAGATAGAGGGTTAATAAATGTTGACAAAAACTTATATAGTGTGTGGCTGCTCACGCTCCTTTTGATTAAGGCTTAAAGTAATTTGTAGTTGCATGTCTTCATCCATCTCTATGGTAACAGGGGAAGTAAGGGCTAGCTAGATGAAGGTGGGCGAACAATCAGAATGTTTGTAATAAAATTTCCATTATTGGCACCATTCACAGGCAATAGGATGTGTGGGGCTCCATTACAGATAAAATGCGTGTGTTTGTGTTTGTGTGAAGAGCAGTGGGGAGGGAACACTGGAGAGTACACATTATCATAATACGCGTGTGTTGTTTTACCTTCTGACTCTCCTCCCTGCTCATAGCTAAAGCCAGCTGGAGCTGCAGCTCCTCCTCACCGCTGGTCTGAGGTCGAGCCTGCTCTAGGTCTGAGGCAGCGCGAGGAGATGAGGACGAGGCTACGAAGGGAACACGTGAGGAAGGGGAAGGAATAAGGAGTGTGTGGAAAGAAACGGTCAGATTGATGTGGACCAAAGGGAGAGTGTGATTTAAATGTTAACACATAAATCATGGGTTGAAGCTGTTTCTGATTTGATGCTTTTTTCAGTTTTACTTCTAAACTTCTCAACTTGTATCACCACATAGTGACTGTAACACCCTAACTAACAGCAATGTAATTTCCACACTGATAAAATGTCAAGAGAGCTGGAAATAAAGTCAGGACGCACAGAATTAAAGAGCCACAAAAAACTATTAACAAGTATAAAATATGTGGTTGAGGTTATGTGGTTATCTTGTAGCATTATTTTGTTATTTGCACCTGATTTAATCCATGTAAACCCAGTGGATGGTCGTGCGTGACCCCACTGTGCACTAACGTATGTGGCTGCCTTCCTTCAGAAGGAGAGGAGAACAAAACAATCACCTCAGTCAATTAATCATATCAATGTGTAAATCGTCAGGGAGCGCTTCCAATGGGACAATGTTACCAAATACACCTCAAACTAGAGTGGCTGTCACAGTCACCTGACTGAACCTCCTTTTTCAAATCTCTGAAAGAATTTAAAGAAGGTACACATGCAGTACACAAAACTAAGAATATAAGTAAACCTGGAGGCCATTGCACATGAGGAATGGCCTAAGATCCAAGTGCAAGTGGCTGGTGTCTGGCTATGCATCACGTTTGCAGCAGGTCAAAGGGTGTACTAAGTACCGAAGACACTTGTCATGAAGGGGTTAACAACACTCACAGTTAAAGGAGCATGGAGAGCCTCTGGAGCGGCTGAACTCCTCCCCGTACAGCACAGCCATGCTGGGCTGACTTGTTCGCCTGCCTGGGTGGTAAGATGGGGGCACACCTCCGTACACACCTCCACCTCCTCCGCTGCCTCCCCCAGCCATTCGCTCCTTGGTCTTTAGGGCCTGGCTTCTCTCCTGGCGAAGCCGCTCCTCGTCCCGGAGGAGACACACCAGCTGGCGTGCTTTTTCCCTCACGTTGGCCCCTTGGTCTCTGCCGTCACGGTCTATGTACTGGAAGTCACGCAGCGTCTGAACCACACACAGTCAAAGAGGAAGTCTCAATAATGTGATCCTTGATGCTCCAAATTGCCATGAAGTAACACAATCCTTTGTGTTTAGAAAATGTATTAGAAAGTTGTTTTGTTGTTTTTTATTGTAAATTTTGAATCATGTTTGTATACTGACAAAGCAATTCTAACCCAAACCAGGAAAACAGCGAAAAGAAGTTCCTACTCTTTTCCGTTAAAATACAGTGTTTTTAAAATAGACCTAAAAGAAGAGTAGTATTCACTAGTATTCTCAAGGTGTTTCTACTGCTAAGGTTCTCCTCTAGTTACAAACCAGTACCTGAATGGTGAATGCGTTCTCACGGCACTGTTGGGCCACTCTCTCTGATCCTGTCTTCAGCAGGTAATCCAGCAGAGTCAGGGCCTGGAGGCAAATGCTCAATTATGACACTGATACCGCAAAATCAGTCCTTTGTTACATCTCTGCTCTACATACTGTATCTGAAATGTTTATTTAGAGCTATTATTTAGAGATATTATAGAACATTAGTGATTTAATGACACTGCTAGGGGAAGTGGTGCTGAAAGGCCAGGACGAATGTAAAGGTAATATATTAGAAGCTAAACTTGAATCATTTGCGGGGTCACCTTGTAGACGTGTCTCCAGTTCTTGCCGCTGTCATTGAGGCGTTTCCACACCATGCCCATGACCTCCGCAAACGCCACCACATTAAAGGTCAAGTCTGCGATCTCGGACATGAGAGACGAGGATGGGCCCCATGGATCATTTGAAGTGGCCTCCCGAACCTACATGTCATGCAGAAGAACAACATGCATAAAATGTTCTCAGAGAAGTGCGTTGGCTGTCATATAACACAGAAGCTCAGAAGACCGGAAAGCTTTGCTCTGTTGTGTTTGATCTAGTATGACTCAACATTAAAGTACATTTAAGAGAGCTAAAAATGGGACACACAAACTTTTGAATGAAAGTTATTCTACACCAGTGACACTTGATGAGAATACACTTTATTCAAAATACCTTGATCTCTGCTTCTGAATAGTTGTGCACGATATTCTTCACCTGCCGGCGCAGGGCTGAGGTTGTCATGGTGACAGTTGATAGAAGATGCGAAGGGATAGAAAGTGGAGAAAAAACACTCAACAGGTGGAGAAAGGGGGGAAACGGGGACTGAAAGAGGAGAAGAGGGAAGAGGTAATTTTGGCAATGAAGGCTCCTCTTCTCTGTCAGGAGTTACAGGATACCCCTGTATGAAAGAGATGAAGACTATATATAACTGAAATCTATACACAAATCTATGGGAGGTTAATCTGATTGGACAGAAACATTAAAGCTGCACATGTCTGTAGCCTATATTTGTACAAATTTGAACAAACTAGCACCATTAAAAGTATATTAAGGAGTTATGAGAAGTTCCTGTCTGCGATGTTCCCATTGATACGCAGACATCACTGGAATAATCAGAAATACTGTAGATGAGAAATGTTTAATACAAGAAAACATAAATACATCATGATTCTCAATGCAAAATTTGGACTCTTTTTTTCATTGATTTCTTATTCACATTTACCAGTATGTTTAACACTTTAGTGTGTAACTTTTACAGTGTTCCTTATCCTTATCATGCTAACATTTCGTAGGTATCTGCTCATAAACAAGTTTTATGAGTTTCATGTGTACCTGGGAGTTGATAATGGCGCTTAATGGAAAACGTGATCATCACCAAAATGAATACATTCCTCCTGAAGTGAACATGGGTGTGTATTTAAACTTCCACACTAATACACCTAGCTGTTGAGCCATTTACCTCCACAAATGTCAACTACATGGTGGTGTTAAGAGGAAAAATGAGGTATTCACCACAGTGATTCAACCTCAAGGGACCAAGAATGTCAGAGAATTATACACTAATTAATAGTTGTTGAGCTAGTTCAACAATAGATTGCCACTCCCGTCCATTAGACCACACTGCTATGGCTAACAATGAGTCAATTCAATGATTTTATGTCTTTAATATCTAGTTAATATGAACAAGCTAGTGATTTAAACAATGAATGATTATTGACTCCATGACTGGCTCACAATTGGTGCCTCCTCAGAAGAAGTAGGTCATTGCAAAGCTAAGACGTCTAATGAAGCTTTTTAGTAGCTTATTTAATACACACACACACACACACACGTACCTGCAGTGGCCTGTGTGCACATAGACATGCAAACCATTTTTCCTCTCAAAATTCATATTTTTGTAAAAAGTCACAAGGGAACTGAACATTAATGGTTTCTGTAGAACTTGTCACCCTGCTTGTTACAATAAGCCTTCACAGACACAGGACATCATTAAATAACTAAACCAAAGCTGGGGTGACCTCAGAAAACCTAACTTCTTCTCTCAGCTCCAATGTGGTATAGACGAAAATGCACAATGCGACTTATTAAGAACTAACTTCAGCTGAGTATAAATGTGTGTCTACTGGTTACCTTTAAAGATTTCTAACACCTTTCACAATCGTGTTCAGGCTTTATTTGGACAAAGCACAATGCATTTTCTGCTTACCGGGGAGTGGGAGCCACCGTAATTTGGGTTGCATCACATGTGTAATGGGGAATGAATTGAAACTATATACGCCAAAATTGGTATTGTCCTTGCAAAAAGCTGAATTGGTTGAACTTGGCAAAGCATAAAACATGTCTTTATGGCCCTCCTTTTTTTTATGTCATAGTTCACAGCTGCTCCACAACAGTTCATTGAGGTTGCCACAGTGAAACAAGTTACAGGATGCCTCATCCTCCTAAAAAGCAAACATCAGCAGAAGCATAGAGGGCCTGAGATGCACAGAGCAGGGACACAGAAGGAAACCTCTGAGAGCTGAGTGAGGGAGAGACTGAAGGGCATATGGAGGAAAAGGAAGCTCAGCAACTTCAAGCAGTATCACCTTTCTGCAGAATCATCTTCCTAGATATAAACATGGACACATGCACACAGTTATTAAAAGCTGCGGCTGTTTATTGTATGATGTTTTGGAAACTATTGCTCGCTAACCTTCACACAACAACGGATAATTCACATTGTGGCCGTTGCAGTGATTGATCTTTCTGTAAGTGGGATCAGCTGTAAGAGAGAGATAGAGAGAGGACAGTATGTGGAGCTATAGATTCTCAATTACATCCACCTCTGTAATAAAGGAATTTCATAGTTTCTGCAGTATTGTGAAACCTGAAACAAGCGGGTGCTGTTGGCCCCCAGGTCAGTATTATACTTTACATTTTCTGTTTTACATCTTGGTCAATCTGTCTGATTAGGACATACAGTAACCAGTGAAAGTCACACAAAACAACAATACGATAATCATAATTACTTCATATGGAGATAACTTGACATGCCAAAAAGCTACGAAAAAGTTCAGATATAATGAAAGTTGTCTAACAGTGGCATCAAAAATCCTGTACATGAATCCAGACACTTTAAAAAAATATAAGTTAAATCCAACCTGAAGAAGATATCTCTCATATTTTGTAGTGATAAACAAATTATGTATTTTATGGAGTCTCAGAAGAGCGAAGATAGCATTGATAAAATCATCCAGAGATAAACTGTGGAGTAATGAATAATCGACCATGCACCTCTGACCGCCCCACACTGCTTCACATCTGGGAGCATTTTCTCATTCGCGACTATAAGCTCTAAACTTAAACGTTTCGTGTCGGTGTAATAACTTGACTCCACTCTGAGTAACCTGCCTGTCACCAAAACAAGATGAACCCACTCCAACTACAGTCACCTGATGAAACCATCAGCTCAAAGTCGTGATGCTCTGATCTCCAGGGAGATAGTGTCTGTTGACACGAGTCACGACTTAAATGTCACAATGCAAAATCTGCTTTAACTAATTTGCTAAAAATATTATGACATATCTGCTGTAAAAATGCAAGTTTACACACATAGTCCGGTCGGTGTCGAATTGCTCAAACACACACATTTTCGTCTAGGTTTATGGATGCGCATGCGTGCTGTGGAGGCAGGTGTACTGTATTTTTCAGGTGGCGATGGAGAAGAGAGAGGGCGCCCATTGTCGGGCTGCGTAATCCATTTACCCGAACTCCCCAGCATCACTAAACACACACACGCCCCCTCTTGCGGCGAATCCCCTTTGCTTGTTGCCATGTGTAGGCTAACTACTTCTGGAATTGTCTGTTATATGAAGATATGGCTGCATATCCCTAAAGCCTACATTGTAGCTTGCACATAGAAATCTGCGCTCAAGAGGAGAAATCAGAGGCAAAAGGCCCAGGAACTGCATCCCTCATTTCTACAACATGCGGCTTACCTTTATCCATTGCTCATCTCTCCCCTTGTCCACTGAGCATCCTCGCCTCCCTGCTCTCCTGTTCAGACTCGAAAATATCCCCTGCTCCCTACAACTGCTATCTGGCAAACGTGAGAGAAGAGCTGAACAGTGCGTGTTCGGGGATCCTTGAATGGGAATGTCAGCGTCTGTATCCTGGCCTACCCTGGATGATGCGAACCGCTCTGCAAGGCAGTCAGTGGTGAAATCCGCATAGGACAATGATAAAGCCACAGCGCACGGTTCACTCTCTCCCTCTCTTCTCAGCCACACACGCATACGGCACGGGCCGGCCAGGCACGCACGGAGCACAGCAATCACAACCAGGATCGCAAGAGAGAGGCGGGGACGGGGGCGCGTCGTTTGCAGAGTCAGCGGCACCGTTAACCCTCTATCATCTGCTCAAGTGATTGTTAGAGATTGAAAGAAAAATACTCCACACCCACTGCACGACAGGAACAAAAAGTTTAGTTTGTTGTAGTATGAAGTTTGTTAATGTGCTCTATTTATGATAGACATTGATTTTCACCGTTAACCGTTTTAAGATTTAACAAAAATCCTAAATACAACACAAATTAAGGTATTTTACTTGAGAGGTGATATTTAAATTTACGATAAAGACTGCGACTCCCTGTGTGCTGGGAAGGGAAGTTTCTAGCTTTGTGGGGGCCCGATTATGTTTGGGGGTCCCTAGTTTGTTAAACTACGATGAAGAGAGTCCTGACCCTTTAGAGGATCCACGGAGATGCCACAGTCCGTTACAGCAAAACAGGCTACAGTAATGAAAACCTCTCATATTAAAATTAAACATCTTAAGTTGAGCCACTCAAGCCAGTTAAACCGATAAGATATTATAATACAAGGAAATCCAATCCTCTATACATCTATAAACAAAACAGATATTAAGAGTTTTTAAAAATGTTTACTTTTAATTCTGAAAAGCGAGAATACAACTCAAGCAACACAACCCAAAACAATATACATGAATACATAACGTGGGCCAAGCCAAAGATCAACAGAGACTAAATTATGCTATTAGTTACAGTAAAAAACACAATGAGCCAGCATCCATTTCAATGTGCAAACAATAAAAACAAAAAAACTTGTAAGAATAAAACTAATATTGGAGTTCAGAACCATTTTGAATCCATCGCTGTTTGTTTGGCCATTGCACAGGATATTAAGAAATCAACATGTTGCCTGGAACAAAAATACAATAAACCAGCATCTAAGGCAACAATGAAAACAAACCAACCAAATATAATGCTAATGCTGTATTTTAAAAGGAAACATAAAACTGTATAACATAACCAAACTACTTAGTGATCAGTGTATTTAACATCATACTCTTGGACTTCACCTATATATTTTTTTAGTGGGCAGAACTAATAGTCATATATAGTTTACATTACACTTACTTTAAGTTTATAATATTATGGTTAATTTGAATAAAACAAAGTATTATATCAAAAGCCTAACAGTGGCAGGAATGTTCAAATAACCAACTGTATTGTCACAATAAATATTCTAATAAATGTGGCAAAGAGGGATACTGCACCTAACTCAGTAGAGTTAGCAATGATGCACTGCCACAATAGTCCAAAATAATCCACAATTTGCCTAATATTTATTAGTCCCTAATTAGAGGCCTACAAAAACCAAACAAAACTTAAAAAAGTGAATCCTAAAGTAATGTTATCTGAGAAAACCTCCACTGGACAATGACACGCTATCCCTGCTACAATCTGAATCTTATTTTTAGGCATATAATGGATTCAACAAACCCACGACAGAGCTGCAGATGAAGACAGGTAAATTTAATTCTCCTCAGATGAGGCTGAACATGCCGCTTTGGGGCCCCCCGGTGGCTTGGGGTGTTGAGTCCCTGTGTGTTAATAGTGTGTGTCCTGCTTATATCCCTCATCCATCAGATCACACAGTGTGTCCACCAGGTCTTCCATCAGAGCATAGACCTGCCAGATAGATAAACAGATTTCTACACAGGGTTTTGAAATACCTTAAAGGGTCCCGAAATACAGTATCCTATATTTCCCACATATTCAACTCAGATTGAAGTTTAATTCAGATTGTCTTTATTGAAACAGCAGAGGCTAAGATATACAGTGCTAACTGTTAATTCTGGGTTTTGGTCAAATTCCCTTTCTGCCGCCCAAATGCTCACTTCATTCAAACCCTAAACCTCAGGTTTGTAAAGCACCTTGGAAAACTCCAGATCCAGATAACACATTCTCTAGCTGTTCTCCGAGTAAACTGAACATAGTGTATAAAATCAGTAGCATGTCCTATTAAAATAAAGACCGTATGGAAAGATAACTCAGTGACTTGCCTTTTTGTGGAGAAGCCTTGTGTAAATGTTTATCACCGCTGGCTCTAAATTTTGGTCCTTGGGAGATTGTTGAATGATGAGATCTGGATGGGTATCACTCAGCGAGGCGGACTCCTTCCCTTGCCTTTCCTTTGCTTTTCCTTTACCCACATCCTCCTTTTTTTTCCCCTTCTTTTTGCTCTCCTATGTTTAAAAGATGAACAGATGGACAGATGTTTGATGGCGCATATGAGAGATTATTGTTCGTATTTACAGGTGTAGAGTTTTTACTAAATACTGCTGGTGTAAAGTGTGGTGTAGATCCCACATCGTGTAAAACTACTTCTGTCTACTAAATTTATGGCATGCAATTTATTGGATGCCATGTATATAGCTATATGTATACCACAGACGGATCAGATCTAGGTGCTATTACTTTATACCCTTGGCACACAGTCAGAGAGCCGGTGCACATTTTCTCACAATATACTGTTACCATGGTACCTGTGATTAATAGGCTGTACCTCACCTATGACTCAACAGTCACACAGAGGAGAAAATCACTTAGCAAAACATACAGTCATACTGGCAAGACAGGGTCTTTAATCTGTTTCATATTTTAAGACACCATCAGTTTCTTGATGGCTGACAATGGAGGCATCACCTTTGGACAGGAGTGCTAACTGGTTCCAGGCCAGATTTATGTGGAGCTTAGCTCATCAGCTCTATTAGAACACCTCATTAGAATAATTTGTGGTAATGGAAAGCAATGAATGGGTACTAAATGGTAATGGTTTACTTGTTATCTCACCAAACCAGTAAAGATGCTACTATATTGTACTGATTAGCTACTACATTGGCCTCTAAATTTTGTCTCCTTCATTTAGTGGGGGGACTGCCTGAGTAATGGCTGTTTAAATACTACAAATCCACTAATCTGGAGAACAGAACCAAGCACATTTAAGGAGTCATTTAGAGAAACTAGCACATAACAATGAAGGGTCTGTATATACTTGAGATGTCGTGTCAGACTTTAATCCAAATGTAATTTTACTGTCCTGTATTTAACTACATTAGGCCTCTGGGTGCTTCCTAAACATGACACATGAGTTAACAACCTGACCTCAATATTTTCTCAACATAAAGTAAACACACAAAGGCATTTGAGAGATCAGCTTACAACAAGAAAGAACAAGAGGGAATATCTGGTATTGTTTCTAATTTGCGGTTACTAGGAAGACACTTGAGAGGCGGGATGTCTGTGGATAAAAAAAGTTTTTTTACCCTCTTATGGAGTTTTTAAAACCACAGTACAACCAAATATGAAAATGCTAGTAATTAGACCGTCTCTGTAGGTTTCTGTGGTCAGCAAAAGACTGTGTGCTGGAACATGTGGCCAGATAAATGAACAATGAAATGACTTAAGTTTGGATTTAAGTGATGCCTCATGTACAGTAATAAAAAAAATGTATGTATTGAAACAATGTGATTTTTCATTCGTGCTCACATATATAACATATTTGAATGTGCTGCCATCTTGTGGCAAATCACTTTTTTATTCTGCATTTCTTTTGCATTTGTTTCTCTCAATTACAGTTCTTACCTCCACTGATTTTTCTGTTGTTGCTAACTTGGATTCTCCTTTGTTGTTGTCCTTTAATGTAGATTTTATCCCTCTCCTTTCAGGTGTAGCAGGTGTTACTCCTTTTCTCTCACTTTTCTCATCTATATTTAAAGTATCTGTCAAATCTGTAATGTAACCACATAGTTGTGAGTAGCATCAATATCCTCACTAATCGATTACATGTCTGAGTGAAAGTGAGTCTCACCAGTGTCAGAGATAAAGCATTCATCCTTCTTATCAATCCATGTTTCTCTCCCTGGGAGGTCTAGCAGGTTTCTCAACCACATGGCCTCAGCATCCATGGTGTCCAGCAGTTTCCTCCACAGCTGCTGCCTGCAGGGGGCACCACACACAATCATAACCACAGCATTTATATAACAGAAAAAGAGGTAAATGACTTGTTTTTTGATGCCTCACCCAATAGTTGATACTGTTAGGTGGACATGTTTCACTTCAAAAGTTTCAGATAACTGCAGAACCAGGGAGTTGAGTTGACTCAGGCTCTTTTCTCTGGTGATGGTGTTCTGAATTGACTCTTGCTCCGGCAGAGACAACAGAACCTAATGTATGGTTTTAAAAGAGAGGAAAAAAGTTTTTTTCATACATCATCTCTATATGAACATGTACAGAAAAGGTGAACTCTGCACCCTGAGCCTACTGAGACCCTAACCTTTAATCACTAAATGTACTAGTACTATATGTGTACTGTTGATGTATTGAGAAAGAGTAATGATCACTACATACAGTACTGTAATGTTACCTTTTGTAGTGTATCAACAGAGAGATCCCAGGTGCATCCTGGATTCGCTTCTTGCCACAATCTCGTTAGATCCTCCACTGGCTCATCAAAGTATTGCAACTGAAACAATTTGCGGAGCTGTACATTTACTGAAATTAATGCTGACAATCAAGGATGACAATAACCACTGATGGTTATTCTGTTTCCAGATACAATCTGTGCCATCGTTTGTTGTGATGTGATCACATGAAATGGAAAAAATAATCCTAATAATGACATATGTGACTCTATGAGAAAAGGTCTGCAATTTATATCAGTTACACATATCAGTAACACAAGGTACTTCAAGTTTAATGTCTGGCTACACTTTTTAGTGGAGTTTCCAGTCATTCTTTCCTATGTCTATTTGGAACTAGCTTAGGAGACTTGCCATATATGCACTAGAAAGCAATCTAATGAGCCATTCATTTAACCCACTGCCATGGCGACATCTCTTCAGTTCAGTGTTACAGCAGCATTTAAGTTCTATTATAAGGTATTGAGCCCCCAGTATATTTTGATGGCAATAATATAATTACGATGTGTTTAGTGAATAGGGACTTACATAAAGTCCAGGTTTGGGAGCTGGACTCCCAAATGGATAAATAAATGGAGCCATTAATGGTCAATCTCACACTAAACATGTGACTAAGATTCTGACTCAAATGAACATGAATAAAATCAGAACTGTGTTCTACATCAGCGGTAGATGAAATCGAGCCACCCTGATGTACAACCAATATTACAAACTACATATGGAATAATGGAAATGCAACCATTAGACATCACACCCAATCCTTCACTGTTGGCACTACTGAGGTCCAAGTGTGTACAAATAATAATTTAATAAATAAACAAACCCAATCCCATCATTGATAACCAATAAAAGTATAAGGTGCTTTAAGAAAACTGCCTCCCTCTGCCAGATTTACCTTCGGGTTTTGACTTACAAACTCTTCTTCCTTGGTTATGTAGAGCTCCACAGGAGTGCTGGGTCTCTCTGGCGTATGGACACCCTGCAGCACCTCATGTACTATTGCCCGACACATTTTTACTGTCACTACTTTTTCCAGCTTTGTCTGTTCATGCAGAAACAAAAAAAAATTGTTTTTTTGTTAGTGGAAGCCTTACTTCCATGTCTCCAGATGTGTTCCTGTCTCAAAACATATTTAGACATTTTACTTGTAGACCACCTCTACGAAAAGCCTCTGATCTGCAGTTTTGTCCTGGTACAGAGCCACTCCCTTCAAAGTGACCTGCATTGGTGCTCCTTGCAGCAACACAGGGTGGGTGTTGAGCTGCCATATCTCAGTTGTGATACCTGGCTCCTCTGACTTAAATATAAACTCCACTTTTTGGGTTTCACCTGGAAGGATCACATCTGGATGGGAGGGGGAGCAAAATGGAAAGTCAGCTTATGCAGGGACGAACAGTTTGTGCTGTAAAACCAGCGACACAGGTGTCTGATTTTCTTTGTGTGTGTACCAGAGGAGGAGTTGAAGTAAAAGTGGAGACTCTTTGTTTGTGAATGCAGATTAGGAAAGCTGTTTGGCACTGGAAGCTGCTGCCAGCTGTAGAAGATGGCTGTGCTGCCCTCATTTTGTAGCTCAAGGTGGGATGAGGCTCTGTCTCCAGTTGGGGCCTCAAAGATTATTGTGGCATTAATTCCCACATCTCCCTAAGCAGTGAGAGTTGAAGGATGTCATTTGAAGCACAGGACATTACAGATCCAGATGTGTGTGTAACAAAATACAAAACATCCAGAGTTTTTACACAATCAAATTTACACATAAAGAAAAGGCTGCTGGGACTGTTAATGTGAAATTATTCATGGTATTGTTTGGTAAAACAGGAAAATGAAAGCATGGAGGGAAAAAGCATGGAAAATTACAAATAGTGTCTAACAAAAGGCCTTAAGCTGTTTGAGCTGAAAATGTATATTATGCCCAACCTGCCGTGCCAGAGCCATTTTGTACCTGGTTCGACGGAAAGTTTCCAGTCCATTTGGCAAGCTGACCACAGAATCTCAACGCCGGAATGAGCAAAGCATCTGAAACAACATCTTCATACTGTGCCAGGGGATCACTGTGGAAGACAACATCATGATAATAACACAGCATCTATGAGTTAATCATGAGTTAGTCATGCATCTGCATCTCAATTTTTTAGTTTGTTCCTTCAGGGCCCACAATCTGAGAACCAGTCTGAGCCTTTGACACCTTCCTAAATGAGATGGTCTAACCATGAGATGCTGCATTCAAAAGCTACTTGTGCAACTTCAGATTTTCCTGCTTAGCACTAATTAGCTGCCCTTGAATGGATAATGAGTAGTTTAAAAAGCAGTGGTAACTGAGGTCAAGTTTAATGACATCATAAGTTTAGACTATGTGACTAACGGTGAGGCCTTAAGCGACATGTAAATTAAAACAAATAACAGAAAAAACACGAAATAAAACAGTCGAGGTTTCATTAAATGGTGGAGATTTCGCTGTCTAACAAATAAGTTTAAATGAATGTTTAGCAACAATTGAATATTATCCAAACCAAATACCTGGTAAATGTGATGTGGTATACAAAAATATTAATTAATTATCAATGTGCCTGTGTTTTGTTTGGACCAAATATTAATCAAGTGTGCCTTATCTGAAAAGGTGGACTTTGCTCAGTATGTCTGGGAAATATGCAATAAATCCAAGGGGATAATATACAGGTTCTTACAGATTTTCTGTTTTCATCTCCTTGTGCTGCTCTTCCTCCTTCTCCAGTGAGGGACTTTGGCACACTGTAACAAAAGTAAATGGCTTGCTAGAGCCAATCACCTCCAGTCCATTGATGTCCTGAAATCAAAGTGACACTGAGTAGTACTTTTTGAAGGAGGTCAGGTTTCAATGTCCATTCTACATTTGGGGTCCTGCTGTTGAAAAGTATTACCCAACTTCCTTTCTGAAACAAATCAATGGATGTCCTGTCCTCTTGGATCCAGAGAGTACAGCCAGAACGGACAAAATTAGATGTCTAATCAAACCTTCAGTATAAGAGTACAAGGTGTTATGTAACATACTCTCCAGTTTTCCATGGCAAAATTAAAGGTGTGCACTAACCTTCAACCTTCTCCAACTCTACTGCTTAAGTAATACTTGTACATTAATTTCTCTTCTTTATTTTAGTTGCTTAACCTCCCTGACAATATTACACCACTGTCATGAGCTTTGTTCATTAGTTAGATACATCAGAAACAATGTGACTAACTAAGGGGTACTAGTACTGGTACTAGTAAAAGTACTAGTAAAAGTAAAAAATAAACAGACATGAATACACATAACTCATATTCAACACATAGATTCAAAATTGCATCTACGTGTTTACTGTGTCATGTTTTGTGGGCTTTTTTTTCACTACCTTCTCTCTTCATTTTTTACCACCTACTCTCCTTTCTCCTTTTTCTTGCTTAACAATTCCTCCCTGTCATCAACACATCTCCCTCTATCTTTCTATGTATGTCACAAAGCCACAGGGTAGTCTGTGGCTGACAGGACAATCTGTCTTTGTCTGTGTGTTTGTCAGAAGGTTCTTCAGACCTCAAATCACCTCAGCATCACATTAGACAACCAACACAACAGCACACTCCACCACTGTTTTCTCTCACATCAGTGGGATGTGTGTGTAAAAGAAAGAGTGAGGGAGCAGGGTGCTAGGTAATTTGAATAAAACTTCCCTTAATCAGTCCATGTTACTTAGGCTGTTAATAGGATTAAATGAGAACTGGCAGTGCACATTTGTGTTTACCCCAGAACCTCCTGCACCTCCTGATAGAGTCATTGTAATGCAGAAGGAGTTGTACACCACATTTGGTATCTTTTCTTGGACTCTGTTACTCCACAGATCTCAACATTGCCACTCTATGATTGGACACCTTCCAGATTTCATAACTGTGCCTTCTCTATGATAGCAGGTATGCCAACAGAAATGCTAAATGTACATTTTAGGAACAATCCAATTCATCATAACAATATGTGAGTGGATTTGTGCGTGTATATGTGTGTGCTTATGCATGTTTGCATAAATGCATACGTGCATTGGTGTAAGCGCACATGCAGGAACATCTGGTTGTTTGCAGTTCTTTCCCTGCATATAGAACCCAGAACAGCGTGCCCAAGGCTGGATGATCATTGGCTATTTGTGAAGATGCAGTCTGATTATGAGCAGCTAGTAGCTTCGGCAGCAAGAGACAGAATGTCCTAACGGGTTGAGCAGCTTTAGTGGGTTGTGTGGTTGGATGATGAGTGGTCCAATAAAAATGTTTGTGCTGAAACAATAGATCCAGAATGTAGATTTATGCTGTTTGTATGAAATTGTGTTCTTCTTGAGGTGAGGTGAAAAGGGAAAGGAGCATGCCGGCCAGCGTTTTAAAAACTATGGGAAGACAGTTGCTATAGTTTGAACCACTCCCTTACACTTTCCAAAGATGTCAGTATGACAGTGTCCATCTTGAACAAAGGTTCTTTTTCAGAAATCAAAGTCAAAGAAAATAAGAAATAAGCTCCAGATCTTCCCTGTTTGTTTTAGGTTTTCTTCAGTTTGAAAGAACTACTTTGATAATCAGGCCTGTGGGCTCTCTTGTTGAATATATAACTATTTACAATAAATGTTTTGTGCAATTAAAAACATAGACATTGAAACTTCCGGGAAAATTATATTGATATTTAGAAGGTGATGAATAAGGCAAATTGTTTTACCGGCTTTCTCATGTCCATGTCATTTAGAACTTCCCTGAGCTCCTGGCACTGTTGCTGCAGGTATGCACTACGATCCCAAGTCCGAGAACCTGAAATCAGATTCTCAGGACAAATGAATCCTAGAAGATAGAACAATTTTCAAAAACATAACATACAGTCAGCTTTATAAAGACAATGTGTTCATGTATGTAAGTTTGCTGGTGTCTCTTAAGGTCAATTTCTCTTAATCAAGTGCCAGGATTCATTCAGTCGCTTCCTTTTTGAAGGAACCCTTTCAAAAAGAGGATCACTGTCAACAAGGCTGAAAGAATGAGCTGGAATAAAGTGTAGGTGTCTGTGTCCACCTGATTCCTGCTGTATGCTGCTTGGTTGTCCCACATACGTAACAGCCTTTCTTCTACCCTGCTCTGTCTGAGTCAGAGTGGCTGTGATACCACTCATTTCATCGCCATAGTGCTGGGGGAGACTCCAAAACTCACTGCCCACACGGTAGCCCTGAGGCATACAAGCACGGACCCGCATTAGTGAAGGAAAATGGTGAGATAGTTAGATAGGTGATGGACAAATATAAAAGATATGAGCGTCCTTGATAGCTGATATGGTACACTGGAGAAAACAAACATTTGTCTTACATATCCAGAGTAGATGAGTGGCATGACCTGGTTTAGATATTCCCTCCACTCCTGAGTTTCTCTGAAATAGTAAGCTTTGTTCATCAGTAGGTTTTCCACTGGTCTGTCAAGCAAGTCTTTATGAGTTGTCAAAAACATAAGGTAAAGGGATAGACACAGAAAAGACATAAATTCAGACTTTTTTTTTGCTGAAAGCCACAATAAAGGCAAAGACTGGTATAATGATGCAAATTTGATGTTTTTCTGTATTCATGTTGTTGCACTCTATTTCTAATCACCAGATAAGAAGCCCTGCTGCCGTCTGCGCTCCCTCATATGTGTATACCAATGCTGCAGAGCATTCCTCTGGATGCTCCTTTGATCTGAGGGCTTCTCTATAATATCAGAGCGATGCCTCCCTGGAACGTCAGATGCAGTGTCTCTCTGGGACTCTGGTATTCGTTTTGCCAACTAGAAGATCGCAGTGAGATAGAAAAAGCCAAAGGTGACTATAAAGCAAAATCAGCGTCCACAGTACATGTGTTAGTTTACAGCCTATAAGCCAATAAAATGTGTTCTGAATTTACATCTGTCTCCCCTTTTGCCTCCAGATAATTTCTGAAATCTTCTAAAGTACCCAGGATGCTGTGTGGCAGAACCATTCCGTTGTCATCAAATCGAATGCCTTCAGGTCCTGGAAAGTATAGGGATGAAAATAAAACAAGACTGTTAGCCTTAATTATGCATATTACCACTACGATATTATCTCTTTTAGTCACAGCAATTATCCAAATACTGAATGATTTTTTCTATAATGGTAAGGGAATACAATTGACCTGCATAATTCAGGGGTGAAGAGTTGAGATTTTGTTTGACTGGAGGAGCCACAGTTCCTCGCACAGCATTTCCATCGCCATCAGCTAACTTTGTCTTACCCACACGTGCCATATGCACTGGTTTGTGATGGGCCTTTGGTGGCTTTGGTAAATGGAGCTGCAGTGATAATTATTACTCATTTTTTCATACAACTGTTATAATGTCGTGTAATACCATATATATTGTGATATGGGAACAGAATTCTTTTAAACTAATGTTAAATACTGCATGCGGATAAAGTATGTTTACTTTATTGAGATCCTTTGGGTGATTGGCCAGAGCCTGGATACTCCCGCCTTTAAGAGTAGAGTTCTTGAGGTGGTCATCGTCCAAGTTGAACAACTCCTCTGACGTTGTTTGCTTCTTTTGCTCTGGAGAAGAGAAAAAGAAAACAATGAATACTGTATGTGTGCTTTAGTACTTTTATTTTAGGTGAAACTGGTTATTTTGATGTTTAAAAAACATCAAATCATTACATAGAAAATATAATGAATGGTTAGTGCTTTATATTAATACACCGGTTATACCATCAAAATTGAAAAGAAATTCTACTTCGCTGTGCCCAAAGTAGCTACATAAGTGCTTACACACATATACAAATGCAGAGACAAAGAGAACGCTGGTATGGTTATGCAATTCTGTTAATTTGTCTTTATGCAACTGATTATTGTTTCCATGGCCACAACAACAATTGGCTGGTCTTTGGCTTTTGTGTATTGCTTCCGTTCCTGTGCTTACTTTCACAGAATCAGTGAAGTTTTAAAGGTAATTGCTTTGCTTTGCTGGAGGCCTTGGCACTTGCGGCAAGAAACATGCTACATCAATTTTATGTCTCTGCAAATGAAAAGCTGATAATACTGACCTACGCCTTCGTAAAGTCAGATTTTGTGTTTCGCCACATCAGATTACCAAAGATTTATTGCAAATTCAATATAACAACTGACATGTAACTAAGTGAAAGTGATTATTGTATTTACCTGCATTTTTGAGATATTTGTACTTTATTTGAATGTTTTTATTTTATGCTATTTAATACTTCTGCTCCCCAACATGTAAGTGGGAAATGTGCACTTTACTCCACTAATGCTATACAGAGCTTGTTTACCTAATATTTGCAACATTTGTGATATAAAGACTACTGTATAAACAATTATAAGCTAATAGCATACTTTTACTGGTAGTACTTCACCCAAGATGTTACGTTTCATAGTAGTCTCCACATGCAGGGATAGAGTAGACTTATCCATAGTCATCAGTGAAGCTCCTTAAACAGGTAACGCTAGGGAGGGTCTAGCCAAGCTCTTAGCATTAGCATTAGCCAACAACTGCACAGGAAGTGAAGAGAAGAGAACATAGAGAGATGTAAGATGTAGATGATGATGTAGCTGACCTGTTCCACTAAGCGACCGCAACTCCTTCTTCGTTGAAATGCCGCGACGCATTTGACCGTTTGATGGACGTAACTTAAGCTAACAGTTAGCAGTCCTGCTCAAAGGTAGTGCTGTGTTCACTTTCGTCGTAACCATGGAAACGGACTCCTCCTAAAACCTTAATCCTTTTCTTTCCTTTTTTTGCTTTTCTTCTCCTTGGGGAACAATGAAGTTCAGGTAAGTTCACAAGCCTATCAGTTAATAATATTAACTATTTATTATTATTATTATTATTATTATTATTATTATTATTATTATTATTATTATTATTATTATTATTATTATTAAAGCTAAAAAGCTATTTAAGTTTTTGCTGACCATATATCATGACTGAGCATATACGCACCAGTGACGATGGAAAAATAGTTATTACATATTATATTACACTAATAATTATTATTAGTGTTGTTGTTGTAATATTGTATATTTGTGGATGTTCATTTTAGGCTTTTATACGCTCTGTATAACGCGTTTTGCACACATTAAAACATCTAACAAGTGTCATAAGAAGGAGAAATCATGTAATACGTGCTCAGTTGTATAGCCTACATTGTCTTTTTTCCAAACACGGTGTTCTCTTGAGGAACACAACAACCCCCTCTGTCAATCTGCATGACGCGGATGAGCCACGGGGTTGAGGATAGCCTATATAAAGGCAACTGACAGCAGTCGACGCGCCAAAGAGCCCCCTCATAAAACATTAGATTTGCTGCGCGCACGATGGAAATGGGCAGCATCTCGACCGCTGCACAGACCACATCCGTTCCGGTTCCGCACAAGCTCAGCTGCTCCACAATAGAGGCTCCCCAGTTTCATGGTAACATGGACGGGCAGTGCGCTGGGTCCTCTAAAGTCTTACTGGCTTACAAAAACGCATCGCAGCACCTGAGTTCATCGGGGATTAAAGTAGGCTTGGGGATGCTTAAAGTGGCCACTTCCCAGTGGAAACAGGAAAAGAAGACACGCTCAGGGCCAACAGTAAGGCAACTGTGCACAGCCAACGGCAACCACGCCTATAAAAGATCCCCACTGGATCAGCTGGCAGCTCTGGTACTCCATGGCCAAGCACGGCATCTCCAAGTTGGTCGGGAGCACCGGCAAGAGCCCCTTTGTTCCACCAAGCCGCAGAACTGTAAGCGCATTGTGGTTCTTGGAGCGCCACGAGTTGGCAAGACCTCCATCCTAAGACGATATCTTCGGGACGAATTTGTGGAAGAGTATAATCCAACTTCGGAGGACTTTCTCAGGAAGCTGTTTCGTATCCGCGGGGAGAGCTACCAAATCGACATCCTTGACGCGTCCAGGGAAAGAGACTTTCCAGCCAAGCGGCGTCTGTCTATCCTTACTGGTGCGTATTGGCTCAGTCATGATTTCTATTCAGCAAAAACTTAAATACCTTTTATTGATAAAGGTGCATGCGTTCCCTCTTTTGAAGACTGCATGGTAATGCATACAACAGCGACCATAAGATGATATTAATCGTATTTTTCACATTTGAACATTTTTGCAGGAGACATTTTTCTTCTAGTATTCAGCCTAGATGACCGAAGCTCTTTCGAAGAGGTGTGCGCCCTGCGAACAGAGATTCTAGCTGCTAAATCCAAGCTCTCCAAAGCATCAGTGCAGGAGCAGTGCGCACCGCCGCGGGTTCCCCTCTTGGTCTGCGCTAACAAGGTGGACCTACTGGAGTCTGAGAGAAAAATATCTAAGACAGAGGTGCTCCAAGCCCTCGGTGATGACTGTGCCTATTTCGAAACGTCTGCAAAGGACAGCACTAGTCTAGATAAAGTCTTTGAGACTTTGGCAAAGCGTGGCGGGCTTCCGACTGAAACTGGTCCGTCTCAGCATCGCAAAGTCTCGCTTCGTTCGTACCAAGCCATGCGGACGGACCGTGGGGCGGGGAGGGGAAGCCAGGCGCCGGGACACGACGATCCCTGCGGCGCCCTCTACCCACTTGCCCGTCGGCCGAGTTTTAGTACAGACCTCCGACAAGTCATTGGACCACATACGGCAAGAAAGCCCGGCAAAGCGCTGGAGAAATGTCAGATTCAGTGACAGACTATGACATTAAGTCTTACAGAGCAAATGACATAATGTTTAGAGCGCCGATATTAGTTTGATATAATCCATTGTTTTTGTCTCAGCATATGCACATGGGATGATGTTTTCAAAATAAAACCCTTTATATTACTGTGTAGGACACTCAGGTGTATTTCTTCACTTGATATCTATTCACCTCTCTCTTTATCTCCCTTTCTCAATCAATCTATGCTTATCAAGTGTGTGTGTGTTTGTGTTACTACACTTTGTGAAGAAGAAAGTGGGTGGATGTTGAGTCAGGAACTTGATTATTTGATTATTGTATGACTATTACATAACATATATTCAGAAATCTATTAGATAGCAACTCTTTCTCTCACCCACTCTTTTTTTCACTTCCTGTGTGTTTGTGTGTGTTATTCTTGAATCGTGATTGCCTGAATCCCACACATTAAAGATTAAAGGCCAGATTTCCAGTTGGCATATATCCTTTAATCCTACACAACGATATTAATGGACTTGCCACTCAGTGGGCCCTTCATCCCCTTTTGACACATTTACACAAGTTATTTGTCCATGAAAATGTTCAGTTCATACTTATTTGTTGGGAAAAAAGGCCATAGATTCTTGCTTACACCTCATCTCCCTTGGTGAAACAGGGGAAGATCAACACATGTACTCCATTCACATGATATGATAGAAATTATAGAAAATATTAAGGGAGAAAGCAAAGTTGCATCGTAATTATTGTTCACAGTTTAAAGCTTGTAGTTCATAACAAAGACATCTTACACACATATATCTCCTCGTAGTTAAACTGGATTGTGCTGCACTAAGTGAAGGTTGTTCGCTCACCATAAATTTGTTTCCATGGGCACTGCTGTGAATTTGAGCTTTGTTGAATAGATGTCACGGGCTTTATAAAAAAAAAATACAGACCTCACATCATCCCCACTGTTTATCCATGTTTTACAAGTAAAATAAAATTACTTGCTTCCCCTGTACAATGAATTAATCATTCTCTTCGCACACTGTCACCTAAAGTGGGAAAGGTGCTAATATCAAACCTATTCACACATTACTGTAAAGTTGATAAACACATTGTGTCTCTACCAAGATCCCATGTGTATCGGTCTTACACAAAGAAAACGTGAGAGTAGTACCTCTAATTGAGCACCACTGTAAAGATGTGTGGTGGGGATATGTGAGTCATGATGCTTGAAAGAACAATATTTGTGCTATCAGACAGAGGATGAGAGAGATTTGGGGCCCACATACTAAATCAATGTTTGTTAACAAACGAAACATGCAGAGAAAACTCTAGGCTATCGTAGACTAAAATGTTTTATCCAAATGACTAATAAAATGTAGAAGACCCATAATCTTGTCTTCTACTTTGTCATTTAAGTAATGAACAGTGTGGTTTCTGATACATGTTGCTCTTGAGTCCTAGAGATGTAAGCAGAGGCAACCTAAAAATTTGAACCTTTTGAAAAAATGTGTCTCTGATTTCAGATAGAGATAAACAAAAGCAGGCTTTTGGTTTCTAGATT
This sequence comes from Channa argus, assembly GCF_033026475.1. Lineage (NCBI taxonomy): Eukaryota > Metazoa > Chordata > Actinopteri > Anabantiformes > Channidae > Channa > Channa argus. The sequence continues at coordinate 21,688,398 of NC_090199.1, read as the reverse complement.
TAATTTTTTCCCAATGCATTTAGGACATTGACTCTTATCACTTGGCTGCAGTTTCTGAAGTGTACATTTCCCCAAATATGCAAAGCAACACATGGCTGCTAACAGCCTCAATAGAAAGCTTTCATCTGGTTTGGAAATGCAACCCAGTCAATATAGAGGCTAAGAGGCTTTAACCTGACCTATATCTTTTTGGTTTTAAAAAGGCTGAAGAACAACACCGTTTTGCTCTTTCTAGTGCCCCATGCACGTGTACAAAGTTATGAAGTTCATATCAATAAAGCAAATTTGAAGTAAATATCAAATAATATCATGCAGAAATGTACAACTATCAAATAAAATGACAGCGAAAGAAACATCATTTCCAACTAAAAACATGTTTTATACGAATGATTTAGCCGATTCAAATGTTTAATTAACAGTTTGATCGTTCTTAGTTTAATGGCAGTTCATTTATGTTTTCATCCTTTGCAGAGAGTTAGAACTTTCCCTGTTTGTGTGCTGTCGCGTGCTGGGTAATTCACATTGTAGGAAACTGCAGCCATTTTCACTGCGTGGCCCCAATGACTTGATTGCACGTGCAGAGACTCTTTTTCTTTGTTATAGCAATGAGCACACACACACACACACACACACACACACACACACACACACACACACACATATCAAGCCAAACACTTATGAACAGATGCTCCTGTCTCTGTTTGCACGTGAGGAGGGGGCACATATGTTCCTGTTGTTCTGTCTGTTTCTCTGAAAGATACAGCCAGGCTTTCTTCAAACTGTGGACCACTGAAACGTGATGCTGTTCCATTCGGCCTTGTCTTTCAGTGGACATTTTGTTGAACTGGCTGAGGCAGACTCCATTGCTTTGCATTTCATTATTGTTCCACTATCTTGTTGCAGACACAAAACTATGCACCAAAATAATCAGTATTTAACTCAACTTAGTGGAGATTTATTGTTTTATTGATGTAGACCATGTGAGCTGGTTTGAGACTGCAGTTTGCAGGATAAGAAGATACTCATTTTGTAGTTTTACAATTGTTCAACGTTGGTAAAAATCTACTTCTTTTTGTCTTTAATCAGGTTTCTTTCCTTTTCACTGACTTTGCTTTGTTTGGTTGAGACCTGGCTGGTTGTAAGCTCCAAAACACAATGAGATTTAGATATTTGTATTTTTAATTTTTGTATTTTGTATTTTTTATTGTAAAGATGTAATCTGTAACAAGGCTTGTAAATGAATACATTTAAGAAAGTAAACATTGTCCTTGTCTTCAGATCTCCTGGAGGATCACAATATTTACTTCTTCTCTCATCACCTCGTTTCTGGACTTTTCTGTGACTTTCTGTGAGGTGGAAATGTTAGCATGTGTACACCTACTGTATGGAGCCGTGCTTATCAACCATCCAATCAGAGGCTAGTTCACAGCAGCTGGAACAAGATCATATTGCTGAGAGAAAGATGGAGGGAGGCAGGTGGCTTGTCACGCATTTAGATGACAGACAAATGAAATGACAGTGATGGAACAACCACACACACACAAACACACACACACACACACACACACACACACACACACACTGACACCTGACACCGATGAATGTCTTCCTCGTCTTGGTAGTTATTCTCTACTGGTTTGGCCAGCTAGATGTGTAATAACTCTATAAGTAAAGTTTTCAAGGGAAGTGAAACAAAAGTGAGTGATTTTAAAGTGAGACCTATCATCATGTTTATTGATAGGTAGGTGTGCTGTGATTGTTATTTAAAACACTCTCTTTGACCTTACAGTATCACACAGCTAAGAAAACACTTCATAGGTAGTTTAAATGACATTGCTTTAATATAAGAACTATGCTTTATCTAAATTGCCTAATTGTTTTACTGAATAATTTAGGCATAATCCGTTTATTCTATTTATAATGACGTAAAACTTGTGACAGAGATACCTATAGAGATGCAAAGAGGAAAAGTGGGGATTTCAGTTTGCTACCTGCATATACTGATCTACAGTCAGCTCCTTTCTGTTCACTGCCAAAATCAACAGAAAGGTATAATACATTCGCACATGATGTGTATATGAAGATGACATTTTTGATGAACAAACAGCACCAAAGACAAACACACAGAGCAAGAGCACATTGGTATTAACAGAGGCCTAATGCCCAGTAGAGGGCAGACAGGTCACACTGAGCTATTTTCTGGCGCCAGTGTTTGAGTTTATTTTATCAAGTTAGTGTAAATGTGTTAAAACGGATTCATATTTTTAAGTGTCTCCTAAAACACAGAATCTGGCCACATGTTAATACTGGCTTTTAAGAGATCCCTCCAAAAGACACTTCTTTCAAAATCCACAGTCCTTCTTCTAACCAAAAACATAAAAAGATTTTTTTTCTAAAGATAATAAACCTACCAGATTAGTCATGACGTTGATGTACTGATGCAGAATTTTAAGTTAAACATTGTGTTGTTGCCTTACTTATTTTATAAGCAAAATAACTTTGGAACACATGCACTTGGCTTATCAAACTCAGATGGCTTAAATATATTTCTGTATACTAAATAAGAACTGTTTTGACCCCTAACCACTGGGAAGGCTTAAGGAAAGATATATTTATGATGAACAGGATGAATAGTTGTGTTAAGATCTTTTCAGTGTTCATATGGGCACCTGGCCATTGTTTTAGGACAAACTTAAACAAATATGTACTTGTCCTTTAACATGGGAGGTAAAGACATACCTCCAGAAAGCGATTGATTAGTTTTAAGATCAGTGATGCCTGTCTTCTTCCAGTGGTCCACAGGGACAACAATGGTGGAAGACTGCTAAGAAAAACTCTACATCAGTGAGATGCACCACAGTGACCAGGAACAAATTGAAGAGGAGAGAACAAACGGGGAGGCAGAGGAAGAGCAAAAGACAAAAAAGGAGGAAATGGGAGACATTGTTGTATGGTATGAAATAGGAGGGTCACTGCCACTTTCCATTGCATATCTGGAACTTCATCAACATTATTGTTATTTCATTAAAGGAATGTGTATTAGGAATGGTGCCCTTGTTAATGTAAATACAGCAGCATTGGATAGTACCTGTGCTGAAGGAGTACCCAGGTGCTCTTGAGGTTAGGGCACTTGCTTTGAACAGTAATGTTGCAGCCCTTTACCTGGTTTGAGACCAGTGCTGCTTATTCTGCTACAGGGTATACTATCTTATTCTTCAAGAATCTGTTTCTGCATAATATTGACTGTGGGCCCATAATAGTATTCAAAGCATTTTAACTCTAGTTTGTGTTTCAATAGTCATTGTTGTTTTTTCAACACATCACTTTAACGAATGTCCATGGTAATATGGCAGCATGGTAGTGGAGTGGTGTGTGGTATGCAGTTTTTATGTTCTCCATGTGCTTTTTTGGGTTTCGTCCTTGTACTCATGCTTGTTAAAGTAATTGTGTCTATTGCAACTTAACAGATATAGTTTAATATAATTAACAATAAATGTACATAAAAGGATTTTTGCGATGATCTTATGTGGCTCTAAACTCTTGTGGTGTGTAGTGTGAAATCTTCTTCAGTAGTTAGGTGTGGGTTAAAAAAATCACAGAGCTCAAAATTATTTTTTAAATATTATGTGTGGGGAGAAGCAACATACATGTGCACACACAAATTACCAAAAGGCCACCGTGTTGCTTAACACAGTGTCAGGGACCAGGCTGTTAGGCAATTAGTAAACAGGATCTTTGATTAAACAAATAAAAAGAGGGTTTAGTTTTTCTCTTTTGAATTGCAAAAATCAATCAAAGAAAGAATAAACTAAAAGTATAGAGGCAGTATTACTCGTATGTCATGATCCAACAATTATTCACTCCGGATATCGTTGTATGACCAACGCTAAGCGTTTATTGTATTCGTTTCTCAACTTAGCCAATAAAGGACTAATTGTACAATACAAGTTTACGAACTGTAATTTCACAAACAGTTTCATCAAACAAGTTTCTCAAAGTATGGCTAAACCCACCGAACCCATTTCTCAATTGCTGAATCCACAGAACTCTGTAAGAAACCGTGAGCCTCCACAGCTACACACTGAACCTTTCCCTTCTTCCTTGTTGCGGTCCCCACTACAAGTTCCTTTGCTCCAGTTACCGTCTCTATTCTTGTCCACATCTGTTCATTTCAATAGCTGAGCTGAACTGAACTCTCTTGTAACAAAACCATTGTTATTAGTTGTTTTTGAGATCTGGACAACAAACTTAAAATGTAAACTACAAAAGCAACAAAAAGGCTATCATGAAAGCTATATGATGTCACTATACAGATACCTCCTAATCCAATACAATACAATACAATACATACCTAATACAAAAAGAATAAAATAAAATAAAACCTAAAACTTAACAGTAATGTAACTAAACCTGAATTCCTCCAATGACATCAGAGCAAGTGCTTCAGCCAAAGGATCTCCTTCACCATCAGCTACAAATTTTGCAATTTCCACAAACAAAGAAGAAGAAACCACACCAGGAAGGACATCTCCTCAACCTCTATAGCAAGTCAAAGACAAAGTTAGAAAAGTTTTGTGTAACAGTAAATTAAAATGTGTGAACCATTCAAACAATGTAAGATCATTTTAAATGCATAACATCTAACTTGGCCTAACATCTAACATGTAAAATGTGTGGTCATAGCTGGTGAAATGTGGCTGCCTAAAATAAAAAATGCGTTGAAAGAAAACTAGTGAGGCTGGAGAGTGATGTGTGTGAATGTTACCCTATGTGGTGGCAGCCATCTCAAACAGTGTCTGCATTGTGTCCTTTCAGGGTTAGTGATCTAATTGTGGCTGATAAATCATAGACTGATTAGAAGCTCCTGAATAATTCATTTCCCTTAATAAGAAAGAATGTGCTGTTGTTGTGGTTTCTCTATTATATATTACAACATATATTACAACATACACATGCAGGCAAAAAAAAAGGTTTGTTCTGGATTATTACTCATACAAAATTGAAAATTCCCATTACTTTTTAAGAACAGTGAGCCCAGTTGTGTGACTTTCATTTATGCTGTTAGTGGGTTTCCCCGTTTCCAAAAAAGTTAGAAAGAAAACCAGATGTTGGCTGCACAACTAGTCCAACAGGAACCTTATGTCATTTCATTTACCTCCAGTGGAGGGCTCCCTCCTCTGTCACGGCGCAGGGGGAGCTGTACTGTAAGTCCGTTTGTCTGGAAAACGAAACTATGATGTTGAACGTGTTCAGTTTCTCAGTGTTGTGTTTGCTGTGCCACATAAGAAGCTCAACACCTGCAACACATTATACAGCTGAGGACGGTCTACAGTGTCTGTTTCAGTAAGAACAATGCTTTAATCGCATTGATTATTTACATTACTAGACAATTTAGGACCGAATTTATATTATTCTTCTGTTTTTAATCATTCTGTTTATTTCTGCCTGCTTTGACATGTTTGTGTAACTCTTTGTTTGTTTGGACAAAGAGTCCAGTTACAGACATGCTGAGAGGAAAAACTTGGATCCCAGGCTGTACCCTGCTTGTGCTGGTCACAGTATGTGGTCAAACTGCTCACAGTCAGAATGAGCACAAAGGTGCGTAACATCAAATACCACAGTGCCACAGGAGGAGGGTAGGAGATGGGGACCTTAAATGCTCTTTTTAAGCATTTGCTTGTCAGTTAGAATGCTTTAGTGTGTAATGGCTGCTGTGTAAGTGTTCCAGCTTTAATATTCACTAAACATCATCCTGAACCAAAAAGTTGGACAAACTATAGAAAACATTTCATGTATTTTATTTAAACACACACACACCTCCCAAAGACAAATACACCTCTGGAAGTGAATTACTGTGTTAATGAGAATCACTGTTTCATTAACCTTAACCTTTCATTAACAGGTTCCACTGATCTGAAAGAGCTGAGGCTCATTCTGGTTGGAAAAACTGGAGCGGGAAAGAGTGCTTCAGGAAACACCATCCTGGGGATTGATGATGCATTTCAGGAAGGAATGTCACCAGAGTCTGTGACTAAACAGTGTCACAGAGAAGAGGTTATAAATGGCAAAAGGAATGTCATTGTCATCGACACACCCGGGCTGTTTGACACAAACAAAACACAAGAAGATGTGAAAGTAAATTTAAAGGAGTGCATTGATCAGTCAGTTCCTGGACCTCATGGCTTTCTCTTAGTGATTAGTTTGAAGTCAAGATTTACAGATGAGGAGAAGGCAGCTGTGAAGTGGGTGCAAGATAATTTTGGCTCAGATGCTTCCAGGTTTACCTTAGTCCTCTTTACACACGCTGACCAGTTGGAGGCTAAATCTGTGGAAGACTACTTGTCTGAGAGCATACACCTGCAAAGACTAATAAACCAGTGTGGGGGAAGGTATCATTCAATGATCAATTCCCATAGGAGTAACAGAGACCAGGTCAATGAACTTCTGGATAAAATAGAGAAAATGGTGAAGTTCACTGGAGAAAAGCACTACACCAATGAGATGTACCGTAAAGCCCAGGAGGATATTGAGGAGCAGAGGAAAAGGAGAGAAAAGGAAGAAGAGCAACAAAAGAAGGAAGAGGAAGAGAGGATCAGAAAGGAGGAGCAACAGATCGCTAGGTGTAAACAGATTGCTCTCCTTTCTGTTGGTCTTTTTGGTGCAGGAGCGTATTACTCCTCATACATGCTCATGACACTGGCTGGAGCACTTGGTTATACTGGAGGCTTTAATTGCACTATAGATATGTTTTTGTAGTTATGGGACCTCATAAAAATAAAGTTTGGGAAAGGCATAAACAATTAACTAACAGTAGTCCCACTCAGATGCCTACAAAGTAAATCTTTAAATTGAGAAATGAGCCTGTGTGCTCTGTTTGCTATTGGGAAATGGGAAGTCTATGTTTATATGTGGCTATGTGTGATTAAACAACAATAAAGTTTGGTAGCCATCACTTCTCGCTTTAATGACATTTTTTGTCGTTTATGCAGCAGCTTTTTCTTGTTATTTAGCATTTATTCACACCAGAGACATACTAGGCTGTACATTTTCCAAAAAAGGGGGTGTGGACATTGCAAATGATCCTCATTTTAAAAACCCAAGACACATTTTAATGTAAGATTGAGACTCTCAACACCAAATACCAAGCAATTTAGTTTAATCTATTATCCAATTTTCTCTTCTCTGGACCTGTATGGAAATAGAAGATCCTAATTCTACCAGTAATAGTCAAAATAACTTGACGTTAAAAGGAGAGAATATCAACAATGGAAGCATGTGATGAGTTTTTTCTTGTTTCCTCCCTCTTTAACAACCTGTCCTTATTACATGGAGTATGATAACATTTATCATTTAAGCTTGGCATGCAGTTCTCCTGTCACACTTACTCTTTTTAAACTCACACCACCAATGCATATACATACCTGTTCAGCATATTTGCTTGGCTCTAGGCAGTCCTCTGTATGGATTCATGTTTTCAGATGTGACCTAAAGACAATACAAGGAAATAGGAAGCCCCCTGTTCATGGGCCAAGTTTCCAGAAGTTTCCCAGAAAACGAGTGTGAATGTCGAGCCACAGAGATTGTCTAAGATCACAGCTCAGGCTCGGAAAAACGCATTTGGCCACGCGGGATCTGGAAAATATAGATCAGAATAAATGGCTGAAGGTAAGAGAATTTCCAGTATCTGAAGTAATTTTAGAAAAAAATCATTGATTCTTTAATTTAAAGTTAGATGTAGCACTTGCTGTGAAATGATGACGCTCAACACCCTTAATAATGATATACAGTAAAGTAAATGTCTAATGATTAATTTTTTTGTGTGTCTCACTGTTATGACTTCATGTCATAGTAATTCCACTGCGAGAAAAGAAGCAGAGAACTCTACCTCGATCTGATGGGTGTGGTCTGAATAACTTTGAAAGTAAGCTTAACTACTCAGTTCCTTTCTCCATTATATAAAAATCTGTCTAAGATAAAGTAGTGACTTGACTAATGTTAACACATCAGTAACAAATTATGGCTCTGTTTGCTGGTGTAGCTCTGTCTTTGTAGCTGCTGCTTAATGCTTTGTGATTATTTGTTGGAAATAATTATCTTATTTTATTAATGACTTACTAACATCTGTGCCTACATGGCCTAATTGCTTATTAGTCAATACTGTACTGCCTTATGTTCTTTATAATAAGCCAGGAGGACTGTAGTTACAAATGTTGCTAAATCAAGGGTTTTTTCCAAACTGTAAAACAAGACTTTAAAATATTAATAAACAATTTTTGGTTGGAATTGCCCTGAAACTCTTTCTCAGACAATTATGGTTGAATGCTAAACTGCTCTAACCTCTAAACTATAACAACAAGAAAGAAAAGTATTTGCAAGACAGCAGGAGTACTGCTTCAAATATGTTGAACTGTCAAGTGTTTATGTCTTAGAGATATTACAAAAATACATACGAGACAGCAAAAATCTAAAACAGGAAAATAAAAATCCTTTTCCTGCCTGTAGGAAGGGGTTAAACATGTATAGAACCAGTAATAATTCACTTCGTTCATGTATTAATCCCATTTGGTGAGCCCTAGTAACCCTGTAAATCATTACAATGTTATCAATTAACCAGATACAAAGAAACACAGATTATACTAGGTGTTGACTTTGGCTATTATTTTGCAGCATTTGCAGCCATACTGCTAACACTGTCCTGTAGAACACCACTGTAGAGGTAATTTTTACCAGAAGCCAAAAATGGCCAACATATAGATAACATATAGGTATGAATTTACGACATGGCAACACGTAGTGACTGTAGTAAACATGAAACCATTACTCTGTATTTAACATAGTCCACTGAAAGTTTGTTTGAAGGAGGGATGGATGGGTTTTACCACAGGAGACTAGAATTTGAGTCTGGTGTGAAATAGTTGCTGTTGAAAAGGGAAAAGGGTGATTCCTAAGACAAAGGGATTTTTTCCCTTTTTTTAATTTAACCACCCAAACTACTATGTTTGCACAGTTGGAATGTGACTTTTAAATTGAAAAACTGTTGCACCAGCCACCTCATAGGGTCAAAGATAGCAATTTTAACAGAAGCCTGTTAAAAAAAGGCTCATTTGTTCCTCTTTGAACAAATGAGCCTTTTGGTTGCACAGAAATTTACAAAAAAAAAAATTAAATTTATTTCCTATAAGCTATGACTTGGAAGTACTAGTTACTGCAAATAGTTTTCAGACTTAAGTGCCTACAATTATGGTTTAAATGACATGATATGTTGCTAGCTTGCAGTATTCTTTTCCCTTTAGGCATGTAAGGTACCTTACATGCCTCACTGCCACTGTCAATCATTGGTATAGCACGTTCACACAGGATACAAATAAATAAAGAAATAATAGGGATCCACATGTAATAATCTTGCTCTATAGCACCACTAGTGATCAAAAACTTGACAGGGGACCTTTAAAGAAGTTGCTGGAAAGAAAAAAACAATTATAATTTGGAAAGACAAACACCAGTCAAAAAGGTTTTCAATCCAAGTGGAGACCAAACATCAAAATCCTCAGTGCAAACTAATGTGGCATCAAAGAGAAATATACATTTTGGCTAAATTTCATGTTTATTCTGCTGCTGTTACAGCTCTAGATTTGTCTAAAGGGTTGCGAATTGTCCTTGTGGGCAAAACCGGATCGGGAAAGAGTGCAACAGGAAACACCATCCTCGGCAGAGTGGCCTTCAAAGAGGACCCAAGCCCTGTGTCTGTGACCCAGCACTGTGAGACACAGAGTGGGGAGGTGGACGGGACTCTGGTCCAGGTGACTGACACTCCTGGTCTGTTTGATACGGCCATCACAGAAGAGGAATTAAAAACCAGAATAGAGGAGTGTGTCAAGATGTCGGTGCCTGGCCCTCATGCCTTCCTACTGGTGATCAGACTTGGAGTTCGATTCACAGAGGAGGAAAGAAATGCTGTAAAGTGGATCCAGGATAACTTTGGAGACGATGCCTCTATGTACACCATTATGCTGTTTACGTGTAAAGATCAGGCCAAAGCTGACAATGCTCTGAAGGAGTGTAAGGAGCTGCGGAGACTCTCGATCACATTTGGACGCAGATACCATGCCTTCAACAACAATGATGCAGACGATCGCGTACAGGTCACAGAGCTGATAACCATGATTAAGGAAATGGTTCAGGACAATGGAGGGAAACACTACACTAACGAGATGTATGAAAAAGCCCAGAGGAAGCTAAGAGAGGAGGAGGAGAGGAAGAAACAGGAGGAAGAAGAGAAGAAAAAGGAGGAGAAGAAAATCTGGGATGCAGAGAGGGAGAAGGAAGAGAAAGAGAGAATAAAGAAGAAAAAGGTTAGAAAGATGAATATACGCGTGGCTGCAGGTGCTGCTGTCGTACTGGTGTTAGCTGGAATGGTTATAGCAGTGGGAGCTAACACCACAGTGGCTCTGGCTCTGGGAGCTCCTGTGCTCGTCCTGGGAGTGTTGTGTGGTTTAGCTGCCATGTGTATTTGGAAGGACATAAGATGTAAGGCCAAAGCCAACAGCCCCGTATAACTACAAGGGACAAGGACATGTTTATCTCAATGTACTGTACAGCAGATGTTTTTTGAAATGCGGTATTATTTTTGCAATTATTGCTTCCAAAATGATAAAGTCTTGACACAACGTTGCATTGACAGAAGTATGTGAATTTAATGCTGACAGTAAACAAACGGTATGAAACGCATTGCTTGTTTTCTTTTCTTTATTTTATTTTGACTCATTTATTGTTTGGACCTTATATATGAACCCCACTTCATTAGTTATATTTGAACAGATATGTTTTGGCTTTTAAGAACTAACTTATATACAGTATTGTTTTATATAGTAAACACATTGCATACTTTCATAACTTATGGAACTATTTCTCAAATAAAATATTTATGCAGACGAACTGCTCTTCCTAATGGGCTGTTTCCCTCGCTTTATTATTAGTAACATTATAAGCTTACTTGGCTAAAGGAAATGAGAGACAATGGTAAACATCCACTGACCAATAGCATTGAAGTGAGGAAATATTTGTAACAAAGCAAGCCACAAACTGCCATTACATCACTGCCAGCACACACCAGCTACAAAATAAGGAATAAAGGCCTTACAATGGGAATGTGGGGGCTGGTCGATGTACAAAATATCCTCAAGCCAAATGCTATTTCTTCAAAAACTGTATGTACACGAATGAAAAACTACCATAGACTTCAATTGGTGAGTGGAAATCTAATGTTAAATAACTCTTACAGACTGTTCAAACACAGTGAGAAAATACAAGCTGTTGTGTCAATATGCACCAAGCACAAAATTGGTTGACACAATAGGAATGATTTGACCAGCATATTAATTTCTTCATGCATATTAAGGCTGATGTTATTACAAAGAGGTAAACTAAATAAATGAATGACAAAATATGATTGATTACAACTGATCAGACTATAACTGATCAGATTGTAACTCATCAGACAGTTTATTAGAGTTTAATACAATAATACAAAGGTGGGCCAAACATTTGTAGGGTCTTATTATTTTGCAAACTGAAAACTATGTATAATGAAGTAGTGTCTATTCTATAGACTCTAGGACAACTAAATATAGTTTTAGTTTGTATATATTCTATTAAGTTAAAATATGTTCAGCATTAGAGGGCAGACTAAAAAGTTTGAATCAGAAAATGTAAATCAGACCTTTGCAATATCACTGTCTGACACATTTGTGCTAAATGGGCATCTAACACATTTAAATCAAGGTACCACAAGGTGGTAACTATGGCGTAACTATGGCTGGGTCAGCGTCGGCTTATGCATCCACCCCGAATGGGAATTTTTGCTTTAATAAGTGATTTGTGGTAAGACTTTAAATTACACCAAACAACAGTTTTCGTCATGATCTTTTATTTTCTTCCCAGAAATTACACGAATAAATCATATTATAAAGGATAAAAGCGTGTTATACTAATATTTGAAAGATTTGTCATACTGTAGGATGATGACAAACATTATGATAGATTAGGCCAAGCTGCCACAAATATGAAGGAATGTACAGTAATGCAATTGAATTGTAAATGTTTTAAACACACACATCACATGTGTACTTGATTTAGCTCTCCTTTGTTTTAGGTGTCTGCCACCTTCCAATGAAATTATAAACCCCTGCACCAGCAGCCTTTAGAAGTGGCTGTGCATTTGCTGCTACAGCAGCACCTGCAGTAAATAAAAGTGCAGCTCCTGCCCGTGTAGGGGCTGCTGCTGCTGCTCCTATTAACAAATAAGAAGTTGTAGTGGTCAGAGTCTTTCCACACTTTTTGAGAAATTCATCCTTCGCCAGCTTTCTCTGGGCTTCTTCGTATACACTGCTGGTATAATGGTTGCCGTTTACCTGCACTATCTTGTCTATCTTTTCGAAGAGATCAGCAACCTGTGTGCGGTTATTCTTGCATGTGTTGTCAAACACAGTGTACCCAGCTCCACAATCAGTGATGAGCTTCCTGAAATCCTCATTTTGGACTAAATGCTCCTCAATGGACTTTGTCTTGATTATATCGCCCCTAGTGAAAAGCACCATGGTATACTTGGCAGATTCCTCTCCAAAGTTGTCTGTGATCCACTTGACTGCTCTCCTCTCCTCGTCTGTGAAGCGTACATCCAGTCTGAGCACAAGTAGGAATATATGGGGTCCTGGGACGGAGAGCGCGATGCACTTCTCTATTTCTGTTTTCAGTGCATCCTGTGTATGTGATGTGTCAAAGATCCCCGGGGTATCGATGACGTTCACGGTTCTTTGATTAAAGTGGGCTGTTTCTCTTTTACTTATCTGTGTCACAGAAGATAAAGAAAAATCTTCCTCAAATGCTTCCCAGCCCAGGATAGTGTTTCCTGTCGCACTCTTCCCTGACCCAGTCTTCCCCAGCAGGACGATCCTCAGGTCATGGACAACTGGAGGGTGGGAGTCTGTAAAAAAAAGCCATGGGAAACATTTAAACTGAATTCTTTGCTTTTGATCAGATAACAGAAGTTACATAAAGAGCCTGTGAACATGTCCACACAAAAGTAAAGACTCTCACCTTCAGTGAAGCTTAAACCCATTTTGTTAAATAGCAGGAAACCGAGGTAAAATTTGACCCAACTACACAAGCTTCGGTGAAAATTTCCAACTCACTCTGTGTGTGTGCGCGCGCATGCTTCTGCGCACGGTCTCTCATCTACTTTCTACCCATTTCCGTGAAAACGAAACTCTCTTTATTTCTCACCCTGGCTGTGAGTTAAAAAAAAAAAAGCAGAGCAACTGCTTCCGCCCTCTCAAACTAGATGTGTCATCACTGCTCATATGCGCCCCCTTTTTGTACACCTAAACCAGACATCTGGTCAATAACAGTTTTTTTTATTGATGTGTTCTATTTGTTGATATAATAGGTTTTAAGAATTTTTGTTGATATTACACAATACTGAATTGCACAATAGAATGGAGTTGTCATCTCTCCATGTTCTGTTGCATGCGGAAATTCTATAAATGAGACAATAGAGATAAATTAAAATTTAATGACAACTGAGGGAAAGCTCAGTGCAGGGGACTAAGTTACAAAACAACAGGCAAAAACATGTTTGTGGTGTGTAAAAAAGGAGTAAACCTGGGCCATAGAACTACAATGTAAACAACAACGTAATGGTGCTGGTCGTGCAGCCCCAGGCAACAGTGTGTCAAGAAGTGAGAGAGGATGCTATGCACAAAGGCACAAAAAAACCCCCACAAAAACTTTGCAGTCTTTGACTTGTCAGCCTGCATTGTAGCGGAAGTCAGGTGATAAACTAATTTTCTGCTGCTGGCCTCAGTACTATGGAAAACATACTACTAGGCAGGTAATTGCACATCTCTTTCTGCAATGAGGAAAATCCAGACAGTGAACACACTTTTTATTTGTCCTTTCGGCTTATCCCGTGAGTCCAAGGTCGCCAGAGCGGTCATTGATCATTGGAATATTGTCTGCGTGTTGATTTGGCACAGTTTGTTACGGCGGATGCTCATCCGATGCAACCCTCCCTAATTTCATGTTGGCACTGCACAGGGGAATGGGCTGTTAGGGATTCAGTGTCTTGCCCAGAGACACTTCGACGTATAGTCAGAGCCGGGGATCGACCCTGTGGTCCGTGGACGACTGCCTTTACCAACTGATCTACAGCCGCTCTCACTATTCTGACACCATCTAGTGGCTGTTCACAGAAGAACTCCGAACACCCTGATGGTGTTCACTAAAATAACTTTTCACTATATAATAACTTTGGAAAGGGATTGTTCTCATGCGTCTGGTCTCGTATAAATCCCTCTGGCTTCATCCTTTTCCTTATTTCTGTCCACACTGTAGTAATCAACAATGTCTGCAACAAAGTGTTCTTGTGCTGTCATTTTTTGCATAACTAGCTCTGTGACAGCAGTGTTTAATATGGAGTATTACACACTGCTGTCATCCCACACTGCTGTGTATGAGATCCAGAGGGACAAGCTGGCCAGTCATAACACCAGGGAGACCCACGCTACTTATACAACCACCACCAAGGAAGAAGGGTCGTGAACACGACAGCTGTGGATCTCACTGAGAAGTAAGTTTTAGTAACTTTTGGCAAAACTGTGGAATTGACATGTTTACTGTATATTTCAGCAGGATCCAGTTTCACTGGTCTAATTTTTACTTGGTAAAATTTTTATATACTTCATTTGCTGAAAACTGCATTCTTCACAGTTTATCCATACACCAAACAGAGCAAATTGTGGAAAAGAAGTGGACATCTCAAAGTCTGTGGACATCTTTCTGAATGACTGAAAATATAGCGTGGGAAGACCGGACATTCTTTTTCTAACGCTCACCTACTCTTGAGAAAGACAAGAAAATAAAAATTGTCTCTAATTTTTTTAAGTAGAGTTTTTTCAGTTATTATGGCATCAACAGGTCTTCAGATGCTGGGCTTGGTGTTGGCAGTGCTGGGTTGGGTGTGTGGGGCGCTGGTGTGCGCCGCCCCCCTGTGGCGTGTATCGGCCTTTGTAGGTGGAGAGCTGGTGATTGCCCAGGTGTTCTGGGAGGGACTGTGGATGAACTGCCTGTCTCAGACCACAGGCCAAATCCAGTGCAAAACCTACGATTCAACGCTGGCCCTAGCCACATCCGCACAAGCTGCCCGGGGCCTCACTGTTCTCTCCCTGCTCCTCTGCTTTCTGGCCCTTATTCTTGGGGTGGCAGGGGCCAAGTGTACTCACTGCATGGGAGATGCTAACCAGGCCTCCAAAGCTCAGCTTGCTAGGGTAGCAGGGGTGCTGTTCCTTGTGGCTGGCGTGGCCTACCTGATGCCTATCAGCTGGACAGCATATGCAATCATCAGGGACTTTTATGATCCAAATGTTGCAGCACCTCTGAAGAGAGAGCTGGGACCGGCACTCTACCTAGGCTGGGGGGCAAGTGTACTTCTCCTTTTGGGGGGCTCTCTGCTGCATGTTGGCTCTTTTCCACCAGGAGGAAGAGGGCTGCCCGTGTTTGGAGGAGCAGCGAAGGATAAGCCAAATACAGGGGCAACAGTGGAAGGGAAGCAACAGGAAAAATCTTTTGTATGAGCTAATTGTTTGGGGCCTATGAGGTGCGAACAAACTTGGGTTCATCAGACAAGCTTTTGGAGCCCGAAAGGTCACAATCAATCACAATCTAGTCAGCCTTCTTTGTGTTTGCTGTGGAACTGAGTTTGCTCCTTAACTCTGTCTTCTTTAACAATTTGGATTTACTACCCATTTTACATAATGTACTAGCAACAGGGCTCTAATAGAATTTCCATTATGTATGATCTTTGTGTCAGTGTGGGATTTGAAATGAACAGTGGGAGGATATTAGACATTTAGATGTTTACTAATGTGTATGACTTACATTTGTTAAATTCCACTATGCCTGTGTGTGTGTGGGTGGGTGGTCTGTGTACAGAAGGCCAGTTTATGTCGTGTGTGCTGGTGTTTTCACTGAAAAAGTGTGTGTGGGCAGTGAGAGCAGTGATTGTTTGTTTACTTTGTTGGCACATTTTTGACCTTTTGTGGTTTTCTGATCAAAAGTACTCTTCATATTTCATATGATTTTATTAAGGCCTTTGTTGGTTATCTGTATTTTTACTGTGGTTCTGTAGTTCATATTTTCACTGCACCCTTTTGTACCTATTTAAAAACTCCTATTGTCTGTGAATTACAGCTAGTTTCTTTAGATATGTGTAGCTAATCGAAAAAAAAAAAGTGATATTATTTACAGCAATATTTTTGTTGACCTAGTTTACCAAAAACAATGTAATGTTGCTGATCTGAATGAAAATATTTTTAATGTTTAAGCTTGTGTGTTTCTGACTGGATTGACTAGTTTAATTTATAATCAGCTGCCTGTATATATATACATCACTATAAGTGTTTTTTCTTCAACTTTGGAACGGATACACTATCTAGATTATTAATGATAATTATGTTTAGCTTTAGCTGCTTACTGTAACAGCTGACTTAATTTGACACATGTACTTTAATGTGATATTTAAGGAACATTTTACATAATTTTCTGTTCTGTCTTTTGATGTATAATCACTTATAGACAATAAATGTGTTTGTCTTCTCTTCACAACTGTTGTCTTTTACCATTTAGATATAAAGTTCCTATGCTAAAATTGAGTATGCACAAGTACAGTTTGTTCCCTATTTTTGTGATATTTAAGATGATTGTACTTCTTTATCCCACAATAGTTTTGTTTTTTATTTCAGTAAAGGCCATTTCAGATATTTAAACTTTAGGGCATTAAAAATACTTATTAAAAAAAATCACAAAAAAAGACCAATCAACTCTTATGGGGGATAAGTCAAAAACAATAGCATCAGACAGAGCTCAGACTGTATGTACGTTACCTGTCAAGGACATTTTAAATCAGTACTGGTGAAAAAAGGAAACACCTGCACACTTGTTTCAAACCACCAGTTTGTTTCAACGCACAACAATCTGATCCGAAAGCACTTGGGGGCAGCAGAGACTAATTGATGCACATGAATGACACACACTGCAACCTTGATTATTTATGTGTAGTTAAAGAGGGTGGAGTAATGTCACCACTTAGCCTATCGATAAAGAGCAGTACAAATTCATGTTGAAAAAACTGCTGAGTGCTGTTTAGCAGCTTTTATAAAACCCTTGTTTTAGTGGTTAGAAGAAGCTCCTAATCTGCATTCTGACCATGGCCGACATCACTTCAAGCAAGTACAACTAAGTGTTTGGTTGCTTTTTCAACATTCAGTTCTAAACATGCCAGTACAGTGGTCTGAGTTTTCTTAAGTGTGTTAGATGTGGGGAAATAAAAACCTGCACATTATTCATTGTGGGCACTGGATACATTATTACAGAAAATGAAACAGCAGATGCCAACATCTTGTCCCCATTCCCTACTAAAGCTCACAACACAGAAGAGCTGATTTAGACTTGTTTTAAGGGCACAAGAGGGTGACATACAAATACCAGATGTTCACTGAACTGAACTGTGCCAAAGTCCTGCTTCTCTTTGAAAGGAACAAATAGATCAGCTTCTTGATTAAGGCCCTTTTGTGCACTGCAGTATTTCAATGGAAAACTATGAAAACTACATTTAGTACAGTTGGAAACATCCACATACACTGTTTAACTGTACATATTAGCAAAACCTCTACACTGTGCAGCTCTCAATTGCTTGTTCTAGTGTTTATTTCAACTTGATACAAAAAAAAAGCGTAAACTACATCCCCAAACTCCCCTTAAAAAAACAGGGTGAATACACAGAGTCCTGAAGCAGCAGAAACGGTGCATGTCACTTTAAACCAACGCGCCAGTTATGTGTGAGTTTGTGTTGTGCGGGGCTCTCGACCTTTTGAGTCGAGGGGCGGGGAGGAAGCTGTGCCAGTTGCTCTGTCTGCAGCTGCGCAGACAGGGCAAAGTCGTCGCACATTGTGGCTCTACTACGCGCGCGCGCTCACACACATACACAGACACACGCACATAGTCTGTCACATGCAAACATGCGCAATGTTGTGCGATTATTCACGGTGCTGTGCAGGTCAAATTCCCCGTCCGTGACGCAGTCTCTTATTGGCATGTTTGAAGATTACACGTGGCTGAAGTCAGTGTCCGATTCATAGCTTCCGACTCGTCAGTTAAAGGACAATATAAGGAAACTTTAGTTACATCACCTTTTTTACGCTTGTGATTGTTATGAATGGGTGTCTTAAATAAAATCTCATTACTGTTTGAAACATATTTTTACGTTTTTTAAAAACTGAAATGTATTTATATATTTTTTTCAATTTTGAATTTTTGTTGTTGCTGTTTCCAACAAAGGTTAAAAATTCCGCTTTTGAGAGGTTTTATAAAGTGTTGAGGTCGTTTCTAACAGGCATTCACAACAATAACAGGTGGAAAAATTATTAGAGTTATATTATAAGAGTTAGATAGGAGCCTAAGCATGGTGCCCAGTCACTTAACTCAAAACTGCTCATCTGACACTCAAGGAGATGATGTGTTGAAGATAAAGGTTAGTGTTCTGGACTCTGCCAATGTTTTACAGATTAAAGATTCACGATAGAACAAATAAAAGCCGTAGTTGGAGGTGTCAACAGGCCTCTTTTCTTTTGGGCCGCAGGGGGGCGTCTCTTTGCAGTACCGGGAGTGGCCACTGAGAGGCAGCGCCGTCTCCAGATCCCTTAACACGTTAATGGAGGAAATGTCTCTCTGTTACGTAATGTTAGATTTCCCTCACTCTTCCCCTTAACTGCCCAATCGGAAGCCCCGAACCAACTTCATCCTCCTAACGCTCAGCCAGCTGTTAACCGTGCAGGCCAGGAAGCCGTCAGAGCAGACTGACAGCGTGTCGAGGTGGACTGAAAGGACAGCGGCGGAGGACGGCGCAATGACCGAGAAACGGATGTCACGGTGGTATTTCGGCGGACTGGCGTCATGCGGAGCCGCATGCTGCACGCATCCTCTGGATCTCCTCAAGGTGAGGGGCTGAGGGCAATAGCCAGTGTCCGCCGGGTGTAGAGCAGCGCAGGCCCTAACAGCACGCCGCAGCTGCTTCCAGTTGCAGCCCCGTAAAACCGTGGCTGTTATTGATGCATTTGCATTATGCCTGTACGGCTTTAAGATTTCATTGAGTTGTTTCAGCCTTTGCGAGCCGCCAGTTACACCAGTGGGGGAGATCACGTGTCCGGCGGTATCACGGTTATGTACGGGGATGTAGGGCACAGGTTACAGCTACTGATATCTTCTGTTCACATTAGTTAAACACACAAAGCCTTAGGTCTACATTTAATAGTTAGAATCAGGTGATCAAAATAACCAGCACCACCACCACCAGCAGCAGCAGCAGTAGTGCCTTTTCTTCACTAATAACAGCTTCACTCTTCTGCACATGAGACCGAACATGTCTACTTCATAACAAAATACTCACTTTACATTAGTTTGTGTAAATGTGTAAACTCAACATGTGACCTTGATGACACTGACTGGTCTATTAAGTCCTGTGCATTGAAACTATGGAGTAAAGTTTAGGAATCAACCCTGTGGAGCAATCACGTCCTCCGAAGTGCTTCATTTCTGTCCTGACTTCCTTGCCAACTTACCATGCTGTAGGTGTGTAACTTGAAGCTGGTGATTTTGTTGGCTCCATGTTTGTAAGCTACAGTAGTGTGGCTGGATGTCTGTTCTACTTGTAGTACCAAGAACAGTAATTTCTACCAGAGTGTAATCAACTGTGATGTTCAGGGCTGCAAAGTTATAATTCAGAAACAGCAGCTTGGAGGATAGGAGTAGACATTCTGATTTCACATCTACATCTTTGTGTGGGGAAAATACTTTTTTAAGGCTCCTGGCAAAACTTTTTTTTTTATCTCTATCACTAATAAGTTTAATTAAATCTAGAAAAAAAATCAAATTGACTCAGTTTGCCCTGGTGGGTGATGTATATGAGTTTTCTCTTCTGTCAATGTGTCTTGAAAGGTTGGGTTAATTGAGACGTGTATGTATAAGTGTACCGATTATGTCATAAATGAAATTGCACACTTGCCTTTCAAATGTTTACTTTTGGAGTTTGCCTAGTCATTTGTCAGAATGTATCCAGTCAGAAAGCCTCCAGAATTGCTGTACAAGAAAACTACACAAAACTACATTTAATATTTTACATAAATTGGGCGTAGTGCAAAATACCAGTTTTTTACTCCAGTAAATGATGCATTCAATTACATAATGTAAAACAAAATCGACTTTGCTTTTAAAAGTGTGGGAGAGTGTGACACAGCCTTTTTGGTTTTTGTTTTCTTTGTAAAAGAAAAAAAAAGGCAATGACAGCTTCACATTAAAGCTGAGGATCAGTCCCTGAAACTCAAAGTCGCTGTTACTCTTGACATTGACATCTTGTCATTGTCCTAGAGTAGATTGGGCTGCATGTGTTCATGTGGTTTCATGCCAGTGGTCGTCAGAAAACTGACTGAATACTGAATAATGAATATTACTGATGTGTGATGCAGTGTTTTCCATAGGAAGTTTGCATTGTGCATGGTGGCAAGAGGATGATGGAGGTTTTGCACACTTGCACTAAAATATGTGGCTATTTCTTGGACAAATATAGGTATTTCCATGTAAAGGTCAATTAAAACTAATTGCATCATAATAGAAGAAGTTGGAACAATCCAAGAAAAAAAAATAAAAAAAATATATAAATAAAAAGATAAAGGGAGACCCCTGATAGAGACCCCAACACACAGAATATTTTCAGAATGACTGTTTATTAGATGGTGTTGGATTTGCAAAAGGCGTGTGGTGTAGTGATGTCATTGCGACCCCTTTTTTGTGCGTTTGTAGAGTGTGTTTAACTAAAACTGTGCAAACCTAATTTGCATTCCAAGTTTACTTGTTCACTGCTTGAGTAATGAACACCTGAATGAAACACACATTGATGTCCATTAAGTGAAAACTTTACATATTTGCTCATTTTCATGCTGAATGAACCCATGCCAACATCTGTGCACAGTTGATAAGAAGAAAGCAAATTCACGGTGGTGCATGTCCCCCATGTCATCCATGTTTGTTTACCCTGAAGAAAATGTTGGGTAGAGGACCCAGTTATATCCTGCAGTATGGAGTCGAACACAATACATCCTATGACTCCACCCTGTTCTCACCCCCCTTATTATCTGCCTAACAAGCCTGTTCAGGCCAGGTGAGTACAAGACCTACTCTGGTGTGTAAAACTGGATCCTTGTGCCAAATTTCCCTCAGACTTAAGAAGCTGCTTCAATGGGTAACAAAACATTTCCAACAAAGGAGAAAGAAGTCCAGTTACACGATTAAACCCTCTGTAAAGCAAGTGCACAAAAATTACATACTGTATATAAAATAAATTACAGGAGACCAAATGGGGATTTGTAAAGTCGTAACACTTTACCATCAAACGATTCTGTGGAAAGGGTAATGGGTAACAAAACACACATGACATCTAAAACATTGTCACTGGAGAGTGAGGCAGATGTTCTTGTGGCAAAAATGTGAAAATCATTAATGGCTCCACAACAGTGCGTAACATAAATATCCACACTCCCGGAAAAACCAACTACAGGGTGTCTAAAGTCAGAGAGAGGGAAAGAGAGTATGAGAATGTGTGTTTGTTTGTTTATTTATTTATTTATTTTTGCAGGGAAACAGGGTTGACCAGACACGCAGATCACGTAACACAGTGTGACTGGTCATGTTTAATTGATTTCGTCTTTGGTGTCAACAAAACCATAACATCTGTCCCCCCAGTTAGACTGCTCCGTTCATCCTAAACTGATACATTGGAGTTGTCAAACAAGATTTTCTGGACCTCTCTACTTTTTTTTCCCCCACAAATTAACTGAGTCATCGTGATGTGTGCGAGAATGCACCTTGCTGATGGCCTAACAACAAGATGTTTTTACAAACAATAAATCATGGCTCTCATTATCTGAGCTCTCACTATGCATATTCCCTGAGGTCACTGTGCAGATAATTAGACTTTTACCCCCCAACAATATAGGACCCTGCTTAGAAAATGGATTGTATGTTGCCATCAGCGTTTTTAGAAGTGTTTACTATAAAAATTTTCCAGTGGGTTTTTAGCCATGACTGACTGGATTGCAATGTCTGTTATCATTAAATCATGTTTGAGTATGAACCTTTCAGCATGTTGATGTTCGCGTGTAACTCAAAGCACTACGTGCCTAAATACAGCTTCAGTGAGCAGCCACCGTGGCTGTGTATTCCGTCTCTTTTTAGGAGTCGTGATGATGCTCTAAGTGGGTTAAGATGACATCGCAGAAAATTTGCCAAGAAACTGTGAAGCTTAGCCAATTTTTAATTTAGCTATGGCTAGGTTTGAATTTGTCACAGAAACATAATTTTCTCTGACGTTTTAGATTGAAAGGTTCTGTGTAGACAGAAGTGTTTACCTGGCACTAGAGACCTGATCAGCACCCACATTATGTGGTAAATTTTACCCTGCCTACAGGTTAAATATAACAGGTTAATTAAAATTTTGGCTAAAGGAATTCATCTATTTATTTATTGCCTAACTGTAAAGTACAATGAGCACTCTGTGTGAGATATGTTCCCACTTTCACATGTTTAACCAGTAAATGTTAATGTCATCTCAAAGGTTACAGCTCACAGTTTGTGCTGTTACAGTCAGTACTGGTGGCGATTAATAGATGCCACATTGATAAACTAAATGATTGACAGAACGACACATTTTTAACCAGTGATTCTTTACAAGGCACAAACACACACTCTGTTTACACTTTAATGTCTTTTTACTCATTATGGGTAGTGCTGCTCATCCTGTAAAAATCCTCTGAGATTTTTGGCTGGCTGATGTAGTAATTTACCAAGCAGTGAGGATGTAGAGTTAATATGGAACTGTGTTGCATTTTAGCAATGGTAAGGGGGTGTTTGGAGTCGGATTCTTCGGCTTCTGCTGGTTGACCGTTCTTTCTGTCTTGCACAATTCCCCCAACTTTGTGGAAGTTAAATGCTGCATTAACCCTTTAAGTGGTGACCTTCAGCCATTTGACACACTTACTGTAGAGTGCTGTGTCAGCCTTAATATGCAGATTTCTTGTGTCCTGTCATGTGCTTAGTGTTGTATTGAAATACAATCTGAACATGTTTCCCAGGTACACCTGCAGACACAGCAGGAGGTGAAAAAGAGGATGATGGGGATGGCTATTCATGTGGTGAAGAATGACGGGGTGCTGGCTCTTTACAATGGCCTCTCTGCCTCCCTTTGTAGACAGGTATGTGTATCAGGGGCTTATTGCTCCTTTTTTTAAAAAAAAACATTTTTTTGGACCAGATTAGATTATTTTATTAGACGCCACATGTTTTTTTGTGGTGTCTATCTGGAATTTGTCAGTAGTCTGTCTCCTCCTACTGGTTAAAAAATGAAAGTGTTCAGATAAACCAGTACAGTCTGTCTGTCAACTGCATTCATTTTTATCTGTATTTTTTTCTTAGCTTATCTTTTATTTTTAACTTTTCCCTCTCCTCTCTTCTCTCTGGTCCTCAGATGTCTTATTCGCTCACCAGATTTGCCATCTATGAAACGGTGAGGGACATGATGAGCAGCACAAGCCAAGGCCCCATGCCCTTCTACCAGAAGGTCCTGCTAGGAGCATTTGGAGGTGGGAGCACACACACATGGTTTGCTTTCTCTGCCTCTTTTCTTCGCTTTTCTCTCCCTGCCTTTACTTTTTCTTGCTCTCCCTCTCATGGATGTGTGAACAGACACACAGAACCACCCATGCTGAATTTCTCTGCCAACAGGTTTCACTGGCGGGTTTGTTGGTACGCCGGCAGACATGGTGAATGTCAGGTAACAACCTGTGACAGTTTACAAATTGCCATTAATAAATTGCATATGCACTCTTTATTATGTTTCTTGATCCAACAGCAAATACAAATAAAGCAATCTGAACAATTTTTTTTCTAGGATGCAGAATGACATGAAACTTCCAGCAGAACAGAGGAGAAAGTGAGTGTGCTTTCTTATATAGGTTAGGATGTTTGAAATATCTTTTAATTCAATTCTAAATGCTGTTTTTTTCTCTTTCAGCTATAAACATGCTATTGATGGGCTCTTCCGAGTATTCAGAGAAGGTAAAGGCCAAGCAGTATGTCTTATGCAGAAGCACATAGTGCTTGTCTCATTGTCTGATGTTTGACCTGGAGTCTGTCCTGCAGAGGGAGTGCGGAAGCTGTTCTCAGGAGCTACCATGGCATCCAGCAGAGGAGCCATGGTCACTGTAGGACAGGTAAGTCACAACACTCAGAGGTGTTAAACTGAAATCTGAGGTCAGCAAGGCATCACACATATAAAGTGAATCGTTTATGTGTGTGTGCTTTTATTTTTTATGCTACTTAATCCCCTCCTGGTTAATGCACTCATAGCTTCACTCCATTATTCCTCAAACAACTAATAAATAAAGACCTTTATTAGTCTTGTTAAAAGGTCTGTCAAATTCAGTGTTCCTTTAATAAGAAAACAAATGCAGCAGAAATAAATTAAAGGCACATTTGTCAATGCTGAATTTATTTCATGGATAAATGGTTGGTTCCACTTCCATTAAACAAATACATGATTTATTAATCCATCTAACCTCAGACTCACCTCACTGATTTTCAAAGCTAGCACATCCAAAAGTTTTATGCATTGATTAACTCGAGACTACAGGGGTGACCATTAAACTGTATACAAACTGAATATGCTCTAAATGATTTATAAATGTCTAATAAACAAGTGCTTTGATCATCATCAAAAAATAAAACATCTGTTAATTATGTTAAAAAGTCCACATAAGAGAGCAGTTGGTCGGTTTCTGGTCATATCTATTTTCAGAAAAACGTGAAGGTTGGTGCAAAGTAAGTTTCAAAAAAAGATTAAAAACAATGAAATAATCACAGATGTGTTTTTTTTTTTTTCCTTTTTCTTTTTTTTTTTTTTTAGCGACAGTCCAGATGCCTGAAAAAACTATAAGCACGTCAGTTATTGTAGGTATCTGTCTGTGAAGATTCTTGGTCATCCAGGTCACGATTATACCATGTTCAGTGGCACTGGCAACTAGTTCTTGAAAGACAGCAATGTCCACGTTTTGGTGAGGGAAGATCAATATTTCGAAGAAGGTGTTAACCATTCGTTTTAAACCAGCCCTCTCTGAACAGAGAAGGTGGACTACGACCCCACATCAAACACATTCAGTGCAGTTCTTTCATCACACCTGACGCAGTTCCGCAGAGTTTACAGGTCAGTCTCTAGCCAATGGGTCAGAACTGAAGAAGCCTTTCGGACGAGTGCTGAATCGTCTTCATGAACTACTAGACAGTCCAGCTACCACTGGACAGCAATTTTGGGATGTTAGTCAGGTGAAAACAAAATCACTGTGTGGGAACAACAATGCATTTTCTTGTCGGTTGCTATAACACACAAACATGGCACACAGTATAAAGGTTACAGAGAAGTTTCACGGGTGTACGCTGAACGTTAGACCAGAGTGATCATCAAACAGGTCAATCCTGAAACCAACTGACATGAAGCAGCTGACAGCGTCATATTTCACAAGTGTTGACGTGAAACAAAACTAACAGCTGCAAGTCATGATTTTGATTTTCCTGTAATGTCTAAGATTCATAATTGTTAAAACTGAATCTGGGAAGTGACATTTAGTAGTATTCATGTAGTTTGAAAAGACCAGCTTGTCACACAACATTCTTATTAAAATATTTTTCTTTTCTTCCTTTCTTATTTTTTCCACTTTTAGTTGGCGTGTTATGATCAGGCCAAGCAGCTTGTGTTGGGAACAGGAGTGATGGGAGATAACATAATGACACACTTTCTTTCCAGCTTCATTGCTGTAAGTATTAGGGTGTGTGCATGCATTGGAGACCCAACTGTATCAGGATAAAGCCTCTTTTATTTAACTGATCCAAACTGCTCCTCTTCAGGGAGGCTGTGCGACGTTCTTGTGCCAACCCCTGGATGTGCTAAAGACAAGACTGATGAACTCAAAGGGAGAGTACACTGTGAGTAGATCCTTCTTTGTTTTCTCATTTAATCCTAGCTGTCCTTTCTGTGTCTGCATCTCCTCCTTTTCTCAGGGCACATTCTAACCCAAAGTGTTTCTCCCTTCAGGGGGTAGTGCATTGCTTACGAGAGACTGCCAAGCTGGGTCCTCTTGCATTTTATAAAGTAAGTCCTGTACATTAACACAATTCAAGTGTCACTCTTTATCACTGTTCTACTGCTTGGAAATGTTATTTAATTAATTGGATGCGCTGTTATTCGCCCTTGGACTCCTTCTGTTCCCTGGCTGCAGTACCTTAATGAAGAAAAAACTGTGGCTAGGATTAATAACTTCTAGATCACAATAAACAGTAAATTAAAAGGAAAAGATCAGCTGCGAAATAAAATTAATAAAAATATTAATTATTTGCTCTTTATGTCACAGCCCTTCCTCTTCCAGGTGCTACCTATAGTAAATACATCTAATGACACTGTTATGGCCAGACAAGACAACAAACACCACAGATGTCACATTTAATAGAAGATCTTTGGTGAAAGTTCATTATAAAAAAGAATGATTTCAGAATCAAAGTATTTGGTTGACAGGCATAGTAATAGTAACCTTTTGTTTACACAGTTAATAGGAGAAAACTACTGAACAAATAATATATTGCAAAATTGTGTTGCAGGGTCTGGTCCCCGCAGGAATCCGCTTGATTCCTCACACAGTGCTCACGTTCATCTTCCTTGAACAACTCAAGAAATATTTTGGCATTCGCATCATTGCCTGAACACGCTCTGTGACCTCATCACACACAACCCCAACGGCGCCACTGTCCCTGTCATCCCTCTGCCCTTTGATTTAGAGGAAGCGAAGGGAAGGAGTAAAGCCGCTTCTCCTTTTGTGCTACCTCTCTCTCTCATTGCTACACATTAAACAGATTTTATAATCGGAAGGTATAAATACTGGAACAACCGATGAGTCCCTACATATAACTTATGATGCTAAGAAAGGCACCAGTAATTATAAAAATGATGTCATGTGGTGATTAAGACCTGACAACTTTGGGAAGATTACAAATGAGCTCTAGCAGATGAATAATGTTTTTCCATTAAATTTGCGTGTATAGTAAGTTGGTGAGAGAATGAAACGGTCACATCTGCTGACGAAATGCTGACTCTAACTAATCCTCTTGTAATTTATGTTTCAGTCTCACTTAAAGCCAACCAAGCAGTGGTCACACCGGTTTACTAACAAATGTACAGACTGTGGTTTAACACTTCATTGTTGCCACATTAGGCTGCAGTGGTGTGTATGAACAAACAGATGTACTGTAAGTTGTAATCAAACTGTGTGGCCTTGACATCAGTGTCATTTTCCAAAGAGTCGCTGTAATGTGAATCATTCCCAACAGTGGTGACAAAATGTGATGCACCCTGAGTTTTACTGGTGATTTGTTTTGCCTTCTTTTTACTTTATTGTTTTTTTTTTTAAACTGGAGATTGGTTTCATCAACTTTTACCTGATTCTCACTGTCTTCATTCCACTCCTGTTATAATTTCACAATCAAATGTATGGAGACGAGGACCAACTTTTGTTTGCAGGCAGTTTATCAGGGGGGAAACTGTGAAGCATAAAGAGCAGATTGCTGAAAGTACTTTTGGCACTAAGCTCTTAAAGTTTTCTAATGCTGTTGAAATTGTGAATGACCACTTATAGGCTCTTGAAGTTCTTATACTTTGAATGGTGGAGAACTGCTCTACAGTACAGGTGTGCATGTAGCATTTCCATCTCTTATAGTTTTATCCAGCTAGATGCATGTTGGACTCAGGAGGCACTACGGTTTTATAAGGCACTTTGCAAAAAAAAGAAAAACTGACTAACCGGAACAGAAACACATACTATACACTAAAATATGTTCTAAAGCAAAAACTGGATATGTTTGCAGACGTTTTGAGTTTAAAATGTTAATTGTTTCAAATTACACAGCACAGGTTTTGATTTGGGTTCAGAGGCCTTGTCAACTAATGTTGCCTTATATTTCTGTCCTGTAGGGGGCAGTGTAGT
The DNA here is from genome assembly GCF_033026475.1 of Channa argus. Classification (NCBI taxonomy): domain Eukaryota; kingdom Metazoa; phylum Chordata; class Actinopteri; order Anabantiformes; family Channidae; genus Channa; species Channa argus. Next base: position 21,660,214 of record NC_090199.1, on the reverse strand, counting down.
AACATGTGAAGTAACCTCTCTTATGCACCCTTATACGTCCTGCACCTTCCATCACAGGATACAGGGGAAGAAAAAAATAACAAAGAGCCACACACTCAGAGCAGAACGACTGTGTTTGCTTTATGTTCTTATAAGTTTATCAACAATATGAGCTACTGTACTGTACACACTGAAACTGGAGGGACCCACAAGTCTGTGTGAATTTGTATTTTGTAGCCAAATGACTAATAATTTTCGAATTAAAATACTAATTTAAATCAGTCTCTCTCTGTCCTGCGTGTCTATTGTAATACAGTGTTTGAGGCTATAAACTATTATTATGGTAGTCCATCGAATTGTTGTGAATCACACAACATTTCCATAATTATTCTTTTGATAATTTCATAAATCATCTGCAGCCCCTCTGGCCTCTATTAACTCCACAGTATAAAACAAACAGAGTGGTGTTTGTGTTTCAAATTTCTGCTGCCACAGACTCAATATAAAAAAGATGGTCTCTGTGACCCTCAGGATTTCCCCTCATCAGGAAATAGTTTGATGTTCACACCAGTAGAGATCAGTACTGCAGAATTACAGGCTCCTGCACTATGAGGCAGGACCCCATCTACAGTTAAGTGGTAGTATCAGCTGTAATGACTTATGATTCTGTTCCTCAGCCTAAAAGGACATAGCCATCTGTAAAACTATTAATATCATCCATCTCATGCAAGGCATGACATAACATGACATCACATGTATTAGTGGGAATTTAGGAGCCTCGGCATCCACTGTGCTGTTTTTATATGGTGCCTGGCTGTGTGCACAGTGATTACAACAGTCATGCTGTTGTTCCTGATTTTAGGAGGAGCCATTATGCTATCAGACACAACCATTAACAACAAATCTTGTTTGGTGTCTATAAACACTGCGTCTGGAGTTTTTGCAGCTCATAAGCTGCAATTCTAATTTGTACAATCAACTAAACATATGAATTCAAGATTTGATTATTTTGATGAAAAGATGGGGTTTAGTTTATTTTTGTAGGATAATCAATACTATCAGCAACAGACCAGGGATTCGGGGTGTGACAACTAATTTTCATTAATTTTTATTAGTTTTAACTAATTGTTGTATTTACTGTTGGCTATGTTGTGTTGTGCTTCAAGAAAACATTTGCATCCTTACATTTCATAGTTTTGGGAAATAATAATTATTTATTTATTTTTGTCCTTTATGCTTATCCCGTGAGTTCAGGGTCGTCGTAGCGGATCATTGTCCGCATTATGATTTGGCACAGTTTTTACTGCCGGATGCCCTTCCTGATGCAACCCTCCCCAATTTCTACCGGGCTTGGACCAGCACTGCACAGCTGGGGAGGGGAATGGGCTGTTAGGGATTCAGTGTCTTGCCCAGAGACACTTCAACATATAACCCTGTGGTCCATGGATGACTGCCTTTACCAACTGAGCTACAGCCACCCCTTGGGAAATAAAAATCATATTAAGACTAAGAAGAAGAACACTACTTGCAATTAATCAGCTCATATACCCTTGTGGTTAAGCAACTCTCACATCATGCTGAGGTTTACTCATAACACTGGTAGGATTGGGAGGACTATGAGTAAAGTGAATTGCCACTTTACTGGCAAGTGTGGGATTGTAGTTGCAGTTGAGTTTAATCTGAACATGAACAAGGTCTCAGACCTGTGATATGATGTGATGTGACAGTGTTCCCTTTTGGTAGGTGAATTATCACCGAACTGTGCAAGTTCTTACAGCTCATCAGAACTGTGATCAGAAACACTGTGGCTTCTTTTGATTTCGCAACCGGCAACTTTAAAGTTTTGTTTCATTTTCACCGGACTCCTATCCCCCTGAGCACCTTCTACAGCGAACAGATAGACTTGCTGGTGCACACGGTCGAGGATTTAGTAGCTGTTAAGTCAGATGCTTCCGTTAGGAATTCGGAGATCAAAACGCTCACCGTATCAGTAACAAGCAACAATTCTAATATTGCTTTGGATCTGTTCAGTGTTTCATAGACACGTGCTCGTCACTGAAGACAAGAATATAAAGAACAATTAAGAAAACGGGGTAAAAGCTTTTTGGAACAATTTATAATTTTTTCCTCTCTTTTCATTTAAATACTTAAATCCTCTCAATTGCCCCCCAAATACCTCTAAATACTCAAATTCCCATCAAATTCAATTTGAATCTGCAGAGAGATTTTATCTAATTGACATAAAATCCATGAACCGCAGGTGCCCATTGCTGTCTAGTTCTGTAATTGTGATGGAAATAAAATTTTTGGACCTCTCAGCTGAGACAAAGATACAAATGACCAGGTGTTGGTTAAACTGTGGTCTGATTGAAAAGATCATTTTAAGTAGTTCTCAAAAGTGTTAAATAAACATAATCTTCAAAGAAATGTTGTAGAATACACACTAGTGAAGGGCAGAACACACAATAACAAATGTGGTTATGTCGTAAAAGCAAAGAGAAGGCAGAAAGAGACCAGATTATCAAATTAAAACAGTAAGTGGGACAATAATTGTAGATCCATCATTGTGTCAATGATCTCTGAAGATATAAAAACTGCTCTTTTGCATAAAATTTTATAAAAAATTCAGTACCTGACTATCAGACAGGGGCTCTTAAAAAGTCTTTCATTTTAATACGCTTTGACTGGAGGAAATAGTTTCAGGAGAAATACAAACATTCGTGCAGTGAGAAAAAAATCAGTGCCAATCTCAGCACAACATGGCCATAATTTGGCCCAAATAACATTGACGATTGGGTTTTAATGTTAATTCTGTGTTTTGGATATAGAAATTGTCTTCCCGAATGTGAACAGGGAACAACAGTTTATTTCATGAGCAAAATTATAGTTTGTACGTGCAGAACTAATAACCCAGCCTCAGTTCTGTTATACATTCTGTGCTGATTTATCACTAATATTCTGCCACTGGCAACAACATTTGGCTCAAACCCTATGTACCAACCTCAGGTTTTGTGCTTAGATTATTTATACTGTAGTTTGTGTTTTAATTAAATTATTTATAATATATACTATATATTGCATTACCATATTTGGGGTTTTACTGTGGCAGCTGCAGAGCAGAGAAGCAGAGTGATTCCAGAGCATCTTCACTTTGCAGTGCACACTGCGCTGGTAAAGAAGTTTCCTACATACTTCAGAGTAAATGACACAGATTTCCTCAGGTAAGAATTAGATACATGTGTATCCTCATGGAGTGAAGGATACACTCAGTTTATCCACTGTTACTCTGCAGTTACCAGATGCTTCCTCCTCCCACTCTCACTCCCCTACAGCTCAGTCCCTCTGATAACATCTCCTAGTGTATATACATATCTGTTAGTCGCTTGCATTTGCTAGATTTTCTGTACAACATGGCTCCAACCTTCTTTTCTGTCTCTCATGTTCTTGTGTGTTTTTGGTCTTGGTCTTGGTTTTGAACCTTGTTTTTTTGCCTTATTTCCTTTGTAAATTTGTATGGAGGCAGTACTAGAAGGGTTTTGTTAATGGGACTAGATGTGGTTTTAGTATTATATGATGGGGCTAAAGGAAAAGTTTAAATTAATAAATAGAGTATACCAATACATGACATTTGAAAACCTGTTTAAAGTACCATTCACAGGCCAACAGTAGCCCATTCTGCATGTAGATCTAGTGAAGGAGGCTACCATTTGCAAAAGAATAATAATCACATATATAAAAGGAAAACAATAATCAGCACACTGACATTTGTAGAAAGTTAAGGGTTATAGTGCAGGAACCAATAGCCGCACTGAAGCTTATGTTCAGGTCAGACCTCAACATGACATCTGTCACAATAAGAACTGTTGGTTTGCTCCAGGAGGAGAGAGAGAGAGTTTCTTCAGTTCAGCATCCTTTAACATAAGACGACATAGAAAAATAACCAGCTGTCTGTTAAAAAACGTAGGTCCATTGGTTATTTTATGCTATGACACCTTTGTCATAGCATAACAACACATTAGGCTGGTTGTTCCTTAATCATTAGAAGTAACAATGTCCAGTGAGAGAATATATAATGTTATACATTATAAAATAATTAAAATTATATCTGTGCAAAAGTTTGCAGCAATTTATTGAGAATTAGGAGCAAAATAATAAGTATAAATGGCTGTTTACATTGAGAAGTCATCACTTGACATTTACTTTTAATTTTTTTTTAATTATCAAAAGTATGTATAGACAACGAAAGAGGGAAGCTGCACAGTCAACATGCAGCAAGATTGGGGATGTGCTGAGCGTTACTCACTTTACCCATGGTCATGGTAGTAATTTACCTAAAAGCAGCTCAGTTGGGATCTCTACATTAGCTCGAGTTTTGTCCAGTGGCATTGTTGAAGAATCAAAGTCTGTCTGTTGTAGTACAGGATGCAGTAAACATTGAGAGTACTGGTCATATTGTAAATGAAGTTGTAGGCCACTGAGTGCATACTGTACAGGCTGAGTAACATGTAAGCTTGCGCTGCTTGATTGCTATGGTAACTGGGGGGGGGGGGGGGGGGGCTTTTGCACCAGAGAATTGAGGCAAACAAGGCGAACAGGATAAAGATGATTTTGTATTTCACCCATTAGATGATTCTTGGAGAGGCTTCTGAAATTCTTGGTGGGGCCCCACCCTGACACCACCTATGATGGACTGTCTACTTGCCTACATACTGTATGACTGGTGTTTGTCCTTTGACCACATTTTTGCCTCTGCCCTACCTTTTCACTTAAGCCAATAAAGATAAACAGTTAACATTTACACCTGAGTTTGTGAGATGTGATCTGAAGTGTGATAGCCCCTGTAATAGGTATGAATTACACCAATCACATAAATAAAACCATATTTCACTTTTATGTGTGAAAGATTTTACACTGCAAAGAATCAGGCGTATCAGAAAAGCACATACATGGAAAGACGGAAATAAAATTACAGACACAAACAAATTTAAAATAGCAGATGTTTTTTACAGAACAGAGTGTTAGATGTCTGTATATACTGTAACTTATTATTTACAGTAATATTTCTCTGTCTCTCTTATACACCCTCTAACCAGAACACAGACTTCACCTCACTTCACCACCTGATTTCATTGTAACCAAGAAGACTGATGCTTCTGCCAACAACTCTATTATAAAATGGATGTACAACAGGAAGGAAATTCTCTATCAGACAACCACATTACATATCTGCTATGAGGAAAATCTGAATGAACATAACTCACTCTCCTACTGCAGGATTTAGTCAGTGATGACAGTGGGCTGTTTGTATGTTTGGAGGCATACAGGTGGGTGGTTGACAGAGTGAGATCTCCTCTGATCCATGGAGCTGAGATAAATGTGTAACAGGCTTTTGTGGTTTATAACATGGGAAATAATCTTTCTTGAGCAGCCTTAAACACTGAATGTTGTCCGAATCAAAACTGACTGTCAGTGGCTTTGATTACCTGTCATATCTTGTGTGACAGTGTGTGTGTATGTGTGTCTGTGTGTGGGGGTGGTGGTGAGTAAGCGCGATGCTGGAAAAAAAGATGTGTTACATCCATGAGCATATGTCTGTGTGAAAAGATATGGAGGTCTGCTCTATGAATGCATTCTGGCTTCAATTAACTTTCTGTGTTCAGTGTAATTGAAGTGATGTGTCTTTTAATACATACAATGTGAAACTTCCATCAATACCTTTATAACATGCTTTCACGTCCTCCAGTAATGGATGTGAGGTGTGCCAGGGGAAATGTAGACTTGTTGTTACACTTCTTACTGGACTTGCAAGTGATACTGGATATAACTATTAAACCATCTTTCTTAAAAATATAGTGAGAGATCAGAATTTGCCAGCTAGAAAAGAGAAAAGAGAAGCAAGAAGCATCGTTTGTTTGCATGCACTCATGTGATGAGTCTCAGTCATGCCTGATTTGTTTTAAATTAATTTTGTTTACATTTAAAAAATATTTGAAAAGTATTAAATGCTTCTTTGAAACCATGATACCCTCGATTAAAACATTTTATTTCCATGACAGAGGCCTCATGAAGTACTAATTTCAGCGCTTTATTTTTTATTCATTCTGTGTATCTAAGGAAAGGGCATCACAAATTGCAGTTGCATTTCAAACACTTTTCAGTCCCCTTGCTTTGACATTATCAGAGGCGTTGCACACAAAATCTGAGCCCCATGCAGCCACAGTGGGCCCCTCTTATATATCCATTATTTCCCCTCGTTATATAATTAAATCAAATAATCTAGGTTAAGCTGGACACCTTACTGTATTTCTTAGTAAAAAACAGCTGAATAATGCTTCACTGCACAATTACAGTAAGTGCTAACCCAGTCTGTTTCAAAACAGAGGCAGGCCTTTGGTCATACATGATGTGCAGACACATGACAACATTTGAATTTGGAAATCTACATGTAAAGGCAAAATCTAGCCATGTACAATAATGTGGATACAAACAAATCACTAAATGCAGTGTTTCTCTATTAAACAGTAAACCACCTATATTATCTGTGCTAACCATGTTAAATAAAAATACTAAACCATTATGGGACAATGATAGCAAGATGTGTCCACACAATTCTCTCTCTCTCTGGGTCAACAGTTTCTTTCCCTCTGATCTTTTTCTCTCTTCTTTTTCTTTGTTGTTTTGCTTGACCCATCTAAATTCTGAGTTGAGTGAGGCTGGCACATTCGTATGTAACTTACTGAGAGACTGTGTCCATTAACACCTTCTAGAAAGTGTGTGTGTTTGCCCATGTGTCTGTGCGTCTGTACCCTCTAGTATGAATTAATCTTTAATCTTATGCAATTGAAGTGAGGATATTGATTGAAAAAATATTGATTAAACAAAGTACATGTCTCTGAAGCATAACCAGAGTTATGTTGTTATTTCCATCCCATCAGTTGCAGACACATACAGGATCTCTGCAGAAGTTCCTACTGTCACATATAAATAAATCAATACATAAAGAAAATCAAATTCCACCCTTTATTTTTGAATGGACCTTTTATTCCTTTATTGTGCCAGTTGTTTTGTATTAATCAGTCAAGCCATACAAATTGGGGGCGGCTGTAGCTTAGTTGTTAAGGCAGTCGTCCATGGACCAAAGGGGCAGTGGTTTAATCCCTGGTCCCAGCTATATGTGAGAGTGTCTCTGGGCAGTGTCTCTGTCTCCGAACCCCTAACAGCCCATTCCTATCCCCAGCTGTGGGGAGCCAGTCCAAGCCTGGTAGAAATTGGGGGGGGTTGTTAGGAAGGACATCTGGCATACAAGCTGTGCCAAATCCACATGTGGAGAATGATCTGCTGTGGCAACACTGAACTCACGGGATAAGCCGTGAGTTCACGGTCGCAAAACAAATTTACAACCTTTTTTAAATTGTGACTCTGTCATGTTGTTTGAATGTTATATTCAGCAATGTAAATCTTATAAGTTTGTCATGAAACATGATGAAAACAATTACTTTTAATCCTATTTCTACGGCTTTGCAGCCCTGACTGAGATAGACTGGAGACCTGTCCAGGGTGGACCCCTCCTCTTGCGCGACAACAGCTGGGATAGCCTCCTCCCTCGACCTCCAACAGGAGAAACAGTTACAGATAATGAATGGATAGATGAATATTTTAATATACAACAGGCAACTTATAAAACCATCAAATCTACAAGAATTTAAGAGTCACTAATGAACCCAACAGTCTGGTCTGTAGGAGGAAACTGGTGGAAACCCACGCAGCTGGAGGGTGGAATCGAACTGTGGACTTTTTGTAAGGCAGCAGACATTAACGTTGGTGTGTCACCACTGATGATTCTTAACATATTTATTATAACAAAGACACATCAATGGTGATGATCCTTTCAAGGTTCTTGTTAAGTTGTGATAAGGCTCAAGGGCAGACTCCTCACTGTTATCACACCCAGATACTGACTTTCTCATAAAGAGAACTTGCTACACGACAGCGACAAGGCAGAATCAGAGATAGATGTAGAAAGAACAGAGCTGATAGCATCTAATCTGAGATCAGATTTTATTTAAGAGCACTGCCCCAGACTCAAGATCAATGAATTCCCATTTACACCTCCATGCCCTGGCCCCTGAAGCATTTTGTGATTCGTATTTAAAGGCTGTGACAGTCATTTGGCCTCATCATCACAAGGTCCCACTATGCTATTACAACAATCGGCCACAACATTAAGACCACCTGTTTAATATGGTGTAGGTCTCCCTTGTGCAGCTAAAACAAGTCTGACTTGTGGAGGCATGGATTCCACAAGAAGGTGTCAACGCCATTGTGTCCTATGACTCCAGTAAGTAATGACTTATAGGTCCATAGATGAGGTTCGGGATGTGCCTGCGTTTTGAGAATCTTGAGGTCAAGAAAATAGCCTGAACACTTTGTTCTTCACGAGCTTTCCAATCTATTTTTGAACTGTGAAACCTGGGCACCCATCTCCCTGTTTTCCACTTATGGAAGGTACTGACAAGTGTATTAATGTTTCTGTCATTTTCATACTATGTCCCAGTCGTCCAGTCATCCCAACTTGGTCCTTGTCAAAGTCACCCAGATGCTCAGTCATGCTCATTGTTCCTACTTTAAGCTTTAAGAGCCAATAGCTCACATTCACAAGATATCCCACCTTGGACAGGAGCAAGTGTAATGAGATAATCAACATTATCCTGTTCTCTGTCAGCGGTTTCAGTGTTGTAGTTGATGAACTTTACATTGCATTTATTATTTGCCACGAGCATTTATCATAGATATTATTTTGTCTAAAGACAGAGCTTTTTTCTGGGTCTTTTTAACTGACTTCAATTCAACTGCATTTTGCAGAAAACCTATGTTTACACAAGAATCCAACCCTGCAATTCGATTTGTCAGGTCAGACAGCTTTGTAATGAATCTCAATGTCTTCCACTTGTTTGGAGCAAGTAGAAACAAAGGTCATCACAACCAAATTGTTAATTTAAATTGTGTGTTGCTTTGTGTTTGTGCTTTAACATCTAATTTAATAAAGACAAATCTGTGAAATGTAAAATGCAAATTCTTAAAATTGCTACGGACAAATTCATCAGATTGAATCATATCCTATTGCAAAATGTTATTTTGCAAAAGTTTAATCAGGTGGAGTGCTTCATTCATCCCTACTGCCCCTTACGTGACATGCCTCATAGCTCTATTCATTTCTTTTCTTCTTTCAATCATGATTTTAACAACCACTCCAACCAACTCCATTCTGATCAACATCAGCAACGCCAACATATGGCCACCACACCATCCCCTACCACTATCAAGACTGCCGACAGACAGGTTAATAGGTCTTAATAAGTAGGTGTGTGAGTATTGTCTGTCTGTGTATGTCTTTTGGTGTCAGACCTGACATAGTCTGACAACCTGCCCACGGGGTACCCTGCCTCTCATCCAATGACAGCTGGGATCGGCTCCAGCCCCCCATGACCATTAACAAGAGAACATGAAAAGATGGCGCATGGACGGATTTTCAAGAGTTGAAAGCTGTGCAATTTTACTAATACAGTTCTAATTTCTCAGTAGTGTTTGCAAACATAAAAATAGATTAGAAACTGAAACACTTGTTGACTTTTGCATTAAATGAAAAGTTGGCAAGTTTCATGTTGGCATTTAAAAATATATATATGATTGTTATTCTGTTGGCTGAGCATCTTATGATACTAATCATTCAGGTTAGAGATCTGAAAGTCACACACTAGTCAGAAAATAGAAGACAAACAAATGGAGTTTTCAGTATCATTTCCCTCATGAATCTCATTGCTTTATCAGCATGTGGGCTTTCTGATACAAGGCTACCTTTGCTTTTATCATTCAGCCATCTCTTCACCTACCCATAGGGGAATTCTTTTGGAATTGAAACCAAACATACCATCCTTACTTAGACAATCTTTCTTAAAAACCTTTTGTGAAAATAAGCTTTGGACAGAGGTGCTGTTATAGATTGCTGTGAGCCAACACAGAGATATTCCCTTCTGAAGCTTTTTGAGGCTTGTCCTTCTAATCGATCAGAGGACACCAATGTCAGGGGTGGGAGCTCATGGCCGTCAATCAATATATAATTGCCTTTCAGGTCTACTGCTTCAGACTTGCTTTGAATGACTAAGAGGCTATTCTATAGCATTAGCCGAGACACGCTGATTGGACACAAAAAAGACAAAGCAAAAGAAAGCAACAAATTGATATCCGGTGTGCTCTTTTTTTGGTAATATTTCTAAGGTTTGGTATCATTTTTATTTATTATATTGGTATAATGATTAACACCTGAAGCTCTGAGGTTTTTCTGGCACATGGCGGTGAGTCCTTGCTACCTCTGATCCAGCTACACATCGTGGGTTGCTGCTAAAACTTTTCTGCTTACTATAAACTTGGTATGCAGCTAAACAATGTAGACTGTATTTTCAAAAGGCAACAACTGCAACAAGCCAATGTATTGTCTATATATTGTTATATCAAATGTTGCCAATTAGAACCAAACAGAATAAGATTGATCTGTCCAGTGTTGAAGAGTTGAATCAATCCTAACTTGGATATCTGTGAAATTGGCTGCTTTACTGTTTCTCTCACTGTACTTTCTGTAGTTGCCATGGTCACAAAAAGAGCCACAGCAAGTTGAAAAAGTTCAACCATTATGAACTCTACAGCATTGGCAAACAGCAGTGCACATTCATTAAAACTGCCCTCTCTCTTTTTCCCAAGTCCACTGACATTGGGCAGCACAATTACAGCCATGTTTTAGTGAAATCAGCATTCAGTGGTTTCATAGCATCTTTATAGCTTAGACAGACATGTCAACTGCTGCATTGGTGCATGTCACCTGAGAATGACAACTTGACTTTACTTTACTGAGAGACACTTACAGTTGTAACATGCTTTATTTTGTACCTTTCTAATGCAATGAAAGTAAACTCAGACATGTACGAATACACCAGCTGCTATATCCAAACCTTATGTGTTATGAGATGTGCCAGAAGTTGTTTTGGATGCTTTAAACTTTCAAGCTTAGACAAAATTTTAAAAATGCTCCGAAAAAAAATTGCTAAAAAGGCTCCGTACAAGTCTATTACAAAATATTTGAAAGGTTAAAGTTATGACAAAGAAAATCCTACTTTTATTTCAAATTACTTTGTATTGTAAAGAGACCACCGCTAGGCTCCATGAGTCACTAAGAAACTGTCACATTCAGTTCAAATTAGCTGCCGGGCTATGTAAAACTAACCGCATTTAGTATTTATCCGACAGGAAAATGAAAGGTTGACATTTCATAATAAAAACATGGACTACTCTGAGGAAATAAAATGCACAGACAAATATTCTCGGCCATTATGGAGCAAATAGATATCCCTTTCATGCCTTAATGCTCTGTTTTGATGGTGATAATCTCTAAAAACTGTAAAATCTGTAATACTTTTTTTCTGCAAACCTTATTGTTATATCTTTATGAGTTGTTCTATCTATATATCTATTAATTAGCAAGTTGTGAGCCCCTAGTGCCAGGTCAATATGATTAACATAGCATTCATGTTTTTATCATTGCAAGCTGGCTATAACACTGTGTTCAAAAAAGTCCTGTGGCTACTTAATGTCAATACAATTGACTAAATATCTGCATACAGAACAGCCTTAAATTCAAACAGTGAAGACTTAAACACACTCACTCACTCACAGACACACACACACACGCTCGCGCACACACACACACACACACACACACACACACACACACACACACACACACAGGGAGAGAGAGAGAGAGCGAGAGCGAGATGGTACTTCATGCACAGCTCTTGCACACGTATAAACTTTGGAGTTGAGTTTTATTTTGAAACTTTACGCCGGAAGTTGCCGTTTAGGTTGATGTAGTTTAACAGACGCGCCGCCGAGTGCCACCCGCGGAGCAGTCCGCTTCTGTCGTCCGACGCACTTGACTCCGCTCTGCAACAGGAGCGAGTTTTCATTTAAAAGTGTTTTATAGACTTTTAAAGAGAAACAAACCAAAAGCAACTTGTCCTATAACTGCACAACGACAAATCTTAGAAGTCTCGTTTTTTTTTTTCCCTGTGCCATTTATTGTTTCTTCCTCCATCCTCAACGCGGACACGTTTTCTGCGCCCTGTCTCTGGACTGTACCTGCGATGATGGGCCCGGGCGGGAGATGAACAGCGGGCGGTGTGGGGGTGTCAGAGGAGCAAGAGGAGGTCTGGACTCAAAGGTAAAAAGAATTTTCATCATGTTTCATCTTTACGGTTTCGGTTTGCAGATAGAACTTTTTTATGTGACTATGCTTGGACGTCATGTCTGGAGATTCGCAGTCGTCCAGTGTGAAAGTGGTGACAGCTCGACTTGTTGGTGATTTAGGTTTCACCTCCGGTGCAAATGACAAGCTGAATGAGCTATTTGGATAAGGAGTGTCCTCTAAAACTCTGAGCCAAGTTACCACCAGATATTACTTTATTAAAAACAATGCGTGGAGTTGATACTCTTCGTCCTCCTGTGCTCTTTACACAGTTTTATTCTGGACTCGGTTCTCTGCAGTGTTTGAGGACGTGTGAGTCCATCAGTAGCATGATAGAAGTGGACATCACCAGATTTTGTCATCCCAAAGCTTGAATGTGTTCACAAAACAGCTCGCTGTCACTATCTGTGCTACTGTGCAGTGTGTTATATTACCTTTAAAATTCAAGTATTTTGTGTGTGTGTGTGTGTGTGTGTGTGTGTGTGTGTTTGAGACTGCCGGTTTGATTTTGAGGAGCTGGATGATCTGGGCTATGTATGTGTGTTGGCTTATGTTGAAAGAACTGGTGAACTCAGTGGAAATGCAGTCTACCTTGACACTGTCTTTTCTGGCAGCTTCCTCCACAGAGAAGTTGACCCTTAAAACTCCTGTCTGCTTTCAAACTGGATGAGATGGTCATTATTGAAACTTGTGTCCAGGAAACCTAATTAATTTGTCCATGCTGATTTCTAGATTGTGCTCTTCTGTCTTTGGTCACAAAAATTACCTGAGTTTTCTTCTGGTATTCAAAGCCTTTCTCTCCCTGTGTCCCTTTGTTCCCATCTGTGTTTACTTTCACTCTCCAAGAGGTAATATCCTAAGTTTTCCTGCTCGAGGGCTCAGTGGTTCCCCCCAGATGTCAGACAACTCTTTTGTTGTAGTAGGAGGGCCAGAGATTGGATTTGCACAGTCAGAAAGGGCCGGTGAACATAAAGGGGACATTAAGAAAGGCCACATATTGATTTGCAGATGCTCGTCTTCAAACATCGAAGCAGATGAATTCAGCCAACGCCTTTGTCTACTGAATTCTTTTTCTTCACACGATCACTGAGAAGTTTCACCAGCTAAACTTTTTTTTACCAGTCAATAAACCGAAAAGGACAAAGATTGACGAGGTACGTTTCATTCAGCAGTCTGTGTGGGCCTGTAATATTATGGATCCAGTTATGTATTTCACAGTGAGAAACATGTTAAGGAAGGTGAGCTTGAATCTGCACAGTATCTGACAGTTCTAGTCTGTCTATCTACAACACATGTATTTGCAAATGCCAAATTGTTGTGATGCATCCTGCTCTATTCTGTCCTGCTCCTTGTCACATTTTCAATCAAACCTTTTGAACGGGAGACACAGAAGCTGACAAACAAAACTGGGACATATAACTGGGACTGCTTGCTCTCTGGAATGGCACATGGCAGCTACTGTTCCTTAATTTGTTCTTCTGTCTGCATGACAGCAACATTGTGTGGGCTTCAGTGATGCATGTCAAATGATGTGATGGTTGGCAATGCAACCAGAGTGTATTATTTTCCTGGGAAGACTCGCTACAATGAGGGGAAGGGAAGTTTGACTGAACTTCAGGCTACACAAACATACAAACAGCAGTTTAGGTTTTTGGCTATTCCATAAAGACGACTCAGAATCAGAGTCAAATAAGAGTCTCCAACCACGATACCAACTATGTGACGCTGTGCTTAGTGGTCTTACAATATCTGTCTAAATGTCTCAATGACTATACGTAAAGGATACATAAACCTTAAACAGCCGAAAAAGTAATAGAATAATAGATGATAGCACATATATAATACAAAAAAATGACTTTAGGTTACTGCTGTTGTTTGCAGGGAAACCTGGGTTTGAATTAGAGTGACTAGTAGGAGGTTGGGGTTGTGTGGTGTCCGCTGCATTGTAATGAAGCTGACTCTAATACTCAGACCAGACCTGTGGTTTTAGAAGCAATAACATTGCATCTGTTTCAATAAGAACCTCTCAGGAGGAGAAAGAGTTGGCAGGGTGGCCTCTAAAAGACATTAGGGGGAAAATAGGGACATAAGACACAAAAATCTATTTTAAAAAAGATTATTTGTTTTGAATTAATTAGTCATTGCATGAAAAAAATAGCTGCATAAAGAGTCTTTAGGCTGCAAAAATGAATGTGAAGGCACTGAGCTCTACTCAAGCTGAACTAACGCCAAATTCTTGTACATATATTATAGTACTGTATAGATCAGGGCTATCAATTTTGTGATTACTTCTTAGTAATCACATATTTTATCTATTCAGAATTTGTTTTAAAGGGAACTTTTTCAAGTTTTAATGATCTTTTCATGAGTGGACAGATGGACAGTGCACTTGGTGAAGCTAATGAAGTGAAAACTGAGTAAATATTTATTAATTTCGACCACAGCAAAGTTTCATATAATATGTCCTTTATACATTTGTCTACTTACCAATACTGGTACAGCTGGTAGAGGCAGGGGGCTGGTTTATTGTGCAGGCGGCTAAAAGAGTCCACCAGAACTTGCTCAATTATTAAGGTATGTGACAAATCATGCTAAATAGTTATCATAACATACAGACTGCTATTGTTTGGCATATTCATAGCAATCAGTGATTAGACAAACTCACTATAGTTAACAAGTATGCATCACTGCAACAAGTGGGCATCACTGTTTCTCATTTATGATTGTTTGATTGGTGTTTTAATTACGCACTGAGTTGTTTTTGCATTAAACGATACTGTGTGTGTGTTTGTGTGTGTGTGTGTGTGTGTGTGTGTGTATGTGTAGAAACTGTCTTGCCCTCTATTACACAGACATAGACAGTGGAAAAACTGCAGCAGAAACATAACAACTTACCTTCATGTCTGTTAATCTGTCACTCAATGAACTCTTTGAGTGCAATTAGAATGCTGAGAATCAGTCAGCATTCCTACTCAGAGTCACTCACTCTGATGAGCTCTGTACAGGTGAGGCAACAGGTCATTATAAAAGAATGGCGTCAAACTAAATGAGTGGCATTAAAAGGATTTAGCATTAACGGGTTATTAATGCGTTAACATCGACAGCCCTATCATAGACACATATAATAACACATGAAAAATAAACGCTTCTTGGTGGGGCTCCTGTAATTCTTGGTAGGTTTAAATCCTCATCTAGGCCCCCCGGTGCCGCCTGGGCTATAGGGAGGTAGCATCAAGGCTGGTGATACCAACAGACTGAACAGGCTGGTTAGAAAGGCAAAATCTGGTATTCGACAGTCTGCAGGCTGTGGCAGAGAGGAGGATCATGGAAAAGATCAAAGATCATCCTTGACAATCTCTTTCACAAGCTCATTCAGCGACAGACTAAATCCAGCAAAGGGCAAGATTTGGTACTTCCACACTTACACTTGTGCCGACTGCCATCAGATTGTGACACAGGATCTGTATATCATTTTTATCAATCACATGCACATACAAAAAAAAACACAATTTCCCACATTGCACACACAAAGCTCATTTTCAGTCACCAGAGCTTTGGTCTATAATGAGTTATCTACACCATCTGTGGCCCAGTAACATGCTCCCCATATAAATACATACACCTGAGCTCTGGCCCTCATTTTCTAATTTTACACTGAATTGTAAAGCTGATGTTACTAACTCACTCTCGCCCATACTTGATTTGACAGTACAGTAATGTGTAATTGATCCTCTGGACTACTTTACATAAATATTAAAAGTCATCAACATATTATAGTGTATATAAATGTCATATTCCTTAAAACCGCTATTTGAAACCTTATTTATTCTAATATGCACAGTGGTGCTGTAACTTTTTCTTAGAGATCAATAAAATATTATCTTTTGATTAGATAACATAAACAGTGCACCCTATTTCAAAGCAGTACAGTACGCGTTAAAACCAAAGCCCATAATCTAATGATTGAAACCATCCAATTATTGTTGTAATATTTCATTTTGGATCCAAACTGGTGGACTGACTTTTTGTACATAAATACACAACAACAGTTCAGCTAAAAATAACCATTAAGTAAAAAAGACACACAACCTTAATTCCAAGTAAGTTAGGAGGATGTGTAAAACATAAATAAAAACAGAATGGAGTGATTTGTGAATTTCATCAAACCATATTTTATTCACAAGAAATTGAAACAATATTTTAGATGTTGAAACTGAGAAATTTGACCATTTCATGGAAAATATTATTATGCCTCTCAAATGTAACGACGGGCAGAGGTTTACCAATCTGTGACAAACAGATTGTGGAACAATTTCAGAAAAATGTTCCTCAATTTAAAACTGAGAACACTGATCCCACCATCTACAGTATATATTCTCTGAGAGCACTGCATTAAACACAGGCATGATTCTCCATTGGACATCACTGCATAGGCCCAGAAACATAGTTCACTGTGGAATCCACAAATGTATGTTAAAGCTGTATCATGCAAAGAAGAAGCCATATGTGAACATGATCCAGAAACGCCACCTTGTTCTCTGGACCAAAGCTTATATAAAATGTTTTGAGGCAAAATGGAAAACTGTTCTGTGGCTAGATAAATCAAAATTTTAAATTGTTTTTGAAAACCATGGATGCTGAGGAGAGGGACCATCCAGCTTGTTATCAGTAAACAGTTCAAAAGCCTGCATCTCTGATGGTATGGGGATGCATTAGTGCCTATAGCGTCGGCATCTTACACATCTGGAAAGGCACCAAGAGCATGGCTTCACACGAGAAGAGTCCTGCAACAAAGGCCCAGGACTGTTGAGCAGCTAGAATCCTGCATCACACAAGAATGGGACAACATTCCTCCCCTAAACTCCAGAAACTGGTCTCCTTACTTCCCAGATATTTACAGACAGTTGTTAAAAGAAGAGGGGGTGCTGCACAATAGTAAAAATCACCCCCTTCCAACTTTGTTGAGATGTGGTGCTGCCATCAAATTCAAATTCAGAAATCTTCCATGAAATGGTAAAATCTCTCGGCTCTGTTTATGTTCTGTTTAACATCTGTTTGTGTTCTACTGTGAATAAAATATATTTTAAGATTTTCTACTGCAGAGATCATTGCATTCTGTTTTTATTTTCGTATCCCAACTATTTGGAATTGGGGTTGTACATTTTCCCAGATCTCAGTTTAATATACCCAGCTAAAGGTTACCTGTAAAGGTTTCAGACACTAGTAGCACAAGTAGCACAATCTGCCACTGTTTTTTATCATATTCCATTGATTTCTTTCCAAAGAGATGATGGTAGTAATGTGCATTCTACATTTACAATATACAATTTAAAATATAAAAAACATATCTAAAATATCCAATTGAGCTTTATAATGATATATTGTACTGAAGGATACACACAAATATGTTTTGGTGAGAAACAATGCAAAAACGACAAATGTTTACACAAAGACTCCACAGGGTCCCTTTAACTCAGTCCAGAAAATCCATTTTTATAGAATCTGCGAACATCAGCAAACCTGGAGCCAAGCACTTTGGTAGCATTACAATTCTGATAAAAACCTTTGGGACATGTTTGTGGTTAGATTACTGCCCACAAACATTCAGTTTATCACACGAGCATCATTAAGTCTCACTGACAAGGAGAAAACACTTTTATAAATGTATCAATGCTAATGTCACCCATGAAATAGTTTACAACAATGCTGGTGTTAGTGAGCTGGAAATTTTAATTAAAACTTAAATTGCTTCATTCTAGATGCAAGTTCTTGTTTAAATGAGTCAATAAACAAATGAATTGTAAAACCATCAATGGCTGGAAGGTGTTGTCTGATGTTTGCTTCAATTCCTTGGTGCCTGGATGATCTACTCTCTGATTTTTATTCAGGGATGCAAGCTTCACATAGGGATGATCTAAACACACACACGCACACACACACACACACACACACACACACACACACACACACACACACACACACACACACACACACACACACACACACACACAAAGATATTTCAATGGTGAGCTGAACAGAAGGATATCACATTTATTGTCTCTTTTTATCTATTGTATCACACAAAGCTGTTAAAGGCTTGAGATGTGATACTATATATTGACGAATGAAAGGCGAAGCCGACAGTGGCTACCACCCATGTCTTCGATGCCTTCAAGCATATCATATCAAGTGCACAGGTGCGAGCCGAGTGGCAGCCTGTTGCAGTTGCTCTTCTTCCTTTGGTGTAGTTCTTTTAATTTACTCTTTCTATTCGCATTTCATAGTATAGTTAAGTTAGTAGTTTTTTTGTTTTTATCATTGGTTACCTTTTTCTGCTTCAAGGTAACCAGCAACACAGCAACAACTGTATGGAGCTAGAGCCGACTCATTTGTTTACAGTCGGGAATAGCTTATCAGGTTGCAGCAGGCCTGCACCGTGAATTTTCAGTTTTGTTTGGACTTTAAACATCCCAAATAAAATAGGCAAAACAGCAAGAGGTCGCCAAGCTGGTGAATAGCGGCGCGGTGAAAATGAAAGCAGGTGAGCGAGAGTTAAAAAAATTCTAGCCTCATGTTCATGTGATCATGCGCAACCTGAAGTCTCTGGAAAACAAGGTGGACAAGTTGACTGCACTGGTGAGGAAGTAAAATATCTTTTGAGAGTGTAAACTAATGTCTTTCACAGAGACATGGTTGCAGGACAGTATGCCGGAAGCATGCATCAGTATTGACAGCTTCAGCACAGTGCGGGCGGTTCGGAGGAGAGAGTAAAGCCGAAAGAGGAAAGATCATGTTATTGTGGGCAGTGGGCCTTCTCTTCCCATCTATATTCCTCCCTCCGCCTCTGCAGATGGTGCATGTATCGTCATAAACTCACACACATGCTCCAGACTTGCCCTCTTTATAATCTTCAGTGACTTTAATCATGTGACCCTCACCAATATCGTTCCCACCTTCACACAGTATGTGGATGGTCACAACAATGGGGGGAGAAAAACAATGGACCTGATGTACTCTAATGTTAAAGAGCTCTAAAGCTCTTCTGCCCTCCCCCCCGGCATGTCAGAACACAATCTGATCCATCTCCTGCCTGTGTACAAGCTCCTGGTTCAAAGACAGCCCACCACCACCAAAACATTGAGAAGATGGTCTGAAGGGGCCACAAATGCCTTGCAGGGAAGTTTTGAGGCCATGGATTGGAAGACACTCTGTGAGACACATGGTGAGGACATTGATGGACTGACAGGCTGCATTACAGTTAACATCAACTTCTGTTTTGACAAAACAAAAAAACAAAAACTCCTCCTGCCTCCCAAACAACAAGTCATGACCAAAGACTTTAAAGTAATCCTGAATGAGAAGAAGGCAGCATTCGAGTCAGCTGATAGGGAAGCAGTCTAGGTCTAGAGATGCTCTTTCAGTGAAGATCGAAGAGGGGAAGGAGGCCAACAGGAGGACACTGAAACAGAGATTCCAACAGGATACCAGAGCAGTCTGGAGTGACATGAAAAGCATCACTGGATATGAGACCAGCAGCTAACAGTTTTAAAACCTTTTTCAATAGATTTGATTTGCCTCATATCCACCTCCCAGGGAGCTTATGAAAGTGGCAGAAAGTAACTGACTGGACAAACTAGTAAACATGACTGGTTCTGTTTTAGGGGAGAAGCTGGACCCTCTGCATGTTGTGGCTGAGAGGAGAATGTTGTCCAAACGCCTCTCACTCCTTGACAATCCCTCCCACTCACTCCACTGTTTGCTGGCTGCACAGAGGAGAACTTTCAGTCAGAGACTGATCCCAGTCAAGTGCTCCACAGAACATTACGGAGATCCTCTCTCCCAGTGGCCAGTAAACTGTTCCACTGATCCCCCTTATGTAAAATCTATTAATTACTTTATTTACTTATTTTAAGTTAAATTATTATTTACCTCATCTATCTTATTTTGTTTTTATCTGCATTTCAGTACAGAGCAACTGTAACAAGGCAATGCAATTTCCCTATGGGACCAATAAAGTTGAATTTCGAATCTTGAATCTTGAAGCATTAACGCTGCCATCTGTCTACAGTCACCACAGTCACTTCTAATACCAGGGCAGACTATGTAATCCGAAACCTAACACCAAAGAAAACAGAATTCTTTTTATGCATGTATGCCGACGGGTCTGTCCTATGAACACAATTGTTTATTTAATAAATATAATCACAAACTGGTTTCTGAAACATGCTGGGGACACACAAACGCACACATATTAAGAACACTTTAGGAGCTGATTACATTTCATTAAATAATCTTCCCAGCTAATGAATCTCTAGGAAGTTATCACAGGACCAGAGAACATGAAGCTTTATGTCTTACTAATGTATTAAGTTGTTGAATGTTCACTAGGAGCAGAGTATGGTTAAAGATTTGGCAGGCATCATTCTCATACTCTCAGGAGAGTTCAGTATGTACCAAATCATAGAAAAAGCACACATGGATATGAGAAGCAGATTTTTACCCATGTTTTAAATCCGTTCTAAGAGAGAAAGAGGTGAGGGGAGAAATACATTGCCCTAGTGCTTTGTTTTAGACCAACATGCCGTATGCACCACTTGTTTTCACGTGGCACCATTTATGATGAATAGAAATGACTGCACTTGAACACTGTATACAGAAAACCATAAAAGACATGGCCAATCAGAGTTCATGTTGCCAAATGCAACACTTATTAATGATGCATTCCATTTACCACTGAAAAGGAGGAGCTATGTACAGGTGCAAAATAAATGATTACATAAAAATTGTGGACAGTAGTACGAGAGCTTGAGCAGTATGTTGTACTCAGGAGCTGCATTTTAGTTTGATAAAGTGATAAAGGAAACAAGCTTAAGCATATCTCAACAATGCAAAGATAAGAGCTACTTTGGAATTTTCGTTTCTGAAGTTTAGTGTTTAGTAATTGTTAGCACATCCTCATCCCATTTCTAACATTCATAAGTGGTTTGAAATAGAAAACAAACAACGGTTTCCTGTTTGAATGTCTTAAATTTTGCGGCACCCTTCGACTCTCATTTCCTCCTTTGTAGCTGTTTATAACAAATCAAATATTTTACCTTTTGCTCTTGTCATGGTTAGAATTACTCATTGTTCCACCTTTGGATGATTAGCACCTTGTGGCCTAGTGGCAGTTGAATCTTGTTCCTTCTGAAGCATAATTATGGGTGTGATAACAAATCATAATGGACATTTAATGGGGTGAACATTCAAAACAGGTGGACACACTGAAACTCAAATCTATAAATCATGTCATCACATAATTACACACTTGCAACAATCCTAACTCCCCCACTTCTTCTCTCTCTGATTTTCAAGAAAAGCTTTTTCACAACTTGCAAATTGTAGGAGTTGAAATGGAGGTGAAGAACTGGTGCCTTTAAACCATTGCTGAAAACAAAAGTGGAGCAAACCTCATACATGATGACGTCATAAAGATTTCATTTTGCATTTTTGTTTGAGGAACAGTACAATCTCTTCATCATTCCACACAGCTCTGTTTTGTTCTGTTTTTGCTTCTGCAGTGGTCATTTAAGTCATATGACTTCTGATTTGTTTATTTGTATATACTATGTCATATTTTCTCTTATCAGTATGACATGTTTTTCACCTCAGCCCAGCTTAATTGTTTTGTGATATTTCATGATAGTTTTTTGTTAATTTTCCAACAATTTTCACTCACGTATTCCACTCAGGTAACTGAAAAACTGAATGCAAACTCTAATGTTCCTGCGCTGCATTTAAATTTCTTTAGATCTATCAATCCTTTTTTACCTACCAATGGTAATAATTTCTTTTTTCACAACCTGACAAGGGAGTCAATTTTACACTCTCTTTGTTGTTCTGTGTTCCTTCCCTTCTCTTTATTTCATTATCTCTTCACACTTCTACATTAAGCATCTCTGTATCCTTCACTACATTGTCCCCCTTTGCTCTCCCACTCCTTCTGCAGTGCTCACTCTCAAATTACTCCACTCCTAATCTCCCCATATTTTCTCAGTGTCTTTCTTCAAGCGTAAAATTTAACCTCTCCCAGTCCAACTCTGTCTCTGTGTGTGCATACACACGTGCGTGCATGTATGAGTGAATTGGTGTGCTCATCCTTTCTCATGAATTCTCACAAATTCTATTTCAAATAGATGTTTCAGAAAGTCATTTCTGTTGTTTAAGACAGATTAGTAGTAGTTTTTATATATCCAACAAATGGTGTCTGATGAGCTTCGTTAAGAATTAAAACAAATGTAGTTGGAGGAAAGTGATATAGAACAAAAGGGCAATAAATAGTAAAGTGAGAGCCAGACAGAAATATTATTAGTCGAAAGAATGTTGAAGAATGTCAAGTTTTCTTCTAGGTACTCTGGTTTCCTCCCACAGTCCAAAGACATGGACGTTAAGTTAATTGGTGACTCTAAATTGCTTGTAGGTGAGAATGTGAGTATGAATAGTCATCTCTTTGTGTATGTCTCACTGTGTTGGCCCTAAGACAGACTGGAAACATGTCCAGGGTGGACCCCACATCTCACCCAGTCACAGGAACCCTGAACATGATAAGCAGTTAAAGATAATGGATGGACATTTTGTGACATTCAGCTTGTCATAGACAAGCAAGCTGGAACTAATACAGTAATTTGAAATGGGCCATCTGGTTTTACACAGGCTCTTACAGCTGAGGATCACAGGCATAGCAGTGAAATTGATTCTATGACTGCATATAATCTGGGCGAGAGGTGAGGTACTCTAGGGTTCTTCACATTTCACACATGTTGACTCAGACAAGTAAGACTTTACCCACCTGAGAGCTTGTAAGTGTAGCTGCAGAGTGACTGTGCTCTAAAGGAGATTGTTAATTTTCAGAAGGATTAATGTTATTGGGTGGACTGAAAGCTTTTTCAGACACAACTTTGTCTTGTACAGTACTTCAAAAAGGAACGGCAGGTTAGAAACTGCTCAGTAATTGTGTGAATTGTGTGGCTTCTAAAGTAAAACTCCAAGTCCTTTTAAGCAGTATGAATAAAACCAGTTGTAATAGATAAAGTCACAATTTTCAGTATTGTAGGCATTCGTCAGAAACCAGTTAATATGATGCTTGGATCTTCAGAAGAAGCTGGAAGAGAAACTTTTTTTAGGGCAAGAGATTATTCTCCTTATCTTGTGATAGCAAAGCTTGTTTTCTCGTATTAACCAGATAATTTATTGAAAACCAACATTAATGTCTCAGTTTCCATTGATCTAAACTAATCCCTTATCCTCCAAAGTTGGTGTAATAAAAATGTGTTTTGCAATGGTTCAACAGTGAGAAAAGTCTGTTTGATGTTCTGCATGAAGTTATAAGAGTGCTAAGATAAGAAACAACATCCATTCTCGGCTACTGTAAAGAGACTTTTTCTTTTGAATAAGGTCTGTGACCAGTGAGTGAAATGTGCTGTGCAGTGGACAGAGCGTGCTTGTTATTCAGTACACAGCTGTGCCACTAGAGGTGGAGAGCTTGCTGTTTTAATTTTCTATATTTGTGTTCCAGTCTTCTGCACCACTCGAGAGCAAGTTTTTTCGATAAAGCAAGGTGGATGTGCCAGTGTGTCAATACATCGGAACCAACACTACAGGGAGTAGGTTGTGATGCTTCAAATTCTAACTTGTGAGATAGAATCAAGTCAAGAGTGAATAGGTTCACAAACAATCTGGGTGAAACCAAAAGTATCAGTGCCAGGAAAGCTGTATGTAGAAGATCATAGGCTTCATTTAGGTAAATATTTAAGTGAAGGTCTCTTATATTGAAATCTTATCACAATGAGTAACACGACCCGAGAAATATTCTTCTAACAATTCTGAATAAGGACTAAGTGGGCTGTAAAGTGTTGCCCTGTATAAAGCAATTATTGTTTTTATTGTAGAAGATTTTAATACATGAGCCTCAACCAACTAAAAGTAATATCAAATTCAGAAAATGAATTGAGCAACACTACCACTTGTTTAGTAGTCCAAGCAGTATTTGTACAGGTGTGTTCATTTTCAAACGCTTCATTTAATGGTTACAAAACAAGTGGCTTAAAACGTGTTTCCCAGAAACTACTCATATCTTCTGAACAATCAAAAACTGTATCAATAAGGCTAAACTAAACTGTAAGCTGTCTGTGTGGAGTTGCCTGGTACATTTCTGGGTGATCTAGTGTCCTCCCACAGTCCAAACATATGCAGTTAGGTAAAGTGGTGAAGCTCAGTCTTTGGGGAAGACACTGAACCCCTGGTTGCCTTAATGTGTTCTCCTTACTTCTGTAGTAACTAATAGTAACTGTAGTTAATTGCGTGTAGGTGTGATTGTGTGTCTATGTGCCATTCCTGTGACAGACCACCGATCTGTCCAAGGTGTAAAGTACCTTGTCTCTCACCCAGTGTAGTTTGGATCAGCACCAACCCCCCATGACCTTTAACAGGAGGAGTGCTATAGATAATGGCTCGATCATTTGTACACAAAAAGTGAGAAGAATTACAATTTTAGTTCAAATTTAGCTCAGTACTGCGCTTTAATCTGAGGCCTAAAAGTAAAATTCACTTAACTGAAGCCATTAAACTAGCAAAAATTTTGTTACAACAGACTGATCACTTATTCATTATCTAAAACATTCAGCTTATCCTTCTAAGTGTTAGTTTGGCATTATCCAAGATTTCAACATTTTCAACTATTAAAATGCATTCAAGAAATAAAACAGATTGTTATTTTAAAGTATTTTGCTGAATCCCTGAATGTGAATCCCTTTCAGTTATTTAGTAACGTTTATCAGATACTAAGCACATAAGATTAAAAATTTCTGTTGTTTTCCAAAAATATATACTCAGATAGTAAAGAGACTGAGAACATATGACATTTAGCAGTGAACTAGATGCTTGCCCTGGATGTGTATGAGGGAAAGGCAGGGATAACTGAAGAGGTTTGTGTAGGTTTTTACTAAGTGCAGCAAATGCACCAAAGACATGCTGAGAGCGAAGCGCAGTGAAGCTGCCTCTAAACTTATCCATTATACATAAAGAGGAAATACATAATGTGATCAACAGTACAGAGCCAAGAGGAAGTCAGAGGGAGAGGCAGGGAGAGAGAGAAGTGGTGGAGAAAGATAGCTGAGATTAGTCGATGCTGTCTGTCTGACATTGCATGAGTCAAATGAAACACAGAATTTGACACCATCAACAAAAAACTGCTGTCACAGCCGTTTCCAGACACAGACGAATCCCAGCTGACAAACTGGCTACACCACTGACTCATTAATTACTGTACATAAATGAACAGTAAACACTTAGTGATGGATTAACTTTCGGCCTGATGCTTGAGAGGACATAAATGCTTGTTAAAGAAATTTATCTCTGAGATACACACACGTAACTAAAATGTGGGGACTGAAGGTGGCTGAGCAAATGTCCAGGCTTATCCTAGGAGGTAAATGCATAGATCAAAGCTGACTGATAACGTCCCTCTGAGCTTTACTAAATAAGGTGGACATTATTTGTACATTCTTTGTAGATGTATACATTCTTTGTAGAGGCTGCACGTGTTTGAGCATTTACCTCCTAGGATATCGCTGTATGATATCACCTACCCCTCCACGTCTTTCACCAACTTTCAACTAATGCTATTCAGTAATGCTCCTATTGTTGCGACAACATAATCCAAGGTCTCTTTAGGAGAGGCAAAGTTTATTCCAATGTTTTGTCCACTGTAAATGTCCCATTTATTCCCTCACGTGACAGTGACAAATTAATATTAATAGACACTGTACAGTTTAACATTAACAATGACTTTTATCATACTCGGCTGGTATATTGAAAAATTCAGTCCAAACTTTATTTTAAAATATTAGGCAACAGTAATTTAAACTTTAAATGGTAATATCTACTACTGGTAATCTCCTACTGGAAATTCACAACCTGTGCAGTGGCTCTGTTGTCAGAACAGTGGTCTGTCTGTCAGCAGGACAAAATAAGAGTCCCACACAGTTTGTCTTCACTGGGCTGACTGACAGCAGCAGTTTACTGGACTGAAAATTGTTATGTCGGCTCAGGAGGAAAAAAATCATCTTTTTATGTCAATGATTTATTAATATCTCCTCCAAGCAGCAGAGGATGGGAAAAGTGAGAACAGAGTAGTCACAGTAACACTGGCAACAGAGGATTTGTGTGATTTATGCTGAGGTTACACTACACACAGTGCACCAGAGGGGAAGAAAATATTAGGGGTTCTTGGGGTCACAGATTCGGTGCGGATTGACAAGTATGATGAAATGCAATTCTGTCTGTGTGCTGATACATAGAACCAATCTAACATCATTTTCTGTCTATTAGCCTTTACTGACTGATATGACTGTGAAACTATTGGATGAATTGTAATAAAATGTCAGAAATGTGTAGATATATACACTCCCTCTGGTGCCCAGAGGATGGATTCTTTGTTATAGGACTTTTCCTGCAGCATCATGAGGTTGAGCTGTTTGGTTTCTAGCGATTAGCCTTGACAAGTACTGCATGAACTGTGATGAGGTTTGCCATAATGTAGGGCTGGGGAAATTACTGTGGTAATTTTTGTGATTAATGTGACTGCTTCCCAAAAAAGGGCTGGTAAAATAAAAAAAAAAGAGAGCTGTTCTCCCAACTGATAATGTAAACATGCTGGTCTGCCTCACTAACTGGCTCATTTTAGACGTGGAGTAGGTCCTACAATTTCCATTGACTTAAAGCTTCATAGAAGGTCTCATCATGAGGTTGGACCTGACCTGAAACAGGCAGCAATGAGCATAAGGGAAAACCTAATCCAGGATATGAATTAATAGAAAACGCAACATAAATTTGATGCATAAGAAAGCCTTGTACTACTTAAGTTTATTGTGTTTGTTGTCTGGAATATGAGACCAACATCATATAAAGGTTGGAGGGTACACACAGCCTACGTGTTCTCCTAGAAGAAGAAATGAAATATGTTTAGCCATAAATCGTGAAAACATATGAACATTTCAACAGTTATTTGGAGACAAGAACAAACCTTAACGTCAAAGAGCAGCAACATTATGTGTATTGGAATAAGATGGGTGGGTGGTGTATTTAATCTTTTAATATATACCAGAAGTGGTGGAGACATGCTGAGTGTGATAGATGGAAATAACATGGAATCATAAGTCACAGATTTATTGTTTTCCTCAAAGTCCCAAAGGCACCTCAATAGAAAATGTTTTAAAATCTTCACATTTAACATTTGAAAAAAGAAATCTACCATTATTTATATATGATATTTGACAAAATATATGAAAGGAAGAGGGATATGTCAGGTTCTACCAACCATTATTTGTCATTTCCAGTGTATCTGGTGTACTCTTTTAACAAAATTATTTTATTGCAATATGATATTGCATTCTGCAGTCCTCAGACAGGCAGATGTGAGTCTTACATGCACCGGATGTGTCAGACTCAAATCAGAAAGATGATTTCACCACATTTACATAGTGATCTGTGATTGAAGAAAACAGAGGTAATTTTGTGGTGCCTTCAGGGTGTGGGGGGGTGTGGGGGGGTGAGAACAGCCACAACAGGGGAATTGTAGGAGCGATTTTTAATGGGCTGTAAAGCCACGAATATCTGACTAAACAAAGATAACCGTTTAAGCTTGTTACAGTGATGTCTGTAGTTCCAGTTTCCTTTCAGATAAAAATTGGCCCAAATTTTAGTTAACAAGAATAAAATGTAGTATTTATTCAGCTGCTACGGGTATCATAATTCAAATGATAAATGCTATTTAGGGTTGAATCTCCCATTGTTAAAGGTTTAATGCACATTTAAAGGAGTATGCATAAGCACTTTTCTTCACAGACATTTGTTAAATATACCACGATTAAAAAATTCTATTTGCTGTAGCCAAATGTCAGTTATTATTTCAATGATGCCAAAATGATCTGGGCTTGTTTTCTAATGCTGATGGTAACCTGTTGGTTTCCAGCATCAGTAAACTGTGGCCAAACAAGAACGGGGAATTGGAAAAAGGAAGAGACAATATTTGCTACAGGAACTGTTATTTTTATATCAACTTTATCACATGTAAAGAGGAATGGGGCATAGATGACAGAGTGAGAAATACTGGAAGTTGAAAACATTTACAGTATCTAAATCTTACAGTACTAGAGCCCAAGAGCATTTCACATACTTAATAGATCTTTCAGGTACAGATGCCTACTGAATTCCTCAAATGTAATTTCATTGTCATTGCTGCAAAAGAATGAAAGGACTGAGCACTTTCAATTAAATTACATTCATCCCAACTCTAGCTGCTACAGTGCTCTCAAGTTTGGTTTTCATTGTATATGATTAAAATAAGATTCAGGTGACACATCCTGGTGTTTTGTAAGCACTCAAATACAGCAATAGATGGAGCTGCGAGGATATGGATCTTGAATAACAACAATTCATCTAATTACAAAGCTAAATCACAGGTGAAGTCTATGGTGAATTATTCATTCTTTTTAACTTTTTTTTACTTTTCACCCACACATTGTAAACAACAGTTTCATCCAGATCAGCTGAACAATCAGCCTCTGCAGTTCAACCATTGTCAGCCTCTAGATTGCCTGTCCAGCTCAGATCAATACATTGTGGACCATAATCATAGTGGATAAACATGTTTAAGATCTTCAAGGCCCCCCGGCATGTTTAATTTCACAGGACCCCATGTGCACCATACATCCATCTCCAGTCTTGTGGTTTCAAAGTGAATAATCATCCTGTCTCTGCAAGGTAAAATAAAAGGAACTTTTAAAAAGGCTTCATGAAGGAAAAACATTATTTGTGAAGTCTATATGTCTCAGTTCAAGATCACGTTCAAAACTAATAGAATGAGAAGGGTGCACACAAGTCTCTTTGTGCATACAAGTCTCTTTACTCCTCTCACAATATTAGGGCATTTATTTTCTCATCAGATAATAGGAGTAATCTATTAGTTATTATTATCCTAGACCAGCACACTTTTATATAACAAATATATTTCGTGCACATATTCCAGTAAAAAAAAGAACGAACAACAATACAACATGTACTGAAGCGGGGGCGATCTTCCCCACAGCAAAGACCACATGGTCAGTATCAAGCTGAGAATAAACATCTATCCAATTCCAAAATAAGTTTTAAAACTCATGGGTTGGGCTTAGCAAGCTGTTTGAAATCTCCAAATGCATTACCATTCTTCTACTTTAAGGCTTTATGTATGTAGAACATTTGAAACACGGAGGAAATTCAGAGTGCTCTTGACAGTTACTGTATTGCTGTCAATAGCACACACCACAGCTCTATAAAGATATTTGAAGTTTTTTCACATCTGGATACAGATTTACAGGTTCCCAGCGTGGTACTTGGTGCTACCTGTCACTTGCTGGGCACAGAGGCATCTACCGCAGGAGGCTGAGGTGGTGGGATTGTGTTAATTTAGGCAAGACCAGTTATAGTGATAGATTTATGAATGTGAGTGTTTAGCAGATACAAAAACAGTACAAAGTGTTTTATACAGTAGCACCATGAGGGATTGTACAGATCAGCGTAGTTATAACAAAGCCATTTTATTGAATGTCTGTTGAACTATGTTCTTTGCTGGATGACAAAGCTCAGAAAGGTTGAGGCAGTCATCTTTTAGCAGGCCCATAATCCTTCTTTGCATTGCAGCTGATCAAATGATCCAGTTGATAAATAACTATAAATAGATAAACAGATAAATAGATGCTTTTTCCATGCAAACAGCTTCAATAAACTCTCTGTGGGCGAAAACCTCCTCTGCTTCCTCAACAGCCTCCCTGCACTTTGTGTGTTCTGGGTTTTCACTTCTCTCCTGCTCACCATATACTGTAAATTATATTCCTGAAGAGTTCCTTAGATCTTGTGACAGAAAGAACCTAGAGCTAGTTGTATAGATTAGAGACATGTCCTGTTGAGATCCCAGTGCTCATCGCAGCTCTTGTGCTCTGACACTGAGGCTGCTGTGTTATTACTGACCTCTAGTACAGTGCATCACTTCCCTTTTGTCATTTTCCCTGTGAAGCAGAAATGCAGTGAGGGAGAGTGATGTGATAGACACCTGTGAGACATGATTCAGATCCAGAAACACCTTTTCTCTCTCCTATGGGCTTCATTTCATTGACACACATACCAGTAAACCTTTGTGATTGGAAGGTGTTGGAACTGTGTTTATCCCACATGATTGGTGTTGATAATGAAGCCATTCTCCTGCTGAGTTTGTCTTCATGTATCAATGCGTGCACTCAAACACACACATACACAGTCTTGCTGATTTCACCTCAGGTGTTCAGTCAGACCTAAATTGGCAATTTACAAACCCTTTGCTCTGATCCACTGCCCACACATTCATGCAGACACAAACCCTAAGCCGGTTGAGTGTAAATATTTGTGTGTAGTGGCGGGTTTGTCATAGCTGCTGACTCTCTGCAGTGCTTGGCTTTGTTAATATCAGACAATGAGAGGATGGAGGGGGATTAGAACAGTAGGTTTGAATTTACCAGCTCATTTTACATAGGCTGTGTTGGTGAGACAGCTGATCAGAGTAGAAGAATGGTAAAAATACTTTAGTCTGAATGTATTTGTTTTCTTGAAATAAAAGTACTGTATAATAATATTAACTATAATAGTAGCTGACTATGAAAACTAAAAATGTAATAATATATTTTCAAAATGCATTTGTAATTATTGTAACATGTAGCTATTTGTATACACTGGAAAGTTTAACAGGTCATGATATGTTTTGCATATAAAATCTAAATCGTAGTGAGCTTCAAGCTCACCAGAGAAGCTCAAAGCTTGACAGGCTTGTCACGTTCAGCTATGACTGGGGAGATGGTAAATAGTGTTTCCATTTGTTTAGATAAGTTTGCAGATTACAGTTTTACAAAAGTATTAAATCACAACTGACATAACATAATCCGAACTGATATCAAAATTACTGTGTAGTACCTGTGATGTGCCTTGCTGTCCCCTTGGGTTCTTGTTTAATGGGGAGCTATGCAGCGAGTGCTCTCCTTCAGATGACAGGGAACATATGGTCCTTTCCTCTGCTTCCTGTGGGGCTTTTCTGCAAACCATTATACTCACATTTGCTGTCATCCAGCTTTCCATACCAATCTCAAATCAGCGTGTGTAGCGCAGCATGTGTAAAATTACATATTGTATTAAGATGCTAGATAAAAGGTAGATATACATTTAGATTTGTGTACAGGGCTGCATGCATGATTCTGTGCCCATTTACAGAAAATAATTAGATGGATTCACTTTTCAGACGATAACTGTTTTACAGATTTAATTTTACATCTATAAATTTGCCATTTTTGTCTATATGTCTATATCAGTAACCAACAGTATCCAGCAAACAGTCCAACAATTCACGTGACACTTGTAAAGACTTAACCAAGTACACTCAAAGTTGTAACTGATGCTTTAAGGGATTCTGCAAAGAACTGAATTAAGAATGTGAATACTTTTGTAGATGACAAATATAAACAAAAATTGATTATTAAGTGTAGCTTGATGGCCAAATATATTATATTGTGTTTTCTAAGCTGCAATGGTCGTACTTAGGAGGTAGCAAAGTCATCTGGGTTTGGCAGTTTGATCACTGGCTCCATCTGTCCATACATTAAGTGTCCTTGGGCAAAATGCTGATCCCTTATCAGCTTCCTGTGTGTTCAGCACCTTGCATGTGACGATTGCATGTAGAATTGTGTATGTGGGGGGGTGTGATTGAATGAAAAACCAATTGTAAAGTGCTTTGAGTAGAGATAAAGTTGAAAAGCACTATAATTACCATTTATGAAATCATTCTGTGAGTGCATACAGTTGAAAGCTTATGCATTTTGAATGTTAATTAGAGGAGAAATGAAACACTACATGAACAAATGTGAACAGTTGGCATCACCAGATGAGTCTTCTGACTCAGTGACGACACCATATCATCACACACCTCACGTTAGCATCTCCAAAAGCCTACACATACATCAGCTGATCTTTGAGTTGAAGGACACTGTTTTGAATTTCTAATTCCCCCTGTAGTTACTGCTTTTATAATCTGGAGCACTCAGGGCCCAGACAGACATGTGATGAAACATAGCAGTTGGTAGTCTGGTGAAGGTAGCACAATGTCTGAAATGCAAACGAGATCAGTTATGGAAAGGAAACTGAATCACATTCACTAAATGTACGTATCTACTGCTTGCATTTTTTTTTATTTTTTTTTATTTATCACAAGGTTTAGCTGGGTTACATCAATGGATATAGTCAAAGTATTAACAACACCACTACTTGGGTGCACTTTGACATATCCCAGTGACCACAGTATTTCTCTACAGTGGAAATATACAACTTTTCTCCTTAACCTTTCACCAATTTTCAGCACTTTGTATTTGGGAGTTTTATTTAACACAATTCAAATTTTTAATAATAAATAATATTAAATAAAAGGTCTACACATATGTAGTTTGCACACAGGTGTTTTCACTTCTTTCTCACATTAAGAGCGCATGTTTGCGTTGATGGTTAAATTCCTACTTGACATCAGCAAATTCTTAGCACTGCTCAGGTCAGCTTTAATCACAGCAGAGCAATAATGAGCCTGAATAAATGAAAACACCTGTGGATGTGTGGAGCCTTTAATCATATTAACATTTTATTCCTGTTTACCCTGGGAAGGCCTCCTCCACTCTGAGTAGAGGCAGCCGGCTGTTTAGGATTCCAACAACTTCTCCTCATGAATCTTTGAGCCTGGAGTTCTGAGAAGATGGCTCATTTGTCTGAGAGGTTGATGGTGTGGTGTCCACCATAATGTCTTCTTCAGCATTTAAAATAACTTAAAGGCTATTTATCTCACATTAAAGCTAAATCTCAATGAAAAAAACAATGTGTGCTTAAGCGAATAAAGGGAATCTACATAGTGTCTGGTCCATTCCAACCAAAGCACTAAAAACATGACGTGGGGAACAAAGCGATAATCATGCGAACAAATACAACAGAATGGGAGAAGGGACCGGTAGAAAGCTCTTGTTAGTCCTCTTTATTGTCACTAGAATAATTAGTCACTGTGGCCATTTTCAAATCAACTCACAACCCAAAGCTGATGTTGACTGACTTGCACTTGTTAGCAGAAAAGGTGGTGTTGAGGAAACTCCATCAATCTCTGCTGTGAGGTAGCGTTTTTCAGCATGAAAAAATTAAAAAGACAGAGAGAGTTCGTGTCTAAAACAGGCTTTAGATTCCATGTTGTAGTTCACAAAGGCACAAGTTAGTTATCAAACAGCTTTTGGCTGGAACACATTTCCATAGTTTGTAGATTGGCATCTTTTCTAAACCAAAACACCTTTGTGTGAGTGAGAATGACCCAAGTCTAGCAATTAATTCAAAGATGTAGATTGAAATGCCGCTGGGGTCTGTATGTTGTCTCCTGTCCCCAATCACGTATTTTTAACTTCAGTCAATATAGACCTACATTAGCTTAGCTAATGCTGGGGTGACACACAGCATGCACTCTCAGTGTGCGCACGCAGCACTCAAGGCAATCCATAATACAGGGTGTGATTTGTCCCATTTTTGTGGAAATTTTGAATTTTAAATTTACTAATCAGATGAAAATCATAATAAAAACAACCAAGCTGGTTTTGAATAGCTAACAGTGAGGAATGATGGTAAGATCTTGCATCAAACGGGTTGTTTGCTGTGATTCTGTGAAGGCATCATCTCAACCTCTGGTCCTTCAGAGGTCGCTATTTGTTCTGTCCTGTGCCTCAACTCACACACTTACCAGTGCTCTGTCTGTATTTCTATCATTGTTAAACACAGTGGCAGCAGCAGTGGACTGTTACTGACTTACTTTACAACAATGGCAAATTAAAGCAAAACAAACAAACAAACAAACAAAAAAACTGAATGGCTGAAAAGTTAGGATCCAGAAAAATCCACATGCTTCAAACTGTTGTGCATCTAGCAGCAGTAACTCTGCAGATAACAGAGCAGGAGCAGAGCAGAGTGGATTCAGGACCACAGCGGCAGTCCAGTACAAGCAGACAAAAGAAACCTATTCTGATTATGTTTTACCCCATAGCATATCTCTGGTTTTATCAGAAATTGTAATAAGCGTATTTCCCCTCTCTGTGATAACTGTAACAGACCTATAGAATTGTATTACAGAAAGCGCAAAGGACATATAACTATAGTCTCTCACACAGAATCTGACTGGGCTGTCACAGATATGTTCAAAGCAAACATAATAGTTACAGAAATTAATCCAAAAGTACCATAAGACCAGCTCTTGAAGGTAAAACTTCTTGGAAATAGCATGTTTTGAATATTGATTCTCATACATTCACATAAGCAACCTCAAAGATATTTAGTCTGCACGTGTCTTTCATAGTAAATTTGCGCCTTATCACTTTGGCATGGTAGAATTACTCCTTTGCTGGAGACTCATTTAGTCTTTTAACTAATGGCTTGAATTTCACAGGACACACAGTCACATTATTGATGTTCTTCAACCACTGTAGCTTCTCTTAACACATCTTATTAAGTTAGATTATCTGTAATATGATTTAAGACTTCAAGACACACTCTTTGAGTCTTACACACACACAAATACCCACACACACAAAAAAGATTAAGCTTTGAGTTTCTAGATCCCTCTGGCACATATGGGTCTACTTAGCTTTAACAGAATGATCTAATTATGTTTCTCCAATAAATTTGAAATGAATCTTATCTGACAGATAAACACTGACCCATTTTTTCTCTTCTGTTTACTTGGCTGACTTCTCACTATTTACTGTCGCAAACAGCCCATCAGAGGGAAATGAGAAAAGAGAGAGATAAGTTCACTTTCATCCATTTAATGGGTTTCGAATGAATTACAATGATACTCTCAGTGTGTTGGAGTGGATTTATTCAAGATAAGTGGAATTGAGTGCAACATTTTTTCTTCTCCTAATATTAAAGGGAGCATGTAATCTGTTGTAAAGAGAAATCCACAATAATTCTGAATAAATCTTTGCAAATCCTTGTACTTTTGTAAACAGTCTAAATCTATTACTGTAAATTATTTGTATTCACCAGGTGTGATAAAAATAATTGTGGACCCTTCATTGGTCATGACGTTGGATCTCAACTGTCAATGTATGTTGTAACTATACAGATGTATTTAATAAAACAAAATAAATAAATCTCTTGATTGTGTTCTTACATAGACCTAGTTCACGGTGGCACAGTGGTGGAGTGGTTAGCACTGTTACC
Source organism: Channa argus (assembly GCF_033026475.1). NCBI lineage: Eukaryota > Metazoa > Chordata > Actinopteri > Anabantiformes > Channidae > Channa > Channa argus. Next base: position 21,624,615 of record NC_090199.1, on the reverse strand, counting down.
TCTTAGCTAGAAGGGCGGAAGTTCACATCAACCTGTGGCCCTGTGAGCAGTTTACAACTATTGTACAGGAGACGTGCTAAAACAGTAATTGAAAGTGCTCATTTATTGATGAATAATGAATTGGACAAATACTTTGGTTCCACAGGTTTGTTAGATGTGCATCACCTCATCTTATGTTTCTACTGTATTTCACTTCATGCGTCTCTGAGACATTGAGGGTCCGTACAGAGCTGGGTCAGTCAGGTTTCTGAAGTGCTAAGATGGCTATATCAGTCACAGACACAGCTAGTCCTCCCAAGCCCCCCAACTAATACAAGTATCTAAAGGAAATACGTTTCTCTGGGGTGTGAGACTAGAAACATTAATGTTTTTATCTTGTGAGACTAAGTTGTAAATTGTAAGTTATTGTAAACTATGAACATGAACCTGTTCATTTGAATCTGTTTAATCTGAAACAGTGTTTCCTAAGTCTAACAAAACCATATTTTGTAGTTAAACTCAACCAAACTCCACAATATTGTCCCATGAGTTGTTTTTTGCCCAACTCTATTACCTTTGCAGGAACAACTTGGTCATGTTGTTAATGGGTGCTTCCATTGTTTTCAGGCTGGGGAGTTCATGTATGTGAATTGTATTAAATACCCTGCCAGCTGGAAGCATAGAGATATTCTAATACAGGGAAGTAAAGGATGCTCACCATTCATGTATTTCTTGCACTAACCATAGTGTAGTGTTCACAACAGTCATCTAAATTAAGTGTATTTTATAAATGAAAGACAAACCCATTTGCAAAATAGTTTACCGTGGCAGCAATTTACTGTAAAGGTCTGTAGAATTGTGTTAAGAAAACAAAAACAGGAAACCCTGCAACACAACAATAAACATAAAATGAAATAAAACATGAAATGAGTAAGAGCAAGGTAAAAGAGACAAAATCAGGTGAACCAGGATGTGACCCTGCCAGTGGTATCTCAAATGGTTTTACAATATCAACATGCTTATAAAATCAACCATTGAAGGTTTTTAATTATGTTTGGGGAACCAACTCACCACTGTCATGGTAACTATTGGTGATGGTACTCACAGCAACCTTGAACAACACAGTTATTTTTCAAGGTAAGTTTATGTTTGGAGATTTGTCCCACAATCTACTACTAGTACTCTCCTTTCAGCTTATCCCGTGTGTTCGGGGTCGCCACAGCAGATCATTGTCCGCATGTTGATTTGGCACAGTTTTTACGCCGGATGCCCTTCCTGACGCAACCCTCCCCAATTTCTACTGGGCTTGGACCGGCACTGCATCGCTGGGGAGGGGAAATGGTCTGTTAGGGGTTCAGGGTCTTGCCCAGGGACACTTCGACATACAGCCAGGGCCGGGGATCGAACCACTCACCCTGTGGTCCGTAAGCAACTGCCTTTACCAACTGAGCTATAGCCGCCCCATTTATCCCACAATAGTCAAGGTATTTAAACTGTACATTTCCTAAAGTTGTAATTCATCTTGCTATAATCTGCCCAGTAACAACAGCCATGGTTGCCAAGGCAGGGAGGGATGCGGAGCTCTGAACTGCTTCTCCCTCTGAGCTATTGGGCTGGTTATGCAAAATATTGTTTTTTCCACCCTCTGGGCTCTTTAAATAGCACTCAGTTTTTGGTCAACATAGATAATGACCTTATTTTATCAAAACTGTCCTTATAAGTATCCACTTTTTTGGATTAATTGTGTGTAAAGTGGCAAGTTATTTTTAGGGGGTTAATTTAGGGATGCCGATTACAGTTTGAGGTCAATGACTAATGGGCGCTGATTTTCACCTACTGTTTGATATGGTTTTATTATAAAACCCACCTTGATTTTCAAAACTCAGAGTAAAAAAACATCTTCCAAAACAAACTTCCTAATAATATATTTCTCCAATGAATTTACATACATGGAACCAAATAAAGAAAACAATGAACACAATGAAAACAAAACAATTTGTGTGTGCTTTTTGTTTTCTTGAGCTGTTGACTAAGCTCTGTGGACTGAGACCTGTCCAGGGTGTACCCCGCCTCTCGCCCTGTGGCAGCTGGGATAGGCTCCAGTCCCCCTGCAACCCTATACAGTGGCTACAGATAATGGATAGATGGATGGATGGTGCGTATGTACATGCAGGACAGAGGAACAAACAGTTTTTAAAGCTACAGTATATGGTTAGCATGCCATAGACCATAGAGTGTCTCCACTGTTTGCTTCTGTCACATGTTTCACTGTATTTGTCAGAAAGGATAAGGACAGGTGATCAAACTGTGGACTCTAGGATCAGTGGATGAGCTCTCTATGACCTCACTTCCTGAGCCACAGTCGTCCTGTGTATAGCATTACCTTTGTGCTGATTGTTGATGTTGTTTTGTTTGCACATCGTGTCATCAGAATGGGAATGGTGAAAATAGTTACCATAGTAACGTGTTGGACATTGATGTCTTCATGCAGCAGTCATGGTCTTTTTTAGTTAGCTGATTTAGAGCCTAACTTTACTAAATAGTTAGCTATGTTTTTCTAGTTCTTTGATTACAAGTAAATTAGGTGTTAATGCACAGGGTATATGATAAATATATTTTATTATTTTGATCAGATTTATTCATCTGAAACTACTGGTGATGGTTGTTTTGTACATATTTTGGAAGCTCTGTGTGTTGAAACTTCTTTTTTCTTTCTGTCAAGTAGGAGATATTGTGCAGCAGACAAATATCTCCAAGTAAGACTTACAAGTGAGGAGGTTAACATGAACATCACTTTTGATGCATCAGGTCACTGAAAATGTTTGTAATAAGTACTTGGTAAGAATCATTTTGAACTAGAAAAGGCAATTTCCAAGGAAATTACGTGGGAGAGCTGTTAAGTCGCCCGGTAGAGGCCGACCGCTCAGAAGCTGCTGAGAGCAGAGGCGTTTGTACGTTCAAAGCCGCAAACGCTGAAGAGAGATAAATACAAACAAAAAGAGAAAGAAGAAGATGACAAGAAAAAGAAAAAATCCAAAATCCCAGGAAAAGTTGAATTCAGAAAAGAAAAAAAGTAGAAAGTAACAATGGAGGAAGTAAATAAGTAAAAAGTTGATATTTAAAGTGTAAAGAAACAGAAAAAGAAGCAAAGTAAAAAGTTCCTATTGAAAGTGTAAAGAAAAAAGTAAGAAGTGAAAAAGCAACAACTTGATTAACAAAAGTGGAAAGAAGTAGTAAGAAACAAAGGAAAAGGTAAATATTCCCAAAGTTAAAAGAAACAAAAAAAAGAAGCAAAGTAAAAAAGTTGCTATTAAAGTGTAAAGAAAAAAGCTAGAAGTAACTACTTAGAAATGAAGGAACCATTTTAATGCTGAAAAACTGTTAAAAAGTTGAAAAGAGCTTTTAATTTGAAAGTGTGTTTCCTGTCTGTGTCTGTGTGGTAGTTTGTGTGTCCACTGTAGGGAGACTTCAAAACAAACTTATTTTAGCATTTAAATGCTAAATAATTAAAATAAGAATGATAAAAGGCTTTTATTTTGAAAGTGTTTCCTGTCTGTGAGGGTGTGTGTAGGGAAACTTCACCACAAAGTCATTTTAGCATTTAAATGCTAAAAAGTGGATAAAATATTATGAAAGGCTTTTATTTTGAAAGGGTATTTCCTGTCTGTGAGGGTGTGTGTCTGTGTGTGTCTCCACTGTGTATGTTGAGGGAGAAAAACTCAGGTAAAGTGTGTGGACACAGCTCTGAGGCTGATTACATGACGTCATGCAGCTGTGTCCGTTACCATGACAATGACTGCTGCCCGCTGCCTGCCTGCTGAGTCATGTGAGCCAAATGCAAAGGCAGGCTGGAAAAGTGCTGAGACTATGCCTCGCAAAATGCTCAAAATATGAAAAAGTATTAGTCCTATCGAAACAATTCAAAAACTGTGAGTGACAAAAGGCTTCAATGAACACACTGATGTACTTTATTTGAAGATACTCCATAAAATGAAGGCGTGGTGGCGATTTTAAAACAGCCCCCCGTTTGTGATTTGATTAGAATTTAAGAACCTCTGTTATAATGGGCTCCAATGGGAGTTTCAGCCGGCACTCTCTCTGCTTCTGGACACTTGGAGAAAGAACCGTCAGTCCTGTCACTATGAGAGTTACATTTACTGAAAGAACACAAAAATACCTACATTCTGATGTATAGTTTGTTTATGTAAGATTAAAGTTGACTGAAGGAAAGAAGGAAAAGAAGGAAAAATGTTGCTAAAAGTGGAAGCTGAAAAGTTAGAGTGCGTGTGATGTCACCCACTCTAGCTGCTCCAACATTCCGCAATACACACTAATGGAAAAGTTGAAAAAGCTCCAAAAGTTGCCTAAAACTAAAACTGCGATTATTCAAAAAGTATAAAAGATAGAAAGAAGCTGATCCACCCAGAAAAAGTTGAAAGGGACTAGACCCGTATAAACTTTAAATGAAGTTTCTACTCCAAAGTATGACGACACAAGAGGCAGATGAAAAGTGGCAAGTTGAAGGGAAATTTTAAGTGCCTTCCATTCATTTTCTATGGGAAAAAAAGTTCATAAAAAGTGAAATATAATAAAAAGTATAAAAGTTATTAATGAGAAAAGTAATACCACCCCTGTCCTAAAAGGGACCTACGTTTAGGAAGTGGAACGAAGTTTCTACGACAAACCGTCTAGGACTAGATAGCGACCGAAAAACGAGCTATAATAATAATAATAATAACTAGAAAAGGCAATTTCCAAGGAAATTACGTGGGAGAGCTGTTAAGTCGCCCGGTAGAGGCCGACCGCTCAGAAGCTGCTGAGAGCAGAGGCGTTTGTACGTTCAAAGCCGCAAACGCTGAAGAGAGATAAATACAAACAAAAAGAGAAAGAAGAAGATGACAAGAAAAGGAAAAAATCCAAAATCCCAGGAAAAGTTGAATTCAGAAAAGAAAAAAAGTAGAAAGTAACAATGGAGGAAGTAAATAAGTAAAAAGTTGATATTTAAAGTGTAAAGAAACAGAAAAAGAAGCAAAGTAAAAAGTTGCTATTGAAAGTGTAAAGAAAAAAGTAAGAAGTGAAAAAGCAACAACTTGATTAACAAAAGTGGAAAGAAGTAGTAAGAAACAAAGGAAAAGGTAAATATTCCCAAAGTTAAAAGAAACAAAGAAAGAAGCAAAGTAAAAAAGTTGCTATTAAAAGTGTAAAGGAAGAAGTGAAAAAGCAACAACTTGATTAACAAAAGTGGAAAGAAGTAGTAAGAAACAAAGGAAAAGGTAAATATTCCCAAAGTTAAAAGAAACAAAAAAAGAAGCAAAGTAAAAAAGTTGCTATTAAAGTGTAAAGAAAAAAGCTAGAAGTAACTACTTAGAAATGAAGGAACCATTTTAATGCTGTAAAACTGTTGAAAAAAAAAAAAGTTGAAAAGAGCTTTTAATTTGAAAGTGTGTTTCCTGTCTGTGTCTGTGTGGTAGTTTGTGTGTCCACTGTAGGGAGACTTCAAAACAAACTCATTTTAGCATTTAAATGCTAAATAATTAAAATAAGAATGATAAAAGGCTTTTATTTTGAAAGTGTGTTTCCTGTCTGTGAGGGTGTGTGTGTAGGGAACCTTCACCACAAAGTCATTTTAGCATTTAAATGCTAAAAAGTGGATAACATATTATGAAAGGCTTTTATTTTGAAAGGGTATTTCCTGTCTGTGAGGGTGTGTGTCTGTGTGTGTCTCCACTGTGTATATTGAGGGAGAAAAACTCAGGTAAAGTGTGTGGACACAGCTCTGAGGCTGATTACATGACGTCATGCAGCTGTGTCCGTTACCATGACAATGACTGCTGCCCGCTGCCCGCCTGCTGAGTCATGTGAGCCAAATGCAAAGGCAGGCTGGAAAAGTGCTGAGACTATGCCTCGCAAAATGCTCAAAATATGAAAAAGTATTAGTCCTATCGAAACAATTCAAAAACTGTGAGTGACAAAAGGCTTCAATGAACACACTGATGTACTTTATTTGAAGATACTCCATAAAATGAAGGCGTGGTGGCGATTTTAAAACAGCCCCCCGTTTGTGATTTGATTAGAATTTAAGAACCTCTGTTATAATGGGCTCCAATGGGAGTTTTGACGGCACTCTCTCTGCTTCTGGACACTTGGAGAAAGAACCGTCAGTCCTGTGACTATGAGAGTTACATTTACTGAAAGAACACAAAAATACCTACATTCTGATGTATAGTTTGTTTATGTAAGATTAAAGTTGACTGAAGGAAAGAAGGAAAAGAAGGAAAAAAGTTGCTAAAAGTGGAAGCTGAAAAGTTAGAGTGCGTGTGATGTCACCCACTCTAGCTGCTCCAACATTCCGCAATACACACTAATGGAAAAGTTGAAAAAGCTCCAAAAGTTGCCTAAAACTAAAACTGCGATTATTCAAAAAGTATAAAAGATACAAAGAAGCTGATCAACACAGAAAAAGTTGAAAGGGACTAGACCTGTATAAACTTTAAATGAAGTTTCTACGTAAAACTATGAAGCTACAAGAAGCAGTTAAAAAGAGGCAAGTTGAAAGGAAATTTTAAGTGCCTTCCATTCATTTTCTATGGGAAAAAAAATTCATAAAAAGTGAAATATAATAAAAAGTATAAAAGTTATTAATGAGAAAAGTAATACCACCCCTGTCCTAAAAGGGACCTACGTTTAGGAAGTGGAACGAAGTTTCTACGACAAACCGTCTAGGACTAGATAGCGACCGAAAAACGAGCTATAATAATAATAATAATAATAATAAAGAAAAGGATCTCAATAGTGTGAGAGCTGTGCTTACAGCTCTCCCACTAATAATAATAAAGAAAAGGATCTAAATAGTATGAGAGCTGTGCTTATAGCTCTCCCACTAAAAAAACTGACCACATAACTTGCCCAACTCTGTCAAGTACAGTATTTAAGCTGCAGCCAAACTGTTTGACATGGGAAAATACAATTATTGTATTGTAGAAATTAAACAATAAAAATATGTGATCTCTATCAGTGGGAGTTGGCAGATTCTGTTGTCTTTGGGGTAAAGTAAGATAACTGGTTGCTGCTTTGTTTGCATTTATTATTATATATTTACTGTTCAAATATTATTAGAATGCATTCGTCTGGTTTAGCTTTAGGACAGTGCTTCCTGTGAAATGACAAAGTTCTTGTACTTTGTGTATTCATGTCACATGTTGGTGTATGTATTGGCTTGTGTCACTAAATTATTTATTAATAATTTCTACGCTCAATAAAACTGAGTGGGAACTATTGCTGGTTAGTTCCCAGCAAGAAGTAATTTACTCAAAAGGAAAATAATTTCCCAAATTATACATTTGACACTTGAAAAATCTCCTTAGAATGATTACATAAGAGGTCGGGTTATTCTTGTTTGCCTTTTTATTTTCATATTGACTTACCAGGAGCCTCGACTCTGCACATAAACCAACAAAACTAGCACAGGAACACTACTTGGTTACTGGCAGGTTTGTGTCACGGTCCTATTTTCATTAGCCTCTACATTACTGTACAAGGAAATGTAGTTTAGTAACAAATGCGGTAGTATTATAAATACATATGATGTCAATGTATCCCATTTAAACTGGACTATATGTCTTTCTTTCCAGTTCAGTAACATAGCTATAGCTGGTCTCTTGTCCCGAACTCGCTGCCTATCCTGTGGGATCTCTGGGGAAAATCTTCCGATCTCTGTCGTTCTGCCCAGTTCCTTTTTGCTGTTGCAGCTGCCACCAAATAACTCTGTGATTTGTGTGAAATTCAGTTGTTCATAAACTCCACAAATCAGAGCATAGTTTGATTGATAGTTTATCAGCTGATCTGAACTGAATCTGACAGTTTTAACTTTACTAATGCAAACGCCCCTCTAACAGCATAAAAACAAACACAAATGCATAACATTTGCTTCCTGTCCATTTACACAATATGTAGTGAGCAGGATATATGTGGTATAAGTGAGGTATTTTTAATCGAGAAGTCCAGGGAGTGAATGGCTGAGGATTTACAGTCTACGTCTTGGCATTCTCTACGAGACACTGAGAATGGTATGCACTGGCGAAGCCTGCTTTCCCATCTGCTACCTCCTGTCTGTCCATCTCCCTCAACCTCTTTCAGTCACAGGCAACATTTACTGCACCCATCTGGACACTGCTGGGTTCATCCACACACACCCTTGGACACTCGCAGTTAAATGCATTGGTGCCATGTTCTGAATGTAGCGATCAGCCAGTGGCTCAGCAATAACCAGACATATTTTCAACACAGATGTCTCTGTGGGAAAGAGATGATGGTTTGAACAGGATATTTGTTATAATTGTTAGGAGCCAAACCACTCCACTATTTACATTTCAGGTCCATTGAGAAGAGAGTTGAATCTACATGCAGGGAACAGATAAGAGTCTGTCCTCTTAATGGACAACTATAACACTTTATAGGCTGATATACATAGCAGTGTAGGTCTGAGTTCTGCTATCTTTGTGTTTTTTCCCTGATCTCCCATATGAGCCAAATCACACAGGAAACACGAGGGTCAAACATTTTTCTCAAGGAGCAAGAGAAATAATAAGGAAGGGAACGGGACAAGATTCTCTGAAAGCTTTAGCTGATGGAATTTTGTTCCCCCACTTCTGGCAAACCAGTTTGTTTCTGAGTGTTTGGAGAGTTTTAAAGTAAAAAAGTGGGAGAAGGACAAGAACATGTGATGAAAGGAAAAGAGAAAGCAAGAGATGAAAAGACAAAAATATGGCTCTTACTCTGTTTGTGAAGCGTAACATCTGCTGAAGACACAGACTCTGGGTCACCTCCAATACCTGCTGCAGTTAATCGTACACACAGCCTGCACACACACACACACACACACACACGCACACACACATCTGTATATATGTTCTTGTGGTTGTCACTAACTAAGTGCACATGATTTGTCTAAGCTACTGTCACTTGAAAAGACAGAAACCAGAAAAGAAAGTTGTAGGTGGGCTCCTGAGAGGACATAATGGAATGATTTGTATTAAATAGGACCCAAAAGAGGTGATGACGAGAGGAGGCTTTATAGAGAAGGGATTTTATTAAAAAACAAACCAAAAACAAACAGACACTCCGTATAAAAGAGAAGACAGGAAAATACACACTAACAGCTGAGGGACTAAATCTACAATAATTAGGAACTAAATTGTAAAAACAGAAATAGTGGAAAAAACTAAGATAACTATTAGAATGATCTAATAAAGGAAATAATAGTTAACAAAGGTTGCGCGCATACACAAACATGAGGGTGAAGCACTGGACTAAGAGGGACTAACTAGAACAGAATATAACAGAAGTGCAGTTGTAAAGAGGTCAACAAAAAGGGAAAAACTAAATATTAAACTGAGACCCAGAATAGAAACCAACAGACAAGGATAAATCAATAACTAAACCAAATGTCTGCATAAGAACCGAACCTCAAAACTAAAGCAGAATCTAACAGACAGGAATAACTAAACACTAAACAAGGAATCTAAACCCAAAACAAACAGGAGACCAAACCTCGGACCAAAATCAAAAAAAAAGGTAGACCAACAAACAGGCAGGCAGGGTGTGTGATATAATGCAGGACAGCATACGCAGATGTGTGAACATAGTAACAAAACACATGAACTGGCCTAGAACTGTGGGGAGAGGTGGGTTAAAATAATGAGGGAACAGGTAAAAGAAATCAAGACTAATGAGGTTAGTGAAGAAGCCAAAAAGACTAACAGGAATAAAGCCTGAGGCTCTACAAAATAAAAGTCTGGAACAAGAAGTAAAATTAATGAACCAAAAAGCCACAAACTGGCCAAAGATCATGGCACATAATTCAAATGTATGCACGTGGTGCCACAATGGTGCATTGGAGCAGCTTAATCACATGTTATCATCACTGGGCTGTTATCTGTTGTTGACACCCAAAATTATGCTTCAGTAGTGAAAAACTGCACCAACCAGTAGGTCAGAAAGTGCATAAAGGTGGATGACAAAGCAAAGGGCACTAAAATGGAGAACAGTTGTCTGTGTCCTTTTTCAAAACTATACACTTACTATTATAGTAACTGAAAGTAAGAGATGAGTAACTGGTTATTTAATCCAAACTATGAAACCTCTTCAAGTTGTTTTGGATCTAAATCTGATATTCTTTACACTTATTATAACAATCATGGACATTCAGTGTATAATAATGTAACAGCATCATAAAGTCCGATCACATCACTATTTTGACACATGTACAAATGGGCAGAAAGAAACAGGAAAACAGAAACAGTAAAAAAACTGTGTGCGCTGCAGAAAAATTCTGTTGGAGGACCAGAGCGGTTGGCTGTCAGTCTACATGTGGAGAAGAGCAGCTCACCAAGGCAGAAACAACATAATAATGGCTCTGTTTAGCTCCATTACAGCCACTGCACTCGTGTGTCGTTTACCACCTACATACTCGCCTTACTCTCCCTAATTGCCTGCTCCCCTTCATATAGAGAAGTTTATTGATTTAAACAACTTAATTGGTAGGTACTTGTGGTGGTTAATGTAATTATTCAGTCTCACTGTGACACACACAAATGCACAGATAATCAAAGAATTAATTGTTGGTCATTTGAGTGTTGATGGTTGATGTCCCTGATGTGCAATAAGCAGGTTTTCTTAGATTTTTAGACAATTTGCTGTCACACATTCCCACTCCACTTCCTTCTGCCTCTTTTCCTGCGCCGTCTCTGCGTATTTCCCCAGGACAACACTCATATTGTGCACTTAAATGGAAATGTGTGGGAGGAGAAGAGAGCAGCACGGTCTAACTCCTGACACACAGATACAGTCTGAGAAGCAGAACGAAGAAGGGAGCTGCACTCGCTTGTGTGACAATGATGAAAAATGTGAATGAAAGAGAATGAATGACACGATTCATACACACGGCTAAAGTTGAGCATTGGTAGTTAGTTAAGCATTGAGAACCACACACCTGCACACACAGACACATTGTGACACTAATCAAAACAATGACAAACGATTAACACTCCTCTTGTGAGTGTCTTTAGACCGTGTTGCCCCTCATTTGAGCAGGAAGGTGCGCAGAACTGGAAACCAGTCTTCCCAAGTTCAGAGTTGGTATGAGGAACTTGCAAAGATAATCTGTCATGTGATCTGCTGTTATGGTTATGAGCACTGAACTTAATTAGATCTGAGTAAGAATTTGTATGAGGGAGGACGACAATTTTGAATGCTTAGGTGTTTAATGTCATACTTAACCTTCATGTTGTGTTGCCTGCCTAACCTTTATTGTTATTTAACGGTTTTAGGTCTGAAAAATGTATTTAATTTGCCCGGACTGACCCAAGATTCCGTTACTTTGTCCACAAATAGGGTTTCAACACAAAATAAATTGTATTCATTTGCATACAATTTTATTATATTATTTAACTTGGTCTTCCCGGTCAAAAATTACCCGTCATTACAAATTAATGGGTGGAGACACAAATGTGTGTTAAAAAACTGAGCTCTGGTACATCCTCATTTGTCAGATAGACACACACACAGAGACACATGTACACAACTGTTGTCAGTTCTCACAGACAGTATGAAACATAGTTAACAAAATATTAAACTTTCTCGTAGCTTTGGTGTATAATGCTAATGTTTGAGGCCTACAGCACTGTGTGGCTGCACCATGACAGCTCAATATACTGTAAGTGAGGCTCTTGATTGTATATTTGATCACCACACTGCTGACAAGGAGAATGGCCAGGAAACTGGCAGTGGACAATGGATTAGAGGGGGGAAGTATCAGAAGTTGAAGACACCATTGGAGTTTAAGTTAACCCACTGCACCAAGTTTAGAAGCCAGCGTTGCTCAGGTTTCATTTTTTTTCTCTTATCAAGCTAAAACACATCTGATAGACTGATAAACATTTTAATGTTATTGTTCTTGTTAGTTGATCTTTAATGTATTAAGACATTTCTCTTGGAATATTGTGAAATTGTCAAGTGTAGTTTTGGGATAATTCCCTTTGTACACAAATAAAATCTTCCAGGTCATTTGTCACCGGGAACACAACAGGTGTTACTTTATGTGACTGTATAAAAATTTTAAATAGTTTCAAAACAAATCGCCTTGGTAACTTTGACCCAAAGGAGTCAATACACTACGTTTCATCAGAATTGTTCCTATATGTTCACAAGAACTTAAGTTGTTATAATATATCTAATACAACAAAGAGTGAATATAGTGTAAATGTAATATTACAGTTTATATGATGAGTCTTAATGGAATGGTCAGTTTTGACCGAGAGCACAAAACTATTTAACATGTAATGAACACAACATGAGGGTTAATCATTGTCATTTAGGGATGATGGTCTGTGGTTTATCAGCATATTACAGAGAACAACGGCATCAAGGTTTAAATGCGTGCGTATCAATCACTTATCTTTATTGCGGATCTGGTTTAAGGTTTAGGGCTGGTTTAAGGCTGGAGCTGAGCCCTGATGTCACTGGGCAGATTGCTAGTCTATGACAGGGGCACATGTACAAACAAACAACAAATCACACTAGCATTCACACCGATGGGCAATTTGGAGTTATTTAATTATCCTGACTGCATTGTTTTGGACTGTGGAAAGAAAACAGAGTATCTGGAGAAAACCCACGCAAGCACAAGGAGAACATGCAAACTTCACAAAGGAAAGTCACAGCCAGCTGGTGGGTTCAAACCCATGACCTTGTAGTTGTAAGACAGAAGTACTACCCACTCTAGAACCACGCCACCTGCAACCGTATTTATGAGCTAAAGTTTATTCTATACCACTCAGTTTCGGTTTATAGTTTGTTTGATTAGTTTGAAAAGAACAGAGTGAAAAACCACCACAGCTTCAGGTCTTTGTTAGACCCTCGAAAATAATTAGGAATAAATATCATAGGACTGTTAACTATATAAATATCCTAATCTATTGTTTCACAAGATTGATTTTCAAAAGCATTAGTGTTATTTTTATTAACAAAGACCACATTTTCTAAGTTATAGTAATAACTACTGGGAACAGTGTGGAGGAGTTATTCTTAAAGAATTATAGTTTCCAAAACGCTGCTCCAATCTGAGAAGTTATAATAATAAGATTTTGTCTGAAGCACTGCCTGTCATTGTTTGTGCTTTAAGGTCCAGCAAAGACCAAAGTTTATTTCTATAAGGTTTGGCTAGAGAACATTTAGATTAAAATGGGGAGCTGGATCTTTTTTTTTTAATTCTAAATGTTCTAGCTGGGAGCTTGATCACCAGATGTGTTGTTGAAAGTATTAATAAAATAATTGAGCGGCGAGATTGGGTCATGAATATGAATGCTATTCTAGTGTGAGTAATATAAATCACAGGATTATCTTTTTTTTTTGCAGCTGCTCTGTCGATAATTTGTGTTATGAGGTACAAGTGCAATATACAGTCAGTATTAAATCTTTTTCACATCCACAGAGGAAAAAATTATTTTTGTGAATATATATCTGTTATATCTGGCTGATCAAAAAATGCAAATAATACCTTAAAGTTAGTGTGTGTAGGCAAATTTGATGTGGGAGATGTCACAGTTACAGTGATTTACGTGCGGCTTCATGTGAGGAGCATTCAGGAATATTCCAAAATGAAAAGCTGTGACTCACACAGGCTCATTGTGCATGGTTGTGTAGATATTTTCTAGCTTTTCATCTCTCACTTTGTCTTGCTCCTAATAACAGACACTCACACACAGCTCTGTATTCATCATGTGATTATTAGACAGGGACACTGAGTTTTTTCCACTGAATTGTGATGTAAAACAGTTCCAACATGGCTATTTGGCAAAGGGATTTATACAAAGATAAGAGCAGAAGTTCACAGAAAGGTTGGTCTGAGTGGATGTACATAAGTAAAATAATATAAGAGCCTTAGAGGTAACTGATGTAGGGGAGTCAAAGCACCACTATGTAGTATACATTTTTTATCAAAGCATTTAAAAGTAATTCATAATTCAGTTAAAGCACTTCAGTTAAACCTCACATTTATGTTATTCATCAATGCTGTTTATATTTTTATTACATCCATAGCTTATTTGAAATTTTTATGAAATTTTCATCCCCATTGAAAAAAAGACTAGAAACCCCAACGTAAAACTCAAACATCCTTTGTCATCGAGTACAGCATGTGTTTTTCTATCACAAATAAGATTGCATTTAGTGCTACCACAGTGATAATAAAGCAACTAATTCATAATGTCTGGTAAATGGAACATTTGTAAATTTGCACTAAACACAAAGACATTATTCATAAATTATGAGGAATGAGACAATCCAAAAGTGGAAATGGATAAAACCTGTTAAATGATTTTACACATTTTAAACAGGATGGAAAAAACCTTCACATTTCCTCCTGCCAGTATGTTCCAGTCTGTGAGTCTGTGAGGGGAATTTGTAGATTAAATGACCTAAACAGCAGATTGCAGAGATCCTGCCTAATCCCAAATTACATGTGTCAAAAACGACACAATCAAAGTCTTTTTTAATGCTGCAAATATAACATGTTGTGACAAAACATAATTTAAATAAAAACTCACAACAATTGACCACAACATTAGATCGAACTGGTGGTTGACAGGGCTCATGTTGCCCTGTCCACCATAGTTTGAATGTTGTTTAATAGTGTTAATCAAAATGCCATTTAAATACTTTGAAAGACCAAGACCGCTGTAGTGGCCATTTGTCAAAAAAAAATTAAACTCAAATCCAAAGCAAACTTATAATTAGTGGGCCACTCTACACTGTGGGAATAGTAATGTATGCAGGCAAAAGAGCTGAATGTCCATTCTCAAACTCTCGTTTCATAATGTTTCTTAATCCATTCAAAGCAAGCAAAAAAAACATTTCATATTCCTGCTGCCTGTCCTGCTCTGTCCTCCCTGGTTCATCCTGTCCTACATCTGCCTGCCTACCTATAGGCCCTCAGTACTGCCAGACACACAAATAAATTAAAAAACAACAGCAGAAAAACAGATTACAAAGAAAAACAAAAAAGTCATTTAATCTTAATTAAATATTTTTAATTAGGAAATTAAACAAGATGTTGCCATTTTGTCTGCTGAATAAACCAAAAGGGCTTTATTGTTATCATTGAGTCCATGTACACGTACATGCTACAATGAAGTATTGTTCTTTGCATTTAACCCATTCCCATTGGGGGATGAGTGCCTTGCTCAAGGACTCACCTGGTTTATTGCCTGGGCAGCCTGATACCCCAGCCATTTAGCCACAAGGCCACCTTTGTTATCATGGCTTCTGTTCATGTTTTGGAAAAGCAAAATTTCATGAGGAAGACATGCAATTGGCGGTCAGGGATGATTGAGCCCAAGTCTGCCCCCTTGTGGTCAAAGGCTTACACACGCTTACAAAAACTATGCCAGGACATGTATGAACAATGGCACATGATGGCGCCACCACTGTCTACGTGTACACTCAGGTAAACAGCAACTACGACTGTGAATGGTCTGAACTCACAACTTCTTCCAATTACTGATATATTCTAAAGGAGCTATCATTTCAACGCGCACTAAAACAGGACTCTATGTGTTGAGTCCTCTTCATGATATTCCTGTCAAAGAAAAGAGAGAGAGGAAGAGAGTAGAGAAGAATCAAACTACAGGACTACAAAACTGCTTCCAGCAGCAGGAATAGATTAGTTTCAGACCTTTACAGGATGCTGGATTTTGCCTAAAAGTGGACAGAGCACACGCCAGGTCCCTTGCATCTAGTTTAATGTCCAAAATTCTGCCTATCATCCAGGATCCTATTAAAGCTACAGAATATGCAAATCTGCAACAATGACAATGTCTCCAGGAGTGAGATTTCTTCTTTGTCTTCTTTTGCCTCTCTTGCATTGCTAACGGGTACTCAGTATTCCATTTCTTCCATAAGGGTTTCCACCTTTTTCCGATATAAAAATTGCATTGATAAAACAGACTTGATGACATACTTGTGTTTCCCTTTAGCGTTAGAATTTAGTTTGATGTAAGGGCTTCATGGTCATTTTGTCACATTTGTAATGGGTCTATCATTCAATATAGCCTTCAGCTCACAGAAGATATTTGGAGACCTTCACCATCCAGGATTTGCTGTTCAGGCAACACTCTGGCCTAGGGCAAGTCTGGCATTTTCAGCTCAATAAGTTGTCCTCTGTGGTATCTGCAGCACAGTCTGATATTATTTTCCTGGCAGCGCATTTTGCATTGAGAATCCAATATTCCTGCCTCGTTCTAGACAAAAAGGGATTTGTTTCTGCGTGTCCCAGTTGATGATGGATATGATACAAAATAGGCTTGGATACATGCAGGTCTTCAGATAAAATCACTGGATGTTTGGTTTCTACTGGCAGAGCAGCATTATTTACCAACCACCCACCCACAAAATTCCATTATCCATTACTGGCTCCAGCTTGTACAGTGGGCTCTCTTTAGAGACATTTTAAAAACCCCTTTCACTAAGGCAATGTCAGCTTTAAACCCATGTGTCTTTGAAAGTACTGGAAAACTGCCCTCTCTGCTTCAGGATCTTCATCTTTAGTCTGGGAGTTTAGCTTTCAAACTCTAGACTTGTCTGTCAACTTCTTGTATCTGAATCACTCCACGATAAAACCTGCTAAATCGCTCCTTACTTTTCTGTTGCAACAACATAAGCATGCGGTTGACTTTCTGCAGCCATGTAGCAGATGCTTTCAGCTTTATCCAAGACAAAAAGTAATGGATTAAGCTGCTGGTGGGGTTTTCTGAGTCATTAAATATTGTTTACACTGCCCAATTCCTTTTGACTTCTAGATCATCAGCAGGAACAACATTCCACTCAAACTTTGGTTCATGAATGCATCTTCTATTTTTCAAGAACTCCTGAGCTCTCATTTTTCTTGATGTTTAGTAGTGCATTTCAAAGTTCTTTAAAGATGACTGAGAAAGGTGAAAAAGTTGCATAAGCAAAAACAATACAGTACTGTTTATGATACATTTCTCAGAGTGTGCACGTGGCATAATAGACAAAGCACACACACACAAACACACACACATATACACACACACTGCTGGGGATACAGAAGCAAAGAGACTGGAATAGAATGGAATTTGAAACGTTTTAGCCAAAAATGTTTCCATAGTCAAGGTGTTTTTTGCAGAAACGTTTCAGATTTCGTTTTGTTCTCCAACTCCGTGGGTGAAGATGCTGTTGTACTAAAAGCCCCTTGCCACAAAAATCACACAGTCACAAAAACAACACTAGTAATTAAAAAAATGAGCTGACTTCACAGAGGCATTCTAGGCCAGGCTAAGTCCGTTAACTGTGAGGAATCCTCCATTAAAGAACCAACCTCCACCACATTATTATCCGATCTCTGTTGAGCTTCCAAATAGTGATGCACGTTTATTTTGCAAGAAATGTGCAGAGAAACACACTCGCTATTATCGACAAGCTTGTTTGTTTCACTACCGTGGAAACTGTGAGATTAATTTTCATTCTGGTTAAGATATTTAATTTGTTTTTATTAGATGGGGAATTACTTGAGTTTTTAGGAAACCAATTAGATCTACTAAACAGTGCTCAAAAAACATGGTCAGGCTCCTGCATAGCCCACAATACTGAACACGGCTTTCATCTTGCACACGCACACACACACCCACACACGCAACCACACAAACACATAAACACTGTATACACTTGCTGGCTTTTCTTTATTGTGTGTGTGCGTGTGTGTGTGTGCATTTGTGTGTGTGTAGGCTGCTTAGTAAGATAGGGCCAAGACCACCTTATGTGCTCGGTCTCCTCTGGGCCTCACCAGCCCCCATCCTGCCAGCAACAGTGGGATGTCCCAGGTGTGTCTCCTCTTGGCCTTGCTCATGCTCTACAGCTGCAAAAAGGTACGCCTCTCAACCTTTGTCTCTTTCATACAGCCAATTTAGGATGCATCTTTGATCCTCTATGTTACTAAGAATGGACGAAGCTAAAGCAGTAGCTGAATGAGGGGGAAAAACCTAAAGTTGGGAAAGTTGGTTTTATTGTCTTCCTGCAGGTCTCCTCTACCAACTCCCTGGAGCTTGTGAAGGAGAATTGGAGCAAATATAAGAACCATTGCCTGGACAACCTTAATGCCACGCCTCCCGCCACAGGTGAGTCCCAGTCCTCCCAGCATGAGTTCATGTTTGTCGGGGATCCATGCAGGACTACAATAAGCTCGGAGTGCTGTATTTACACATCTGTTCTCCACTGCAGGGCTGGTGTGTAACAGGACATTTGACCTGTATGCCTGCTGGCCTGATGGACTCCCAGGAACTACTGTCAATGTCTCATGCCCATCGTTCCTGCCATGGCATCATAAAGGTCTGTATGTGTGTGTGCATACAAAATGAGCAGAACACTACAACTGAGTTACCACTTTTGATTTTCAGTAGCTGTATTTGTATGACCATTGCTGCAATAATCTTTTTGGACGATGCTGTTTTTTGCGGCAAGCATAACAAACAGCTTTCTTGATGAGCCCCAGTTGTGAAATGCTGGGAGGTATCTGCCCAACTACAGGCACTGCCCCAAAACTTCCTGAACCTCAAGAAACTACAAACCCAAAACCGGGGACTATTTTTGGGCATTATGCCACAACTCAGAACTACCTGTAAGTTTAGACCGTGGATTGTTTGATGGAAACACCACAAAAGGTTCCTAGTGCTGGTGAAAGGCTCTGGTGGAAACAGGGATCATGTAACAAAAACTGGTACTTTGTGAACATGTAAGTGCCTAGTCCTGGATTAGTTATTTTTATTTGATTTACTTGATTAGTAGTTTTTTAGATTGTGATTAGATAATACAGTACCTACACATTAAACATAATTTTCAGAAACGCTGAAAATGATTCAGATTTTTATTGTAAAAGCTGTGCACAGAACGTACACCTTTTCGGATGGGGTTCCACTCCTCCTTAATGTCTTCAAGACAAGTACTGAATTTGAGAGTTTTACTAGGCCTAGTCACACTTGTCGATTTGAAGTACTGGTGGTTTCAGAACCACAAGGGTACAGTGCCCATCCAGTGACGATATGTAAGAGGTGAACTTCAGAGTAAGAGCTCTTCATACTGCTTTTATTTAAAGTCGTACTTATGTGGGGTGAATGGAAAATGCTTTGTAATAGCAACAAAGCTCATCCTGCGCACTTGTCCTTCAGTGAGGTGAAAGAAACTCTCTTCTTTTATATGAAAGCTGTGTTGAAAAGAGTGTGCTGTGGGTGCAGAGACTGAATACATTAATTGGGTGTGAAGGACGAACATTAGTCAGCCCTGGCTCCACTATGAAGCTGAGAGTGGTTCTTAAGCTTCACACTGTGTCTTGATGGCCAGTGCACCTGTCATGTGGCGCTTTCTGAGTAATTTGGCCTTAGTGTACAAACCTGTGTGTGCAGAAAGTTAACTGGTAGTTCAGAGCATGAAGGGTCCAAGTTAGATCGGCAGATCTTTTGTTGTAGAATGTGTGATTTTCTCCAAGTGATTTAGAAGTTCCTAATAGGTGTGAACGCCAGCTTGTCGCTGTTATCTCCAGGGAACTGTCAGCCTGGCAGGGGTCACTGCCTGTCTTTTTCCTGTGTCTGTTTGTCTCTGTTTCACCAAAGTTCCCTCCAAAATGTATTTTTGCATAGCGAGCATCTTTCAGTCATCTGTGTGAAAATGTGGAAACTGACAAAAGCTCCTCCCTCTGACCGTTACAAAGGACAAATAAAAACTAGACCTTCAAACAAGTACTACGGTCAGAAAAAATACTATTAATGATATTTGTATATATGTGTGTGAACAGTTCAGCAGGGACTGGTCTACAGAATCTGCAAAGAAGATGGTCAGTGGGCACAAAAGAATACCAGTGAATGTGAGGACGACCCTGGTGAGGTGTGTATAGAGTGTTGTGTGTTTGTGTGTGTGCATGCCTATGTATAAAACTGTGTGTGGTTTGTGTGTGTGTTTCTGTCCTTCATTATGAATTAACTGTTAGCATGTTTGAAGGTGCAGTTGCAAGTAGCTTGACAATCTGAGAATCAGACAGTGATTGACTTGACAGTTTACTGTAAACTTTCAAAATCCTAAATGACTCAGTGTGTACATCTTTGTGTTTGTTGTGTGTGTGGCACAACTCATATTGTCTGTCTGTTGGCTCAGCAGCAGGACTATGGACGCATCCTCAGTCAGTTACGGATCATGTATACAGTTGGATACTCTCTCTCCCTGGGAGCTCTCCTATTTGCTTTGGGAATCCTCATCACATTCAGGTAAAGATGGAGTATGGGGGGAGGAGGAAGAACTAAAGTAAAGAAACCAAAGGGACAAAAGAATGATATTGTAAAAACATTAATTATTATGTTGGCTGAAGAACAAAAAATGAAGATTAATAGTGTAATGAAAAATGAAGAAAAAAGCAGAAAAGACAGAAGTCTGTCACACACTGTTACTTCTGTACCAGGAAACTTCACTGTATGAGAAACAACATCCACATGAACCTGTTTGCCTCCTTCATCTTGAGAGCTGTGTCCATTCTGGTAAAAGACGCCCTGCTGACCCTCACACTAGACACCAGGAGCATCAGTGACAACCAGACAGAAGCCTGGGCCAATATACCGGTCAGCACATCCCACCAACCTCCAGTGCTTGTCATTCATGTTTATGTGGAACTTTTTTGAATGACATTAAGACTTTTTAAGGGAAATGCTTACTGAGAAACTGTTTCACTTAGAGTTCTCCATCTACATTGTGGTTAAGATGTGGTTTGGCAACCACAGCTTTTAGTTTGGCAACAGCAGCCAATTGATTAATGGTCGAGAAAGAGCACAGATCTTGTTAAATAGGAAAAATGTGACTACAAAACTCTTCCATCCCCTTCCTCAGCCTTACATACTTTTTGCTACGCTATATGATCATCATGCTATTTACTGCATCTGCACTTGATGGAGCTATTAAGTGTAAATTGCAAATTTAGAATTGTGCATAGAAAAACAGATACAGGGCTGTAGGATATATACGTCCAGTTATGTTATTGCAATGCAACTTTTTGTTGAAGTGAAGGACAGAAGGGAAAAGCAGAGAATACAAACTTTTTTTGTTGTTATTTTGTTTTTTTATTACAGTTCGATGCAAGATGTAGTTCAAAAAAGTTGGGATAGGGGCAACCAAAGGCCAAAAAAAAAAAAAAAAAAAACTAACAAGGTTAATTGACAACAGGCTAGTATTATGCCTGGATTTATGCCTGGACCAGAAGGAAGGATGAGGGTGGGGTTAATCAAAGACATGTGTTTAACACCTTGAGAATAACATCTTTAGATAATAGCTGGTAGCTGGTATTTAGTAAAAACATATCTGGATATTAATATTTACGTTTTATATAATTGAAACATACAGAGAATCTGGAGAAACCTATTTACACAAAGGACAAGGCCCAAAACTAAAGAAGAAGAAACAACCGTAAACTACAACTTGGTTACAGGGTAACTGGCACATCTGTGTAGCATTAGGAGGTGAAATATGACAAAGGCCCTGAACTGTTGAGCAGCTTAAAACAACTATCAAGCGAGAATGGGAAAAAGCAACTGTCAATGTCTCCCTCTGACCAAAGTCTTGTTAAAAGAAGGTGTAAAACAGTGGTTAACATGCCCCTGTCCCAAATTTATTTAAATGTGTTGCAGGCATCAAATTTAAATTGAGCAAATATTTCACAAAAAAAACACCATTTCAACATTTTGAAAATGATTTGTTGTTTTTATACTATTTATAATTTAATAGGTTTCAAGTCAAATCGTTATACATTCTGGTTTTACTTATTTACTACTGGTTGACACACTGTCCCAACTTTTCTGGAAATTACATTTGCACCATATATATCTTAATATCAATTAGTTTACAGCACAGTAATTCTGAGAGAAAAGTAATTCATTGTTTGGTGCTGTAGTGTCTGAGCTGAAGCCAAATAGAGCTCCAATTGAAAAGTGTCATTTTGATAATTTGTTTTATTGCTTATTTCCTCACTGCCTCCTGTCTTGCGTCAGGCTGTAACGTGGTGTCGTGGTGCCATGGTGATGATGCAGTACAGTGTGATTGCTAACAACTACTGGCTACTGGTGGAGGGCATCTACCTGCACAGTCTGCTGGTCATCACTGTGTTCACTGAGAGAAAGTACTTCTACATTTACCTAGCCATCGGCTGGGGTAAGCACCAAAACCCTGGTTGATACAGAAATACAAAAAGCTGCATCTTATAGACAAAAGCCATTGTGCTGAGAACAGAAAATTGAAATTTAGGTAATCCTCAGACATATAAGGTGTTTACCATGGTTAAACCATCACAGTCAAAGGCAAGGAAGAACGCTAAACACTGGGCTACAGAGGCGTAGCGAAAAATCAGGTGTTTCTAACTCTACCTCTCCAGATTTTTTACTTTTTCAAACATACAGTCACGTCCAATGCTTCGTCAAGTAACACCACTAGAGCAACTTGATGCTTTTCTTTCCAAAGAAGTAAAGTCCAGGAACCTTCCCCATGATCCTCACGGCATTAGTCATTAGCATTTTTGGAGCATGGCTAAAGCCCCAGGTGGATTGGGAAAATTAAAAATGTGCCTGATGTGTAAAATGTTGTGCAGTGATATGTAGTACTGCATGTGTCACTCCGATAACTTTTGAACCAATTCCTTCACTGGAAGCACAGGTAAAGGAACTAACTTCCTCAAAGGGTTCTTGGTCCACAGGGAAGTTCCTGCAGTGGAAACAAGCCTAAAAGCTCTGCAGATTTCCTTTAAAATGAAAGCTGTAGAAAAACTGAAAATCAGTGAGACACTTATGAAAATACTTGCTTACCTTAAAACTATCTGAATCTAACTACTACTGATTTTGGCAGTATTTTTTAAAAACTTTCCCCACAAGCCATAATAAAAAAAAGATGCCCAGTGCAGCTTTATCATTTTAGACTTGTTGTCCAGAGGTCACATCTTAATTTTCTTATTATCTTGAAATACGTAATGACTGTTATGATGCACATGTTTACGTTTTCAGCCAGTTATTCTGAGATAACAACTTAATTGAATAATTATCTATTTTTCCCTATGATTATAAAAATCCTCACTGAGCAGTAATAACAAATCTTGCCACTGCTCTGATCTTACCACTAAATTAATACAGATAGTCCAACTGATGTTAGATGGCCACTGTAGCCTGACAGTTCAGAAAAAAGAGAGACCAGCTGTATAAATACAGGAGAACAGAAATGGCCATACATTTTATTTCAGATCCACATCAGGTAAAAAGAAAATAAAAATACATATTTATGTTGGTTATAATCATCTGTATCATTGGTTATGGTATAACTAAGTCACAGATTACATGTTAATGATGACGGTGTTATGTGTGAAGTGATAGTTCTGTTAATCTGTTAATGTTCACATTTTGTTTTAAAGGTGCACCACTCACGTTCGTGCTGCCATGGATCACAGTGAAATATCTGTATGAGAACGAGGAGTAAGTTCAACCAACTTTATATGCTCACATCAAATGAAAGGTGGTTTACATATAACAGGTCTTATCTGTGACCCCTGCTGATAGGATGTCTATTCATGCCCTTGCATGTAAATATGTGCTTACTCTTTGGATACTGCTGGAGGATCAGAATTACGTTGATAACAGCAAATATTTACAGAGTAAAATGTGTGTGTCCCTGTATGTGTAGGTGTTGGGAGAGGAATATCAACATGGGATATTGGTGGATCATCCGTTGTCCCATACTTTTTTCTTATGTGGTAAGTTAGTCTGTCTCTGACTATTTAACAAGTGATGCAGGAAATGCAAAAATCCAGGATTAAATTACTCACAATTGTAAACTTGTAACTGGCAGGTAACCTGACTAGTGTGATTATTCAGGGATTTGTCCACAGATAAAGCAAAAAAAATGGTTGGTGGAACTTATGCAAAAGAAAGTAATTACAGTCTTCAGACATGTAAAAGTTTAAACTGTACTCCTACACAGATTATAGAAAAACAAAGTGAAACCTAGTTGCACAAAAACACACACTTTTTCACAAATACAAGTTGTTTCATTAAAGCAAAAAGATAATTGTGACCTCAAGAAATCTAAATCAAATTAATGAATATGATTCATCGAGATTTTCACCCTAAACTGGAAAATTAACAACTGTGGCGGCTGATCGTGTATAAAGCAGGACACACACCCGCACACTTACATACACACATAAAACACAAGTTGTGGAGTTTCTCCTGTGTGTTTCCTGCCTCTTGTTCCCATGGAGACAAACAACTTTATGGATGAACACATTTATGAGAACCGAGAAGTGAACGTTTACAGTAACCGTAGCAACCTTCGTGACCTCATGTAAATGTGTACATGCATTCATAGAGATAGTGATTATGATAAATATGCAGAAACTGTGTAGGTCACACTGTACTGCACGAGCTGTGTGGAAAAATTCCCTTTATATTAATCCCTGCAATCGTTACCATTTGGTTGTGTAACAGACAGAGTTGTCATCCGACAACAATCCTAAACACAACCCCGAGGTTCAAACTATTGCTCACACACACATTCACACCTAAATACACCATGTGTGTGTGTGCACCTCAACACACCCACATACACACGTTACCAAACTTGGAGCGCTAATAACTTGAGTGCTGTAATAATTAATGCTCTCTGTCGTCGAAGAGGGTTCTGCACTAAATCACAATGTGTGTGTATGTGCCCAGGTCAAATCCCACAGACCGCAGAAGTTACAAAATGACAGTCTAGCGATGGACATTTTACACAGTCTCGGTCTCTCTCTTATTCATCGCGCCATCTAAAAATGTACAGAACATAAATATTATTTTCTTTTCTATGTTTAACTTCAGTACCATACTCATTTCAGATTAACTTCTTCATATTCATCCGAATCATCAAAATCCTGATGTCTAAACTCAGAGCTCATCAGATGAGGTACACCGACTACAAGTTCAGGTGGGAGAAACTGTTTCTAAAAGAGATTAAACAAATGGTGTGTGGAAATATGTGCTGGACAGGTTGCGTAGAGATTGTTTTAAAAACCCTTTTTCACTGAAAACAGTGCTTGATGAAAGCAGTGAATATGAATGAAGTGAAGCTCATTTCAACAGTGGTACCATACCATCCCGTGGCAAAGGTGGTCAGTTCTAATTTGCTTCTGCTCTGTGTTTTTCCCTCCTCTCGTTTCATGTCGGCCATTGTTTACACCGCTAAGCGAGTGTGTGTATGGTTTCACACCCTACTTGTTATGTTAACATCTGAGATTAGACAGTTCTTACATTAACTAATCGCAGACGAGAGCCTCACCATCACTCACCCCTTCCCCTTCAAAGTTGATTCATTTAATATTCATCTTGAGGGGTGCTAAAGTTTTTGCTACCAAAAAGTGTTAAAATACGGTGGAAACAAGCCGAACCTGAATGAACGGGGAAAAGCTCAGTTAGTGGAAACTGCCAGCATGATTCAGGCCATGAAACCAAAACTATGAGCTAAAAGACTCTGAGGACACTAATGTGAGGAAACAGTTGGGTGCTAGTTTTCTGTGGCTTCATCACAACAAGCAACCACTGTCCTAACACAAATAGTCATGTGAGTCAATGTGACATAGAAATATTAGATAGTTGCTTTAGAGAAATTAACATTTTAACTCATTCTACTAAATTTCAGAGGTTGTTATTGCCCTGAAATCCATAATAATGTTTTTTTTATGTAAACTGTATTTACAGCTTAATGTTCTGTTTGAGATCAAGGTTTTACATAACTTAAATGTGTAAAGACAGGTGTGTAGGAAAGAAATACTAAATAAAAGGACTCCTGGTTGGCCTTAATAATGACCTTGTCCCAATTTCTCTACTTCTCCTCTAATCCAGATTAGCAAAGTCCACTCTGACTCTCATCCCCCTGCTGGGGATTCACGCCATCCTCTTCACTTTTGTCATTGATGAGTCTGTGCCCAAAGGCTCCATGTTGCGGCTCATTCGTCTCTTCTGCGACCTCCTCTTCAGCTCATTCCAGGTTAGAACATGAACTTCAATAGGACTTCACTTGGAGGTGAAGAAATCCATCTGTGATCTCACCCAAGCTTATTTTTGCTCATCTTTTTTTTTTTTTTTTTTTTTTAGCAAAACATGCTTTGTTTATAAAACTTTTTTTTTTTAGCAGAAGAACATATGACTATTTCAGTTCTCACAGGATTTTTGGATAGGAATATTTCAGAGCTTTAAGTCATCAGGTGTGCGCTCTTTGCAGACTGTCAGAGACTAGAAATATGAAACACTTGGTGGAAACAGCTTTTAGGTGTGGCCAATCCAGTCTTTCAAAGTTTTCAGTACAGTGGATTGATGAGGATTTTACTGTTCAGCAAGTCACACTAGAAGTTTTTAGTACTATAATATTTAGGTCCTCGTATCAGTACCCGTTTTCAAATGTAAATACCAGGGGAAAAAGAGAATACTGGGACATATCTAGTGGAAAGCATTCTCAGCAATCTATCACTTGCAGGTATAAAAAAACGGTACTTAAGAATTTTAGATTTGATTAGATTCAACTCTAGTGTCATTAAACATGTACAAGTACAAGGAAGTGAAATGCAGTTTAGTGCAGTTTATCTAACCAGAAGTGCAATAAGTAGTGCAAAATATACAATGTCTACAGTATGTACAAGATGGGTACTGTTATGGACATAATGTCCATGTAGAAGTACTACTAATATGTAGATGGAAGGACTATGAACATAATATAAAGATGGAGGTACTTTGGACAAAATAATATACAGATGGAGTACTATGGACATGATGTCGATATCAATGTGTGTTATCAGATGTTAAGTATCAGCAGAAACTATAAACACTTTTTATTGTAGCATTACATTAAGAATAATGCACAACTGAATAAACAACAGCTGGCAGTGCAATGTATAAAGCAAATGCAAAATATTCAGTACATGAATGAATGAAATGAATAAGGACTTGGACAAGTGTATGAGATGGATACAGTTCATTGTTTGTATGTGCAGGAGAGAGGAAGAAGAGAGATGATTGTATAGAGGAGTGAGGGGTCGGAGGGCAGAGTTAAGTAATGTAACGCAGTAATGCTGTGGAAAAAAAAGCTGTTACTGAGTCTGGTGGTTTTAGTCCGGAGGCTCCTGAAGTGCCTCCTGGAGGGCAGGAGGGTAAGTGGTGGATGGGAAGGGTAAGAGGGGTCCTTGAAAATGCTGTTAGTTTGGCGCAGGCAGCATTTCCTCTTGATATCCCCAGTGGCTGAAAGTGGAGACTCTGCGATCTGTTGGGCAGTTTTCACCACCCACTGCAGTTACCTTGCGCTCAGCAACAGTGCAGTTCCGTATACTGCTGGTGAGGATGCTCTCTATTGCAAAGGGGAGAAGTTCAGCACCAGCTGAGGACATGTGGTTCTTCTTCAGTGTCCTCAAGAACAAAAGTTGCTGGTGAGCCTTCTTGACCAGTCTGGAGGTGTTGGTGGTCCAGGACAGGTCCTCTGAGATGTGGATTCCCAGGAACTTGAAGCTGGCATCACATTTAACAGCCATCCTGTTAATTACTAATACTATCACCATATAGATTAGTATAATAATTGCGATGGGCAGCATAGTTTATGAACAATGAAGCCCATTGCAATGGCAGGGCTGTAAATGTTTGTTTTTGTACAACAAAGGAGTCAAATGCCACAAAGACTCGTGATATCTGGGTATTTTTCGATGATAAAAATATATGTAGAATATATGTAGACAATTATTCCTAAATATGCAGATAAAAATAATGATTAACATTTGTTTCTTTTCCAGTGTCTGACAAAAATAAACATAAAACTCCACCTCCTCTTTTAGGGCCTGCTGGTTGCCATCCTATACTGCTTCATCAACAAAGAGGTGAGACAGATGTGGTTTCATATTGAGCACCACCTTAACTTAGTCTCTGCTGTTACTGCAGTGTCTTCTTTTCCTTTTACAGAGAAGATAAATGAGACATTTTCCATCATCTGTGTTCCTGCTCAGCCCCTTTATATCTCTATCTTTATAAGCTCTATCTCTGTTCAAGTACCACTTTATTCTTTTGTCCACAAAAGGGGACAGACACATGCTGTCTCATCCATTTACAAATCTCTGAACCCTTTAAATGTAGTGTTGTAGTGGCAAAAGGCATCTACATCACAAATCTTCATGTGTTTCCTGTCTGTTTTGTTTCTGTCCTCCATCCCATCATCCTTCAGGTGCAGTCTGAGATGTTGAAAAAGTGGAAGAGGTGGAAACTGGGTAAGGACATTGATGAGGAGTACCGACATACCCACAGCCACACGCGGCACATCAAAAGTGGCAGCATTGCCATGGGCAATCTGCCCGACCCCCACGACAACAATGCCAGCAACCCCACCTCACCTCGCCTCAACATATCAGACAGAAGCCCGCCCTGCTCCATTGCACCGGAGGAAAACCACCGACTGGTGGTCTCCTACAGCAATGGGACAGGGAAATGCAGGCCTGCCAAGAGTAGACACACCCTGAAGTTCTCTTTCCTGCCACACAGAGGCATTACCAGCCACGCCAGCACTACCACAGAAAATGTGTTTTTGGAAGAGAGAGCCCAGTGCCACTTACACCATCTAGAAGGGGAGGAGACAAATGTCTGAGAACAGGCTGCTTCAGATCCCCTCATCATGAAAACTTTGGATGATTGCGCTTTTCATTGTTTCAGATCAGTGTTTATCATGCACCAACAGACAGCCTGAGTGGGGATGAGCAGAATAAGAAAAGGTCCACATTCATCAGGATGTTCACCGCTGCATAATGTTGCAGGAAATTATGTGTCAGTGTGTTGCAATTGAATATTTATTAGTTTGGGACCTTGATAAAGGTATTTATTGACCTTAGACATGAATGTCTAAAAAAATGAAACTATAGCGGTGTTCAGTTTGAGTGTAAGTGTGTGTGTACATATGTGTATACTTGTCCTTATAAAGCTGTTTGGGCAACTTGTTCAGTGCCATCAACATGAGGACATTCAGTCATGTCAGTCCTTACAGCTTCAAAGAGCAGACTAAAGGTTAAATTTAGGGTAAGGACCTAGGAAATGCAGTGAGTGCGTATGGAGGGCAGGGTTTTCCTACATCTTTTTTTCTATGCTGCTGTTGCTGTTTTGAGTCATGCTTGTGTTGTGTGTCTGTTTGCAGCAATGAACGCTCATTTGTGGCACTTTTATGTTATGAACCTGAATGTGGACAACAGCATGCATGACGGCTGACGTCCTGTTCACGGATATGTTGAGACAAGAGTGAGCCATTCAGTGGTATCGGTGTCTGCTATGCTGAGGACACCTCACAAATGATGGATTGTATAGTTACTCTGGTTTTAAATGACCAAAGCCAAAAAAAATATTAATATATCATGGTGGGTTTGGGTTTAGTTTGGAAAAGTATTAAATCCATTTTTACATGCACATTCTGTTCCTCACTTTTTTCTCTTTTCATTTTAAGCTAGTTTTCTACCCTAAAATATATTGTACTTATAGTTTTAAATTTCCCTCTGAATTCCTTTCTGCTTCTAGCTGAAAAACTCCCCCAGATGACATCACCCAGAGGCGTTTTTTATCATTAGGAGTTCAGATGATATCATCTGGAGGAGCTCTGGAAAAGCAGGTTGACTGATTACAAACTCCCTCACACTATGGAGTGTGATCATCACCTCCTCCAGGTTCCTCCACATGATGTCACTTGGAGGATCCATGTGACTGAAAAGATCCATGTGACTGATAAAAATGTTTATCCAGTGATACAGTGTTGTTTAGAAAAAAAAAGGAGGTTGAAATACAAACTGACATTTTCCAATCTTTCTCTAATTATGTATGGATGAGAAAAGTCCTTTTATGTTTTTTTTAAAAAAGGTGTATTTTGTAGCTTTCAATTGCCTTCAGAAGTGAACTGCTTAGTCAATTCATTCTTTCTGTTTTGCTGAAAACTAAAAAATCTAGATAAAAAGATAATTATGAAACAAAAGCTCATAATTTCAACTTTTACTGGATGGTATTTACACAGATTCATTGAATAATGGAGAACATAGCACCCGCTGTATTGAAAATAGTCTAAATAAAAAAAGCTTGATATTTGGCTGAGAAATGCCTTTGTAACAATAATTGCATCAAACCTGTGACTCACTTACTGACATCACCAAATTATTATTTTCTTGTTTATTCTGCTATTCCAGGCTTTTTCTGCAGCCCCTTTCATTTTTTGTGTTTTTTTAGAGGGGTCTCCCTTTATTCTCCTTTTCAGCAGATGAATTGCGTTAAGGTTTAGTGAATTACTCGGTCTTTCAGTTTATCAGTCTAATGAAGTCCTTTGTTGACCTGGCATTGTGTTTTTGGATCAGTGTCTTTGGCTGCATGACACAGTTCCTCCCAACTACTTTTGCAGACAAAATGTTTCTGTACTCCTCTGAATTCATACCGCTGCTACAATCATGAGTTATATCGTTAATAAAGATTAACAGGTCTGTTCCAGTAGCGGCCATGCAGCCCAATCCATGACACTTCCTCTACTCTGCTTCACAGATGAACTTGTTTGTTTTGGATGATAAACAGATTCTTTCTTCCTTCACACTTTGCTCTTTCCATCACTTTAGTTGAAGTTAATCTTAGTTTCAGCTGTCTATAAAACTCTGTTCCAGAGTGTGTGTGACTCCTCTCTACACCAGTGCCAATGTCTGTGCAATAATTGTGTTATTTTCCTTCTTCCCTCTCAGATTGGATTCACAATGCTTTTCCCGTTACAGGCAGCTCTCTGGTTGTCATACTGATTTATTCTTTCTAACAACAAATACAGTCTTCACAGGTAAAACCCAAGGGGAACGCCAAGATTATTCATTTGAAACTATTTATTGTTTGAACAATCAATCTCTCGGGACACAACAAGAAACTCCTGTCAATCTCTGTACATTTGCTCACTTAAAATGTGGGTCATCTGATACAAAGCTTGCCATGTTCTATGTTGTTCAACACATCTAAATGTAAATGCTGTGAAACAAAAGGTGAAATTATGAATTTTGGTCTGATATTTATTGTCTTCAGTGTACAACAAAAAAAAGATGCATTAGCCTTCCAATACTTCTGGAAGGGGCCTGTAATGGATGAACTATACCTGATTTGCCTTGTATTTCTGATGCAGGAAGCCAAACTGTCACACAGAACTACTTTTTTGAGAAGTAATATATATAATGTAAATGTTAATTAGAAAATTTGTAAATGTTAAAATTCTTATTCAGTTCAGAAAATGACTACATTACAGTGAAACTGAAGCCAATAAGGATTAAACAAAGGAGATATCTAATGAACTTCTTGATCAAGGCTAAAAAACAAATACTCAGTTTGAAGTAAGTGCACTATACAATAAAAGAGATGTGTAAGTGGGAGTTGTTATTTTGTGTTTGTGTTTGGAGTCTAGGCAACTCAAAAATGAAAATGAACATGACTAATTATATTGAGAAAAACACTGCTTTGAACAATTTGATTGTAACTGTCTTTTTGTCAGTGCTGGTTGTAGACAATTTTCACAAGGATGGCCACACTGAGGCCAATACTTTGACCTTCCTAGATGCACACGCCAACACCCAGGTCAAACATTGGAGGGGAGCAGACCATAATAAGCATGGACAGCAGCCCCCTTGCCCACCCCCTAGAACTGCCTCTGCCTTTTGTTTCAAATGCTGCAGCAGGGCCCCAAAGCAAACAGTCTCAAAAAGAAAGAGAGAGAGAAAACACACAGTTTTACATAAAAGTAAATTTGTTGTGTATGTCTCTGTGGAGCCAATTAAACTGAATTCTCTCAGTAAAATAGTATATTGTATGAGTATAAGAGCAAGACATTAGGGTTCTTTTTAGGTCTGGAGTCTGCTAATCGGGAGCTAAAGTATGTTTGTCAAATTTTTACTTAACTGACATTTTGTGTTGGCTTTTATAAATAAAATATATAAATTAAAATATAAAAAATAGACAACTCAAATTAATTCCTCTGTTTGCACAATTGCACGCAATAGCATTGTGCACTTTTTCCAGACTGGAAAAACTGTGACTTTGAAGTAAATCAGTGGACGTATTATCAATCAACATGCGTGTTTCCATCAGAAGTTCCAATGACTGTGTTTTTAAACGGCACATAACAATTTGCCAGCAGAAGAGTTATGTATCGGTCACTTACAGATTTTCAATAATGTCTGTATCTCTCTGAAAACACCCTGTCCCTATTCTTACATATGCCCAGCGCTGGGTACATTATACACAATTTTTGTACAGATAGTGATACAGATACCTTGATTTCAATACAGATTCCTGATTGGTACTTTTTCACAGTTTTAACACATTTAAAAACTTTTCAGCATTTTTACACACTCTAAGCCATAATGTAGTTTAACTCTAGTTGTCTGTTTAAACTTTCTCATTTTGGCTTTTTTGTAATCACATCATTTACACCATAACTGTATTTTCAGATTTTTCTAGACTCAATCACTGCTTTCTTCCATAGCTAAAAAAACAGTGAGGATCAGCTGACATTCTTACTCGGACACCACACCACCCACCCAAACAGTTTTTTCCATTTACATGCTTCAATTTACAGTTGCATGGACTTGAACTGTCCAGTTTGGTTTCGAATCACACAGTCTTTTTTTAATACTCGATAGGCTTGAGGCAATTAGGTTGGTGCATTAAAAGTATTGGCGCTTTATACGCTGCTCCACATAGAACAATAAAGAACCTAAACCACTGAAGGTGGGTCTCTGTATGTCACAACAAAGTGACCCTTAGTTAAGGGTGACTGCCTCCCAGGGAAACAGGTAAAAAACTGACCTGATTATGTTTGTGGGTATGAACAACCTTATGTGTTTTGTTAGCTTTAAACTAAGAACAACTGCCTCATTTGTGTCAGCAAGCAACCCAAAACATGTGTTTCTATTTAAAACAGTTGTCGTCATTTCGACATGTGAGATTATAATAGAGGAGTAGAGTCCAAGCAGGAAGAAGGTTTAACACTGAATACTGTGGCTCATGTCCCACTTTTAACCAACAGTTCTCTATAGCATATTTTTGTAACAATAACAATAAAGGTGCCCTAACCCTTATTTGAAGTCAACTTTTTGTGGCTTGAAGAAGCCTTTTGACAGAAACAATGTATTTTGTCATTCACAACTACAGCATGTGACTTGTTTCATGTAAACTTTTTAACAGAATTATGTTCCAAAAGTAAAATGTAAACTAAAAGTGGTTACTGCTGAATGTGAGTATTTTGCTAAAAACATCCAGAGATATTGTTGCACAGTGGACTGATGTGGTTAACACACATCAGGCACACAGCTTTTTGAAATGCCGTAATTATATTGACCTTATGAATTTTACTTTTGTTTTGTAGAAAAAGGTTTAGCTTATCTGATGTCAACACTGTGAGAGATGCCAGGCCACATTAAGAAGGTACTATTAGAACTGGATTGAAAATCTAATTATATACCTTGGCATTTATCTAGGTGATTTAATTTGGATTGGGTTGCTTGCTAAACATTGCTGTTTACCAAATGCAGTGCTAAATTCCTCTTTGCTTTCAGCACCCTGATGCAAACTATCTAAGCTCGAGCCAATCCTCAGCTCTCAGTGCAGGATTCACAGCACAGGTCTATGGTCTATGAGAGGGCTGACATAAAGAGACCAAGCGAAGATATGTGATAAACAGATTAAACAAAGAGCTGACTTTGCACTGGCTCTACACATGCAGGAAACATCTATTTTAGGGACTGTCGTATTATGCAAACTACTGGGACCAACTAATGCGTCTGATGGGCATTTTAGAAGTCTACGGGGAGGGTTGCGAAAAATGCATAATGTACAAGAGGGTCAGTGAAAACATTTTGAATTGGTCAGAAATCTTCCATACATCCTCTGTAAAACTGTCCCCAAGGATTACTAAGACCCCAAAAACCTGACTGTCTGCCCTGGCCCACAGTAATGAAATTTTCCACCACATAGATCACTCAAGATGCAGATACAGTTTTAGCAAACAAAATCACAGAAGTTTTATTTAGGTTTTTGGAGTTTTCCAACTGATTATCCAGCACATATTTAGATTCAAAAGGTGTAAAAGTAGAGGGGGAAGCAGAAATTGAAGGGAGATAGAGCAGATTGTCATTACAGAATGCCATCTTGAAAGAAAAGGTCAGTATAATGATTGAATGAATTATTAAATCTATCTAATATGAAGGGAACCAATATTTTAAGACTCATTCCAATTTTGCTGAATAGTTCCCTGACCTTTTGTGCTGCAGATTCATCATCATCTGTTCATGTGCTTTAATGTGTGTGTGTGAGTGCATGTGTGTGCGTGTGTGTATTGCAGATTATCTATGTGAATACCTTTTCTATCATTCTGCTTTGCTGTCCTCACTGACTTCCTCTGTTAATATTGGAGAGGAAGTCTTTCACACGTGCTACACGAAATCAGGAGATGCTATTTTAGGGAGTCAGACAAAATCAGCTCCTAACCACAACAAAACAATGACAAGAAGGCAATGTGGAGCAGAAATCAATCAGCTTTGACAGCTCTATTGTGAAACTACTTGAGTCCAAGAACAGTCAAAGCCTGGGTGAGGTTTAACACACCCACCAAGAAAAAGAGGAAGAGGAAAGAAGAAAAAACACTGTGTGAAAAGTATGTGATACTGTGTGCATAAAAGACAAGACACGCCTTATGAGCAAAATTCAATTAGGTTTGTGATATTAATAAAATGTTGTTCCCAATGTTAAAAATTAGTATACACACAGAAATGAGCTGTTTCCTTGTTTTTCAAGAAAACACCAGAACATCAACAATAA
Organism: Channa argus; assembly: GCF_033026475.1. Classification (NCBI taxonomy): domain Eukaryota; kingdom Metazoa; phylum Chordata; class Actinopteri; order Anabantiformes; family Channidae; genus Channa; species Channa argus. The sequence goes on along the minus strand of NC_090199.1, from coordinate 21,589,690 downwards.
ACTGAAACTGTGACGTGATCTAAACTAATCTTTAGATTAAAAACATGGTGCAGATTGGCATCATTATGTGGCAAAAGAATAGGATGGTTGCTGTAGCATTTCATTAACATATGGCAATAAACAGGATATACTTTGGGTAATATTAGTAAGTATCCAGTAGTTTAGACTAAGTTCAGATTTCACTTCTCTGAACACTTTAAAAATAGAAAATAAATCCTGAGAAATCTCTAAATTCCTAGGAAACAAAGAACAACATTAATAAAAACTTAAATCTGTATGATTTAACTAGTGTGACACATCTTCACTGTGACAAATTCATCAAGTTACTTTGAGTCAGTGTCAATTTTAAAAGGCGAATATTTAGTCAGGTATGAAGTAAACAGAAAGACATCTGAAAATAGTTCTTATCCCCTGCATCCAACAACTAAAAAAACTTTTTCCCCAAGTAATACTGAATGACAGCAGAAGCCTGTCAGGATTTTTTGAGCTTGATTAGTTGGCACAACTCGTTTTCTTCAAAAGCTACTACGTATCCTCATTCTACAGTTTATCTGTTTTTCAGTGTTGAACAAGACCAACGTGTCTGAGAAGTTCGGAAGGACAAATGAACAATGTTAGGAAGTTTGAACTATGCTGTCAAAAACTACACTTTTGCCTGTTTTTCTGGCGGAACTTTTCCCATCATCGATCTGTTCCTGATTCTGGAGATCCCTGAAGAGCAACTTCAGCATGCCTCGAGAACACTGGTCCTGCAGGCCGGGTGATTGCCTCTTTAAGTCTCAATGTATATAATAGCAGCAGACAGAGATCAATGCTGATTTCTTCCACCCTTGTCTTTGGTGTATATAACTGCTAATGACTTGTCAGCTCATCTGCCAGAAACTGCTTCTGCTGCACCTTTTGCCAATAACTTAATTTCTACTTGACCCTGCACAATATCCTTCTATAAACCTAGCTACAGTCTTAATAAGCACCCTTGTCCGAATAGATAAGCGGCACTTCTTTTTCTCACATACGTTAAAAATGTGAATTTAAATCATAAGGGAGAAGGAAGTGGTACGCACAACCAGAATAACATATCAAACAGTGTGTTTGGAGAGGGGGAAGCATGCTTTGGAAAGCAAATAAATAACATAGAATCAGATGATTTTGGGCATTGCATTTAGCTCATATCAATCTTGAAGTCACTATTTCTGTTTCTGACATACAGTTAAATGTAAGATGCAGATAAGTTATTGTTTGTCATACTGGTAGAGAAGAATACATATGTGTATTATCACCAGTGTTAGAGAAGTTACTTGAAAAATGTTTACTTTTGCCAATAATCATTAAATTACTAATAACTCAATACAAAAAACAAACAAACAAACAAAAAAAACCATCCCCCATGTTATATTAAAGAAGCAAAGCCTGTCAACTCCAGTCTGCTTGGGACTGTCCTCTAATGAAATTTGAAAGAGTATTTCATTTGCACTGTCTGCAAAAAAACATAAAGAGATCTGTCTTATCTCTAAAAGCAAAACTGAACATGGCAACATGACTGACTATTTAAAGTCTACAAATTTTGTGAGGAGACAGGTTGGGGGGGTAGGACATATTCGTGATTTATTTTCTTAACCGCTGATGTTTTTGTCCTTAACTGTAACCAAACCCCTGTGGTTGCAAATTTAAAATCATATTTGAGTGTGCAGGGCAAAATAAATCAAGTGTGAAACTAGTGTCATTTTATCCAGGCTCCATTATAATGAACGGATTCCTGGCTTTCAACAGTGACCTGGCTCCCATTTCAATAAACACTAATTGATCTGGAAGAGATGTAAGTTACAAATGACATCTGTGTGCTTTAAAGTTGAAGCACTTGTCACTGCAAACAGCTGAAAGAAAACACACCCAATTCCCAAGGTGGTGGTGATGGTGAGTGCAACTGTAACAATGGTGGCTTTCATGAAGAAAATACAAATCCACTTGCATTTAATGAATTGTTTTGTATCCACCATATTGTATACATTTGGATTTTGTCTTTGGATTCCCAGATTAAAATGTTGTAATTTGTTTGCACATCATGTATGACCAAAAGGCTACCTCTGGATTGAAACAGACTGGGTTAGCACCTATTATAATTGTGCATAATCACAAGTCCAGTGAAGCCTTATTCAGTTTTCTTTTATTAAGAAATACAGTAATCCTTCCCCAGTGTAGTGTCCATATTAACACGTGTTTCCTTGGTTTAATTATATGATAAGGGGTGATAATGTATACCTTAGAGGGCCCAACGTGGCTACATACACAAAGGGCTCAGATTTTGTGTGGTACGCCACTGATAATGTCACAGCAGGGGGACTGAAAGGTGTTTGAAATGCAACTGCAATTTGTGATGCCCTTTCCTTGGATATATTAATAAAAAATAAAGTGTTAAAAAATGAGTACAGCTGCAGGCCTTCACCAGAAAAATCAATGTATTCACATGGTCTGTTTTTTCTTCTTAGCATTTATTATTAATTTATTCTTACATCTTAAAGCCATGCAGGACTTGTTTACTTGTATATGTGTATCAACTGTTAGTTTATCTAGTATGTTATGTTGGGCAACCTTAGCCTTCAGGGATAATGCCTTTAACCTTTAGCATTCTCAAAAATGTGCTAAACATTCACCATTTTGATAAAGTCAGTTAAAGATTGTTCCAGAACAACAAAACATATTTCTTTTCAATATAGAGACAAACAAAACAAGCAAATGTAAAAGGTTCCTGTAGTATAAAGACAAGATTTCAAAGCTGATCTTTAAAAGAAGCAAATTGGTAAAGAAACATCAATGGATTCTGTAGAGAGGGACGGTCCCCACTCTACTGAAGATTCAGATTCAGCTGGCCAGCCAAAAAACAGCCTACGTTTTTTTGGACTGCAGCCTGCTGATGCAGCTAAGTATATTTCAGATGTTCACATATTTCAGCAGGCAGCAGGCCCCAAATAGAAGTCGATTCCTCAGGCTATTCAGACGTAGTAAGTGCATACAAATGACCTCCTATGTCACATTATAAACTCTATTAAGAATTCAGCCATCAAGAAGGAGAAAAAAAAGATGTGACATAAATAATAATAAAGAATGATAATAAATAAAACAAAAATACAAGTATGCAATATAATAAAAATGTAATAGATGAAGAACAGTGACGGAGTGGTTAGCACTGCTGCCTCAAAGAAGTTTCCCAGTTCAAATCTACCATCCAGCTGTATCCACCAGCAAAGACTGTGGTTAATTAGTGACTCTTAATTTCCTGTAGGTTTGAATGATTTGATATGATTTACTGCTGCAAGTAAAAGTATTTCAATTTGAGAATAAAAAGCAATGATCTTCATTATCTTTCTCTGGCAAAGGTTTTACATTGTTGGACATAACAACATGAAAGAGGTTGTAAATTTGTTTAGCTAAAGTTGTCAGTTCACTGTTCTTGTTGAAGTTGTACTCATTGTTTATAGAAATAAATAATGTTTCACTAAATAAATACATATTTGGCATAATTTTGATTAAAATCATTGGAAACATATATTTGGAGTTTATGTTTGATTTTATTTCCCAACAAAAACAACATTTAGTTTACATCTGATTTAAAATTATTTATAATGTCAAATGTTTGTTCTTTTATTGACGCCACCTGCAAAGAAGTAAATCTGTCTCAGTTTACAAGTTATTTCAATGTTTATGTTTCCAACATCAGCAAATTAAATTTGTTTGCCTTGAATATTTAATGCAAAACAACTGGCAACAGAAAGGGATAAAATAAAGGGTGGCATTTTCTTTATGTATTAATTTATTTATACGTGATATTAGAAACTTCTGCAGAGATCCTGCTGATGGGATGGAAATAACGAGATAACTATGGTTATGCTTATATTTGTGTACACACACACAAAAGCACGCATGCACATACACACACATATGCGCACACACATTCATACTTTCTAGAGGGTGTTTATGTTTCGGGACACTCTTCGAGTAGGTTAAATACAAATGTGTCTGCCTTACCCTAGTCAGAATTTAGAAGAAGAGAGAGACAGAGAGAGGAAAAGAAACTGAGGACTCACAGAGAGAGAACTGCGTATGAGCAGATTGTAAATCTCACGTATTTGAGTGTTTCAAGGAATTATCAAGCTCACTATAGAGTGAGATGCCTATATGTATGCTACATGACACTAGTGTGGGTAGCCTACCTTCTACAGTAGATGACATGTGGTTTTGCCAGTGACAATGGTTAAAATTACAAACTAAATAAAAGTGCAACACTGTCATTTAAGGGGAAACAGAAGTTACTGGAAAGTGTGTTTCTGCTGCTTTGGCAGAGGCTCTTTACCTCCAACCCCTCCAGAAGCACGTTGTGGATCAGTCTGCTTATTTAACACAGTACTGGTATTACTGGGGTTACTTGGATTATTCTTGAACTGTAATCCACTATACTTCAAAGTTACAAAATAGTCAAATATATTCTTTAACAAAAGATTTTTTTTGAAACATCTTAATACATTTTTACTCAGAAACTCTTGTCCAAAAATACAAGAAATATCTCAAATATGATGTTTGAAAGAAAATAAAAGAAGGAACATAATTTTTCCAAAGCACAGGTTTTTGATTGCTGAAACATTTTCCTCCCTCGCACACTGTCACTGTTCCTTTGCTCTTTTTGGATTAGTGTGTGAGACTTGAAATGCACTCAAAGTAATCAGTTACTGCATGTTTTCTTTCATTTTTCTCAATGTTGTGTTTTTCTTTTTTCTTTTTTATGTCAGTGCTATTGAGTTTCTTTGAAGTGTTGAATCCAGTGTTTTCAGAGATTAGCTCAATTCATTAAAAGTCGGGATGTTTCTGTCAGCAGTCCCCTGGTTTTGTTTTATATTGAATGGCTGGAGTATTCTTTTAACAACAGGGACTCTTGATGGTGTTTTTAGAAGCTTATATAAAAGCCTGGGAAATACATTAATCTGTTGTTCAAGTGCTTATTCAAATTGCTGAATTACACTCAAAACAGAAACCTTCCAAACCTTAGCTGAAAATGTATAAAACAAACCAGATGTTTGCTGCTATGTTAAATTACTACTCATCCGTCACGCTGTCTCGTGTGCACATTTTGAGAGAAATATGTCTACAGAGGCTCAACAGTGTTTGGTCAAGGTTTTATTAATTACATTAATTACAACTAATTTACAAGAGATAATTAAGAACCAGCCTCTTTAATTATCCCATACAGCTGTGTATGCGTGTGCCAGGATCAGGGTAAGCTTAGACCTGCAGTGGTTAGTGTTCAGCTAAGGGTAGCAAATGTAGAAACTGGCAACTTCCTTATAAGCCTATGCATCCATCTATTGGCTCTACTGACTTCACCATGTACAGTCTATACACATACACACATCGATACCATTCATGGTGGGTGTAGCTCACTTGAACACACAGCTATTCACAGAACACAGGGTCAGTGGATCGAGTGGTTCCTGCTTATATGTCAAAGTGTCCCTGGACAAGACACTGAAGCTCAAGTGGCTCCCCATAGGTCTGTTGAGCACCTTGCATATGGCTGCCATCTTTGGTGTGTGTGAATGGATGAACGAGAATCAACATTCTGAACTCTGTAAGAAGAAGTAGATTGGTTGTGTTGATGTTTTAGAGATTATCATGGCAGGGTGATCATCTAGGGGGCCTGGTGGCTCAGTGGTATAGCATTGGGTTGGGTTGCAAAAAGCCGCAGATTTGAATCACCAACTCACCAGGTGTGGCCCTGCCCAGCTACCAAGGGCCACCTTAGTGCCAGTCCTGAGTGGGATTGCAGCAGGAACGGCATCATTTGGCATAAAAAGTTATGCCATATCAATATGCGGAACACATTCAGCTGTGGCGATGCCTGAAAGCCAAAAGCTGTTGATCTTTATTGCAGCATGTTCCTCTAAGTGTAGATACAAGAAATTCTTTACTTTGAATTGCAAAGCAATATATGACACCAATAGGATGAATTGGAATTTAAAACAATAGAAGATTAAACTCAGATTTCCACAGGGAATATTCAAAGACATCAAAGCTGCCAGGCCTTCTGGCCTTATCTAGCTTTGTTAAAGAAGGCAATAAACCTAGCAGAGACCATTAGTGTGCAAAATATCTGGAGCCATTTGTGGTGACTTGTGCATGCTCATTTTCACGATGATTTATAAAGCACAACCTGGAGTATATGTGTCTTTATAAATGTATATACATATTTGTTTTTGTGTGTACACACATTTCTCAGTTATTAAGTTGAAACTACTCTATTTAAAATGAAATAGGTGGCTCCAACATTACTTTTCTCATAATGCAAACAGAGAGTAGAATTATCACCTTTGTGACAGTTTCAACTTAAAAACGGAGTAATTATGTCATTGTAAAAGTAGAATTCATGGCAGAGCTGCTGTATTAGATTGCATTACATTCTCCAGGTGTACCTAATGAAGGGGGCGGTGGGTGTATATATTCATATACCGTACATATGTATATATATATATATATATATATATATATATATATATATATATATATATATATATATATATGTGTGTGTGTGTGTGTGTGTGTGTGTGTGTGTATGTTGCATATATAAATGTTGTAGTAACTTTAGGAAATATTTTGTGTTTATAAGTATTAGAGTTTCTGGTAAACAGCTTTGTAACTTGAACAGAGTCACGCTTCTTTTCTCTGTTTCCTATTTTCCATGCTTTTATTTCCCTTACTGATCAGAAATGTGATCTCCTGATCGAGCTCAATGGGAACTGAAAGTGTACAGTAATTGCAGTTTCTCAGTTATCAAGTGGCCTTGCTTGAATTGGCAATGTACAATTGCTACTAAGTGTCATCTTTGGAGAAAGGTGTAAGCACAGTTGTCAATTGAGACAAGAAAGCATGAATAACCAGTAGAGACACCTGTGTTTAAGTACAATACATACAGATTTCATCAAAATGTCTTGAAGTTATGACAAATCAACCACAGAGAGCTTAGTATTGTTGCTATTTTAGCAGAACATTGTGTGTTAGGGTGCATATTGTATGTGTATGTGGGATTAAAGATAAAGAGGTTCACCGTGTGTTAAAATGAATTAGCCAGGGTCACAGTAATAAACTCTGAGCTAAGTGCGCGTGTGACTGCATGGTGTATGCCTCCGAAATAATCTTCCTGTTACTGTTTAGTGTCCCTGAGGCTCGTCACCATGTTGCTGCCAGTGCAGCACAGCTCCAGTTAAGTGCTGTTGGCTGTGTTTATACCTAGTGGGGAAAAAAATTGTCAGCTGTTCATTATCATGTCTGATTAATTCAAATCATTTACATTTGTGTGTGTGTGTGTGTGTGAATGGTTTCTGTGAAGCCCCCTGAGGAACTATCTGTATACAGAATCATGAAATCATGAAAAAAAAGATTAAACATTATATGAAGTGAAGATGCCATGACGCTATGTGAAGCTTCAACTTGGTGACCACCAACGAGAATCATACAAAAAGAACAGGAAGGGAGAAGTGAAACTGGCAGTGAGCTAAATCAACATGAATTAATTAAGGCCATAAACTGTGTGATGGATTAGTTTTATAACCCACAGCTGCGGCAGCAAAAATGCCGTCCCTCCTCCTCCTCCTCCTCCTCCTCATCTCCTGTTTGTCCTGCTTATGTCTGTTGTTTTTCTCTACTTTCTATCTCCTCTGTTTCTTGGTACCTGTAATTTTTGTAACTTTCTCAGCATCCAAAGGGAATTGCTGACGCATAAGAACTGAAGGGGGCCTGAAGCTGTTTCTGTTCATACCTTCTCATCAGAAAGAAAACAGAAGAGAAAGATTTCTGCTGGACTATGTTGGCATCTGTATCCTCCTCCTCATAACTTTGTCATGCCTCTCTTTCTTTTAGTGAGGTTTTTTTCATGTCTTTTTTCGTCAAAGATAATGCAATTTCTCCTCTTGTTCTATTTTGCTTTCCTCTGCGTTCACTCCACCCCCTCTCTGCATCTCTTAAGTGAAAGCATGTTCATTAGAGATTTGATTAAAGGGCAGCTTTGATTTAACATTTTGTGTAATCAAGAACTATATTGTGGAGTGTACACATATATGTATATATACACAGTATATTTGTCCTTAAGAGTAGATTAGTGTGTTATTAGGGAAGAGCAGGTCATAGAGGAAACACCCGGGCATCGATATTTCATTATCATAATTAATGAATTCCTTTCCCTCTCATTCACCATGATATGTGCGTGCATTATTGTTTTTTTTCTTGTTCTTTCTGTGTAATATTTTACTGTGGAGTAGATGGAAAATCAATGGGTAGATTCTGACAATAAGGCTTCATGCTTTAAGTAAATGAACCTAGTATTTTGGCAGTGACTAAAAACAGATAGACATGGCTTTAAATTTGTGAATTCAAAGGGACGAAACACAACCTCTTGTTATTTTGACCAATGAATAATAGTTTTTTTTCCTTAAATATAACCCTGTTCTTGATTACCTTAATGCCAACTCCTTTGTTTGTTTTTAAGATTATGAACGGAAATGTCTGTAATATCGATTCACCTACTTATACTATGTAATCCTGTAATTTCAGTGACTTTATGTCAAAATATATTTTAATATAAAAAGTCCCTCTTTCGCAGTAACTCAACATTTCCCTGTTGCTTGGCCATTCTTCTTTCAGCTCACTGAAAAGGGGACTAGGCTCTTTAGGCTTCATGAAAATAGCTTGTGTTCAGGTCTTTGCTTTAACCTTATACTTCCTATCCTTTCTTCCTTATATATTTTTTAATTAATTGAAACTTTTTTTTCGTAGAAATAAATAACAAAAAGTGATATACAGGGCTGCTGTGTGTTTTCCTACACCGATTAAAACCAAGAAGACCTTGCGACCCCCTGTAAAGCTTTGGTGACACCTAGTGGGGCTCGGGATCCCCAGGTTTGGAAACACCAAGCTAATCATCAATAAAACCTGATTTTGACCGCTGGTAATTGGGAAGTAGGAATATCGTTGGTCAGAGATGTATGTTTAAAGTTTGTTTTCATTTCCAAAGACTAACTATTCATTTCTATTCTAAACATAATAATAATAATAATAATAATAATAATAATAATAATAATAATAATAATAATAATAATAATAATAATAATAATAATAATAATAATAATTAAAGGTTATTTTTGAGATATAATAACATAATGTCTACAAACTTAACATAACATAATGGTTTTGTGCACAATGACTTCAACTGAAGTCCCAACTGAATTCAAGATTTTAAATTCTGAGCATCTAAGCAATTAATGCTCATACATGCTAAAACTTGAATTTTCTAATGTCTTACAACTTGTAACTGATATTTAAACTATAAAAGTTGTATTTTATGCCACATAGCCAGAGTAAATAACTAATTAACTTTGACTAAGAACTGAGGAGTTGAACTCTAGATATGAAAATTTATTGTAACAGAAAAAATGTAAAACAAAAGATTTTACTGTTACTGTTTTACTGTGAGATTTGGATTTTTATATTTTTATCTTCTTTCAGTTCTTTCTTTCCCCTGATCAAGCTACAGTATCCTTTTTTCCTCTACCAACCCCAAGGAAAAGACTAAGCAAACAACAACAACAACAAAAAGCAGTATTAAGAAAGCATTTTATTTGTAGACTTGTTTTCACCAGTACACATCTAAACTGGAGGTCTTTGTGTACTAAAGCTGAGGGTGAGTATGTGAAAATGAATGACATTAACTGACCTTAATCTTTTCTTTTCACTCTCCCATTTCTCCTCCTATGTTCCCTCTCATCACCTCCATCAGTCTTTCGTTCATAACCCATAAAAAGGCAGCTATAAGCTGAGTTTAATTAACCATGTAAAATAGGAGTTAAGTCAAAGACAGAATGACAAAGCAAAGGACACATTTACAGCCTGGTGCTCTGAAACATAAGGTCCTCACTGAAAACATGTTACTAAGTTTTCAATATAAATAGTTACAATTGTGTTTTTTTTATAACTTGCCAGACCAAAGTTGGGCATAAAAAATGTAATTCAGTATTTAGTTTTATAAATTTAGTTAATTTTAGACACTGGTCACTGATAACACTAATATTTGCTGAGTGAATGATGGCTATGGCCATGCTAGGGATTTTGTAAGGCTGCACTTAGGCTAAATGATGATATTTTTATTAAAAATGTCATTGAAGGATGTCATTAATGTCTACCAAATATAACAACAAGTTGTTGAGACATCTCTATTTTCAGCTTATTCAAGCATTACCCTGGCATTACAAGAGAGTTATTGATCAACATCACATTCACTTTCCTAGCAGTGTTAGAAACGTGGAGATGTTTGGTAATTTTGGGAAACTCTAGCAACTGTAGTAAATCTGATACAGCGATTAAGTGTAATTTAAAAGCATCACAGTTGTGCATAGGTCGTGTGGGTGGGCGGCTGGGTGGCCAAGCACAAGTTGGAAAATCAGACACCAGTTAGTTTCCTGTGGAAAAGTTTTAATCAGGTTTTTTAGTCGGTGCTGTTTTTGTAGCTTAACCCAAATCATGATGTTGTCTTAACTTACATTTTTTTTTGTGTCTAGCTATACTTAATAACATTGCACACATAATATCACATCATCAATCCTCTTGATCCTCATCATAAAACCTTGAATTTGTGCTCTAAATGTCATTAAAATCCATCAACCTCCTGGACACAGGAGAAGGTAGTATTATTCATCTACTGGGGATTTTCATTGACTACAGTATTTCACAGCAGTCATCAAGATATATCAGTCTATACTAAAGTGTTGAACAGGTGTGAACTGACAGACATAGTATTTTGCTAACATAGCTAAAGGATGCTCCTCTCCACTGATTGACAAGCCTCTTTGTGGATTGCTGATTACTTTAAGGGCGTATAAAACATCAATTAATACAACAGCAGAATTGCTGAAAAAACTGACATGAGTGCAGCAATTCATAGGTTGTGAAAAAAACATAACCTTGTTTCAATCTAAACACAGAAATTTGTGCCTAATTCATCAGAAATGACTTTGCTCATTTATGGTGGATCAAAAACATCTCGAGCTCATTGTGTGTTTCTCATATAATCTTTGAGTTTGTATTTAACTACCAAATCTGACTTAATTTCTGTAGTTATGAAAAAGAAATGTGATTCAACTTGATGTGATATGAAAGTTAAGAAGACAACATGCTGCAACCTCTAGCGATGACTCATTTTTTTTGAAAATGTGTTGATTGAAGTATTGTCCTTGAGGGTTTTGTTTGTCTCTTGCTAACAAGAAGCATGACTTATCAGAAGAGAACAAGTCCCATACGTCCTTTAATTTTGTTTTACATCTTTCCACAACTCTGGTCCTGTTAATGTTGGTACGAGTTCAATTATTCAACTCAACACTTTCATTTTATGTATTTGAGCAGCAGCACTGACAAAAACACTTTCACAGTTTATTCTGGCAACTTCTTATAATTCTTTGGATGATTGATTTTGTATAACCTCCTCTCCGAGCAGCCGCACTGTCAAAGCCAGATTTCTCTATATTGTTTCCAACAGTGCCTTTGTGCCCACATAGAAAATGGAAATTCAAGTGACCAGATGTTTCTGAGGCAGCAGTTGTCACTGTTAGTTATTTATAGCACAGGCTGTTACCAAACTGTTGGAATTTCATGTGAGCTGTTTTCCATTGGGCTGTAATAAATAGCTTGCACTTATTTAATTTGGGGTTCAGTGTCTTGCTCAAGGAGACTTGTGACAGTAGAAGTGGGGAATCAAACCTACAACTCTAGGTTGGGCGGACAACTGCTCTACCGCCTGAGCCACCCTCGCCCCACTCCTTTGCCAGTGCCAGATCTGTTTGCATGCTTTTTACTAAGCTAAGAGCTGCTGACAGTAGCTAAATATCTACCCTACAGACATACATCATTTATGGCAAAAAGGTGAATGTGTGTATTAGCAAAAATGTTGAATGTTTCCTTTAAATGGCAACTATGGCCCTTCTTTGCTTTAATATGAAAATAAGACTGGTCACTTTTTGAAAGCAAGAGCAATGTTCATAATTATTCCTGAAAGAGGATTCACTAACCTTTATCTTTGTCTTCTTTTATTTTCATATTTTCTCCATCCATCTATTTCTCTCTGCGGTCCCACTCAGATTTTTTAATGTTGAAAATTCACATAAAAAGGGTTTGGCTTGATGCAAACCAAACTGTAGCTGGGTAGCTGTCTGCTGAAGAGTCTAAGGGGATGGGGGATACAATGGTGGTTTGATTCTAACAGGGCCAAACACGTGAAAAACAAAATATAAGAGGAACTAAAAATCGACCAACCAAATGGAGAACTGGTTGAATTTTTAGTGATGAAAAGATTCAGCATTACGCAGGATACAGCATGAATATGCATGATTTCATTTTAAAATGAAAGCCCTGAGATTATGTTTTACAATGAATTATTTGAAATGACCCTCATCATTTTCGGCTATGTTATTTAGGTTTGCTGGTTTTGTGAGTCACAATGTTTAATGCTGCAGGCTACTGATCACCCACTGAATAATTAATTTGCATGTGCATAAAATTGGAGAGAAATGCCGTGAGCATTTTGTGTATTTCTGTCCAGTGCATGTATGACTGCACAGAAACGTGCCTCTTCACAGTGACTGGAATCATGCTTCTCTCAGGGATAAGACCTGAGATATGAAAGCTTAAGGTTGTAGCTTTAGAGGCCAATGAGGAATCGATAAAGGCACCAATGACTGCTCCCAGAAGACATATTCTATTTCATGATAGAATTAATTACATCTAGTTGCTTTTGGCCTGTTTATTTGGTTGTTTGACTTTCCTAATGGATGTAATTATGATAATGGGAAAAAATAAGTGATTTCTGCAGTCTGTTATGAATGTGTACGTGTACCTGTGGGCCATGCCTTCATATGCATACATCTTTGTTTTTGTAAGCTCTGCTTTAAGTAGCTTTTTATAGCATCAGACACACTGTATCTCGAAGCACATGCAGAGAAATGTTCATGCCTGTGTCATTTGTGCTCAAATGTCTGTGTAATACTCTTGCTCAAGAGATGTGGGTTTTATCAGAGAATTGAGAAAGCAGCCAGTGAACCCTAATTAGTTTAACGATATCACTAAACAACTTACAATTGCATTAAGCCAAAGACATTAATAAAAGATTTTAGCACTAATTTCCTGAATACTTATTTATAATGTAAGAGGGGTGAGTCGCAAAGTAAGAGTGACGAGTAATTTCCAGAATATAAAACAGGTGGTTGATAGATAAGCAAAACCAATTAAGCTAATAAAGGCAGCACATTGACTGAGGGGTTTGTTTTATGCCCTGTAAGCTGTAGGATTGATGCTGCAAAGCTACTTTTTAATAGGTTTGTGTTAGTGCTCTACATTCCTCCTATAATCCAATGACACAGGGATTTTTAATTGTTCTTAGAAAGGAACAAGAATGAATGAATCATGGCATAGAAATGAAAGAAAACTGGGATCAATTTTTGATTGATGTTGTTCCCAACTGTGTGCAGGCTTTTCAACTTTTGTTTTTATACTATACTACTTCAGTATTTACTCAGCATCAAATGGATGTTTGAGAGCAATCATTCACAATTATCGGCATAATTACATCAAAAACAACATCATCTTTCACCCTAACACCTATCAATGCTTTTTAACATTGTAGGATGAGTAGGAGCTGGCAGATTGTTTAAATTAACGTCTATCAAGGTCTTTGTTGCTATGGTTATGGTGAATAAGACTTGTAAAAAAGATAACTGTGGGGTGGAGACACAATCAACCTGATGATGCAATAGTTTTATGACTTCATGCTACATGACTGAAAGTTTTTTATGTCTTGTGCTCCTTTATATCTGGTTACCAAGTTTTATCCGCTTCAGTGCAATAAAACTATGTGTTGTAGTAACACACCCACTCCAACTATGTGACTCATATGTTGGCATACCCCTCAAACATAATGTCTTTGTGTAGGCCTAAAGATTTTCACTCACAAAAAAGTAGAGAAGAGACTTGACTTCATTTTTTCTGCAAACAAATATAAGCAGTCATTCTGCAGCAACACATCTCCATTGTCCTAAACAGAATAATGCTTTTTGTGTTTGGAAGTTCCCACTCTTTGGAGATATGTCATATTTCTGTATAACTTACAAACTCTGATTTAACTTCCAATATTCAAAAAGCGCCCAGAGAAAAATATTGTAGAAAAACCACAAACTTCTAAATGTTAAATGGTCTCCACTTATATAGTGCTTTACTACCTATTGGTGCTTAAAGTACTTTACGCTGCTTCTTTTTCACCCATTCACACTCACAATCACAATCACACACACATTAATGGTGGAGCTGCTATACTATGCCGCTTAAGTGGGGGTTCAGTGTCTTGCTTCAAAATGTGACCAGAGGAGCTGGGGATCAAACCACCAACTGTGGAATTGATGGACGACCGCTCCACCTCCTGTGCCCCTTCCTCTCTTTTTTTTTGTCATAATGTTCCTAAGTCAAAACAAGTACTGTATGTACTGATTTATTATTATTACAAAAATTACTTTTAAATTTATAATTATTTAACTAAAGTGGCAAATTAAACTCAATAAAACAGCACTAGGAAGTACTGCCCTGGTACCTTTAATTTCTCACCCAAGCAATAGGCAATATGGATACAACTATTTTACAGGGTACGCAATATATAACAATATTAATATAATGAGATATAGTTTCTTGCAAGACAGAAAGTTCTTTTCAAGCTAACTGAAAGGTCTAAGACATCTGTGTTTTACCAAAAATGCTGTAAATGATCCCATCCATCTATCCATTATCTGTAACCTGTTATCCTGTGTAGGGTCTTGAGGGGGCTGGAGCCTATCCCAGCTGTCATAGGGCATCGTACAACCTGTGCAGGTCTCAAGTCTATAGTCATACAGAGACAGACAACCATGTACACACATTTGCAAAGCCACCAGTAAATGTAACATGCATGTGTTGGGACTGGGAGGGAACCTGGAGGAAACCCACACGAGCACACGGAGAACATGCAAACTCCCCTGTAAATGAACCTATACGTATAAAACATAGCTCCCCTGGAAGGGCATAAAATCATCATAAGCTTAATGCAGCTAATACCTTAAATGTCTGCTGAGTTAAAATATACTGTTTAATTTAAATGCTGGTGACTTTTTATTTTTCTTATGAAATGTTGTTAAAATAATATGGCCTTGTTTTATTTTTGTTTCTTTGTTGCAGGAAAGAAAATGAAGGAAAACTATGAAACTGAGATAAATGGTGATAGGCCGATGTTTTCCGTCCCTCTTTGTTTTCTTGCCTGATGACTGTGTTTGGTGACCGCCGGTGACTGTGATGCATAAAGATGAAGTGTAATAAATCTTCCTAACACATCCACATGCCAGTGATGTTACACACACGCACACTCCACACAGACAAATTCTCTTTTTATCACTTGGCCTTCCTCAGTACTAAACTGCCTTCGCTCAAACTGTTGTATTGATTAGCAAAAGTGGCAAACGGCCAAATCCACTTCCCTTGTTCCTATTAAGTCCTGTAATGCTATCGTTTGTAATTTCCTGTTTTTTCCATAAATTTGTCATGACATGTGACCTGATCTTCACCGAAGTCATAAATATCAATAAACCTAATGTTTCTT
This sequence comes from Channa argus, assembly GCF_033026475.1. Taxonomy (NCBI): domain Eukaryota; kingdom Metazoa; phylum Chordata; class Actinopteri; order Anabantiformes; family Channidae; genus Channa; species Channa argus. Next base: position 21,573,993 of record NC_090199.1, on the reverse strand, counting down.
AGCTGGTTAAACAAACAGTCATGATCTTTCATGTCTTTTTTGAGAATAACTATCCAATATATAAAGTGATAGTAAAAAATAATGGCAACAGAGTTTTAATAAATCGATGAACCACTGTTAACAACAACAATAGTAATTGTAATAAAAATAGTAATATTATTATTATTATTAATCTCAAACAAGGGCTTCCTGTAGCTGTATATTAGACCTGCTTGCTTACAGATCTGCTTCAGCTCAGCCACAATCCTAGGATGTCTGGTGTGAACAACTCAGTTGGAATCATTTTACAACATCTTTATTGCCTTGAGGGCTGGGGTCTGCCTGGGCCACTCCAAAAGGTGCACTGTGTCTCCAAAACCTTTCTATAATAGAGTTACCATGATGTTTAGGGTCATTGTCCTGCTGCTTCACCTTCTTCTGAGCTTTAGCTTGCAGCCAGCCACCCTGACATTATCTTGTAGGATAACTTGACAAAATTGGGAATTAATTTCCCCTCCACAGTGAAAAGTGGTCTAGGTCTGTGGACTGATGACGGCAAGCCATGGCTCACGGCAATCAGTGTTGCTTGGAAATAGCAGACTGACACTGTTCGAGTGTTTTTATAGGTCAAAGTTCTAAAGCAGAACCCCATTCTTGTTTTATTGATCGGGCTCCAGGTGACTGCAGTTGACATTTAGTGACATCAAAAGCCTAGTGTTGTCTTTTTCCAACCATCACTCATGTTCAACAAAGACATGAAAGATCATGACTGTTTTGTCATGTGTTTTATCATCTTAGAAATGTGGTGTTTGTTAATATTTGCGACTTTGGTGAGTTTCAGATGTAATTTTGTATCCAATTTAAACAGGAAAGCAGGGAATTGCAAGGAGTGCCACTACTTCTCTTATTCATTTCTTGCAATAAACAAATAATTAAACCTTTCTGCTAGATTGTAATTGATGTATCACTTAACTTTTTTTCACCTTGAAGAGCAGCACTGATTTACTGTATGTGAATATCTACTCTAAGCACTAAATCACTGCATTAAAAACAGACTCGCACAAAGATTGGAGCTTTATACTCCATGAATGCCAGTACATTATATGTTGCATTGCATAGCAAATTACACATAATTATTATAATGTGTCCTTACTCTCGTGGTCCACCCTGCTTTTGTATCCTTAATTGAATATATTCTTACTTAAAAATGTTTTTTTCTACTTTTTATTTAATGTGTGTGGGGGGGTGCACTTTCATTTGTGTGTGTGTCCTTTCAAAGTGCTGGGTACCCTTTTCAGTGCAAGGTATTTCTGACAGGCCGGGTGGTTTTATTACTCTCCTTTAATGAAAGAGAATGTATCTGCCAGCTCTTGCATAAAATGACAAAACTCTGGTCTAGTGCTCACCTCAGTGTAACATATTTAAATAACCCTGAAATTTATGAGCAGTAAGAATGTCTAAGGAAGTGTGTATGTGGCATTTTAACAGCGTGTATTGAGAGCGGGTGAGGGTAGAAGGGTGTTAAATTAGACAGATGTAGAACAGTAGATGGAGCAACAATGGTCACAGTGGTGATGTGGAAGTCGACATTTAAAGAGAAATACAAATATGACCCTATAGGGGTATATATTTGAGGCGACGTGGGCTTGATGGAGCATTTTGTGCAAATAGAATCAGGATGTGTTCATAAAGCACAATCTGCTCTGCACACTGTCTACTCTCCCAAAGAAAGGAGAAGGCAATCTCAGCAGCAGAATGTCAAGTGTGTTTGTGTTTGGGACTGCATAAATAATGTCTTTCTATGAATGTGCGGCCTATCATTGTGAGGATGTTTTACCCAGTCCCCACAGCTTTAATGGGCTCTTTACATTTACATTTAGTCATCTGGCATATGCTTTTATCCAAAGCAAAGTAATGTGGTACAAACCAAGCAAAGTATGTTTAGACTTGGTTTTAGGGTTATGGATAGACCGGGTTTGCATTAGAATTACAGGTAGGGATGAGGTTATGCATTTTGTTGTGATGGTTAAGGTATGTCGGTTAGTTTCCTCAGGCATTATAAACTCCTCAGGAAACAATATTGTTGTATTTAATTTCTTCCTACATAACGCTAATGTTGTCTCAGAATTAGCAATGATTCCCTGGACAAGCTGAGAGATTCACTTGAAAATTACATATTCAGTGACATTTCATAATCTTAAACGGGCTGTGACTCTTGAAAACGAATCTGTACCAGTTCATACATACTAAAAAATATATTTTAAGGGAGCATAAAGATACAAGGGAAAGAGGAAAGTGTGTGATCAGAAGATATCTATTGCCCCTTTGTGGATATCAGCTGTTATTACAGTAATAATGGCCTTAAGCTCACTTGTCCAGACCAACATTTCAGCCTCATTATGTTTTTATGTGGTTTTCATCAGTATGAATATGTGTCATGTACAGTAAAGCTTTTGTAGGCAAATGTAATGATGGACTAACGTAAATAATTCTGGATCCACCTAAAGACACTTATTATTTCAGCTGACTAAATCTACTTAAGGAGTAACTTGATAATCTGATGAGGTGAGCCATCCTTCCAATAACACACCAGGAGAAACAAACAAGCAACGCTGAGGTCACAAATGCATGTAAGACAACACAGAAAGAACCTGACTGAAACAAACTACAGATGCCATAAAACAAATATATGTTAATCTATCATTCTGCATTACGGAATTGTAATGAGGGCCTTGGTTTAGAGCCCTCATTCTGTCTAGTAATGCGCTTCAAAGTTCATTAAAGACCACATGAAAGTTTAAAGGTGACACTGGGCCACATTGATTCTGAATCTATCAAAGTTACAGCCTTATAAAGAAATATTTCACTTTTATTTTCTGTTCTCTTGTGTTGTGGTGGAGGGATATGATCTAATGACTTTTTACTTGTGGCTACAAAGTGAATCAGAAACAAAGCACAAGCTGATAGTTTTGTCAAAATTTGATTTTTTGAATGATTGTACAAATTACACATGTATTAACCAGAGTACATGAATGGAAAAGGCAGATTAAGAAAAATTATCATTATATATATATATATATATATATATATATATATATATATATATATATATATATATATATATATATACACACACACACACACACACACACACACACAATATATACAATATAATCAATTGAAAGAGTTACAGCTTTCGAACTGAAAAATAGTCTCCACTCCTCCACTGTGGAGAGTAACTATTAAGTCCAGGTTGAAAAATCCTAAAATAATTCTTTAAGCTGCAAATGACTAATGTGAAAATCCTAGATACTTATAGCGTGACCAGAGCAGAAGAAGATTTTAGTGCTCTCAGCCCACAAGAGCAATAATTTGACCCAAATATAATAAATAAGCTTAAATACGAGTTATTATGGAAAACCTGCTCATACCTTTAATCAAGTTAGTTTTTTTTAAATGTACTGCATGATCAACAAATTATGTCAAGTGAAGATAGTAATGTACTGTACTATACTGTGTGTCTTACTTATTCCCCACAAAACTTCAAACACACATATGTGTCAAGAATGAAATAACAAACATGCTATGCTATTTTAAAGTCTGTCGGTTATTTTAACCTGTTTCAGACTCTGCCAAGCTGAGACTACTGTTATTGACCAGCAGGCTTGTGGATGTGGCTGGTGGTAATTACAGGTTAGGAACAGACAAAGTCATAAAACAAATCTGACCACAATGTGGCTCCGTTTATGAGTCATTAGCATTTAATCCAAATGGCTGTAGCTGATATAAGACTGGTGCTGCGTCAGCCTTGACTTGTGACGAGATTTCACTTCCTTACTTAACTTTGATTGTTCTTCTGCAAACTCTGACCGCAGCAACAAAAGGATGAGGAATGTCATCCCTTTTGTGATGGCCCCATAATGCTTCCTTCTACACTCCCTTCCATGCTCTGTTTTCAAACTTCCTGTCTCTGCGGTCTGCCACAAACAAATCAAAAATTGGCTTCACAATACGGACAACATTTAGCTAGATTGTAAATTGTAAAAATATTCATCAATGTGTTTCTCTAGATACTCAGCAGCTTGGGAGCTGCCCATTCAAGCTACAGATAAGCACTTTAGCCTAGATACAGACAAGACATATAGCATCAGTATCATGAAACAACCACAAGCACAATACTGAAGCAGGGCATGTAGATGCCAACAGACATTTTTAGTCAGGTTCATGTAGGTTCTTGTGTGTTCTGTGTAAACATCTTATCCCAAATAGCATCATAACAAGATAATCAGTGAAAAATATATCTTGCACACATTAGAGCAGGATGCTGTCTAATGTGCTAATATTTAAGTAAATATTGTACATGATTCACCATCTGAAGACGAATAAAGCTTCTTCACATAACTGCAAGTGCCTGCATGTGCAAGTGAATCCATTTCAAGCCAAGAGTATTAGTTATTATGCAAAAAATGACCCCCACCCAAACACGCACAGATTACTGTTGCCGACATGCTCCACATTATTGCTCAATGATTACACCGATGTAGCCTCACTGGGTCATTTTTATTTCATCTTGTTACATTGTGCAGTAATTCCTTCCCATGTTTGCAGCGGGCAGTTCACCCAGCAGACAGCCACACGTGGCGCAGCTCTCTAACCTTGGGAAACTCGACCACGATTTAAGTCCAACGTTAATCTCGGTCGTGTATCTCTCGGGTACATCAGTCCCACAAAAAAAGCGGAGTCTCCCCCAACCGGTCCAGGCAGGCCAGTTTTCCGGCCGTGCCCGGTTCCCGTTGCCATGGAGATGACGTCATGCTGCAGCACCGGGAGGAACGGCGCAGCCGCGGACGAAGGGGAAGGGCGAGACTCAAGAGCTTACAGCGCAGACACAGCTCCTCCGCCATTCAGCCAGACTATCGACTAACCCGGGAGGCCAGGAGCGACCAGCCAGCATCCCTCTGTTTGTCCACAGCAGCAGCTCTCCGTGACTCTCCTCACACCAACGCGACAACATGCGTGAAATCGTGCACCTGCAAGCCGGGCAGTGCGGGAACCAGATTGGAGCAAAGGTATGAAGTCCGCAAACAGCCTCTGCGTTTCATCTACCTGTTAACAGGCGGTGTGTGTGACTGAAGGCGAGTTCATTCCCGCTGCTGCCCACGTATGCTGCTAAAGAAGCCACGCTGCCCACAGGAAATACTAACTAGGTCAACATAGCGGAGTGGAAAGTGTTGTATAAGACTGTGAAAAAGCAGAAAATGACAGCATCCCTTCGGATGGGCGGTGGCAAGCAGAGACGTCCCCGCTGTTGTCACTTGATGCTTTTTACTGAAAAACTGACCGCTCCCCCCCAAACTGGATCATTATCTGTGTGTGTAGCAGATAAGACGATTTGCCTCCGGAATTAGGGGACTATTTTCGATGGGTAGCTAAAAAATGGACACGCCACAGCCATGTGCACGCGCGCGCGCGTGGTGACCAGGGGGGGAGAGAGAGAGGGGTGGGGCCCAGACACCGAATGCTCTGGAACCCTGGCACATGCAGACATGCAACACATTAAGATGATGTTACATCACAACCCTACTTGTTGTGATTTAACATAATCAGCTGGTGATTTACGGCATCAGCTTCATTTCAGATGTAGATCAACTCATCCTTATCTTTGACCCTCACAATTATTTGAGGTGGTGAACATAAATAGGTCCAAATATTATTCTGGGCTGCAGCTACAAGTCTGTTTTTTTTTCTACTGATGTCTCCCATCAGTGTTTTGTAAAACGGTGTGGTTGCCTGTTTATTTTCTGACCAGTACTCCATCCATAATGCAAAGATAATCAATGTACCATAGGGTATTAAAGCAGCAAATTATTAGATTGGAAAGGTTTGGAGGAGGATAATTTTTGCATTAAAATTACTAATGCTGTTCTGTTGTTAAACATGTCTATAATCTTCTTTGGAACAATGAATAGATTAATAAAGAATTACCCACATGCTTTCATTGGGGCTCGATAAGTAGAACAGGTTGTAAAGTGCTTGATAAATGAAAGATGTTTTAATCAGACTGTCTTATGCAAGTTTTATTACTGGTCTCTGCCGCATCCATGAATCTGTCTGTAGTTCTGGGAGGTGATCAGTGATGAACACGGCATCGACCCTACAGGAACATATCATGGAGACAGCGACCTGCAGCTGGACAGAATCAATGTCTACTACAATGAAGCTTCAGGTCAGAATTGTACAAGTACATCAGAGGGAGACCGGTGGCCTGATTTGCAGTCACAAATGTTGACAGATGATTTTGTGTTCCAGGTGGAAAGTACGTGCCTAGGGCCATCTTAGTGGATCTGGAGCCAGGCACTATGGACTCTGTCCGCTCCGGCCCCTTTGGACAAATATTCAGACCCGACAACTTTGTCTTTGGTATATATTATCTACAACATACTCACACAATTGTTACCTACCCAGGAAAAAAGATGAATAAATTGGTAAAACTTGATAAGACCTCTGAAAGCTGACCGTAGGTTTTCCCTGACCGTTTTCTTCTAGGGCAGAGTGGAGCGGGTAACAACTGGGCCAAGGGCCACTACACAGAGGGAGCTGAGCTGGTTGACTCAGTCCTGGATGTGGTAAGGAAGGAGGCTGAGAGCTGTGACTGTCTCCAGGGTTTCCAGCTGACACACTCCCTGGGTGGTGGTACCGGCTCGGGTATGGGAACTCTCCTCATCAGCAAGATCCGTGAGGAGTATCCAGATCGTATCATGAACACCTTCAGTGTGGTGCCCTCTCCTAAGGTATGGTGATTGTGTCGTATTGTTTATTTTTTCTATTTGTGACATCTAATCTCCAGGTAATTTTCTTTGTTCTGTCTTAAGGTGTCAGACACAGTGGTGGAGCCGTACAATGCCACCCTGTCGGTCCACCAGCTGGTCGAAAACACAGATGAGACTTACTGCATCGACAACGAGGCCTTGTACGACATCTGCTTCCGCACTCTTAAACTCACCACACCCACGTATGGGGACCTTAACCATCTGGTCTCTGCCACTATGAGCGGGGTGACGACTTGCCTGCGTTTCCCTGGCCAGCTCAACGCTGACCTCCGCAAGCTGGCCGTCAACATGGTGCCCTTCCCTCGTCTGCACTTCTTCATGCCTGGCTTCGCACCCCTCACCAGTAGGGGCAGCCAGCAGTACAGAGCCCTCTCTGTGCCTGAACTCACTCAGCAGATGTTTGACGCCAAGAATATGATGGCTGCCTGCGATCCACGCCACGGCCGCTATCTCACTGTGGCCGCTGTGTTCCGTGGCCGCATGTCCATGAAAGAGGTAGATGAGCAGATGCTGAACGTGCAGAACAAGAACAGCAGCTACTTTGTCGAGTGGATCCCCAACAACGTCAAGACAGCAGTGTGCGACATTCCTCCTCGTGGTCTCAAGATGGCCGCCACCTTCATTGGCAACAGCACTGCCATTCAGGAGCTGTTCAAGCGCATCTCTGAGCAGTTCACCGCCATGTTCCGCCGCAAGGCCTTCCTCCACTGGTATACCGGCGAGGGCATGGATGAGATGGAGTTCACCGAAGCGGAGAGCAACATGAACGACTTGGTGTCCGAGTACCAGCAGTATCAAGACGCCACGGCTGAGGAGGGAGAGTTTGAGGAGGAGGGAGAAGAGGAGGTGGCCTGAGGCTAAACTTGCTCATTGCTCTCCATCCAACCATCCATCCACCTATTTCCTACTCTGCTCTCTTTCTGTTTCACGCACAATTTTTTTTTTACAGCACTTCTATTTCCCATTTTGTTCTCCTTGTATTTCCTGTTTCCTTCTCTCCCTCCCCCCTTTTTCTTCTATTCACAGCCTCCTCTCCCCCACACAGAGTAGGAGTCACAACACTAAAATGGCTTTCCTATCACAGCGCTCATGTAGAGGTAGATAACACAGGTGTGCTCGTGCTATTTTGTCAGTAGCTTTCTGTTAATGTTCATTTGTAACTGTCAGACAAACCTTACCTGGGCCAAGTATTCATTAGAACTGTTCAACTAATGGAAATTAATCACATGTCTAATTTGGCACTAATTGAAATAAAGTTGTTGGAAAAATGCCCCCTATGTCTTGGAAGTTCTTCTGTGTAGAACGTCTTCATTATCAACACATTTTAAAAATGAGGTACAAATAAAAACAAGGTGATCATTGCACTTTATGATTCACTTTATATGTCACATCATGTAGCAAACCAAAATGGAGACCTGTTCTGTTGACAAAGTGGGAAGTGTTGCTTGAGCACCACAAGGAGGCAGTATAAAACAGTCTACGCTTCTTGCAGCAGGATGTGGCTAATTACCATACACTGTACTGAAGTTTGTCCTTTCATATACAGCGAGGGAAGTGATAGGCATGATAAAACGTATGTATTCTTGGCACACCACTAACCGATTAATAATTTGTAAAGTTCCCTTATTTTTAACAATGAAAGTTCCTCTTTAGAAATGAGATTAACAGTTGCATTGTAGAGACCCACAAAAAATGTAAAAATGAAATCAAAAGTGTAGCATAGGAAACGGGGAAATTTTAATGCAAATCTTACTGAAATCAGAAATTCCTGTAGCCACTCATATGTTCATACTAATGATTTTTTTAAATGAAATACTTCCTTTAGATGATTCTACATGTTAAAGTAAATGGGGAGCTATATAAAGAAAAGCATTTAGGGATAGGTAATGGAAGACTACACAAATGAGAGGTGGTCTCATATGAGACGTCATTTACACATTGACACAACACAAATACTGACATAGATCAGGAAGTGTTGTCACTCTAGCGCAGATTGTGCTGACTGCTGCTGCAGCCTGCTGTCATTTCAACATATTTTGTAATTACACCAGAGGGATGACTGTTGTCGAATAAACTTGCTGACCATCTCTGTCCTCCTGGACAAACACATGGGCACGGACATATTCAGACAGCATGGGCTCCAGACTGAAGTAAGTAAATCGTGTCATTTTTGTTCCATCATCATCTGTCTGTTCTTGTGGTTTTATTACTTCCTCTCACAACTGCACAGGAAGTTTCCTGAAGCAGCTCGATTGCCTTGTATAAGTTGCCATACACATAATGGTAGACCTGTTCTTGTTGAAAGATGAGCAAAATGTTTCATCATCTGCATTGGTTAGATATGAACAGTGTTTGAACATGTTCATGTAATCACACTAATCTCTCTCTGTGGACTTTACCAGTCTCTTATAGATACATCACAGTTTACACAATAATGCTTCATTGTCACGAGTCCAAAATCTTTTTGGTGTTGGAAATGTGTGTTTTATTTTCATAATATGCTGTAAGATGGGCAGATTTAGGCAAATGTGACCAAAGTAACAAACTGCAAGTATAATCTCACATTACTGTTGTGATTCTCTTTCTGGGCAGACAAAACCCTGAGCGAACCTTCTACTGGTTCTTTGAAGCATCTTGTCCTGTAGCCAGAGACAAAGGTGAGGCCCCTGTTCAATGTTCTGGCAGCACACATGGACAAAGTTGTGTTTGTGTTTCCCAGCTTGTGTTGTAGCAACTACAGAGTATCACAAGTGTGTTAACTGCTTTGCTTTGCTCGTATGTACATGTATATACATACTGTAATACTGTAGAGTTACCGATTTGTCAGTAGCAAGTAAGTTGATTAAATTGTTCTTCCTCATTGTTCTTTTTCCTGTGACTCTGTTAACCTTCCGTTCATTTTCTACATGACACACACAACACAACACATCAGTGTCAACCTGTGGACTTTGCAATGAATTCAAATATTAGAAGCAACACAAATGTATTTATGTTTTACAAAACAGTAAATCTATGACTTGATAATTAAAGTTGTTCCAGCTGAGTTGCTCATACTTCCTGTCACGGACAAGCCACACATAGCCTGTCACATTAACATCATGCTGTGGTAGTATAATAGACATAGCAGTTGCGTGTGAATTGAGGGGGATGAAAACACAAATACAGTACCTTAAATTAGCTTGCAACACTACAACGATTGTCTTTTTTTCTTCAGTCATTGCTGCCTTTAAAGACATGTCAGTGTGTTTGCTGCTCTATAAGAACTGTAAATAAAGCAATAACACTCATTGAATTGGATTTATTTTAATGTTACAGATCCTGGTGTACTCTTTCAGTTTCCTGAGGACTTCAGTGATGAGGTAACCACTCTTAAGGGATACGCACTTTAATATTTATAGATCTTGTCAATGCAAATCAACAGCTTATTTTTAGCCATGCCACAAGCATGCCACTAAAAAGTGTATTTAACAGTATTGAATTTGATGCTTTTTAATAACATAAATGTACAAATCTAGACCAAATTTGTTCAACAAACACTCAAAGGGGAGAATCCTAACAAAATAAACTGTATGTCAATAAGAACTGATAACACATATCTATGTATGGCTATTTGATGTAGAAGAAAAACAGCAGCTATTAACAGCCGAGCTAAATACTTCTATTAGCTAACCACCAGTGGTGGTAAATAACCACCACTGGTGGTTCACTACAGTGCCTTCATCAGGTTGAAATCAGAAACAAACTGACTGAACTGTGCAAACACTAATATCTCTCACGGTATTATTTACTGGTCAACCATTCCTTTAGCATAAATTTAAAGCCCTCGTAGTTTGTCAGATGCTGTAAATGTCTTGGGGACCTGTTCCAGAGAACTGCAGCAGTGTACGACAATGTGTACATGGAGCTCGTTAATCTAAAAGAATAACATTCATCACTCTGCATCTTGTTACATACGTAATTGTGGTTTTCTAAGAATCGAATAGCTACACTAATATCCATATTTTGTATCACCAATGTGACCACCTACAGTTTCACAGAGCTACTAGCATGGCTGGTGATTCTTTATTGTTATTTTATCTTTTCATTTTGTCCTTTTACACACACAAATTGGTCTTACTTTTTAGGAGTCGTGTCAAACTTTGCCCAGGTTCTGTTTCCCGTATGATGTACAAAAGTGAGTAGAAACTGGCTGCTGTGCACTTTATTCCAGGTGACATTTCTTTAAAAAAATCTAAATGCACAAAAATACACGTGTCTCACATGTTTGTCCACTTTTCATCCTCTCAGAGTCAGGGATGGCGTGGTTGTGCAGCACTTTACTTTTGTCCTGACTGACCTTGAGGGATGCCAGCGTTTTGGCTTCTGTCGTCTCACAAACAGCACACATACCTGCCTTTGCATACTTAGGTATGTGCGAGAGGGCATGTGAATGTGTGTGAATCATTCTCATGATAAGTTGAGCCATGCCTTAAATGCCATCATTTTAACTCAATTTGATTACAGCTATCTTCCATGGTTTGAAGTGTTTTACAAACTTCTCAACAACTTGGCAGATTACCTCACAAAAGGACAGGTGAGGTTTCTGTGCTTGTGTCCAACATTACTGCTCTTCCAATCCACGCAGTACCATTAACAAAATGAGCATCATCTTCCCAACAGACTAATGAGATGAAACTCTTGCTGGATGCACTTTACAAGCAGCCCATGCCACTGTCAGCTGGATCGGTCACTCTGCAGATGGTAAATATCTTATTAACCAATGAGGACAAGGAGACTTGACTTTGTTGCTGTTTTAGTGGTTAGTGTGTTTTGTTTTTTTCTGAGGGAGAGGAGCTATTGGTCAGCACAAAGGTGGCCCATCCTTGTGGGCAGCCAGAGGGACAAGAGGGGGTGAGTCCTGCAGGAGTACATGTGGTCTGGAAAAATGATCCTAATACAGACTAACTCCTGCTGGAAAACCTAAGCTGTCTGTGTTAAACCTGTTAAATTCTTGTCATTCCTAACACAATTTGCACTAACACTTGGCATTAATAATGACCCTTGGTATAGTTAACACTATGTATTGGAAACCTATAAACAACCTATGATTGTACTGACCCCACAATGGATGTATTGTCCTTTGATAAAATGCCTCCATGTGACTTAGAGCTACAGCTGGTTGTATCTATCTGTATTTGCATTTATTTATTTGAGGAATTTCATTCCAAAATAAGCAATTCTCAACTTCACATAAACATTTACTCAAATAATTTGATGTATATAAAATATAGAAAAATAATTTAAAATGTAAACATTTTTAATAAAGATTGGTTTGGTGGCCACAATGATAACAGGTGCGTAGATTATGGTTTGCATTAGCAGTAACGTAGATGAATAGCTCGGATATGTTTAGTAAAGGCAAATATTTTTCAATTTGGGACTCAACCATTCACAATAAGAAACCTCTGCAGACCGTAAGTATAAATATGAGGTTTGACTTGATTTAAACAAAATAATAAGCAGTCTGAGTTGTGTTATTGAAAGACATAAAGTCAACAGCTTGCAGCAGCAGCAGTGTTGATTGGATACAGAATTTTGGAATGACACCTCAAAGTCTGATCCCGTAACCTTTAATACGTATGTCTATATGAGGCTGAAGATACTAATTAATCTTCAAGAAAAATCGTATTTCCATTACTTTCCCCAGTTTTCTAGGTAATGTTTTGTTTCATCTGCTTTGTCCAGGTTCCATACTTTATTGCCCCAGACCCCAGGAGTCTCCCTTCCATCCCTGAAAATGTGAGTCTATAGGATTCAACTCAGTGTAATACAAAGCAGGTGGTGGTCTCCCCCCCCCCAATTCAAACTTTTGTGTTTTTGTGTGTGTCTGTGGCTTTAACAGAGGAACTTGACAGAGCTCATTGTGGCAGTGGATGTGGGGAACTTGCTCCAGCTATATGCCAGCATGTTGTTTGAAAGACGCATCCTCATCTTTGCCAGCAAACTCAGCACTGTAAGCCAAACATTTTATTCTGATGTTTTATGGATATGACCTTTACGTTTGGGCACAGAAACATGTTCTAACCCCAATTCTTACCATTAACATTCACCATTACACCAAGAATATTCTTGCCATGATAGCTTATGCAACAAGCTAATCAAATACAACGGTTCTGTCTTGCAGTCACTCATTGGCCTCAGCAGACCACACAAGTATGCTAGCGTGTTTTATTGTGTAAAACTGACCCCCGTTTTGTTTTGTGTGTAGCTGACGTCTTGTGTGCATGCACTTAGTGCAGTGTTATATCCTATGTACTGGCAACACATCTTCATACCTGTCCTGCCACCCCACCTACTGGACTACTGCTGGTAAAAAGACTGTCCAACTAGCTGGCTAATATCAGTACACTAGGCATTAGACTGACTCTTTCATATTTGGTTACAGTGCACCTATGCCTTACCTAATAGGAGTCCACACCAGTCTCTCTGAGGTAACATGTTAAAACTAATTCAGTATATAGTCAGTCAAATAATAATAAAAACATAAACGGACTGATCCAGACCCTCATCACACTATGTCTTTGTGTCTGTTTGACAGAGGGTGAGGAGTCGGGGGCTGGAGGAAGTGATCATTCTGAATGTAGATACAAACACACTGGAAACCCCCTTTGATGACCTAAAGAGGATACCTTCAGATGTGGTAATAAATATTCTCTTTGTAAACTAAGACAAAGTTTAGAATCTGGTTCCCTTAATGCAAAGGCAGCAAGATTCCTAAGTCCCTAAAATGGTTCCTGGGCTGCTGGAAAAGTTGATGTAATGATGAATGTTTTATCATGTGTTTCACTATACAGCCAAGACTTATGTGTACTTCCCTCCTTCTCCTACCATGGTTTCACTTTTTACTGTCAATGTGATCTGTAAATATATATTAAAATTGCTGTACATATGTCTCCAGATGTCTGGACTTAAAGTGTGTTTGAAACGTCAAGCTGTGTCTCCTGGCTCTGGGGTCTCACGAGCCTTCCTGAAAGCTCAAGCTCTGCTCTTTGGAGGCTACAGGGAGGCATTGCAGGGTCAAAAGGTCAGTCACTCTTAGAATGCATTATCTGTACTAATATGGATTAAAATATGTCATTCTTTAAAGTGTTTTCGGCATTTCTATTGCATCACCTGTATGCTGCTCTGTGCTGGTAGGTTGCAGTAGGTGTGTCTCAGTTTTTATTAGTAATCATTATATGTGTCTTTGCAGGAAGATGAAATTTGGTTCAGTGAGGAGCTGTTTCTGGATCACAAGTCTACCAGTATGAGGCAGTTCCTAAAGAGTGCCATTCATTTACAGTTCTTCAAACAGGTACTCACTGACGTTCATGTGGGTTTGCTGCCATCTCCTGGACAGATGTTGCAGCTGGTTAATAAATGTCTCACTTTGTCCAATGTTACTGTAAGTGAGCATTTCCATGTCCTAATTAAATAATCAATGCATACATCTGTCACTCTAGTTCATTGATGATCGCCTGAATATTCTGAACAACGGGAAGGAACCAGATGACCTGTTTGAGGAGGAGATCCTAAATTGTGAATCGACAGCGGGTGTGTATTTGTGCGTTTATTGTATTTATATGTTTTTTGTACTTCTTGCTTCGAACCTTGAACTGTTTCTGTCCATTTGTAGGAAGAAATAAATCATATCAACAGTTAGTTGGTAATATAAAGGTAAGTTCCTTTAAACTTTATCAAAAGTCTTTTACACTTTAACAACTATTTCTGTTTTATTGAAAATTGCAACATGGATGTATCTGTGCATTTGGCAGAAAGGGGGAGGAGCGCTCATCCTCAACATGAAGACCAAAGCAAACATGAGGGTCAGTACAGGCCAAGGGGCTTTTCCTGGCAAGAGGGCTTTTGAATTCTGTCTACATTACCAAAACAATTCTTCTCTTCATCTTTTAATCTCTCTTAGGCTAAAGGTCTCACCAAGACTGGTTTGAAGAACCTGCTGCTGCACAAGGTGGGTTTAACATAAATGTGGGTACCTTCCTTAGGTGATAAAAGATCTGCTGTGGTTTTTAATACTCACTCTGTCTCTGTGTGTGTATATAGCATCCCCACATTGACGGTCAAACCCTTCAAAGAGGAGGATCAGTGTCACACCGCCGTGTGCAGTCTGACTGCCTGCAGAACCGCATGCCAATCACACAACACTTTGGGATGGTGAGATCTCCGTCTAAACACACAACATTTGATGTACATGCAAACATTTCTTATTAAAATGAAGGTCATAACCTAATCTGTCTCATTTTGTTTCTTTTTCACTAAAATGTGTCATGTTTGTTGTTTGTTGCTTTTTTATTCCTTTACTTTGTTTATGTGTTGCCTTGTTTCAGTCACGTCCCCGTCGCCCTATTCTCAAATTTAGGGACAACATTAAAGACAATGAAGATATGTGTAATGGGTGAGTATTGATACAAAGTAACTGAGTATATTTATGCACTTCTTAAGTACAATTTCGAGGTAGCTGTACTTAATTATTTTCATTTTCTGCCATTACCTTTATCCCACATCTATATTATCAACTGCATTTTCATATCATACTTTTATGGTGATAATTAAACAAAATTGCATACTGATATACTAGTAATAAACTGGACATCTGTGTAGTTCTGCTGAATATTGGAAAAATAAACCAAAGAAATAGTAGAAGAAAACAGTATTTAGAAGAATTTACAAGACATTGAGAATAAATTAGTTTTAAGGATATTCTGCACACTTTCTTTTATGTTTTTATGTATATTTTGCTGGCAATACTTACGCAGGTAAAAAACTTTTGCATGTAAACTTTTAAAATATCTTTATTGTTATACTTTGTTACATTTTTTGTTTTTTTGATTGTTTGGTGGTTTTCAGAGCTGTCTCTGCACCTACGACGGAGCCTAGCTCTGAACTTCAGAAGGATGAAGAAGAGGAAGAAGATTCACTCCTGTGTGACCCAGAAGAGATGGATCTGCTAGGGGAAATCTTTGACACACTCAGCACCCGGAGCTCCCATGAGCGTGGCCTGCTGTACGGCACACGTAGCCTTGATCTGTTTGGACCCGACAGCCATGACTATATCACAAAGGTTAGAAGAAGAAGAACTGGCACACACACACACACACAAAATGCATAGCGATTTGTAATCTAACACTGGCTGTGTTTTCCAGCGCGGGACAGCCAACCCCAGCCAGGAGAGCCTGTCTCTGTCCATCAGTGGCAGTGGCAGCCTGCACAGCTGGAATGTGGAAACTACAGAAGAGCTGTCAGACTTGGCTGAGGACTCTGATTGGCTGTACCTGGAAACCAGTGTACCAGAGGAGGAGGGGACAGAAAATCAGGTGGCAGTGGGTGAAATGGGGGAACAAGAAAAGGAACCCTGGAAGGATAGAGAGAAACAGGAAGATGTGAAGGTGGCAATAAATGGGAACCAAGTAGAAGTATCAGATGATAGAAATAACTTTAAGGAAGTGAACTTGGAGGAAGAGAGACAGAAAGAAGATGAGGAAAAGAGAATGAGTTTAGGAGATGACCCCATCAAAGAAATGGCTGAAAATAAAAAAGATGAAGAGTTGAAAAAAAACAGGGAAGATGCAATAAATCTGAGCGAGGAGGAAGCTGAAGAAAACAAAACTCAAAGAAATGAAATTCACTCAGTTGTTTCAGGAGAAAAAGTGTCTGAAAAGCATCTGGTGGATGAAAAAGAACAGATGGTAAGTTCTATAAACAAACTGAATCCCCAACATCCCAAAACTGTAGAGGAGCAGCACGGACAAGAGGAGACATCCAATCCAGAAACCACAGCTCCTTCCGGGCCTCAGAGTCTAGCTGCTGACGCTGAACCTCCAGCAGAAAATAGGAGTGAAGAAGCCGTAAAGAAAGAAGATCAAGTGATCCACATTAGACAATCCCCCTCACTTCCTAAAGTTCAATCTGCTGTAGCTCGCTTCCAGTCTCAGGGTTCCAGCCAAGGTTTCCAGGTGAAGCCCAAGATGAAGGCCTTGGCTGATCCTGGGAAACCTTGCAACGTGCTGTGGAGCAGGGAGAACGCAAAGACTCAGCCGACGCTTGACTCAAATCTATCAGAAAAGAACAACCACTCAGAGGGACACGAGAAGGAAGACCGTCCTCTCATTAAAGTGTCAGAACTTAAGAAGAGATTTGAGTCATAAAGGATGATGTTGGCAATTTCTAGTATAAACTCCTTTCAACAAATCCCATTAAAACATTAACATAAGCAATGTGTAGGTTGGCCTGTCTGCAATTCCCAGTGCCAAGTCAATCTGTTGCCACCAAAGACGCAAATCTTTAAAAAAGGACTGGTCAGCAATGCAGTTGTATAGCTGACCACTGTCCCCAACATTTCAGCAAGTATCAACCAAACTAGAGACTTTTTGCAGCCACCATTTTGGTGCTTTAGTGAGCATTTAGGGCAGCAGGACAGTGTATGTGTGACTTAATCGTTGTTCACGGTAATGAAGAGCTCACTCAGTGACACAGTGTTACTTCGCGTTTTAACGGCTTTTGGCAGTTTATGGGATTTGCTGACAGTAAGAAACAAAGAAAATCACCATAGCTTTCTGGGAGCACAAAGTATTTGGGTTTGTCACAATTTAGCAAATATTTAAACTGTTGTTTTTGAATTTGTACACTTAAGAAAATGACTAGTGACTGGCACTTACCAATAAGCCAACTAGGCAGGAGAGCTAAATAAATACATACGTTTTGTAAAGGTGAGGACAATGACTGTTTTGCATGATGGAATGAGTTACAGATGGATAATTATTTTTTTTTAAACTATGAGTTTATCTGCATCAGCTACTTAACAAAAACTGACAAAGTCAATGGATCATTTTGTTCTGTATTGTAGTGTATAAAAATACAACTTAAACAATATGAGCACCCCAGACTTTTTTTTAAATCCTACTCACTTTCAGATGCTCCATGATAAAACAGTGCAGCAGCACTTAGTGTGCACATTTTCTAGTTTATTAACAGATGCTTCTGTACCACACATGCAGTTTTATCTATATGAAATTGGGCTTTTTACAGCCTGACAAAAAAAAAAAAAAAGCATGTTTTTTAAATTATATAGATAGATATATAACAACACAGCACAGTAAAAACAGTCTAACCTCTGTACAAATACAAAATATAACTGCAGCTCATGTTCCTTATGTAGGAGAATAAAGGGAGGGGCTTGTTAAGATAAGGGAATCAAAACAGTGAGCAAACAGTTTTCCTCTTTTCATGCAGTGAAACTGAGTTTATCTGAGAGCATACACAGTATGATCAGTCTGGTTTTGGTCACTGGTGCAGCACAAAGGGTTCAGTGAGTCTGACAATTTTGTTGCTCAACACAAACATGGATTATTAGGTGCAGCAGCGCCACTACATCAGAAAATGGCACAAATCAATCCGGAGGTTTACACAGTGACAGGGAAGTTAAAGTATGTGAGGCCACTTTCGTCAGATGAGGCGTTCCTCTTTGGGTATTGGCAGAGGCAGGCCAGGTTTTTCAGATCCTGCTGCTCCTGTCTGTTTCCTCTCCTCTGCGCTGGGCCTGTATGTTCCCTCCATCCTTCTTTTCTTCCTGATGACACACAGCAGCACTAGTAGAGTCAAGCTGAGCAGGGAGAACAAGGTGGAGACGAATCCCGACACCGTGCGTGGGATTAGCATCTGCATCATCATAGTGACCGACTCCTGGTGAGGGAAATCACAAACAGGTCAGAAGAGTAGGTGAATTTTGAGTCAATACACAGCAGCTCAACTGAACTGAAAATCACCACACCTTTAATTATATGAAATCATTTAAAGATTGTAATATTTAAACTTTGATTACTATTAAAATAATATTTTTTTCCCAAGGAAGTGCTCCATGAAATCATACATTCATAACATAAACTGATACAAAAGTCTCCTGGCCTAATGCTAAATATAGGAAAAGGTTATATTATATGTCAGTTTTTCATATGAACTCACCTCTTTGAGGAAAACACTGTTTTAGTCAGATCAGTGAGGCCCGTAGTCTTACATCCGGATCGACATCAGTTAAATACAGGAAGGCATCTTGGGGGAAAACCAAAACCAACCAACCAACCAACCACATTATTTAATGAATTGGCCTCACTGCTGTCCAAGATTTATGAACAATGGACTGATTAATCAGCTTTAAATATCAGCTGAGGATAATTTGGTTCTATTAAATATAAGAACATAGCAATGTTTATAAACTTCATTTATTTAAACCCCACAGCTACAATGTTTAAGAGGAGAAATTATGTCAATGCCAGGACTTAAGACCTGAAGCCCAGATAAGTTGCAGTCAAACTGCACTCTAATCCTCCTCAGGAGAAAAGTGCTATAAACTGCTCTGATTTGCTAATTATTTTAAAAAGATATGTTCGATTGAATGTGATAGTCAATAAAATATTGGTTCTAAAAATCTCAAAAAAGCTAAAGCAATTAAAATTCCCAAGGTGCAAGTTGTGACTACAGAACCGTCACAATCCAGTTGACTGAACAATCACTGTAGCTTTATCTTCATGCATAGTAGATGGATTTGATCTGAAATGAACTGCAGATTAAGTGATTCATGGGAAATGTACAGAATGTTTTGATCAATACAAACACTTTATACTGCAGCAAATATTTGTTTCTCAGACATGAGAATTTGTTGGAGCTTTTCTTTGCTTCTACGAATTTTCAAAACATTGTATACATAAAACACTGACTGAACATTAAAAGGTTCCGGGAAAAAAAATAAGAATAAAACAATTTCATGTCAGAGCACGTTAGGTTAAGAACGCAGTAAAATCTTTTACTCGGCACAAATGCTACATTGTTTGTTTTGAGTTGTGTTGTTACATTGAGCACACTACAAATACACCCCCCACCTCATTAAACCTACTGAGCCAACACAGACACACCTACCCAAGTTTTCTACCGCTACAGGCGATTTTTCGTCTGTGCGCGGCGGAATGTTACAGATCCTGCTCCACCTGTCGAACCGGTGCCCGCTGCTGCGGAATGACAGGTGAGTTCACAGTTGTAGACCGGAAGGAGCTTCTGTTGCGTTTCTGAGCCACGCAGTCACTAACCAGCGGTTTCGTTTAGAAGCTTAACTTGTATTCCTCTCTCGTAGTAATGCTTTTTTTGTTTGTTTGTTTTAAAGGGAAAAAAACAACAATGAATTAGGCGCGAGTCACCTGCCTACCTGTTACTGAGCGTGCGCCGTTCACTCCTGCTTCAAGAAGATCTTCGGGGAAAAACACAAAAGTCGTAATCCAGCAGTTTGGGTTCGATGTGTCGCGGTATCGCTCACGTAGTTTTCTCACGTTTACCTGTCTGTCCATATGTAAAGATGCATGATCACGTGTCCCATCAACACCAATCAGAACCTCCCTCTCTCTCTCTCTCTCTCCCTGTCTCTCACTCTCTCTCTCTCTCTCTCCCTGTCTCTCACTCTCTCTCTCTCTCTCTCCCTGTCTCTCTCTCTCTCGCTCTCTCACAGAACAGGGAGGATAAGGATTTTGGATTGATTGTGTTCACCTTGACAAATACAATTCATCAATCAACCAGATATCACGAAGGCTTAGGATTAATAATTAGAGAGAAAAGGCCTTGTGCCAGTTTATAGGGCCGTTGTTTGTCATGATGCTGGTATGTCTGTTGTGACCTACTTTCATTATTACTGATCAGACTATCTTTGCTCACATACGGCTCCTCGCCAGGAGCTTTATCTGAGGTTAAAAAAAAACATGAGTCAAGATATGAAACCAAAACTTTTCAATGAGTTACACTGAGACCCCCCCGACCACCACCACCACCCCTTCTGAGTGGAGAGTATAACAATGTATCTTTGAAGCAAAACTATTAGAGCACAGAGAAGGTAAGAAATCAGAGACTGCTGTATTATATAAATAAAACAATCAAGATCCATTTAAAGATGTGTATACTGCAGGTTTAAGTTAAAGTTAGGCAAATAATATATGACAAGTAATGAATTTACTAACATTTTTGTTTATACACCCACAACTTTTTAATTGGGTCAAATATAATAGACAGTTTGCTGTTCACCTGTTCAATGTGCATAGACAGTACACAGACTGAAGTAGGGAAACATGGGACATTACCTGTTAACCATCAAAATGTAAAGTCGCTGTTTTGAACTTTGTCTATTCAAGGCTCAATGAAGCTGTTACAGCCTCTAAATGTGTTGCATGTTTTGAGTTTCTAAAAATGAGTTGTGATTCAGCTTTGAGGCCACAAGAGGGCAGAGCACTCCAACAAGCGTATTAAACAATGAGTTACATTACAGGATCTCCAAAAATATCAAGCCAGTGTGTGTGTGCGTTTGACCGGTGGTTTAAAGGAAAAGGAACTTTGCTAATATGAAACAGGCCATATTTTGATGTTTCTCCTAAGTTACCACAAGAGGAATCTGGGAGTAGATTGCTCTGGGTTAGAAGATAAGGATGATAGAATGGTCAAAGCGAAAGTTGATTAAAATAAGTCTCTGTCTGCCTGGTACGTGCGGTACAGTAATTAGCCTGACTGCCTGGAAGATGGTTTTTCCCCAAAACATGTTTGAGGTTTAACAGTCTCCCATACACTCAGCATCATGTGAAATTCAGGACAGGGAAATGTGGTTTGAAATGCTTTAATATATTTTATTTTGAAGTTACTTTGAGACTTTGGGACTGATGGTAGATTGAAGGAGAAGACTTGTCTAATACATCATTAAATTTGGAAAAGGTGACCAGCTGGACCAGGAAGAGAGCTGTAGGTGTGACAACGTTTCAGGTCCACAGCAAAAGAGACAAAAGATACAATAGTTTGTTTGTTTTTTAAGTAAGTTTGTTTGCCTTCGTGGCTGACTAAAGTAGTTTTATATAATTTGTTACAAATACGGTTAAAAGTCCAGCCTTAGCAGATCCGGCTTAAGACTTTTTTTTGTTTGTTTTTGTTTTTCACAAAGCCAGGAGAGGTGCAAAGAAGCTGGACAGCTGGTAAAAACCAGCCCATCGTGGTTCAACATTGACCACACAAAATAAGGTGGGCAGAGCCTTTTTCCCTAAAATCTGCATTGTTGACTCTGACAGCAGAGGATGTCCACCCAGGTGGCAGCAGTAAATATACTTTTATATGCAGTAAACATGATTTTATCAAACAATCCCACAGATAATTTACTATTCAGACATGACGGCTGCTTTCAGTGTTAATATGACTCGAGAGTATGTGCATTTCACTGTTTTTCTTTTCAAAGCGTCTCCCCGTAAAAAAAGATTAGGCTTATATGCAGTGTTGTATCACTGTTTTATGTGATCTCATCAATCTAACGGTGCTCAGTTTAAATCATATTTAAATCATATTTAATCATTTTTAATTCCTAAGTAAAAACTGGTTTTACCCAGGAATAACTCTTTTCTGTCTCTTCCTTTCAGCTGTTCCCTTTCAGGGGTCACCACAGTGAATCATGTGCCTCCATCTAACCGTGTCCTCTGCATCCTCTTCTCTCACACCAACTAACTTCATGTCCTCTCTCACTACATCCATAAATCTCCTCTTTGGTCTTCCTCTAGACCTCCTGCCTGGCAGCTCCATCCTCAGCATCCTTCTACTGACATATTCACAGTCTCTACTCTGAACATGTCCAAACCTCCTCAATCTGGCCTCTCTGACTTTATCTTCAACACAGGGAGATAAAGTCGGAAGATATGGATGATAGAATGGTGAAAGTGAAAGCTGATTAAAATAAGAATCTGTTTTTGTACGGTACGTGGTGGTACAACGATAAGCCTGATTGCCTGCCAGAGGATTTTCACCAAAACATGGTAACACACTGTAAAGCATCACATTCAAATTTACAGAACTTAACTCAAATCATGTAAAGCATGTATCTCCTTTAGCGGAGTCATAGGTGTCTTTATGGCCTCCCTCACTAGTCTCCTTCTTGCACAGTCTTGTTTTGAAGGATGACCTACTCTAGGAAGATTTATTCATGGTGCCATGTTCCTTCCTTTTCTTAATGATGAATTTACCTGTAGTTTGAGAGATTTTAAATCACTAGAAACTGTTCTTGTAAACACCCCATGTTCTTTTTTCTTCATGCTGTATATTTGGGCCTGAATACTGATTCACCACTAACTGGACCTTCCAGATAAATGTGTTTTAACACTCTAACTAACTCTAACTAAGTGTTTTAGTTGAATCTGAGCTAGAACAAAACAACAGAAAAGAAAATGAAATATTATTAAATGCCAGAAATGTGCAATTATTATTTTTCTGTTGTTCAGCAGTCTTTTGATCTGTAAGTTCCGAAATCAGTCAGAGTGGAGATAATGTTTAGCCAAATGATCAGTTTCTCAACAGCTGCTGGGAAATCCTCTGTGTAGGTATCTCTGAGTTAGCACATGTGTACTTTGGAGCTTTGGGAGGGGGATGGAGGAGACAGTGATGAAAAGGAGTGGAAGTGCAGGAGGAGGGGGGTGAGAGGATAAAAAGAACAGAGCTGCAGAGAAATAGTCTACTTTGAAAGTGGGACAGGATCTGTTAGGAAGATGAAAAGGACTCAGCTGTGGCTGCTGGCCTCTCTGGCCTGTGCGTCTTTGACTTCTTTGACTGATGGAGCCCCACTGTGAGTAGACATGAAGGATCTACACATCATCACTAAGCTTGAATAATGTACAAACTGTGATCGAAAATATGCATTTTGTTTGTTTGTATAGCTTCCAGATGTTTGAATAGCAATATTGTAACTGTATTTTGTCAAAAAGAAGGTCTGGGGTCATTTGCCTTTAATCAATTAAAGCTAATCAGTAAACTTGATAGTTTAATTCAATTATATTTCGTCTTCCTCTTACATAAAAAAGCATTGTAGTTCAAGTAATGTGATCTTTGAAAATGATGCCAGTGAACTGGCCTAAATTTTGTTTTGAGCTTGCACAATGATGCAGTTGACCGGAGACAGCAAATAGAAAAGAGAGCCGCCCTGATGAAATGTTGTATTGATTCAGTGCAGGATCATGGTCAAAATAAAAAATAGATCACTAATTCTGCAGAGGATCATCCCCTGTTCAAATATGTTTTTTATAAGCTACTTGTAAGGCTAGAACCATTAAAGTCACAAAATTATTAAGGCATGAGGGTGAGGGGGGTGGGGTAGGGTGGAAAAACTGGAATTTCATGGGGCAACTGTGGTGCAGGAAGGTAAAGCGGTCATCCACCAATCCTGCAGTTGTTGGTTTAATCCCGGCTCCTCCTCTCACATGTTGAAGTGTCCTTGAGCAAGACACTGAACCCCAACTTAGTTGCTCCCGGTGAGTGTTGGCCAGCTGCATAGCAGCTCCCCCATCGGTGTGTGAATGCTAATGGATTGGGACCATTTGTAAAAATATTTAGATGAAAAAAGTCTTTAGCCCGCATCAAGGTCATGACCTGCCAAATAACAATAAAAAAAGAACACATTTGCCAATTAGACATTATATATCCCTAAAAGGACATGCACAGTTACTACAGCAGCCTACAATCATCTCCATCTTTTCCTGCTCTGCAGGCAGGTGATGTCTGCCCCCAACTTGTTGCGAGTAGGAACGCCAGAAAAAATCTTTGTGGAATGTCAAGACTGTCCTGTGGGAGAATTCACAGTAGATATCAGTGTGATGAACCATCCAACCAAAAGCACAAAGCTGGCATCCACAACTGTGACTCTTAACACTGCAAACAGCTTTCAACAGCTCGGAGAAATAAAGGTAACTGGAGATACATGATACTGCTGCTTATTCTAATTTCTATTCTATTTTCTATCATGACTTTAAACCTGAGATCTGGTATCTAGAAAGCTTGTAGCACTGTGTAATCCTGTCCTGCTCCTCACACACTCACACACTTTTATCTCATTATGTTTGTTTCAGATCCCTACAGGGCTTTTTAGTAGTGATCCCAGTGTGAAGCAATACGTCTACTTGCAAGCTAAATTCCCTGACCGAATGCTGGAAAAAGTCGTCTTAGTGTCCTTCCCGTCTGGGTACATCTTCATACAGACCGATAAGACCCTGTACACCCCCAGCACTAAACGTGAGTTCAATCATAGATCAGTGCTGAAACACATCTATCTCTGTAAGAATCTCTCTACATAAGAGCAGGAAGATATATTATGCTTTATATCAGTCTCAGTTAGATATGTTTTTTTTAAATGTACTGTAAAATACACCCTTCATTTTACATATGTGAAATATCAGCGAGAATGAAAGGTGAGACCAGCAATGTTTTTCAGCTTAGAGACAGTGGCATAGAAGAAAAGACATGAGGCAGAGCTGGAGGTAGCAGAGCTTAAGATGTTGAGGTTTTCTTTGGGAGTGACGAGGATGGACAGGATCAGGAATGAGGACATCAGAGGGACAGCTCATGTTAGATATGTTTGAGATAAAGTCAGAGACGCCAGATTGAGGTGGTTTGGACATGTTCAGAAGAGAAACTGTGAATATATCAGTAGAAGGATGCTGAGGTTGGAGCTGCCAGGCAGGAAGTCTAGAGGAAGACCAAAGAGGAGATTTATAGATGTTGTGAGGGAGGACATGAAGTTAGTTGGTGTGAAAGAAGAGGATGCAGAGGACAGGGTTAGATGGAGGCACATAATTCGTTGTGGCGACCCCTGAAAGGGGACATCCGAAAGGAAAAGAAGAAGATTTTACATATGTGAAATAGTAAATTTAAAACATAATTTATTTAAAATATTTATTATTTTATTTAAAATAAATAGATTCACTCTATCAGTTCATTACAGAATGTTTGCAGTGACGCCCAGCATGGAGCCTGTAGAGAGGGATGAGGAGACTGATGCTTCTATAGCCATTGAGATTGTGGTATGGAATTATATCTTTGACAAGCACAGCATTGAATGTAATGCTTCAATCAGTTCTCGCCACTCAACATTAAATTATTTTCTTAATTTTACCCCATTTTCATACATCATTCTAAGTTTTAAGTTAATTTGTTAATTGGAAAATCTTACTGTTAATGTTTCTTCAATGTTGTTTATTTTCAGACACCTGAAGGCATCATTTTACCACAAGATCCAGTCTCTTTGAAATCAGGAATCTACTCTGGAGATTACCAACTTGGTGAAATTATCAGGTGAATAATTTACGTGTCTATATGTTCTGATTTCATTTTTATTACATTTAAATTTTACCAATGTGGATAACAGGTAAACTGTAACGTTCAGTTACTTTCAATGTTAAATTCAATTAAAGTGTTAAATTCAGCAACATGTAAATTATATATTTCAAGTACAGGATATAGTTCTATCGGGATCTATCAATCTTCTCATATATTTTAATGACAAAAAGCAATCAATTATTAGTCAAACTGTACTGATTTATTATAAATCCAACAACAAAATATTAATTGCACTTGGACGGACAGATAAAGCATAGATCACTTAATCCACAACGACTATCAGTTACTGAAACAGGCAACGTTTTTTCCCCGAATCTTCAGTATTACTGTGGTTGCAGGGCAATATATGAGTCAAATTGTTTTCTTCAAGATTGACACTGACTGTGTGTGTGTGTGTGTGTGTGTGTGTGTGTGTGTGTGTGTGTGTGTGTGTGTGTAGTCCTGGACTTTGGAAAGTAGTGGCCAAGTTCCATAGCAATCCACAGCAGAGCTACTTTGCAGAGTTTGAGGTCAAAGAATATGGTGAGGCTGTTTTTACCTGAAAAGTTCTAACTGTGAAACATATATAATATAACATATATATTCACTTTATTTTTATTTGAATTTGGACACACAAAGAAATGTATTTATTTTACAGTGCTGCCCAGTTTTGAGGTTAAGCTGATACCTGTGAGCCCCTTCTACTACATCGACAGTCCAGATCTCACCGTCAACTTTAAAGCTACGTATGTGGATGTTTTTCTTTAGCATTTGGCTTCAGAGACCACGGTAACTGGTAATTGAAGAGAAAGTGAAGGGTGGTGTTCACTTCCAGTCTGCTTGCATTTTGTTCTATTCCTGTGCTTTTAGGTATCTGTTTGGTGAAGAGGTTGATGGGACAGCCTATGTAGTATTTGGTGTTCTACATGAAGGTCAAAAAAGGGGCCTTCCCAGCTCTATTCAAAGAGTGCAGGTGAGCACAAATTTACATATTTGCTTTGCTTCTTGATTGACTATTCTGTATTATTGCTTTACAGTTTTCCAGAGATGTTTGGAATTTCCCCTTTCTCCTACTGCCATTTCAATTACAAAGTTAACATTCTTAATGTTCAGAATGAAGCCAAGCTGACATAACAATCTTCCAGCTGTCTATGTTCAATGCACTTCTGTTTAATGTCACAATAGGTCACGAAAGGTAACGGAGTGGTCACACTGAAGAGAGAACACATCACAAACACCTTTCCAAACATCCTCGAGCTGGTGGGAAGTTGTATATATGTAGCTGCAAGTGTGCTTAGAGAGAGTGGTAAGAAGTACTGTGTGTGGCTGTTTAGTAATAATACCAATACTTGTACAGTGTTCATTAGGTATTCAGCAAAATGATTAGCTAGCAACTATAAATGTTGTCTGAATTTTACAGAACTAAAAAAATGCATGTTTGTGCTTCTGCCTAACCTCACAGGTAGTGAAATGGTAGAAGCAGAGTTGAGAAATATGCCGATTGTCACATCACCCTACACCATCCACTTCAAGAAAACACCTAAATATTTCAAACCAGGAATGTCCTTTGATGTTGCGGTAAATTACTTTTTAAAGTCAACATAATTATATGCCGTAGCATGGCTTTATTTCTGTTGTTTTAGTGAATCCTCCAAATGTAACCTTTTATTTTGAAAAACCTTACCTAAGTGCAATGCTTTGATCTGTTGTAGATTTTCCTTCAGAGGAAGTGGCAATTTGTCCACTAACAATTTGAGTCACAGAATTATGTTTCTTTGGTGGCAGGTTGAAGTTTTGAATCCTGATGAAACTCCGGCACAAGCTGTTGCAGTTGTGGTGAATCCAGGTGGTGTGCGGGGCTTCACTGCAGCCAATGGCATGGCAAGGCTTACCATCAATACAGTGGCAAGGGATCCAACATTGATAATCACTGTAAGTATCCAAAATGTGTTTGAAATGTTTTTGTAGAACGTTTGACAAGGGGAAAGTAAAACCTACATTACTGCAGTAGTGAACTTACTCACTCTTAGTTCACCTTACTCTTCAGGAGGTTTTCAGCTTCATTTAGGTCGTTTGTTCGGTTCTACTGTTCACTCCCCAAAGAAAGTATGTGACTTTGTAATGTACCCAAGTTACTTTTAACTAAGACGCAAGATGTCTGCAAACATAGGATAACTCAAATAATGGAGCTTTAAGTAGGACAAATAAAAGGTGAAAAGCTAAGGCAAAAAGCCAGGGCCATGTTTAAAGTGCGCTTACATCAAGAAATACAGTAACTCACTTTTAAAATAGATTAAAATAGATGATTTTTTTAATAAAGCTAATATTTAATCAACATTCAGCTAGTACCATTCCTAATTTTCATTATTTTACTACTTCTGATGATAAAAGAGCATTTGCACTAGCTGAATGTACATTATACATCTACTGGTTTGTAATATTCTGTTTGGGTTAACTTGCACTCCCTTTAATACCATTTTGGTGGAAGGGGATGCAAACATTTGCACCCTAATTGTTACAGACATGAAATCAAAAATATGTCTGCTGGGCGACTGTGGCAGTAGTGCGGTCGTCCACCAATCTCGCAGTTGTTGGTTCGATCCCCGGCTCCTCCTCTCACATGTCAGTGTCCTTGAGCAAGACACTGAACCCCAACTTAATTGCTCCCAATAAGTGTTGGCCAGCTGTATAGCAGCTCCCCCATCAGTGTGAGTGTGAATGGGTGAATAATAAGCAGTGTAAAGCACTTTGAGTGCCAATTGGTAGAAAAGCGCTATATAAGTGCAGATCATTTGTATGCCAAGTCAAAATCTCTGTGTTTAGCAATGATGCCCAGTTATTTTTTGTGCAGTTAAGATACTGTCTGAAATCCTAAATTTATATGTTTTAGGTATTGCGTTACCAAGAGTTTCAATAGCTAGGCTAAGCTATACCAGGTAGGGATACAATAGAATATGCCTAAAACATTTTGCGTATATCTCTTTAATCACTGTGTGTATATGCTTATCTCTGTGTGTCTCCAAATTTAGGCAAAGACCGATGACCCTATTCTCTTACCTGAAAGACAAGCATCAGCCACCATGACAGCTCACCCATACAGTAGTGCCAGCAACAACTACATCCACATAGGTAAAGAAAGTCCTAAAACAACATCACATGGTGGACAAGGTGGTGCTGCTGCTGGTGCTGGCAGTGACAAAATAGATGCCATGCACTATAGTACTGTCCATCTGACACTGTCATTTTTGCAGGTGTGGATACAGCAGAGCTTCAGTTAGGAGACAACCTTAAAATTAACCTCAATCTAAACAGGCAGCCAAATCAAGAAAATGATATCACATACCTGGTGAGAGATGTTTTGCACCTGTGCATAAGTGGAACTATACTGTCAACACTCATTTTGGATAAAAACTGATGTGTAAATCTGTGTCCCTAGATCCTGAGCAGAGGTCAGATCATAAAACATGACCGTTACAGGACACGAGGTCAAGTACTAATAGCCCTGATAGTTCCCGTCACCAAAGACATGCTGCCATCTTTCCGCATTGTTGCCTACTACCATCCAACTGATAACGAAGTTGTATCAGACTCTGTTTGGGTGGATGTCAAGGACTCCTGCATGGGCTCGGTGAGACCTGCCATGCTAATTTAGCAAAGTTAATATGTAACTGATCACATGAACAAACAAGGCAAAATAAGTAATAAAGTTATTTATTTCTTTCTCAGACATATCTTTATGTGCTGTTTGAAACTAGCTTAATTCAAAGCATGTCTCATCCATTGCCCTTCATTTCAAATTTAGCTCAGGTTGGAATCATCAAGACCCGCTCCATCCTACGAGCCTCGCAGGATGTTTGGTCTGAAGGTGACTGGAGATCCAGGGGCCATAGTAAAATAGTATGACTGGTGGCAGTAGACAAAGGCGTCTACGTCTTAAACAACAAGCACCGGCTGACACAGAAAAAGGCAACTTCTTGATTCTATCTCTGTCTCTGAAAATATTTGCCATTTGTTCACTTATTAAGTATTTTTAAAGTACAGAATAATGAGGTCTAAAATTTCATAAATGGCTTTCAGATTTGTTAACCTGTAGTTTCATCTAACACCCAGTATAGATTTGTCCACAATGCTTTGCAGTTTATACATAGTGTAAGTTTACCATGCACACTATAATCGCGTATTTCTTTGTGCTCAGATCTGGGACACTGTAAAAAAGTATGACACTGGCTGCACACCAGGTGGAGGAAGGAACAGTATGAGCGTATTCTATGATGCTGGGTTGGTGTTTGAGTCCAGCACTGCCTCTGGGACTCCCTACAGACAAGGTAATGCTCCTAATAATCCTAATTTAAATATTAAGGTCAAGATTCAGCTTTGAATCATAATTTGTCCAACAAACAAAATGCTTCTTTTCTGAAAAAAACACACTACATTATTTTTGAATTGTCATGTATCTGAAACTATGGACATATTTTACCCCGGCAGATTTCATGCTACATACTGTACCACTAAAAGGATAAAAGGTACATTTGGATTTCTTTGAACTGTTGTGACATTTCAACGTTGGCTTCAACAGTCAAACATGTTGCCACATGATCTTATCTTGGTGCCATCTGATCGATCAAACATATTTTTTAAAAATGCCAGTGAAGCTTAAATATGGTTTTATGTTACTGCCAATAAAGCAAGTGTGCATTTAAACACTTCTCCTGTTCTTATCATGTTGATGTTGCTGTGTGGGTCTAGACGCCTGTTAAAGATCTAGGCTGTGTTGCAATTCCAGAGTTGAAATGTCCGGCTCCCAGCAGGAGGAAACGAGCTTCCACTATAATGGATGTCACAACCAGCTTAGGTAAGAACCAAAGTTCTAAACTATCCAATAACCAGTCATATCAGGATAATTTCTTTGGACATCTTATGCCTCTAACTCTCATTGTTTAGATGGTAAATAGGATGGTAACAGAAAGACTTTATACTTTTACTTTATAGTATACTGTATTCAATAGGTTAACAAGTGATTAGACAAGGATGAGTATAAATTATTTTTCTATTTTAAAATGCTTTATTCACTGTGCAGTCCATCCTTCTTGCTGATCTCCATACCTCTTCATGTCAGTCTTAACCTTCTGTTTACCAGTAAGTCAATATAAAGACCAGCTACAACGTGACTGTTGTTTGGATGGCATGAGGGAAATCCTGTTTCATACACATGTGAGAGGCGAAGCGAGTATATCGTGGACGGTCCTACTTGTGTTCAGGCTTTTCTGCAATGTTGTAAGGAGATGGGAAGTCTGCGAGGTGAGAAGAAGGAGGACAACCTCAAACTGTCTCAAAGTAAGAGACAGGGAACATGGGGCATAGACATTATTATTCTTTATCCATGGTCATACTGATGCTTACATATATATCAGTACAATCTTCACCTTAATAACACTTTAGGTGAGGAAGATGACAACAGTTACATGGACAGCAATGAAATAGTTTCTCGCACTAAGTTCCCTGAAAGTTGGCTGTGGACTGATTTAACACTGCCTCCTTGCCCTAAACCAAACTGGTGAGGCAGCAGCAACATACATATAAACAATACACAAATAACTTAATTCACTATGATAATATGAAGAGTTTAAAGCTACTGCACATTTTACCTTCTGTGTGTAAAATCTTTTCTTTGTTTCAGCGCCACCACATCATCTGTAAAAAATGTTCTTTTGCAAGACTCAATCACCACCTGGCAGTTCACTGGCATCAGTCTGTCAAGAACTCATGGTGAGGATTCAGTGTTTAACATCTATGTTGTGTTTGTGTTTTAGTTGTCTCTCTATGACCTGAAGTGTGGACCATCCCTTACACCTTTTTTTCTGTTTTATCAGGAATCTGTGTTGGCGAACCTTTAGAGGTTATAGTCCGCAAAGAGTTCTTCATTGATCTCCGATTGCCCTATTCTGCTGTCCGTGGAGAGCAGCTAGAAGTTAAAGCAATCCTCCACAACTACAGCCCTGATCCAATCACTGTAAGTCTGATACTCTGCTCTGTTTTTTTTTGATAACCAATCCTAAGTAGACAGATTTACAGCATGTGGACAAAGCGAGAATGAATAAAACAGGGAGGTGTTAATCCAGATTCCAATCCCATACTTACAGTAAATGTTCATGAAATTTAGAAGTGATATCTACAACAGTCTGTTGCGGTCCAAATGATGGAGATTCTTTGGAAATCCTTCAAATACTGGAGGTCAAAAATTAGGTTTGAAAGGATAAAAAAAGTTTAAATTAAATAATATTAAATTCATCAGCTTTACATATTTATAAGATTGAAAGAATTATCTTGCACTGAACTTGCATGTCTTGCTGCAAGTGCTTCAGTGGCATCTTCATGTAAGTGTGGATGTCCTCCATACCAGCATTGGCATATGTTGAATGTTGTCCCACAATCTCAGTGACGCCATCCTTGGAAAGGAGCGACCAGCTGATGTGTGTTTGCAGCACAATCCAGGCTTTACATCCATGTCAAGCTGTGGCTCTAAAAAGGCATTGACATTTAGTCATTTAAATTTAGTAATTTAGCAGACGCTTTTATCCAATGCAACTTACAAGTGAGGTACAAGGCAAGCAAAAATCTAAGTCAAGGAGAAAACATCAAAGCAAAGTCCTATCAGAAAAGTGTTCACAGTTCACGAGATGCAAGTGCGAGAAATAGCAGAAAGGATTTATTTTTTTTAAGAGATTTAAGTGCATAGGAAGATGCGGACCAGTTCTGTTTTCAGCAGTTTTTTGAATATTGGGAGAGAGTCAGCTGAGCGTGCAAAGTTTGGTAGCTCGTTCCACCATCGTGGGATCATTGCGCTCAAAAGTTTTGCTTGGTGTCTTCTTTGCGGTGCTGGGACCACCAGACGTCGTTCGTTGGCAGACCGCAGCGGGCGGGAAGGATTGTAGATTTGAATGAGTGAGTTGAGGTAAGCAGGAGCTGTCGAGTTAACCACCCTGTGAGCAAGAGACAGAGCTTTGAATCTGATGCGAGCAGCTACAGGAAGCCAGTGTAGAGATTCGAAAAGTGGTATGACATGGGTCTTTTTTGGCTGATTAAAAATGAGGTGAGCTGCTGCATTTTGGATAATCAGCAAGGGTGTTATTGTGGATACCGGTAACCCCATCAACAAAGCGTTGCAGTAATCAAGACGAGATGTGACCAGTGCCTGTACAATGAGTTGGGTTGTATACTATGTGATGTAGGGTCTGAGCTTCCTGATGTTGTAGAGAGGAAATCTGGGTAATCAAGGCCTGCTTGAAAGAGGTAGGAAAAGTCCCTGTTTTGAGAGATGTGTTGATGACTTGTGTAATAGCTGGCATTAGTGCGGGTGCAACTGCTTGAAGAAGAGTGGAAAGGATTGGATCCAGAGTGCAGGTGGTAGAGGAGGAGGGTGGATACGTCATCCTCAGTCAGAATTGCAAATGATGAGAGCAATGCAGTGTTGGAAGAAATTAGATGGCATTGAAAATCAACATTCTCAACCACAGAAATGTGTTGTTTGCAGACTGCCACCTCTCACAGAAGTTCAATGAGTCTGAGGCAAATCAGTAACTTAGTACTAGACTGGGACATCCTAGAAGGAAATCTCCATAAGTATAGTGTCAGCTCACAGGGTGGTCTCTCCCATAGGTGGCAGCATTATTACAGTATTTACATGTCTTCTACATGTATTTTTATGTCTTATGTCCTTCTCAACTTGTCTTTTTTTCAAGGTGAGTGTGGAGCTGATTGAGGAGGAGAATATATGCAGTGCAGCTTCCAAGCGTGGAAGATATCTTCAGGAGGTCAGAGTTGGGCCCCAAACTACAAGATCTGTACCATTTGTTATTATTCCTATGAAGGAAGGACAGTTCCGGATTGAGGTCAAAGCAGCTGTTAAAGACTCGTCACTTAATGATGAAATCATGAAGATGCTGTGGGTGGTGGTAAGAAACAAACTCTATGCAGTGGGTTTAGAGCTTTTATTTTTTAAATAGCATTTTAAAATGGTCTTTGTGTTAAAAAGTTGTAGATACACTCTTTATTCTTAGCTTATAAGTTAGGGTTTGCATGCATGTGTTGTAACTTGTAGCCATTTTCCAGTTGTTCAGCTGAGATGTTGTATGCAGAGTAAAACAGGTTAAATGACAAAATACAGTATTATTTGTCCATATTATTTGTCTCGAATGACACATGGACGCATAGTGTGAATTGAAGGTATCTGCAGGATGACATCAGATTGTATCTCTACTTCTACTAAAACTGATACAAATCACTTTTGAAGTGTGATAATTGTGTGACGTGACCACCTTATTGTTTAGGTTCACTTAGGTTCAGGGAACTGATCGTGATCAGGTTAAAATGGCTACTTTGTTCATTTTGGGCACAGACATTGACATTTGCTCAGAAATAGCAAATGGACAGTGAACCCTTGTGGTCCTTATGATAAATCAGTATGGAAAAGTAAACATCTTTATCCAAAAAATACTTTCTGTGCATTTTAAAATGTAAATATAAATAGGAAAAGCCAACATGTGTAACTGTGTATTGTGTTTTCTTACACAGCTGTGTCTGAAAATAATTTAAACTAACCCTAACCCTCTTTGTTGTGTGGTTTTTCTAGCCTGAAGGCGTCCTGGTTAAGACTCCTATCACCATAGTCCTTGACCCTACTAAAAACGGCGTAGGTGAGTTTACCCATTAAATGGGTAGATTGTGAAGTAATCTAGTAATCCATCACTTTTTCCATCACTTGCATTAAATTCCTAATTTATCTCTTTTTCCCTTTAGGTGGTAAACAAGAAGAAACTATCAACAGTGGAATTGCAAAGAAAGATTTGGTTCCAAACACACCAACTAGCACACAGATCTCTGTGACAGGTGAAGCGTCCTGCTGTATTTTATATGAAACAGTATCTGCACAGTTGTTGTAAATTAGAACTGTTTCTACTAAGAAATGGCCTCTTTATCGGTTATGGTGGGGGGCATCTTTATTGTAGTTTAGTTGTTTGGGCATATGGATTTATGACTTTTTGATTTTCTTGTTTGTGCATGCAGGGAGAGAACAATTAGCCCCATTGGTGGAGAACGCCATTAGTGGTAAGTCAATGGGTAGCCTGATCTATCAGCCATCAGGCTGTGGAGAGCAGAACATGATCCACATGACCCTGCCTGTCATTGCAACCACATATTTGGACAAAACCAACCAGTGGGAAACTGTAGGCTTTCAGAAACGTAATGAAGCCCTCCAGCACATCAAAACTGGTAGGTTCACATAGTGAAGTATTTATTGGACCAGATACATAGAATTTTACTGCTGCTCCTCCAGGTGGGATTTCAAAATTTCTGATTTGGCAGAAGTGGTAACAAAAATACGGTGTCACTGACAGATATGCATGCTACTCGTTCACAAATTAAAGGTAGAGGCATTGAGATTAATGTCTCTTTTTCTCTTTTCTGTCTCTTTTTACTAACACAAGAGTTTATCATTAGAAATATTTAGAAATGCAGAAAACATACATAGTCGATTTAAGTTAGGAGCCCAACTTATAGCTATAGAATTTACCTAAACTAGCCCTAGCATGAGAAATCAGTCTCCTCCACCCAGCCCTTAGACAGCCTCTCATGAGTTGAGCATTTCTCCACATTAAGGTTTGGAGCATATTTCAATTAAACAAGTATTTGATTAATTATGTACTGTATACTTACTGCTACTTCACTGTTCATCCAATGGCAAAAGTTTTGTTTTTTCCAGGCCACACCAACCTGCTTGTCTACCGTAAAAAAGATGGGTCTTTTGCTGTATGTGCCGGTTACCAAAGCAGCAGCTGGTGAGACATCTGAATACCCATGAAGTCATACGGAAATGCTTGCACATCCTCCTTCTATGTGAGAAGGGGTGTATGTCATGTACAATTACTGTAAATGAAACTAAACCAAACTACTACTCCTTCTTTTCTCCTCTCCAAGGCTGACCGCCTATGTTGTCAAGGTGTTCTCTATGGCCCGCTCTGTGTTGGCAGTGGAAAACGAACATCTCTGTGAAGCTGTCAGGTTTCTGATTCTCAACGCACAGCAACCTGACGGCATGTTTAAAGAAGTTGGAACAGTATCACATGGAGAGATGATTGTATGTGCATTGATTTAACATCAACTTTTATTTTCATGTTAAAAATATAGCAAATAATTGAGAAATGCCACTGACTTTGACCTTATAATAATAACGTGTGTTTGTGTGTGTGTGCATGCTTGTGTAGGGTGATGTGCGCGGTGTCGATTCAGATGCCTCCATGACAGCCTTTTGCCTCATTGCCATGCACGAGTCATTAACTTCTTGTACTGAATCTGTTAATGTGAGTCCCTCACTTGCATACAACATTTTTTTGCTTTTAATACTTTTGTTCAAGGTATTAAACCTAGTTGGAAAATATTACCCAAAAGCAGATGTCACAGTCATGAGGTGCATGTTTTTTGAATTTATTTTCCACCTGTACACTAATGCCTTCTGATCACGTGCCTTTGGGAAACATAAAATAGTTAAAAGGTTTTACTAACAAATACATCTTAGAATATGCTGTTTGTTAGTTTCTAATCCTTTTGCTATTATGTTTAGAATGTAATGTGAAAGGATGGACCAGTTTACACTGTGTTGATTAAATATAATGGTCATCATCTCATTGTGTGTGTCTTGTATATAGGTTAACTTTTGGGTAATGTAGAAAAATACATGTAGGTAGAAAAATACATGTAGTGCCCTCGAATGAAAGTAGCAGTTTATTAAAGTTTTGAATGGTTAAAATGTTATTGTTATTTATAAAACTAACAGAAAGAAAAAAGCACATGCAAATAAACAAAGGACAAGTAAAAAAAATAAATAAAAGTTGACAACACTGGCAAGAAAAAAAAATACTAAGACAAAACACACTGAATGCAGGATGTACTTCTGAATCAGAAGTGAGAGCAGTACACTAACCCAAAGCTCCTCCTGTCAACTTGCCAAAGTGTCCTTGAGTAAGACACTGAACCCCATGATCCCAGTGAGTGCTGGTGTGTGATTCTGAGTGCGAACAGGGTGAATGAGAAGCAGCGTGAGGCACTCCGGGTACCAGTGAGCTAGAAAAATGCTTTGTGTAGTGCAAAACATTCTTTATTTTATCAGCTCCATCAGGTGCGTTTACTCTGGCTCAGATTTCATTTTATACATTTTCCCATGAAAATACTATTTTTACTTTGGCTTGATAATTATTTCTACTTATTTTCTGAGATTTGTGCATCCACATTACTCTCTATGCCCAGCTAATCAACATTTCAAATTCAGCATAATCAACAGACAATATATTGTTTCATCAACTTGCATTAGTCCAGAGGTGAAACTAAACTCTGACTGAGAGACTCAATAATCGTTATCTACTCAAGTGGTGTGTCTTCTGCCTAAATTGTTTCAAGTCCTTGTGTGTATTATATTGTGTTTAGTTCAAAACAATTGTGTAGAATTACTTATTATTTTTCAGCCATAGTTTTTGAAGAGATCCAAATTTTTATTTTATTCTATACTATTATTATTTGTTTTGTGACTTTAGGTTTCATTTGGTTAATTGATAATGAGGCTTCTTCATTTACTTGGTGTGTCTTCCAATTCATATGTCTGCTTCTGATGCTCTTTTTCAGCTAATTGTTGAAATCCAGAATCCAATTACCTGTGCTTTTAGGTATCTATTTGGAAAGCAGGTGGATGGGTCAGCTTTTGGGGTATTTGGGGTTATACACGAGGTTCAGAAGAAGAGCCTTCCCAGCTCTCTTCAGAGAGTGGTGGTCAGTAACAGTACTTACACGTTTGCTCCATCACAAAATTCTGAAATTGTGCATTGCATCTAAACTTTGTTTTAGTGCTTGGCCTTTTACAGGCAGAGAAAGAAATCCGTAGCCATTTTGTAAACTACTTTCAATGGTCCATTTACTTATTATGTTACTGATTGAGGAAGGTGAAGAATGCAACCGCAAGGGGGCACAAGCCAGTGTCTTCTTGTGCCAGTCCCAAGTCTGGATAAATGCAGAGGGTTGTGGCAGGAAGGGCATCCGACAGAAAACACATACCAAATCAAACATGCGAATCGTGACAATGACTTCCACACCGGATCGGTCGGGGCCCGGGTTAACCACGACCGCCACCGGTGCTGTTGACCTACAGGGTACCGGCGGAAATTGGACTACTGTTGGGGTCGAAAACGAAGAAGGAGAGAAGGAAGGTGGGTCCGTAGGCAGAGAGAGAAGAAGAAAACTAAGAATATAGGACTGACAGTAGGGACTTTGAATGTTGGTACTATGGCAGGGAAGGCTAGAGAGTTGATTGACATGATGCAGAGAAGGAAGGTGGACATACTGTGTTTCCAGGAGACCAGATGGATAGGTAGCAAGGCTAGAAGCTTAGGAGCAGGGTTCAAGTTGTTCTACCATGGGTCAGATAGGAGGAAAAATGGAGTAGGAGTTATCCTGACAGAGGAGACACTCAGGTGGACTACATCTTGTGTAGACGCTGTAATCTGAAAGAGATCAGTGACTGTAAAGTATTGGTAGGGGAGAGTGTAGCCAGACAACACAGGATGGTGGTGTGTAAAATGATGCTGGTGGTGAGGAAGATGAAGAGGACTAAGGCAGAGCAGAGGACGAAGTGGTGGAAGTTGAAAAAGGAAGAATGTCGCGTAGTTTTCAGGGAGGAGCTGAGACAGACTCTGGGTGGTTTGAAGGTGCTTCCAGATGACTGGACCACTACAGCTAATTTGATCAGGGAGACAGGTAGGAGGGTACTCTGTGTGTCATCGGGAAAGAGGAAAGTGGACAAGGAGCCTTGGTGGTGGAACGTGGAAGTTCAAGAGTGTATACAGAGAAAGAAGTTAGCTAAGAAGAAGTGGGACACTGAGAGGACTGAAGAGAGTAGACAGGACTACAGGGAGATGCATCGTAAGGTAAAGGTAGAGGTGGCAAAGGCCAAACAAAGAGCATATGAGGACTTGTATGCTAGGGTGGACACTAAGGAGCGAGAGGTAGATTTGTACAGGTTGGCCGGACAAAGAGATAGAGACGGGAAGGATGTGCAGCAGGTTAGTGTGATTAAAGATAAGGATGGAAATGTATTGACAGGTGCCAGGAGTGTGATGGGAAGATGGAAGGAGAACTTTGAAGAGTTGATGAATGAGGAAAATAAAAGGGAACGAAGAGTAGAAGAGGTGGTGTGGAGCAGGAAGTAGCAAAGATTAGTAAGAGTGAAGTGAGGAGGACATTGAAGAGGATGAAGAGAGGAAAGGCAGTTGGTCCTGATGACATACTTGTAGAGGTATGGAAGTGTCTAGGAGAGGTGGCAGTAGAGTTTCTGACTAGTTTGTTTTACAAGATCTTGGAGAGTGAGAGGATGCTGAGGACTGGAGGAGAAGTGTACTGGTGCCAATTTTTAAGAACAAGGGAGATGTGCAGAGCTGTGGCAACTACAGAGGAATAAAGCTGATGAGCCACACAATGAAGTTGTGGTAAATAGTAGTGGAAGCTAGGCTAAGGGCAGAGGTGAACATTTGTGAGCAGCAATATGGTTTCATGCCTAGAAAGAGTACAACAGATGCAGTATTTGCTTTAAGGATGCTGATGGAGAAGTACAGAGAGGGTCATAGGGAGTTGCAATGTGTCTTCGTAGATTTAGAGAAAGCGTATGACAGGGTGCCATGAGAGGAGCTGTGGTATTGTATGAGGACGTCTGGAGTGGCAGAGAAGTATGTTAGAGTGGTGCAGGACATTTATGAGAGCTGTCAGACCGTGGAGAGTTGTGCTGTAGGTGTGATGGAGGAGTTCAAGGTGGAGGTGGGTCTGCATCAAGGATCAGCTCTGAGCCCCTTCTTGTTTGCTCTGGTGATGGACAGGCTGACAGATGAGGTTAGACAAGAATCTCCATGGACTATGATGTTTGCAGATGACATTGTGATTTGTAGTGAGAGCAGGGAGCAGGTGGAGGAAAATGGTGGAGGTCTGCTCTGGAAAACAGAGGAATGAAGCTTAGCCGCAGTAAGACAGAATACATGTGTGTCAATGAGAGGGACCCAAGTGGAACAGTGAGGTTACAGGGAGCAGAGGTGAAGAAGGTGCAGCACTTTAAGTACTTAGGGTCAACGGTTCAGAGCAACGGAGAGTGTGGAAAAGAGGTGAAGAGACGAGTGCAGGCAGGTTGGAACTGGTGGAGGAAAGTTTCAGGTGTGTCAGTGAGAATGAAAGGAAAGGTGTTCAAGACGGTGGTGAGACAAGCGATGTTGTTCGCCTTAGAGACAGTGGTACTGAAGAAAAGACAGGAGGCAGAGCTGGAGGTAGCAGAGCTTAAGATGTTGAGGTTCTCTTTGGGAGTGACTAGGATGGACATGATCAGGAATGAGGACATCAGAGGGACAGCTCATGTTAGATGGTTTGGAGATAAAGTCAGAGAGGCCAGATTGAGGTGGCCTGAGCATTTTCAGGCCGAATAAGCTGATATGCTTGTTTCTGACATTTGCTGCAAAATACTGAAGGGAAAGTGGGTTTGCCTTCATATTTGTCCCAGAACAACTCAGTTCAGCATGGAAATATCATAACTATTCAGCTAATCACAATTTGTTGTAAGATAATATGCTAATTGAAGCTCAAAATGTCCGCCCTGCCGGCCCCTTAGACTCGACAGGGTGGACATACATATGACAAGGTGGACATAGCATTTATTTGTAATTAATATTGTAATTTATAGAAATGTTATATTACATTTTATAGAAAACATCTGCTGTAGATAATATTTTGTAATTTAAAAAACACATTTTGTAAAATCATTGCTGTTCTCAGGACATGGCTCTGAGTGCGGCAGAAAGTGCACAGCAATACAGAAAACGCCGGGATGCAAACCCTGAAAAAGAGAGGCATACCTTAAGAAAGAAAGGGAGAGATGGAGGAAAGATAGAGATACAGGGAAGAAGAAAGCTATTAATGACCTCACAGAGAGAGAAAAACGTTTACAAAGGAAATGTGGAAGGAGGCAAAGAAAGCTGCCAAAGCTAAAGCCAGGACAATAGTGGAGTTGCAAACTCCTCCTCCAACTCCAAAGCCACTGGAGCTGGACACCACAGCTAGGTCCCTCAAGGCAACGCCTTTAAGGAGAAAGTATTCGAGAAAGAAGAAAGAAGAAAATTATGAAAGAATTGAAAGAGTTGAAAGAAAAACTAGCAAAGGAGAAGAGAAAAGGAAAAAAATAAAAAGAGTTACCAGAGGATGAAGACAAAGGAACCATCAGTGTTTCCTCACTCAAAGGTCAGGGAATTGGTAAGAGGCCAAAAAGTTAGGTCATCCATTAAGAGAGCCCTGCTATTTCACACCAGCCTGTTTGAGAACATCAGGCAAAAATACAGAAATGCAAAAACTGAGAGAAAAAGATAACCAATTAAGATAACCAGGGTGACCTCTGGAAGTATTTTAAAAAAGTACAAACTCCAGAAGTACACACAAATGGCATGTGGCTACTCCAAAAAAAGAAATGCAACCTTCAGTGTGGATCTTTGTGCAACCCTGAAGAGAAAAGAAAGTGGTGCAGTGCTGGAGATTAAAAGGAAAGTAAGGTCTTTTTATATCCGTGATGAAGTCAGCCGTATGACACCGGGCTGCAAACAAACAATCACACGACAAAAGAAAAAATGCAAAAAAGATTACTCACAGACACATTGAAAAATCTACACAGAAGCATGGCCAACTGTCATACAGCACGTTTTACCAGCTTAGGCCATTTTGGGTTGTTACACCTTTCTTACAGTGAGTGTAGGGAGGGTCTGCTCAGAGCCTATCAAACCTTTAAACAACCTGGGGAAGCAGAGGTTTGTGTAAACCAATGGACCACAGAAAGGATCCATAAAGAAGACAAATCCTTCATGATTACAGTCAAAAGAGTTCTTGTAACAACCGAGTCTGACCTGGTTAGCCAATTTCAAGAAAGGCTCAGCAGATTTAAGCAACACATCTTCAACATCAGATGGCAATACACAGCCTAGAGGCAAATCAGGGAGACCCTAAAACCAGATGAGTTCATGCTGCATATTGATTTTAGTGAAAATTACTTGTGCAAATACAGCCAAAAAATTCAAGCAGTCCACTTTGGAGGATCGCAGCAACAGGTAACTCTCCATACAGGGGCACTTTACACTGCTGAAGACCAGTCACCTCTCGCCTTCTGCTTCATTTCTCCAAGTCAACGACATGACCCTACAGCAGGCCGTTCTAAAAGTTTGGTTATATCAATGTGATTGAGAATTTAATTTTTGTATTTATTTTCTTAAGTTGAATAAATATTTCATTGCCATATTTTGTCATTGCTTTTAGTGTCCTGCTTTATGTGTCCACCCTGTCATGTGCTCATCACACCCTGTCATCTTGGTATTTTAAAATAATATTTAAAATAATAATTCAATCCTACCTATATAATGACTATATAGTGACTGGAGATCCAGAGGCAACAGTGGGACTTGTGGCAGTAGACAAAGGTTGGGTAATATTTCTGAAACAAGGTAATATAGGAGTTATATCTAGGTATTAGCACAATCAGAATGGCTAATACTATATCTTGGCAATTACCACTACAAGGATAATATTTGTAAAATAACAATGTAATCTAAGTTGTTATGCAAATAATGAAGTATGTGTGCCTTTATCATTATTGGGTCATTGTCCGGAAGGACTTCTTCATTGATCGTAAACTGCCTTACTCTGCTGTTCGTGGAGAACAGCTGGAAATTAAGGCTGTCCTCCACAACTACTTACCTGATCCTGCCAGTGTCAGCCAGGGACATTTTAACAAGCCATGGGACAAATATTTTTTATCATGAAGCAAAGCAGTAAATGTGGTGAATTACTGAGTGTCAGGCTCCCATCATTGATCAATATCGATCAATATACCACTTACTCTCTTAATCTTTGTTTCTATCAAGGTGCGTGTGGATCTGATTGAGGCAGAGCATATATGCAGTGCAGCTTTCAAAGCGTGGAAAATATTATCAGGAGGTCAAAGTTGGGAACCAAGCTACCCGATCTGTGCCCTTCGTCATTATTCCCATTAGGGAAGGACTATTCCACATCGAGGTGAAAGCAACTGTTAAAGACTCATCATTCAGCAATGGAATCACGAAGATGCTACTGGTAGTGATAAGACTTTGTAGTGTGTTTGGATGTAACATGTCATTCTGTACATTAAATGTCTGCAGCGACCTGAAGGCAACAGGACAGATACTGTATGCTGAAGAAATGCCACTTCCAGAAGTGCAAAGTGCAATTCCACACAACTGTGCAAGAGACAACAGCCTGATACCAGCCATCAGCACAGTTGGTCATCCACCTAATTATGAAGACATAAAATTATCAAGGCTGAAATTTTTTACAATGCAAACAGTACTGCGTGAAATCAGATACAATGTGATCATTTATGATATGAGAAGCATACAATTTGCCTTTCGAGTCATATTTGT
Organism: Channa argus; assembly: GCF_033026475.1. Lineage (NCBI taxonomy): Eukaryota > Metazoa > Chordata > Actinopteri > Anabantiformes > Channidae > Channa > Channa argus. The sequence continues at coordinate 21,530,498 of NC_090199.1, read as the reverse complement.
TGGCGTGTGCCTTCACACTGAAACACTGTGCAATATGATTTTTTGGAACTATATATTTTTAGGTTGAACTGTGAGACCAGTGATGATACTGGTGGTCAATGAAAATCCCCTCCAATCTAGATTCCGAGTGTAAATCTATTCACTTTCCACTTCCATGTCTCTTATTAAATGTGCACTTTCCACTGCTGCTTCCGCATGAACCAAAATAACAGGCACCCTTGAAGGTTCCCACACAGTCTCAGGTCTATCTGACTACACGGATTGTTGGGTTTGCCCCATTAAAAAGAACAAACTTATGTTCCTCAAAAGCAACCAGACATTACAGCCAGTGGGGGCTGAGAAAATAAGATATTTTGTTCCAGCTTTTCTCCTGTACTGAAAAGTCAATACAGGGAGATGATATTTCATCTTTGGATATCATATCCAGCCTCCCTATAAGGTACTTATTTCAATTACAGTGCACTTCATCAGTATTTCTCTGGATTTATTGTTTACTCATCCAGGCTCTTAAAGAGCCATTTGATTAAATATCTCTTGTAATTTTACTCTTTCCACATATTCCAGTTTATTTGTGAACAGTCCACATCATAGTTGCTAAAGATGCTCCAACTGGGCTCCATATCCACACCTTTAATTATTTTTTCTGCCTTAAACACATTATTTAGTTTCATAAGACAGTAATCATGAGACCATGAGAGAGGTCGATAGAGGAGGTGACGAAAGTGGTAAATTCAAAATAGCTTCCTGTTAACTATGGTCGTACTGACTGTGCTTTTGTAGTATGTTATGGCCTCAGTGATACTATTTGAGACAAAAAGGATCTGTTATGCAGTTAATATACTCATGTTGCACCTGCCCTGAGTGCAGTGTGTTGATCATGGATAAGGTCAGCATTCTACTGATTAGGAAGTGAGGAATGGGTCTAAAGGATAGGGGGTAGAAGGCAGCTGGTGACAATGTTAGTGTCAAAGTGTAGTAGTAATATAGTGGCTGAGCAAGGAAACAGGTTACATTGAAAATGTAAGGTTGTGGTGGAAATTAACAAGCGGACTGAGAGGAAATGATATGTGAGCTGAACAGTGGGGCAGTTTCCAGTAAGAATGAAGTCCAGCGGGTTGCCAGTTTGTGGGTTGGCTACAGGAGAAGTCAGCAACCTGCTGTGTATAAAGGTGAATGTACATTTTACTCAAAATGATTACAAGCCAGCCATCCTCAGGGATTTAGATTTTATGTGAAAGTTATTGGAAAAGCTGATTAAATAATTTGGTGCAGTTCCCTAAATTTGTTATATATCAATTTAAAGAGTTTACTTGACATTTGTGCAACTGCTGTTTTTACAGCCTGAAGGTTTACTGATAAAATTGCCTCAGACCATAACACTGGACCCTGCAAATAAAGGTGTAGGTGAGTTTACCAGTTAAGCTATTGCAACATCGTAAAAAGCAACACAATTTCTTAATGTTTTTTTACAAGATATTTTAATAACAATTATTTACATAGAAACACTGATAACTTTTACTATACTACAATCACTAAATTATTACTGAGTAAAGTTAAAACAAAATTAAGTTCCACTTGTAATACATAGCTCCAACTTTTACTGTCATACAGTGGGTGGTGTAAATTACCTACACCGCCATTTTCTTTTTTGTTTAGTGCAATTTATTTTAATTTCCATGTAATGAGATTTAAATAAAAAAGACATCACATCTGTTTATTTGTGAATGAATCCGCAAACTGTTTTGTTTTACCTTTTAGATGGTAAACAAGTGGCAGTCATCAACAGTGGAATTCCTAAGAAATATTTGCATCCAAACACGCCTACTGGCACACAGATCCCTGTGACAGATGAGATACAGTAAGTTATATCATGGTATGTGGTACCTGTGGTATACCCTCTGTATTATGGCCATTTTTTACATTAGCAGGTAATACGTCGTTCCTTGTTGTCGGCATATTATCACCTCACTGGTTGTAAGAATGTTTGCAGGAAAAGAATATTTACATGAGTTGAAGAATGAGATCAGTTGGAAACCGATGGGTGATCTAATCTACCAGCCCACAGGCTGTGGAGAAGAGAACATGATCCACATGACCCTGCCTGTCATTGCAACCACATATTTGGACAAAACCAACCAGTGGGAACCAGCGCACATTCAAAGACGTTCTGATGCCCTGCGATACATGAGCATTGGTGGGTTCACATAGATTATTTAAGTAGCATTAATAAATGATCTTAGCTTAAATTGTATGAAAAAGACACAAAAGAGTGCAAACTACCTAATATAAATGTGCCACTTAAATTGGCTTTCAATGAATGAGATGCAGCACACAGTTTAGTGGAAGTCAGAATAATTTTTTTTGTTTGTTTGTTTTCTGTGTTTATATATTTAGGCTACCAGAATCAGCTTCATTACCGTAAAAAGGATGGATCTTTTGCTCTGGGTTCTGATCACCAAAGCAGCACCTGGTAAGGCCTGCCAACATGTGGTCATCTGTATTCGAATCTGTACATCCTCCCGCATTTCTGAGGTTCAAATAAATGAAACCCAACAACCATGTCCTCTCCTTCCTCTCCTAGGCTAACTGCTTATGTTGTTAAGGTGTTTACCATGGCCTACAACCTGGTGGCAGTGCAAAGTGAAGTGATCTGTGAGGCTGTCAAGTTTCTTATTCTCAACGCAAAGCAGCCTAACTACGAGTTTAGAGAACTTGGAAGGGTGTCCCATACAGCGATGACTGCCTAAATTCTTTATGTCAGTTTTTCATTCTGATTCTAAGTCAAAAGTCAAAATAAGAACCATATAATTTTGTACGGTTTAACAGATGTTTACTGTTGACGATTCTGATGATTACACTGAAAAAAGTGAAACAGCTTTGTCATTCATTTAAAGTATGTTTCTACACTGAATTGATCCAAATTTTTTATTTTTCCATTTGAACCTGTTTTTCTAATTCGCTTCAAAGTAACCAGCACCAGGCCTGGTAAAACTTGCAGTGATTCCGTTTACTCAAAGGACATTTCTACTTCAGAGCAAAGGATTTACAAGTCACATGACCTCATGACGTAGCGCCAGCTCGCTTCGAAAGAATCTTTTGACCGCCATTATTTTTTCGCTCGCATGCAAAGAGAGTGTGCTGCACAAGAAAACTCCTGTTCAACAAGGTAAGATGTTAATCTTATTTTCAGACTTTAAGGTAAATAGCTTTTGCATTGTCAAATTTATGATAAGTGTCATGGACTACACACCAACTTCATATGCTGTACCAAACGGTGTGCTTGTTAGCCAGTATTAACTAGCTAAGCTCACGTTTAACTTTTCCCAAACCCATAAGAAAAGTTGGCAAAACTGCTAAACTAAACTTTATATTAGCTACATTTAGGTAATGCAGGCCAAAGATATCAAAAAGAATAGTTATGTGGTGAAAATACAATATAAATACTTGTGACATGCTAGCAGCATGCTTGTGGGTGTGTAACCTTAAGAACTATACTGTCGGGCCATGTACTTGCGCTACCTGTATTATATTAGTATTTCATATGGTAACTTTTTTCGGGGGGGGGGTTACCCGTGGTACTGTTTAAAGCCAGTGCTTATACTACTCCGTCTCAACCTGTGTTTGCCAGAGGGCGGGGGTTCCTCCGTCAGGTGCGCGCACACACACTCAGGTGGAGCCATGAAGGAGTGGAGGAGAGAGTCAATGTATGTGGATACTTTTTCTGAAGACAAATGTCGATATTATTTCAAGTGCTCTGTCTCTGGTGACTAGGAATCAATTTATTACAACTTACATTTCACCTCTTTACCATCGGTGAGGTGACGTTACAGTCGTAAAATGGCAGAGGTTAAACGTATTTTGCAGCCTGCCTGTGTTTGCGCCGAGCAGTGCTGTGAACCGCGGTCGGTCGAACGCAGCCGGCTTGGCGCAAATGCACTGTTCGGAAAAGCTGTCCGCCTGAACAGCTAATAGTCCAAGGTAACCCCGATAAGACCTGGCTGATTGAGAATCGTCACCGACATAAGACTTCTCGATGTGATAAGCACATTGCATGTCCTATGACGTGTTCACAATAAAAGCACCACGTTGTTTCGCTAGGGTAAAGCTTTTATTGTGAAGCAGCTACAGCACTTAAGGCTTGGTTTGTATTAGCAGTAACTTAACACAGCTCTTACTCGGCTGATAGCGATAATGACTGACTCCTCAAATTACAATACAATACTCAAAAGCAGGCACACAGGAAGAAAATAGAATTAAGATAGGCTAAAAAAGGTATACAATTTACTCTCAACTAAGAAATGCAAAAACTAAACATGACACCTCACGTTTTGTTTTTTTTAATTCATTTACGAGTTGGAAGGCTTTTCCCTCAGGGACTACTGTTTAAGCCATACTTCACAATTTGGTAAGTCTAGAAATGCACAACCATGAACATGTACATGTAAATTTTAATAAGAAGTTATATAACCAAAATTAAAATACATTAAGTTATAGGACTAAACCTGATCATGAGCAGATACTAATTAAGGTTAAATATGGAATAATGTTATTTATTTGACTTGATTGGATGGGGTACAAGAGTATGAAATTGGGAGGTAATATAAGTTCACATCAGTTTTATTTAAAAGTGAGAACTTAACAAGATTAGGAATATTGTAGCAGTGCAGTGTGCCTAGATGGCCCTTGGTTTAGTCTGTAAAATGTCTGTAAAAATTGTGATAGCCATGCAATTGTCCTATAGCCCAATGTGACATCTTTTAAAATGTTCTTTGACTTGTGTTTTAATCAATCCTAAAGTCAAGAATTTTGGAAATGTTTGTTTAAAATAATAGGAATAATCACAAGTTAAAATAGTTTGGATGAATTATCTTTTGATCAACTAATTAATTACTCAACTGTTTCCTGCAGCTGTAGTGAGACAGACACAGGATTTCGAATGTTTAATAATTTTGCCAACAGTTTATTTCAAAAAACTATAATTGATTCAGTTCAGATTCAGTTTAAAGATCAAATTCTTTGTTCTTTCCTAGTCTCCTGATGAATGTGGAAGTGCAAAGACTGTGGTACGTCACTTTCAAGAAGATCTGAGCTTCTTAAACATTACAAGCTTGAACACAGACACTATGGACGTCGCAATCCCTATCCATGCATCTATTTCAACTGTCCATGCACTTGTAAGACTTGGAATGCACTTTTGACCCATCTTTCAAGATGTCATAACCAGACATCCTCAAAACATGAACTGACAACATATCAATGTCTATTGTGCAGTTACAATCAACTTTCAACTTTAAAAAAATATTTTGAACACATAGCACAGCATCTAAAAAACAACGAGACTGTTGATTGTGTGTTTGAAGGGTGTTCATACAAAACAAATATTTATGGTTCATTTCGGACTCATAGAAGTAGAAAACATAAAGACTTCTCAGTAAATAACTTAAAGTCTGGAATACTTGAGAGACGGTGTTCAAGCATAGGTCATTCCACTGACAGTCATTCTTCTGACACTATTGAGATTGAGTGTGAGGCATTAGATGATGATTTAAGAACAGATGAAGTGGCAGATTCTAGCTTTGATGTTTTGAATTCAAATGACTTGCCATGCAGTATTGAGCTCAAAGTTGCCTCGCTGTTATTGAAGCTAGAACATATTTTTCTTGTTCCTAGTGTAGCTGTCAGTGAGCTTTTACAAGAATTTGACTATTTAATAAGTACTGCTTCTGTCCCTCTTATTTACCAAACTATATATCAGCATTTTCAGTATAGTGACTGCCAAGTAGATAAAACTGTTCTGCAAGAGCTAGCCACTGCTCTTTGTAAGTCACATCCAGTTACAGTTTCTTTTGCTCGTGACGGTCCACTTTCTACTGCATGGAAGCGAAAGACCTACTATAAAAAGCATTTCAATATTGTAGAACCTATAGAATATGTGCTTGACGCACAGAATAAGAAATCCTTCCAGTACATACCTATACTGAAGTCTTTACAGCAGATACTAAATTGTCAAACCTTGTTGGATGAAGCAATTAATTTGACAGCACACTATCCAATCCAAACTGATACAATTCAATGTAGATCCTTCTATGATGGCATTAATTACAAAGAAAATACATCACTGTCAGAGGACTGTGCTATTTCACTGATATTGTATGTAGATGATTTTGAAATTTGTAACCCCCTTGGCACCTCCAGAAAAAACATAAAGTCTATGGGGTGTATTGGACGTTAGGGAATTTGCCTGCCAGTTGTCACTCCTCTCTGTCATCAATATATTTGGCTGCACTTATCCATACTGATGATGTTAAATCCAATGGTTTTGACATTGTGTTGAAGCCCTTGGTAGATGATCTTATTACATTAGAACAGCATGGAGTGTTCATTGCCAAGTTGGGAAAAACAGTGAAAGGCTTGGTTCATTGTGTAATAGCAGACAATCTCGGGGCCCATAGTATCGCAGGTTTTGTGGAAAATTTCTCAGGAAAATATATTTGCAGATTTTGCACAGCAGAAAATGTAGACATTCAAAAAAAAGAAGTCAAATCGGGAGCTTTCTGTCTAAGAAATAGGGATACCCATGCTTCTCATCTCAAAGCTATTGAAGAAAATTCTTTGGCCAGTCATTTTGGTGTGAAAAGAAAGTGTGTGCTGTCAGAAAATCTGTCATATTTCTGTGTGACACAGAGTTTCCCCCCTGATATAGTTCATGATCTCTTTGAAGGAATTGTCCCTGTTGAAATCGCTCTTTGTCTCAATGTGTTAATTTCCAAAAAATATCTTACATTAGCCAATTTGAATGATTCAATAACCACATTTCCATTCAAGTGGACTGATAAGACAAACTGCCCTCATCCTGTGCCACTGTCCTACACCACCAAGAAAACAATTGGAGGAAATGCACATGAGAACTGGAGTTTATTGAGATTTCTTCCTCTTTTGATTGGATACAGAGTTCCTCCTAACGAACCAGCATGGCAGATCCTCATGGAATTAAAGGACATTGTTGAACTTGTTGTTGCACCTTATCACACCGAGGAGTCTATTGCTTATCTTGATTTCAAGATATCTGAACACCGGACAGTATTTCAAGAAGTTTTTCCCAGTGAAAGAATTCTGCCCAAGCATCACTATTTGGAGCATTACCCACAGTTGACCCGTCAGTTTGGCCCTCTTGTTGCACTTTGGACTATGAGATTCGAAGCAAAACATAGCTTCTTCAAAAGAGTTGTCCGTCACACAAACTGTTACAAAAACATACTGTATTCATTAGCTCAAAAGCATCAGTTTTACACTGCACATGTTTTGCACATGTGTAGATTTTCTCAATCCATTTTGGAAGTTACAGATGTTTCCAAACTTCCCATTGATGTCATTAATCAGGATATTGCGCAGGCAGTGAAACAGAAGCACCCACATATAGACAGTGTGAACCTTGCAAAAAATGCAAACTACAATGGTTTCAACTACAGGATTGGAATGGTAGTAGCACATGGGTCACTGGCAGGACTTCCAGAGTTTTGTGAAATTGTTCACATGATTATTCTACACACAACACTCATTTTCATTGTCAGGAAATTCGATGCTTGGTACATGGAACATTATCGAGCTTATCACGTGACCACATCTCCTGCCAGAGACCTAAGCCTTGTTGAGGCACAGGAACTGACAGATCAGTACCCTCTGGCTCACTACAGGGTTGATGGATGGTGCCTCGTATCTCTGAAGAGATACATACACACATAAGGTTAGATATGTATGGTTGTGGAGGTACCCATGTCTAAATGAAAAATGTAAATGTATGACATTATCCATAATGCCTGATTTATATTTTAATTACAGTTGTAGCCTTGAGCTTGGTTGCATTATGTCTGTGTGGTCAGATTTGGTATTATTAAGATAACACTTTATTCATCCTGAAGGAACTTATTATGCAAGCTATCCTAAGTTTACACAGATAAGAAAGATGGCAGGTAAAATTGATACAATTTAAAAAACAATAATTAATAGAAGTGCAGATGTTATTAATATTAATAAGGTGCAATATATGATATACAATCTGATGCATAAATACTAGGTGTATAATAGCTGCAGTTCTAAAACAATAGTAGTACATTAAGTACGCTGTTGTTTGATTTGATTTCTTTTACTAATTTTACATTTAGTACATTAGGTCCTCCTATGAACATTTTTTTTTTTTTTTTTTTTTTATTTTTACAAAGGGGGTAAAAGTATTTCTATTAAAAAAAAAAATGGCAATAAAGTACTCCAAGTACAGGCACCACTTCATTTTCTTTAATTAACTAATAGTTTAATGCTGTTAGTTACATAAATGTTAGTAGTGGTGTTAGTGAGTATTAATAATATTTTGTATAAGAATCAAAGTAATTGATTCTTATCAATTATCTCATTCTTATAAGTATCTCATAATGGTACTTAAATACAGTACTCAAGTAAATGTATTTGATTACTTATCAGCTCTGAATTTGTAAATATAAATTACATGTGGGTTATAGTTAAAAATTTGCAATACAATTAATACTTGCATTAAAATTATTGTTTATTTATTTATTTTTCAGATCCTTTGGATGTGCTGACATGGCAAAGAAAGGACCAGCGAAGTTGCGTGTTATTCTGAATCCTGATGATACCCAGAAGTTAATTCTCCCACAAGGAATTCCAGAGACAATGGAAGAGCTTATGAGTGAAGTCAGAAAAGTTTGTGGCTTAAGTGGGACTTTTAGGCTGCAGTACCAAGACAAAGACTTTGGAGATGCACTAGTAAACCTGACATCAACTGCTGAACTTGAGGATTTAGCCACTGTTAAGGTTATTCTGGTAACAGAAGACTCCAGGCAAACATTTGATCACTCTGTCCAGGATGAGTCAATTTCTGTTAATACAGATGACACAGAGCTTCTTTCCTCACCTTCTAGCTCAATTTCTATCAGAACACAAATGTGGCCAAGAGATTTTCCTATACCAACATTGTCCTATGACACTGAACTGCAGTTAGAAAAGGGAAATGCAGCATACAGATCAAACATGAGAAGGTTGGCACTTAGTTCAAAAATGAAATCAGATATTCTGGAAAAGGTAGCTGAAGAGATTTACAAGTTCAAAGCTTATCCAACAGATTCGGACTTCAGTGATGTTTCAGAAGCACTCATTAAGAAGCATCCATGCCTATCTGAACCTGGTTCATACAACGGCTGCTATGGGTGGAAACAGAGACTGAAAACCAAGATGGGCAACTACCGAACCCAACTTAAGGGCATTGGGTGTTCTGAGGTGCTTGCAAATTCACTAAAATCTAAACCTCTGGATGATGCATTGTCAGCAAAGAATGTAAAGAGACCAAGGCGAGGAGAGGCCAACCACATTCCTGATATTCCAGTTGGAGAGACCCTAGGAAAATTGGAGGATGAGAGACTGGCACTTTTGAATGAAGTGAAGAAGCAAAACAATCGCATGGTGATAAAAGAGAAAATGGCCAAGACCTTTTCAATTCGAAGGCAAGAAATTGTCGAGAAGGAAATGGGAGTAGAGGAGTTAAAGGAGAGGTGGCCAGCATTGTTTGGTGTGGATGAGGTAAGATGAAATGGTCAAAGACAAAAAAACTATTGTCATTTGGCAAAAGACTTTCAGAGTGTACTTAGGGTTACTGAAGTTTTACCAAGTAAACATTTTAATATAACTAATAACTTAATCATAAGAACAGTTTAGTGGGTACCTGTACAAAGAATGTTGCTTTGGATGTCTAGAGGATATTGTCGACAAACATCTTTTTTTTTTTCTTCCTTTTTTTTAAGATTAATGCTGAATTTTTGAGAATTACAACAGTACCACTTCAAGCAAGATTCCTGGCTTCACTGGACAAGCACCACAGCAAGCTCATAGAGATAATCAGAAAGAGAGGAGGGACTGTCAGAGAGAAGACCAGGGACATCCTTAAAGTTCTTGATCAGGTTTGTACTTGCTCAGTATATTGAAAAATTTGTTTCACAAGCATATTATCTATATACTCATATAACCCTTACAAAAGGTCTATGGGGAATGTTGGAAGTGAGACATAAAATGTCTACATATGTCCAGCACAGTACAGATTACAGTGCAGTTTATTTTATTCACGCATCTATCTTATTACAAGACTTCTAATTTTTTTTAAAGCCTTGGTGATTGCCACTGTACTATGTCTTCAGTGGCAATATGACAAAATGAACACTATGTGTAACAGTCTGGTACCGTCTACCACTGCCTGACAGGCAATGCACAAAATAAAGTTTGTTTTCTTTTTCTTTTTTTTTCTTTTTTTACAAGCTTAATTTTTCAGGTACAATTATCATTCTACGATTGTCAATGCAGTTGATTGACGGTTAATTGACCCATCTTCTCTCACTGTCTGTCTTACACACACACACACACACAGACTGTACTGTGCCTGTCACTTGTATAATATGGCTACATTTATAAGAGTTGCTTGAGGAACCACCTAAAACTCTGTCCTTACACTCACTTGTGCATTTTCAGGTTAAATCGCTATATAGGACTTTATTTTATGGAGCATTACATGTCTACGGTTCAAAAGTGCATTTGTCAAAGTTGACAAAATGCTCAGAGTATGTCTTCTGACCCCTATCCACCACAACAATAAAACCACCAGGTGATGTTAATGCTGTAGATGATTGGTGTGCGTTTTTAATAAGGCTATGGGTAGTATGTTGGGTGAGGATGTTATTTAGAGATAAATGCGGCTAATGGGTCAGGTCCAGTACCGAGCTGTGCAAGTATGGGTTTGCAAAATTGGACCCTGATGACTCATCAGAGTCCTGGACCCCCCAGGACTCTGATGTCTAATATTGTTATTTTTCAGGCTGCATATTTGAACTAATTATTACACATTGTGTTTGTGCATGCATGTACCTAGTGTCTGGATGTGAATCTAAGAAGAGAGTGTCTACTGAAGTGCCTCATTGTATACTTGGGAGAAAATGTGGATCAACTCATTAAGGAATATCTGGTAAGCTTTTTGTAATCAATCACTTAAACAAAAATTAATGTATATCGATGTGGTTGAATGCAAACCAGTGTATTCTGCACTGTGATGCTGTGCATACACAACACAACTTCAACAAAAGATCATCATTTTGCACTTACAAAGAGAACATTAAGTAGTTGATTTTTACATTTTTACATCACACACTAATTCATCAGATAGAATAATTTTCTAATGTCTTCTATTTTATTAGGTTGTTCAAAAGAATGAAGCTGAATCAGAACTTGAGAGGTGCACCATGGCAGTGTTTGTTCTCAGGGAGAAAGATGATCTTCTCCAGCCACCGCACGAAATCGGGATTGTGATTGAAGGTGTGGAAGTCATTAATGAGTTGCCGTCAGTGTCACATGCATGCGCTATATTATTTGGCCTCATCTATGCACTAAACTTGAGTTATCCACCTGAGCTTAAATACACCTTTGAATCACTGCAGAAAGTTTTCATGGAGGTTGAGCCAAAGAAAATGTCACGCAGAGTGTGCAGTTTGAGTGTCAAGCTCTAAACATGAGATAAATCATGACATTTGGATACATCATTTTTGTTCTGTTCTGTTGTAATGGCTGTATTCAAAATCAACATTTTCAGATAGTTGGAGGGGCTAGCAAATTTTAGATTTTACATTAGAGCTACAGTGTATAATTGAATGATGATAAATTTTGTAGCATTCTTGCTGATCTTAATTTCATTAACAAAATAGACAGGCTTTTATTTATTTTTATCTAAAAAAAGAAGATAAAAAATACATTGCTTGTTCATACAGTGTTTTACCAGCAACAAAAAAAACTTCTCTTAACTTTTTGCTTTTGCAATATTTTAAATATCACTAATAGTCCCTAATAATTTCACAAAGAATTACCACAGTTGAACAGTTTTAGCAATTGTTTATACAGTTCTATGCAGATTGAAGTACACATCTCACGTTTTTTAACAATGGTGAGATGCACAAACTTGTTTTACTTCTCAAGTTTTAAGTAATGAAAACAGTTCTAGAAACGTATATTTCACTCCAAAGACCATAATTTACATCATACCTTTTTATTTTTATTTAATTTTTGTAAATTCCTTATTTTTTTTTAATGAACAAATGTTTGTGTTAATGTTATATAATACACTTGTGTTTCTGGGTATACATTTCACATCAGCACAGTTTTGTTTGTTTCTGTTTCCATATTTAAATATTATTTTTCTTACTGAAATTTTGTTGAACACAGAAAAGCTGTTGTGTATACATACAGGCTAATAAATGTACAAGTCTTTTGGAGGACAAAGTCTTTTTAGTGTGATTTTTGTTCTGCAGTAAAATACATTTATCTGTAATAAATCTTATAGTTTCACCTCAAGAAAAAAACAGCTTCACTGTAATAGAAAATCTTTGGCTGTTCCAATGTTAAAATGTAAGTTGTCACAAAGCAGAATATTTAACGGTTTTGATCTACACAAATTAATCTGATGGCTTAGGTGGAAGTATATTTTTGATTTGAGTACGGACAAGATATTGATTTAGGTAATATAATAATTTTTTATTTATTATGACTCATACTTTTAACTTGAGAAAATGTAGAAAAATTAGCCGTGACAAAATTAGAAGAAGATATATTGAGTTCTTCCAATGTAAAAGTTACACTTGTGTTTAATTATGAATGTGAGGTATTTCTAAAGTGAAATATTGGGTTGTTACAAAGTGAATAAATAGGTTTTTGACTTGTGTGGATGCAGGTTTTTGCTTTGGGGAAAAGTAAAATTATTATTAGCATTTAATCAAATTAATCGTTTCAATAAAAAGCAATAAAATTAGCTGTAACAAATTACAGCAATTTTTTTAGGTTGATCCAAAGTATCATTTTTTTCAGTGTATGAAGGAACTGACAGGTTTCTGTGTTTGTGTGTGTGTGAGTGAACCTACAGGGTGACGTGCATGGCACAGATTCAGATGCCTCCATGGCAGCTTTCTGCCTAATTGCAATGCAAGAATCCGGCACAATATGTGCTACTACTGTTGATGTGAGTGACCCACCTTCTTTGATGACTTCCAGTCATCAAAGAAGGTGGGTCAATTTTCTATTAACCTTGAACTTTCAAATAAGTTTACCTAAATTAAACTCAGTGTTAACATAATGAATAAAATGCTGGTCAGAAATACAATAACATTTGTGATAAGCCATACTTCTCTCTTACGTTCTCTATATTTTAATGAAAGGATCTTATGATGTGGGCCCTCTTGGTAAACTTCACACATTCCTCAGTTACCCACACTGCAGAGTAGCTTTGGGTCTTGGGACAGGTAAATCCTACCTGATCATGGGCAGATCCAAAGATATTTACACAGATGATCAGAGTCAAACGTACGTTTGTAGTGTCTGGATCTTGTGTGATCAATACCCTCATAGTATTGCTAGCATTTAAAAATATTAATTTAATTTCTTTGCTTTCTATTAATCAGGCATCGTTATGTGCTCGGTGAGAGAACCTGGATCGAGTACTGGCCCACAGAAACAGAATGCAACACTGGGACACACAACTCCACCTGTTCAGGCATAGAGGAGATGATCCAGACATACACTCTCCATGGATGTCAGCAGTAATGCAATTGAAGGAAATGTTATTTAGGATTGTTTTTATTTAGCATGAGTTAGTAAAACTCTAGTTTGGAAATTACAGTACAATATTAAGCACATCAACTCATTACTCTAAGGAAACTGCAAATATGTGCCTTGAAACATACTCCACTACAAGTGTATGAACCACCACAGTAAAGTGTAGGGGAAACTAGTACATATTCTAAAACAGCCTTTAAGCTCAAAATGACAACTACTCGACTAAGAATTACAAATATTAAATTACTTGTGTACTAATGTCTAAATGTGTAAACATAACTAATTTTGCAGCTGGTAAAGGTAAAGTTCATTTTAACCACTTTTTGTACCATCAGGAAATGTGTATGTACCTCAAAATTTTACTTAAGTACAGCACTGAAGCAATAGTATAAAAAAATTAAAAAATTAAAAAATTTCATAGTCTGGTACTTTTAAAGGACATATAGATACCACACAAAATCAAAGTTAAAGATATAGGATGCTATATTTGTTTTTCAAAGAAATATGCTCCATTACACCTGTGACCCACAGTTACTCAACAGCACCTGCAGTGGTGGAGAAATAATCTCGTGCTGCTTGAGTAGTAAGTGATGCACCATTTTTATTGTCATTCCATAGCAAGTACTAGCCCTGAAGTGCTGTGCAGACTGTGGCTGAAGGTAAATAATGAAGCAGAGTTGTATCAAATTAGGAGCTGGCTTAAGTTGCATATAGTACTGTAATGTACTGCAATTGGTAGTCAACAAAACACGTGGAGTCAGGGTAGAATGGCAAACCAAAAATTATTAACATAATGAATGAATGAATGAATGATGATTTTTATTATGTTTTTATTATGTTTTTTATATTTAGACTAAATGGCCACATGCACCAACATGCACACCACGTGCATTTGTATATGAAAATACAATAATTTATTGCTTGAACAGCCTAATAACTCACTTTAAAATGCATTCATTTATTTATTGTCTTGTTGTGAGTAGATGTAGAATGAAAAAACCTTTTGTAAAAATTAACTTTTTTTTTGCTAGATTATATATTTTGTCAGTATTTATTCATATAGTGTTTTTGTCACATTGCATTATGCGTTTTAAATGGAACACAAAATGGGGTGCAGGGAGAGGGAGGTGAGCGGATATAAGGAGGTTGCTGCGGAGCAGGAGACACTGACAGCAGCAATGAGCTCAGACTGGACCTTGCTCTGGCAGCTGGCTTTTCTGGCCCATTTCTTTGTGACTTCTCTAGGTGATGGAGCACCATTGTAAGTAGACCTGCCTTATCTTCACAACTTTTGCCAAGGGCTCAGTGAAAAGTAAAATAAAAAACAAATTTAGTGGATACATTTATTTTATTTATTTAAATTTGAAGCCTTACTGGTGGTCTGATAATAGTTGATTTTCTTTATCCTTTTCCTCAAACCAACGTAAGAGCTGTACAAATTAAACACAGACAAAACAATAAATTCAAACCATATTAGACCGTTAATACGTCGTATAGCAGTTTTACGTTAAGCTAACATAAAGACAATTTAGCAACTTAATCAACACATAATTCAAATGTCTTACAAATTTATAATAATCATAAAACCAACCTTGTTACCACTTTCAAATGGAGCTAAACACAAAAAGACATTATCCATAACCGTCTCCTTAATGTCTTTAGTCTCGTTTTATTTCTCCGTCTGTTACCTTTTACCGTCTTCTACCGTTGTTAAACTTCGTTCTTTTTTGTGTTAGCTGTCCTTTCAAAATAAAACACATCCGTCTTACAGGAAGTTTTAAAAATAAAAGCCACAAATCAAAGGTTTGAACTAGGCACATTAGAAGGAGAAAAACATTGTAAGGACATTACACTCCCACCAAATCATGAGTGTTTGATTACCAGTGAACATAAAACACGAATTATTTTCACTAATAAAACTATGTAATATACTCAGCAACAAAAATATTTACAGTCAATCATTTACTGTACCATGTTTAAGCAGACCATAATAACAGAACTAGCTTATGAACTGGACGCAGGTCAAAACTTTTGTGTTTTTTTCTACCTTCTTTGGTCATAAAAGGCATAAACAGTCCATGCCACAGTATGTGAAAGGCTGAGATGGTTCCATTCGTTCTATAGGTTGATCACACATTCTTTGTCCTTTCACAGGTCTCATTAATCTCCGGCAAATCACACACTGGTGAATGTAAGATGTGACAGCTCTATTCAAACCTTGGATCCAATAGCCGTTAGATCTTATTTCATTGAGGGTGAAGCCCTTTCCCTGATGTCCAACCCTTTCATGGTAGTATGCAATTATCAGCTTTGTAATGTGATGTTCTCTGGGAATGAATGTTGGGTGCTTGAGAGAACATGGAAGTGTTGCAGAACCTAGTCTTCCTCCCACCTTAATAACACCATCTTTTTCAAGAAAGACATTGTTGGAATAAATGTATATAAAGTTATCTCATTTTCTGTATTTTCTTAAGTGGCCAGCTTAAGTTTTATATATTCTTTGTTTAATAAACAATATGTCCGTGTGTGTGTCTAACTAACATTTCTGCTTTATGAGAAAAACAGGAGACACATCCCACGGACCTTTCGGAAACCTCTCTGAGAGGAGTTGCTAGATAAAAAGCCACATCCACCTGCAGACACGACATTGAACTTTGTTTTAATTTCAAAGTGTTATCTTGGTGCAATGCTGTGTGATCCCTCTCCCTTTAGAAAGGAATGTAACAGGAAACCTCCCTAAACTGAATAAAAGAGAGGCAGCAACATAGATGCATTTCAGAGCGAGTAGGAGATGTTACTGTCTTGCATCTATGCTTGCTCTCCTCATGAGTAAAACTGAATAACACCTTTGTCTTTCTTTCCTTGTATGTTATTTTTAAATGTTCTAGGTGCTTAAACCTGACATTAACTTGGTCCTTCGAGCCGGATACCAACATATCCAAAGTCTTCCAGTGGACGTGGAGGTCTCCAGGAAAGACTGTGGCCACAGCGGACCCCTAGGAGGGTTCATAGGATCCTTTTGAGAGGAACTGGTTTTCCTCCTCGTCGACTGGAAACCGAGGATTGACGGAATCCGAAGGAGAAAGACGAAAGGCTGAGGACGGCGGAGTCCTGTCGTAGACTTAAGTTCCGTGAGTAGGTTTTAAGTTAAAAACCTGTGTGACTGCGGCTGTTGAGCGCGTCAAGTTTAAAGCCCTGAGAATTCTAGACTCTATCAGGCAGGAAGTTAATTCGGGTGGGACGGTGGAATCCCCTTTTAGTGAGACTAAAAGTTAAAACTCCATGGCAAATTAATAGGCCTAGAAAGTAAACGGAAAAGACGTCTAAAAGACAGTGTGTGTTTGTGTGTGTGTGTGTGTGTGTGTGTGAAAGGAGATAAGAATACCACTAGGTATTCTCTCTCATACCAAAACAGTGGGATTGAAAGCAATAAACCTCCCAGGAAGCAAAGGCAAGAATTCTCCACTCGAAAGAGTTGAAGTGAGAATTACCTGAAGAGGTATTTTTAATTATTGCCCCACTGAATACATCCCAACACCCTAGGTGTTGACCCCACGTTGGACTAAATTTCGTAAAAAGAAAAGAAAAAGGGGTAAATGTTATAGCAAAACCAAAAATGGGGAGGATCTTCAGTGTAAAGATTGGAAATACATTGAGAGACAGGACCCTGATAAAATAAAATATTTAGATAAATGGGTAAAAAAGTACCAATTCAAAGGAAAATTAAACGTAGAAACAATAAAATTATTACAAGAAGCGATATTGAAAGACACCAATAAAAATCCCAAAAAGATGAAGAAGGCAGAGTTTGAGGAAACCAAGTTTTGGATGAAAGTGGCTGAGAAACGTGAGGCAGGACAGAAAGAAAGGAAAAAGAAGAAAAAGCAAAAAGCAAATTATACTGAAATAAGCAGGGCAAGACAAAAAGATGATGAGACCTTCAATGAATACAGACACCGTATGACTACCGTGTTTAAAGTTCATTCGGGACTGACGACAATGATGACCAAGGAGCATATAGACAACAACTAAAAAATGCATTACATGCCGGCTCCAAAGACGCAATTCGAAGCTTGGTGCAAAAGCATTACATAGGGTTGTCAACCAGTACTCTTGACGAGTACATAAACCAAGCATTGCATGATGAAAAAGTGACGAGAGGAAAAAAAGAAAGAGACAATGGAAGTATTTTATGATGAGGTTGAGACTGAGGAAGTGTTTTACCAGAACCAAAATAGAGAAAGAGGCAGAAACCATAGAGGACGAGGGTTTCATGGTAAAGGTGGCAGAGGCAGAGGAGGATTCAGACAAGTTAATGGACAGAAAAATAAAGGATGTTGGAATTGTGGAAAGGAGGGACATTTTGCTATAGATTGTGCAGAAAATAGACAACAAGCATGACTAGAGCTGGTATCCGATGCGGAACCGCGACTAGACGACGACAATGATTGTGATGAAGTTCTGATTAACTCTCAATAACCCCTGATAGTGCATTAGAAAATATCATCCTCCAAGACATGCAACAACAAGCTCCGCAAAAAGAAAGAGACTTATGGCAGAAGCATGGCACACGACTTTTGAATGATATCTATGTATGACAAGACAATAAACCCATCCTTCCCCGTTCCCTTTACAAATGGGCTGCAATATTGAGCCATGGTGCTACACATGTCTCAACAGGAGGGATGGTGGGACAGGTAGACCGACACTATACAACCTATGGATTTAACACTTATTCAAAACAAATTTTGTAGAGCATGTTTAACATGTGCCAAACATAATCCACCTGGGTGCAGCTTACACATTGTAAGAAGGTCATCTCTTTTGACTACTCCGCTGGGGGAGGTGAATCACAGTCTGATAATAGGGCGGATTTAGACGTATAGAGTCTGGATAGGCCCGAAGGCCAGTGAAGCATTACAAGACACCGAACCTGTACAGGAGACTCAGGAGAGATGACGCCCAGATGGGTTAAGGATGTAATTAGGAGTTTGGGGGGGATCCTGGTGTTCATATTAATCTTTCTATTCGTATGGTACGTGTGGGAAGTGCCTTCTAAATTTCGGGCACTGACCCTTGTACCTATTTGGCCTTATGTCCCAATATTATATGGATACCCAACAATACTGTTACACATTCAGGTTCGCAACCAGGGTCGGGACTGACACCAGGGCCTAGATCTACTACAGCAGAAAATATAAAAATCATCAACAAAAGACCCGACACTGACGACTGGTTTCAGATAACTACCGGAGTGTCAGGGAGAACTAACAATTGGCTGTTAATGGCGGAACAGGCAGCTAATGCAACTAAAACAGACTGCGTTGTGTGCATGGGCCCCCGCCCCTTTGGTACAAGTAGTTCCGGCACCGGTTCCAACTGCATGTCTATTGGCTGTCATGAGCAAAACTATTCCAGAAACAAACTGTAGCGATTGGGACAATGTGTTCCCTGTTGTAAAAGAGACAAAGATAAAACCAATATTTTCTAAGCATGTTGCTTCGGGAAATTTCTCGTGCATTAATATGACCGGAAAGGGACCTCGTCTGGGCAGGTTAGAAACGACAGCATGCCAAACGACCGTTCCCATGAAGTCTCCCTTCTACCCAGTGTCTCGAGCTGACATTTGGTGGTGGTGCGGAGAAGAAAAAATATATGACAGGTTACCCACAAACTTTACTGGATTATGTGCATTAGTGACCTTGATACTAGCGGTAAAAGTGTATCCTATGTCAGTTGATGATCTTTACTTATATATGACTAGTACAATTCCTAGAGATTGGAAGAGACAGAAGCGCTCCTCTTCCTGGAGTTCTGACGAAGACCCCACTTATATAGACGCCATAGGAGTTCCACGAGGTGTTCCAGATGAATACAAAATAGCAGATCAGGTGGCCGCTGGGTTTGAGTCACTGCTCTGTTGGTGGTGTACGATTAACAAAAATGTAGACCGAATCAATTACATTCCCTACAACGTACAGAAATTGGGAAATTGGACACAGAGTGGGTTCGAGGCTGTTCATGGACAGCTCTCCTCAACGTCAATAATGTCATTCCAGAATTGCATAGCTATTGATATGATGCTTGCAGAAAAAGGAGGGGTGTGTGCCATGTTCGGAGAACAGTGTTGCACTTTCATCCCTAACAATACTGCATCGGATGGTAGTCTCACCAAAGCCATAGAAGGGTTAAAAACTCTGAATGGTAAGATGAAGGATCATTCTGGTGTAGACACCGCTATGTGGGATTCCTGGCTAGATGCCTTTGGAAGATACCGAACCCTGGTGTCATCAATTTTAATATCATTAGCAGTATTTGCTGCAATATTAACCTTGTGTGGATGTTGTTGTATTCCATGTCTGCGTTCTTTGTCTACTCGTCTCATCACCACAGCTATCACACCTATGGAAGACTGCTTAAACCAAATGCAGATGTATCCACTTCTGCAACAGCAACAAAAGAACGAGGAAAACACTGGAAATGAATCAGATAATTGGTCTGATTTGTTTCCTGATCCTGATGTAACCTAAGTAAGTGACTTCCACTTCCTCTGAGTGTAAACATTTTCGAGAGACTCATAAAAATGACCTTGCAGTTGAAAATCTAATGAAGTGACTGATTAAGTGATATGAGAATTTGAGAAGAAAATGTGATAAACAGGAGGGAAATGTTGGAATAAATGTATATAAAGTTATCTCATTTTCTGTATTTTCTTAAGTGGCCAGCTTAAGTTTTATATATTCTTTGTTTAATAAACAGTATGTGCATGTGTGTGTCTAACTAACATTTCTGCTTTATGAGAAAAACAGGAGGCCCATCCCACGGACCTTTCGGAAACCTCTGAGAGGAGTTGCTAGATATAAAGCCACATCCACCTGAAGACACGACATTGACCTTTGTTTTAATTTCAAAGTGTTATCTTGGTGCAATGCTGTGTGATCCCTCTCCCTTTAGAAAGGAATGTAACAGGAAACCTCCCTAAACTGAATAAAAGAGAGGCAGCAACATAGATGCATTTCAGAGCGAGTAGGAGATGTTACTGTCTTGCATCTATGCTTGCTCTCCTCATGAGTAAAACTGAATAACACCTTTTTCTTTCTTTCCTTGTATGTTATTTTTAAATGTTCTAGGTGCTTAGACCTGACAGACATCAAGCCGATGCAGTCTATTGTTGCTTGATAGCTGATTTCCATTACTTATTGTTCTTATTTCTGCCTATGTTTTCTTCAAGTTTTTGATTATGATGCACTCAGCATCTTGTCGTTCCGCTACCGTTGAGTGTCTATCTGATTTGTCTTTCAAGATTCGCCTTCTAAGGCATGCAATAGCACTAATAGCTTTTGGCCGGGATGAAAATTTCAACAGGTGTTCTGCAAGACTCACTAGTTCAGTGGTTTTAGTTTGTGGTGTCAGTACCTTTCTTACTTCTGGGTCTCCACAATATTATCACTTGGAGGCTGAATTTCTTTTTCCCACAGGAATTTTGGACCCATGAACCAGTTAGATGAAAGCAGTTCATCCACTGTTTTTCCTCTACACGCGTTGTCAGCAGGGTTTTCATTTGTTGAAACATAAAACCACTGTGATGGAGTTGTGCTATGACGTTTTTTTTTTTTTTTGCACTCTATTTGCGACAAATGTGTGGAAGCCCCTTGCTTCATTGTTTATGTAGCCTAAGATAACTTTGGAGTCCGTCTAAAAGTATTCTTCCACATCGGTGTAAGTTAGCTCCTCTCTAAGCATGTTACTCAATGTAACTGAGACCGCTGCAGCTGTCAGTTCTAACCGTTGAATAGTGGTCACCTTTGTATGAGAAACACGTGATTTCCCCATAATAAGAACACAGTTAACATCTTCAAAGGCAAGGTCCTTTGTCGTAATGTCTGTTGCATGTTCTTATGTGGGAATACTTTGCAGAACAGCACAAACTTGTGTAGACGTAGACCACCCTTAGCACATATTTCAAATGCCTCCTTTGCCAGTTCTATGGCCTTGTCAACACTCTCGGTACTTGTAACCCCATCATCTACATAAAAGTCTCTGGCAATGAACTTGGCTCCTGATAGACATAAGAGACCGTTTTATTTGGCTAGGGCTTTTAGCCCATAGTTTGCGCATCCAGGGGAGAATATTGCTCCAAAGAGGTGTACTTTCATCCTATACTCTTGTGGTTGTACATTTAAGTCTCCATTTTTCCACTATAAGAAGCGGAGTAGTTGCGATCATTCTCCTGGACATGAAACTGATGGAACATTTTTTCAGTATCACATGTCAGGGCAATGGTATGGTGTCGGAATCGTATGAGTACTCCTATTAAATTGTTTATCATGTCTGGCCCTGACAGAAGATGCTCATTGATGCTGGTGCCTTTATGCTTAGCAGAGTATTCAAACATGACTCTGAGCTTTTCAGGTTTTTTAGGATGATAGATGCCATGATGTGGAATATACTATTTTTCACTAGGGAGTCCGTCATCCAGGACTTCTTGTGCATCGCCTCTTTGGATACTATCGCCCATATACCTTATGTAGTCTTCCTTTTACTTTTCATCTCTAAAGAATTTTCTCTTGAGATGGTTGAGTCGAACTTCTGCAGTCTCTTTGTTGTCAGGTATATATGGGCTTTCTTTAAAGGGCAAAGGCATTTCATAATGTCCTTCCTTGTTTTTCCTTATGCCTTCCGTCAGTTGGTTGAGGACGACAAGATCTTCTTGAGACACTGTTTTTTTTTTTATATATCCACAGGCATCCTTGAAGTTGCTCTCTAAAGCAAGGATTGCATCCATGGGTGTAAGTGGCAGAACCTCTTTGACAGAAACCCTGTGGCAAAGACTGCTCTTCACTTCTGTGTCATGGCAAGGTGTTGCTCTGCCAACAATGTTCCAAGTCTGTTTGTACAGCATAGGGCTCATCATCTATTCCTATTATCACTTGTTTAGGTGCCAAGGCTCGGGAACAGTTGTAGCCTATGAGGAGACCTACTTCACAACTGAAGAGTGGGGGAATTTCACCACTGATTGATGATAGATGTCTCCAGCATTTGGCTGTTTCACAAGTGGGTATGTGGTTACCATTTGCAGGTATACAGTCCTTTGTGTAAGCGGGAGGAAGTAGAATGTGTATGGCTGAGCTGTAACCCCTAACACGAAGACTACACACCTTCTCACTGCTTACAACTGTATTTTTCCTATCATGGTGGTCAGTATTAATTTCACTGAACAAGCATCTGCTTTCAGATTACGGCTTACCTCTTGGTCAATGAAAACAGTGTCACTTTGAGTGTCTAACAATGCATACACCAGTTTTACTTTATATGGCTCTGCAACAGATGACACCCACACTGGAACAATCATTGACGTACTAGTAGATGGTACTTCTATGGCAACATTTAGTGATACAGCGGCTGTTGTCTCAGGTGTATCATTCTGAATTGCATTTTTAGTAGTCACCGGTCATCCCCTCCTCACCCCACTGACATAATTATAGTTAGGAGGACATGTGGGGTGCGTTCTCATGTAGACATCACAGATGAGGCGGAGTCGACATTCCTTTACACCATGACCTGATTTCAAACAGCCATAACACAATCTGTTGTCCTTAATATATATATTACCGTCTGTCAGAGACCTTTTCAAGAGTTTTGGGCGCTTGTTTAGTTGGTGAGTATCATGACACAACATGCATATTGATCTTATATTTGTATTTGTTGATATTTGCTTGTCACGATCCACAGCTGGTTGGATACTGAAAACACTTGCCTTGTTTCTTTTGATTTCCTTTAAATTTCCCCTTTCACTGCAAGTCTCAGATGAACGTAGAGCATAGATGGAGGTGACTGGGTTGCAAGCAATCTCTGCTTCTGTTGACAAAAATGCAGAAAATGCACTAAAACTGGAAAACTCTTTGCCTTCCATAAGGGCCTTTGTTACCTGACGTTTCCATCTGTCTGCTGTACAGTCAGGTAGTTTTGTATCAGCTTCTGATTTTCTTCACAGTCATTTAGTATTTCCAGTCCCTTCACATGAGGCATAGCTTGAAGGCAGGCATTCAAAAAGTCTGCAAAGTTTCTAAGACCTTCAGCGTCTTTAGATTGTATTTTTGGCCAGGATGCAACCTGGCCATATAATTGGTCAAGTTTTTTCCAGGCATCTTGGTACGCCTCTTCATCATTTCTGTAGAAGCTCCCTTCAAGGCATTTACGAGCTGGGCCACTAACATATGTTTTGAGGTAATACAACTTATCAGCAGGGGAAATGGCTTTTCGATCTATAAGTGACATGAAACAGGCTTCCCATTCAGTGAAGTGGATTGGCTCACCAGTGAACACTGCCGGATCAGGCATAGGAAATCTGTTCATTGAAATACTGTCCTGAACAGCTTGTGCCAGTAGAGTGACTTCAGGAGGTGCTGAACAGTGTTGGATGGATGTGATGCAGCAGGTTGTGATGCATCATTTGGGCTCACCTGCTCAGGCTCAACTGGCTGAATGTCAGTCATCTGAGTAATTTCTCTGTTGTATGCTTCCAACCTGGCTCTATCTGCCTTTAAATCCCTTCCAGCCTGCAGACGTTCCAATTCAGACAGTTGAATTTCCAATTCTTTCTAGTGCTGTTCCTCTAGGATTCTTATCTTTTTCTTTTGTTTTGTTTCCTCTAGAAGCAGCTAGCTCTATGGGTGATGTCTGACTGTGCAGCAGTAGAACCATAAATGAAAAGGGCATAGTCTTGATTGAGCAGCTCACGGAGGCGACATCTTTCCCGTTCTGCCTCCATCAATGCCAGTTAGTCTTTCATATAGGATTTTAATTATGTTACTGCCTCAGATGCGTCTACTTTTTGTCTTAAATCGGTTGTTGGTGTTATATAATCTCTCAATGTCATCCTTCTCTTTCTCTAAAATGTCTGCAATTGTTGCCATGTGCGTTTCAGTGATATCTGACTTTAGTTCTTCTGTTGCCTTACGAACCGAACTTTCCAATGTTCATATAAGCTAATTAGCCTCTTTTCCTTTTCGGTCGTTTCTTCCCTTCGGTAAGCGGCCATCCTTTCAGTTGGTGCTCTGGTACGTTCTGAGCGGCGAAGAACCTCTGTAGTGTCTTTAATTTGGTGCTGTAGATCAGCGAGCATTTTTTTCTATACACTGTAATGTCTTATTGATATCTTTTCTTGTATTATCAGTTGCATTTTCAAGCAAGCCTTTGTATTCATAAATCTCCCTTTGCAGATCTGCAATCTGTTGGTTGGTGTCTTTAGCAAATGCAGATGAGGCTTCTGTAACCTCCATGTCCATTGTAGCCTTCCTTATCTTTAATTCTTTAACGTTTCAGACCAACTTCTGCTGCCTGCCTTCTGTTGTAAGTGAGTACATATAACCATGATGAAGCGCTCGGCAGCTGAGGTGCAAGCTCTTACTGTAGCAGTCAGAAATTTGAAGCCTTACTGGTGGTCTGATAATAGTTTATTTTCTTTATCCTTTTCCTCAAACCAACGTAAGAGCTGTACAAAGTAAACATAGACAAAACAATATATTCAAACCATATTAGATCGTTAATACATCGTATAGCAGTTTTACATTAAGCTAACATAAAGACAATTTAGCAACTTAATCAACACATAATTCAAATGTCTTACAAATTTATATAAATCATAAAACCAACCTTGTTACCACTTTCAACTGGAGCTAAACACAAAAATACACTATCCATAACCGTCTCCTTAATGTCTTTAGTCTCCTTTTAATGTCTTTAGTCTTTTACCGTCTTCTACCGTTGTTAAGCTTAATTCTTTTTTATGTGTTAGCTGTCCTTTCAGAATAAAACACATCCGTCGTACAGGAAGTTGTAAAAATAAAAGCCACAAAACAAATCAAAGGTTTTAACTAGGCACATTAGCAGGAGAAAAACATTGTAAGGACGTTACAGTAATCATAGTGGTGGTCTAAGATTGGCAAATTTGGAGTAAAGCATTGCACTGTGCTACTGTCAATTCACATTGTATATTTGTTCCTGTTATTGTTTTAATGTATTTTTGCATTCACATGTAAAAGAAGTAGGTGCAAGTTACATTCCACACTGGCCAGATGCAAGTTTCCTTATATGTTTATGTTATTATTTATTTTAGTCCAGTAATGACATCCAAATGCTGTTCCCCTTGAAGAGACATTTATGGCCCAGGAAGACCTCCACTCAAGAGAGCAAATCAGAATAACCAAGGGAGCAACTTGTGAAGAAAACACAGGCACCATGCAAACTTTGATCAAGGACATCTGTGTCACCTAAGGGATGCCCTAACAGTAGCTAAGTGTGCTGTCTCAGTTTATCGGCATATAGTGCTAGCAGTTAGATATTTTATTCACCAGAAAATTATTATGCACATGTTTCACTTTAGTATTTATATCAAACAAATTCTACTACTTCTGGACTAATTATGGTAGAATAGAGTTGTGGTCAGATGAGAAAGTATTTGAAAACCATACTTTGAACATTAAGACAGAAAAACAATTGAGCAAATAATCAGATGAATCAATATTAACTAGTACAAACCGTCTGCTTTTAATCAGTCTTTTAGACAAGTACAGCCCTTTAGGTATTCAACGTTATCAAATTAAAATAAGAATGCACCAAAACCTCTACCTTCACATTGCCATGATGGCGTGATGCTACATTGTTGTCCATGGGAGTTTAGTTTCTAGAATGTTCTCTATGGCCAGTGAATGAAAGGAATGTGAAATTATAAGGTCAGAACTGTTTTATTTCTTTTATATTTACCTCCATTGGTTTTTCTTAATAAGAACAATGATCCAATCTGTTATCTAACAATCCTGTTTCAAACTGATCAGTGAATTTTGATCCATTGCATCAAAAAAGGTGGCAATTTTTAAAGCTGGTGTTCCCCCAAATTCTAAAAAACTCAATGTCTTTTCAAATCCTTAGAGTTTTTTTCATGCAGATTATTTTGTTTTTTAACCACCAAAATAGGACATTTTCCTCAGATGAATGATTTCAAAACATTAAAGCTGAAATGAAATTAGCTTGTGCTGCTCACAGTATTGAAAATGTCATCAAAAACATTTAACAAGAGCAGTGTTTAGCACTGTCCCTGTTAATCTGGATACTCTACATGAATGCTCGACATTACAGGTCCTCGAGAGTTGCAGTCCTGCTTGTTGTCCAGCTATCCCTGCCCTACCCACAGCTCATTGCCTACATCAGGTGTGTTCAGTCAATAGGAATCTGGATGATAACATCTTAGATTATGGTGGAGTTAGCAGTTAACAATTAGCAGTGGTTGTGCTGGGATGAATGATAAACAAGCAGGGCAGGGATCCTAGAGGACCAAGATTGAGAACTACTGCTCTACAGAATACAAAGTACTACTGACGTTATTCAGTGTAACAGGGACATAGTTTGTGAATTAGATGTTTCTGGGGACTGATCCAAAATGAGTGAGAAGCATGAAAGAATTTTCATCCACATCCATTATACTGAGGTGGAGATCTGAGGAAATAGTCCTGATTACACAGACACAACTATAGGGAAGTGAGACATAAGCATCCACAATCTCTTGATGGAACTGCGATCCCACCTCCCCAAACCTACTGCCACCCTGTTGCAGGCATCTTACAGCTCCTGGAAGTTCCATGAGACTCTTACATATTTCCAGCAGCTCCCTCATACCTGCATATTTACAGTATAACACGAAATTTAGAATTTCCTCTACTATTTAACAATCTTGTTTTAAGACAACCTCTCACTCAACTTTGTGTGGAGGCTTTATGTTATAAAATTGACACTGTCTTGTACAAGATGTAGCGTGAACTGTGGTGCTTTCAGGGACAATACTCAGTGTAGTTCCCCTGTGTTTCAATAGTGCCAAGAGCTCAAAGCCCTTAATGTTCCAAATTGTTACTTTAAAAACAAAGCAAAAATAAAGGTCTAAACCAATCCATGGATTTAAAGAATTGTATTATTATAGAATTGAATTAATATAGTTAGTGAACCACAGCAAAAGAGAATACCTAGCCTGATGTACATATGGAGCAGCTCAGAACTGCCCTCCTTTCTCCTGTTGCCTGCGAGGGGTTTATTTCAATGTTACCACCTCCATTCAAGCCCCATTCATGCAAATTCAAGGTACCACCATAAGGTGGTGCTTTGCTCATAAAAAACATTTACACAAAACCAGTGTTTGACCTGTAGGTAACACTACTGTAGACACAGCACATTTTAGAGACAATTTTATTTGTTTATGCCAAATTATAACTTTACAGTTGCTATTCATATAATTTAACAGTAGAAACTCTGAAAATAAATGTTATTTTGAATTTTCACCTTAAGTAATTTGTTTCTTAGTTACTCAGAAAAGTACTTTTTTTTTTAATTTACCGAGGCAGCAGTGCAGGCTATTGATGACTCAACAAAGTTTACAAAAATTTAAGTGCTTCAGTTGTGCATCTAGCAGAAGTAACTTAGCATATAACAGGGGACTAAGCAGTGCAGCTTGAGAGTGATAAACTTTGCTTCATTTCTATCCAGGGACACAGTGATTCTGCCATCGTCTGAGTTTGTGTCTCCTCATAAACAACAGTGGCCAGTGTTATATGACAAAGAGCTCTTATTAGAGAAGGGACCGGTGGAATATCATGTGAGCCAAAAACAGCTGAAAACCAGCACTCAAATGAAGTCAGATATCATGAATAGATTTTCAGAAGACATTTACAAATACAAGGCCTACCCAAAATATGAACACTTCTGTTTAGATACAAAGGCCTTGATAGACAAACACAGCACTTTGCTGCTATTGATGGAAGCAGTGTTTAAAGTACAAAATGGGAAACTACAGGACTCAACTTAAATTGCAAGATTGTCCAGAGCTGTTGGTAAACTCCCTGAACTGTAAAGCCACTACAGATCCCCTGTATTTCTGGGCTGATCCTCACTTTTGTCATGATCATCCTTACCCCATGAGGTGAAATCTTGCATGGAGCTCCAAACTGAGGGCAGTTGCTGGTTAGTTTATATTTCTTCTATTTGGAAATAATCACTCCAACCATTTTCTCCCTCTCAGCAAGCTTCTTGCTGATGGTCTTGTAGTCCGTTCCAGCCTTGTGCAGGTATATAATCTTGTCCCTGACTTCCTTTGACAGCTCTATGCAAGACCTGCCCATAGTGGTAAGGTTTGAATGGAAGATAAGATTATTTAGACAGGTGTCTTTATACAAATAACAAGTTGTATTTAGGAGTACCTTCTTCAATTAACAGGGCTAATCAGGGTTTTTTTTTTCACATAGTTCGTTGTAACCCTTGTATTGTATTTTTAAAATATTTTTGTTTATCATCTACTGTTTGGTGATCATTTAATCATTTTTTATCTGATAAATGTATTTTCACCTCATCCTGATTTTAAAACTAATGTGTTATAACATTTTTGTATAAGTTTGTAATGTGTGAATACAAAAATCTGTATTTACATATTATGTTTTTGTTTGCTTTATTATTATTATCATACAACAAATTCAATCAAATTTGTGTAACAATAACAAGTTTGGTAAAACATATTAAACCCAATCACGTGTGGTGTTATAAATATTGTGACATACAACAGGTGATCACTGCATAAACAAGAACCACCGTTCACAAGGACAAACAACAGGCTGTATTTTGTTGACAAATTTACAAAGCATGACATCGTTAAAAATCAGATTTTAGCCATAATTATCTGGTCCTCATAAGGTTCTTATGGCTAGCTCTTTCTGTATATGATACAGAAAAAAAACATTGGAATCATTATCCTGCACTTGCTTAGTTTTATATATTTATATATTTATATATATATATATATATATATATATATATATATATATATATATATATATATATATATATATATTGCTCTGCAGGAAGGTGATGTCTGCCCCCAACTTGCTGCGGGTAGGAACAGTAGAAAACATCTTTGTGGAGTGTCAAGACTGCTCTGAAAGTGAAGAATGCAATGTTGACATTACAGTGTTGAGCCATCCAACCAAGGCCAGGATCCTGGCAACAGTAAATGTTTTTCTTATATTTTATGTAAGTTTTACAGTGGACGGTAAAGCGGTCATCCACCAATCTCACAGTTTTTGGTTCAATCCCCAGCTTCTCTGGTCACATGTCAAAGTGTCCTTGAGCAAGACACTGAACCCCAACTTAGTTGCTCCCGCTGAGCATTGGCCATCTGCATAGCAAGTGTGTGTGAATGGGTAAAAAGCAGTGTAAAGCAATCTGAGTGCCAATGGGTAGAAAAGCGCTTGGTAAGTGCAGACCATTTACCATTATATCCCCCAACCCAAAGTCAAACAATTAAAGTAAGTGAATTTGTCAGACACTTAGTGGTTTATCAACAGCGATTTGTCTATATCTGATCTATTTTGTTTGATGATGCTGATGGAGAAGTACAGAGAGGGTCATAGGGAGTTGCATTGTTTCTTCATAGATTTAGAGAAAGGGTATGACAGGGTGCCAAGAGAGGAGCTGTGGTATTGTATGAGGAAGTCTGGAGTGGCAGAGAAGTATGTTAGAGCGGTACAGGACATGTATGAGAGCTGTAAGACCGTGGTGAGGTGTACTGTAAGTGTGACACAGGAGTTCAAAGTGGAGGTGGGTCTGCATCAAGCTCTGCCTCCTGTCTTTTCTTCAGTGCCACTGTGTCTAAGCCGAACAACATCGATGGTCTCCCCACCGTCTTGAACACCTTTCCCTAAATTTTCGCTGATACTCTTTTATCACACAACACACCTGACACTTTTCTCCACCTGTTCCAACCTGCCTGCACTCGATGGCGTCCTCCAATCTTAGCTTCGGCTGGTAGGCGAACTGGAGAGCATCCAGATGGGGCCTATGGGCCGGAGCTGCTCCAGAATGAGTCTTTCAGGGGCCTTCATACTGTGTGACATAAGCACCACCGCTCGGAAGTGTGTGGCACCCCTGGGTCGCGGCATCTTTCGCACTGGCACAAGGCTTGACATTTTCCAGAACTCAGGAAGCTTGTTGAGACTGTTGAGACATGGTGAAACATTCGACAGAGCTGGGCAGCACAGTCTTTTAGAACCTGTGGGCTGACGCCACCAGGGCCAGCAGCCTTGCTGGTGGGGAATTTTCTCACTTGTCTTCTCAGATGCAGAGGTGTGAAAAGTGCAGGTTGGGAGGGGCGAGGTGGATAGCTGGAGTCCACATTCAGAGTCAGAAGAGGGCCATCGTAAGAGGTGTCAGGAGAGGAGGCTGGAGGCCAGTGCAACTGGTGGATGTATTATCAGGGTGAAGAAGGGGGAGCAGTGGTCGCAGACAGGCATCCTGGGAGTCATTAGACCTGTTATAGAAAAAGTTAAATTCATTGGCACTAGCCAAAGTACCCCTAACTCCTCTGCCAGCTGGTCTGAAATCTGTTATGGTCCTCATACCACTCCAAACCTCCCATATGTTGTTCTGGTGAGTTTCCACTCCAGCTTCCTCCTGTAGCAGTCTTTAGCGTCCCGGATCATCTCCTTCAGCAGTGTTTTCATCAGTTTTTTTTTAATATTGGGAGAGAGTCTGCTGAGCGTGCAGAGTTTGGTAGCTCGTTCCACCATTGTGGGATCATTGCGGTAAAAAGTTTTGCTTGGTGTCTGCTGTGCGGTTCGTTGGCAGACCGCAACGGACGGGAAGGATTGTAGACTTGAATCAGTGAGTTGAGGTAAGCGGGAGCTGTTGAGTTAACCACCCTGTGAGCAAGAGACAGAGCTTTGAACCTGATGCGAGCAGCTACAGGAAGCCAGTGTAGAGATCTGAAGAGTGGTGTGACGCGGGTCCTTTTTGGCTGATTAAAAATGAGGCGAGTAAAATTACCTTCAACAAAAGAGAAACTGAGGTCATAGGGAGCTCATCCCATCATATTTATGGCAGATAAAATGCTACAAATATTGTTTAAACCATTTATAAAAAAAAACTTGAAAGAAAACACATAAAAATACTGTTATGACAGAGATATAGTCTACAGGGCCTCCTGCAGGGCCTCTCTTCTGCAAGTTTGGAATTGTTACAATCCTCTTGTTATGGTAAAGTACTTTGTTTAAAAAAGTAATTTACATTAAAATTAAAACATAATGAGAAAAGAGATAGGTATGAGGGTGCAAATAAGATGGAACTGACTAATTTGTCCAATTGCTCTAGCAGAAAAAAAACAAAAAACAACTGGCACTGCTGGGCGACTGTGGCGCAGGAAGGTAGAGCGGTTGTCCACCAATTTCACAGTTGTTGGTTCAATCCCCGGCTCCTCTGGTCACATGTCGAAGGGTCCTTGAGCAAGACACTGAACCCCAACTTAGTTGCTCCCGGTGAGTGTTGGCCAGCTGCATAGCAGCTCCCCCATCGGTGTATGAATGTGTGTGTGTGATTGTGAGTGTGAATGGGTAAATAAGGGTAAATAAGAAGCAGTGTAAAGCGCTTTGAGTGCCAATAGGTAGAAAAGCACTATATAAGTGCAGACCATTTACCATTTACCATTGATGCAGATGTCCCCTCAGAGAACACACGAAGGGGAGATTCTCCCTCCAGGAGAGCAGTGACGTCCTCTTTCCAGACACAAGTTCACCAGATTTGACAGAGCCCCAGGCTTTAGACCCAGCCTTCCTATCCTCGAGTTTCTAAACCCACATTTAGCAGAACCCCCATCACATATGTACAGGGAAGCAAATATGTCTGCAGTGTTAGACCCACCAGACACTGAAACTATTGAAAAGTAATATGCCAAAGCCCTGCTGTAGCTCATACAACAGCACCCCACCACCACAGAAAGCCTGCTGCCAAGTTACACATGTTTATCTTTAATAGTTTCAGGAATAAAGTAAAGGGGATCAGATCAGAGAATTTGCAATGGAGGGGACTATGCTCCCAGCTTCAGCAGACCCGGACCAACTGGGACAATTATGTCCAAAGAGAAGGAAGCAACCTCCTTGTACTGGCCACAACCATAAGTTTCAAATGAAGGAAGTAGGACAGGAGGCAGAGGGCTCAGAGGACCAGTGGTAGTCACACCCCTGACAGGACCACACTCATATACAAGTGATGATATCAGGCATGCTTATGAGCAACACATATCACTGTCAGTAATAAAAACATAATTCATTAACAAACAGCTCACAAAAAACAAATAAATAAATTACAATACACGTCCTCCAATCAAAAAACAATTTATTACATTTTTGAATGCTTTCAAGTAAGATCTGATGTGCGCCAGGAATACTGTGTAACAGTTTAAAACCCCAAATTGATAAGTTATTCTGGACTTACAGCTACGTCCATCTACTGAAGACATGTGACCCTCAGTAACATGCAGGGAAAAGAGCACTCGCCCATACTTCAAAACATTATTGCTCAATCCAAAGTGCATTTACTGGTAGTAAAGTAGTGCTCTGACATTAAAAGAAACATTCTGCAAAAACAAACTGGCAATTTCTCATTTCAGAACTAGAGGAACTTAACTCAAATCATGCGAAGCATGTACCCTCTTTAGAGGAGTCATACGTGACGTACTTTATGACCTCTATCACTAGTCTCCTTCTTGCACAGTCACTTGTTTTGAAGGACGACCTGCTCTAGGAAGATTTATGCATGGTGCCATGTTCCTTCCTTTTCCTAATCATGAATTTACCTGTAGTTCGAGAGATTTTAAATGACTAGAAACTGTTCTTGTAAACACCCCATGTTTTTTTTCTTCATGCTGTATATTTGGGCCTGAATACTGATTCACCACTAACTGGACCTTCCAGATAAAGGTGTTTTAACTGCACTCAGGTCACGTTTGTTGACTGTGTGACTTTGGAAACCAGTTGGCAGAAGTGTTGATTTACGTAAGTATTTTTGATTAATTTACTTTGTAGACATGTTTTCACTCTGATGAGAAAGTTTGTTGTTGTCGTTGTTGTTGTTTTTGTAAACATCAAAAATGCCCCAATGAATCAACCATGATTTAATAGTAACAAAAAATAAAAGGCTTAAAACTTCCAAGGGGAGTTAGTCTTAAGTTTACTAAACCTCTGTTTTCAAATTCAGGTAGTAACTTAATTCAGGTAGTCTTACACTTTCAAAACTGATAAAACCATGCTGATCTATTTAACGTCATTTTCAAGGCATCAGGTTAACTTTCGTTTCTAAGTTGATTCAGCTTGAAATGGTTTACCTTGCACATATCATCTGTGCACACATCAGTCAAACAGACTCAGCTTGGAGACTTTACTAATACATTAATAATGTAAAATAATAAACAAAGGTATATGTACTGATGATTTTTTTAATGGTGATGTTTCACCGTATTCATTAATCTATGTGCTGTTACAAGTTGTACAAATGTTTTAATATCAAGCAATGAGATTCATGTTTTATAAAATCCAGTCATTCAGACATAAAAAAACTGAATATATTACAAATATGCATTCAAAGTCAGTCACTGGGAAAAAGATGGGATCCACCCTAGACAGATGGCGATTTTATCACAGAGCCTTACAACTGTATCATTGAAGATATAAATGAAACATTATAAAATCACAGATTCCTGTTATTTGAATCAATGTCACTGGAAAAAAAACCCTGGTGATGAAACTCAAAAATGTTATGCCAGACATTTTACCAAGAAGTTGCACAAGAGGACTTTCACCCCACTAGTGCATTACCAGGATGTTTTTTAATGCAAGTGTTTTAGCAGAATCTGAGCTAGAACAAAACAACAGAGAAGAAAATGACATATGTTAAATGCCAGAAATGTGCAATTATTATTTTTCTGTTGTTCAGCAGTATTTTGATCTGTAAGTTCCGAAATCAGTCAAACCCTCATTGATTTTCTAATGTTTATTTTTTCATCAGAGTGGAGATAATGTTTAGCCAAATGATCAGTTTCTCAACAGCTGCTGGGAAATCATGTGTGTAGGTATCTCTGAGTTAGCACATGTGTACTTTGGAGCTTTGGGAGGGGGATGGAGGAGACAGTGATGAAAAGGAGTGGAAGTGCAGGAGGAGGGAGGTGAGAGGATAAAAAGAAAGGAGCTGCAGAGAAATAGTCTACTTTGAAAGTGGGACAGGATCTGTTAGGAAGATGAGAAGGACTCAGCTGTGGCTGCTGGCCTCTCTGGCCTTTACGTCTGTGACTTCTCTGGCTGATGGAGCCCCACTGTGAGTAGACATGAAGGATCTACACATCATCACTAAGCTTGAATAATGTACAAACTGTGATCGAAAATATGCATTTTTTTTTTTGTTTGTATAGCTTCCAGATGTTTGAATAGCAATATTGTAACTGTATTTTGACAAAAAGAAGGTCTGGGGTTGTTTGCCCTTAATCAATTAAAGCTAATCAGTAAACTTGATAGTTTAATTCAATTATATTTCGTCTTCCTCTTACATAAAAAGGCATTGTAGTTCAAGTAATGTGATCTTTGAAAATGATGCCAGTGAACTGGCCTAAATTTTGTTTTGAGCTTGCACAATGATGCAGTTGACCGGAGACAGCAAATAGAAAAGAGAGCCGCCCTGATGAAATGTTGTATTGATTCAGTGCAGGATCATGGTCAAAATAAATAATAGATCACTAATTCTGCAGAGGATCATCCCCTGTTCAAATATGTTTTTTATAAGCTCCTTGTAGGGCTAGAACCAGTAAAGTCACAAAATTATTAAGGCATGAGGGTGAGGGGGTTGGGGTAGGGTGGAAAAACTGGAATTTCTCACCTCTTCATGGGGCAACTGTGGTGCAGGAAGGTAAAGCGGTCATCCACCAATCCTGCAGTTGTTGGTTTAATCCCGGCTCCTCCTCTCACATGTTGAAGTGTCCTTGAGCAAGACACTGAACCCCAACTTAGTTGCTCCCGGTGAGTGTTGGCCAGCTGCATAGCAGCTCCCCCATCGGTGTGTGAGTGCTAATGGATTGCGACCATTTGTACAAATATTTAGATGAAAAAACTCTTTAGCCCACATCAAGGTCATGACCTGCCAAATAACAATAAAAAAAGAACACATTTGCCAATTAGACATTATATATCTATCTATATATCTATCTATATCTATCTATTATATATCTATTATATATATATTATATATATAAAAGGACATGCACAGTTACTACAGCAGCCTACAATCATCTCCATCTTTTCCTGCTCTGCAGGCAGGTGATGTCTGCCCCCAACTTGTTGCGAGTAGGAACGCCAGAAAAAATCTTTGTGGAATGTCAAGACTGTCCTGTGGGAGAATTCACAGTAGATATCAGTGTGATGAACCATCCAACCAAAAGCACAAAGCTGGCATCCACAACTGTGACTCTTAACACTGCAAACAGCTTTCAACAGCTCGGAGAAATAAAGGTAACTGGAGATACATGATACTGCTGCTTATTCTAATTTCTATTATAATTTCTATCATGACATTAAACCTGAGATCTGGTATCTAGAAAGCTTGTAGCACTGTGTAATCCTGTCCTGCTCCTCACACACCCACACACTTTTATCTCATTATGTTTGTTTCAGATCCCTACAGGGCAGTTTAGTAGGGATCCCAGTGTGAAGCAATACGTCTACTTGCAAGCTAAATTCCCTGACCGAATGCTGGAAAAAGTCGTCTTAGTGTCCTTCCAGTCTGGGTACATCGTCATACAAACCGACAAGACCCTGTACACCCCCAGCTCTAAACGTGAGTTCAATCATAGATCAGTGCTGAAACACATCTATCTCTGTAAGAATCTCTCTACGTAAGAGCAGGAAGATATATTATGCTTTATATCAGTCTTACTTAGATATGTTTTTAAATAAATGTAATGTAAATTTCAGTAAAATACATCCTTCATTTTACATATGTAAAATAGTAAATTTAAAACACCATTAAATATGACTAAATATAAATAGATTCTCTCTATCAGTTCATTACAGAATGTTTGCAGTGACGCCCAGCATGGAGCCTGTAGAGAAGGATGAGCAGACCGGAACTGATGCTTCTATAGCCATTGAGATTGTGGTACAGAATTATATCTTTGACAAGCGCAGCATTGAATGTAATGCTTCAATCAGTTCTCGCCGCTCAACATTGAATTATTTTCTTAATTTTACCCCATTTTTATACATCATTCTAAGTTAAGTTAATTTATTAATTGGAAAATCTCAATGTTAATGTTTTTTCAATGTTGTTTATTTTCAGACACCTGAAGGCATCATTTTACCACAAGATCCAGTCTCTTTGAAATCAGGAATCTACTCTGGAGATTACCAACTTGGTGAAATTATCAGGTGAATAATTTACGTGTCTATATGTTCTACTTTCATTTTTATTACATTTAAATTTTACCAATGTGGATAACAGGTAAACTGTAACGTTCAGTTACTTTCAATGTTAAATTGAATTAAAGTGTTAAATTCAGCAACATGTAAATGATACATTTCAAGTACAGGATATAGTTCTATCAGGATCTATCAATCTTCTCATCTATTTCAATGACAAAAAGCAAACAATTATTAGTCAAAATGTACTGATTTATTATAACTCCAACAACAAAATATTAATTGCACTTGGACGGACAGATAAAGCATAGATCACTTAATCCACAACGACTATCAGTTACTGCACCAAGAACGTTTTTTTCGCCGAATCTTCAGTATTTCTGTGGTTCGTATTCCATGCGCTACTCTATGCAGGGCAATATATAAGTCAAATAGTTTTCTTTAAAATTGACAGTGACTCTCTGTGTGTGTGTGTGTGTGTGTGTGTGTGTGTGTGTGTGTGTGTGTGTGTGTGTGTGTGTGTGTAGTCCTGGACTTTGGAAAGTAGTGGCCAAGTTCCATAGCAATCCACAGCAGAGCTACTTTGCAGAGTTTGAGGTCAAAGAATATGGTGAGGCTGTTTTTACCTGAAAAGTTCTAACTGTGAAACATATTTAATATAACATATATATTCACTTTATTTTTATTTGAATTTGGACACACAATGAAATGTGTTTATTTTACAGTGCTGCCCAGTTTTGAGGTTAAGCTGATACCTGTGAGCCCCTTCTACTACATCGACAGTCCAGATCTCACCGTCAACATTAAAGCTACGTATGTGGATGTTTTTCTTTAGCATTTGTCTTCAGAGACCACGGTAACTGGTAATTGAAGAGAAAGTGAAGGGTGGTGTTCACTTCCAGTCTGTTTGCATTTTGTTCTATTCCTGTGCTTTTAGGTATCTGTTTGGTGAAGAGGTGGCTGGGACAGCCTATGTAGTATTTGGTGTTCTACATGAAGGTCAAAAAAGGGGCCTTCCCAGCTCTCTTCAAAGAGTGCAGGTGAGCAAAAACTTACATATTTGCTTTGCTTCTTGATTGACTATACAGACTTTACAGTTTTCCAGAGATGTTTGGAATTTCCCCTTTCTCCTACTGCCATTTCAATTACAAAGTTAACATTCTTAATGTTCAGAATGAAGCCAAGCTGACATAACAATCTTCCAGCTGTCTATGTTCAATGCACTTCTGTTTAATGTCACAATAGGTCACGAAAGGTAACGGAGTGGTCACACTGAAGAGAGAACACATCACAAACACCTTTCCAAACATCCTCGAGCTGGTGGGAAGTTCTATATATGTAGCTGTCAGTGTGCTTACAGAGAGTGGTAAGAAGTACTGTGTGTGGCTGTTTAGTAATAATACCAATACTTGTACAGTGTTCATTAGGTATTCAGCAAAATGATTAGCTAGCAATTATAAATGTTGTCTGAATTTTACAGAACTAAAAAAATGCATGTTTGTGCTTCTGCCTAACCTCACAGGTAGTGAAATGGTAGAAGCAGAGTTGAAAAATATCCAGATGGTCACATCACCCTACACCATCCACTTCAAGAAAACACCTAAATATTTCAAACCAGGAATGTCCTTTGATGTTGCGGTAAATTACTTTTTAAAGTCAATATAATTATATGCCGTAGCATGGCTTTATTTCTGTTGTTTTAGTGAATCCTCCAAATGTAACCTTTTATTTTGAAAAACCTTACCTAAGTGCAATGCTTTGATCTGTTGTAGATTTTCCTTCAGAGGAAGTGGCAATTTGTCCACTAACAATTTGAGTCACAGAATTATGTTTCTTTGGTGGCAGGTTGAAGTTTTGAATCCTGATGAAACTCCGGCACAAGCTGTTGCAGTTGTGGTGAATCCAGGTGGTGTGCGGGGCTTCACTGCAGCCAATGGCATGGCAAGGCTTACCATCAATACAGTGGCAAGGGATCCAACATTGATAATCACTGTAAGTATCCAAAATGTGTTTGAAATGTTTTTGTAGAACGTTTGACAAGGGGAAAGTAAAACCTACATTACTGCAGTAGTGAACTTACTCACTCTTAGTTCACCTTACTCTTCAGGAGGTTTTGAGCTTCATTTAGGTCGTTTATTCGGTTCTACTGTTCACTCCTCAAAGAAAGTATGTGACTTTGTAATGTAGCCAAGTTCCTTTAAACTAAAATTCAAGTAGTCTGCAAACATATGTTACAGGCCCCAAACAACAGAGACCTGTAGACAGGATATATACCCTGTTTCAGACAGGAAAAAGTAGAGACGGGAGACGTTAGTTGTGTCCGTTCAATCAGGCTGTTTCTGTCTTTATTAAACAAGCATATTTTATTCTCATTTGACTCTTCTGTTTTGTTTTTATAAACATTTTTCTCTATTTCACAACAACTCAATTCAACATGTTTCCATTAACATACATTGTGATTTCCATCTCACAGGTTAATATACTGTAACTTACAAACAGAGTCTGGAAATACAGTGCAGTACTGTTTAACATTAATAGTATTAATTCACCACTATAGATTGCATTAACAATACTTACTTTGTGTCTGCTATACTAGCTCTCACTATACACTACCTCAGTAATCCTGTTACTAGTTAAATTCAGCCTATTGATCAATTTTTATGTTTTACACATTTGCAAACATTTCAACAAAGTAGTATACAAAATAACCCACTGGAACTGAACTGGTGCTGAAAACAATACAGAACAGGAAAAATTCGTTATACAACCCATATTCCTCACTCTCGGTCTCACATACAACTTAATTACACATGAATTATATTTCTAACAAATGTCCAGGAGTCTTTAGTCCACACAGAAACA
Organism: Channa argus; assembly: GCF_033026475.1. Classification (NCBI taxonomy): domain Eukaryota; kingdom Metazoa; phylum Chordata; class Actinopteri; order Anabantiformes; family Channidae; genus Channa; species Channa argus. Next base: position 21,490,725 of record NC_090199.1, on the reverse strand, counting down.
CTCACAATAAAACCGCCAATGGTATCGTGTTCACACACGGAAGCTAGCAAAACTTTACTTCGACAAACAACTAATTTTAGGCTTTAAACGCTGCTCAAATGTGTGTTTATCTCCTCAAACCTAACCGTAGTTAGCTCAAAAAGACCTTAGACATCCTATGGAGTATGTTGTGATTAAAATACACATGCTACTAACCTGTTTCAGACAGGAAAAAGTAGAGACGGGAGACGTTAGTTGTGTCCGTTCAATCAGGCTGTTTCTGTCTGAGAAGCAGAGGCCTGAAGGCTACGTTCAACTAGCGCTCATTTTGATGAATGCTCCACCTAGTGGCGTAACTTGACAATTACAATGAAAAGCTTGAAACCTAAACCCATGGTAAATGTTCAGAAATTTAGCCTCTCTGCACCAAAATACAAAAAAAAAACACATAATCCTAATCAACAATTGTGACCAACCACTGGTGGGTGTCACACATAGGATAACTCAAAGATGGAGATTTAAGTAGGACAAATAAAAGGTGAAAAGCTAAGGCAAAAAGCCAGGGCCATGTTTAAAGTGCGCTTACATCAAGAAATACAGTAACTCACTTTTAAAATAAAGATTTTTTTAATAAAGATAATATTTAATCCACATTTAGCTAGTACAATTACTTTTTAAAAATATGTGTTATTTTAATGCATCCACCTTTACAAAGGTGGATGCAAACTTTTGTAATGTAATGTAATTTTCAGTATTGTATTACTTCTGATGATAAAAGAGCATTTGCACTAGCTGAATGTACATTATACATCTACTGGTTTGTAATATTCTGTTTGGGTTAACTTGCACTCCCTTTAATACCATTTCGGTGGAAGGGGATGCAAACATTTGCACCCTAATTGTTACAGACATGAAATTAAAAATATTTCTGCTGTATGCCAACTCAAAATCTCTGTGTTTAGCAATGATGCCCAGTTATTTTTGTGTGCAGTTAAGACACTGTTTGAAATCCTAAATTTATATGTTTTAGTTATTGCGTTACCAAGAGTTTCAATAGCTAGGCTAAGCTATACCAGGTAGGGATACAATAGAATATGCCTAAAACATTTTGCGTATATGTCTTTAATCACTGTGTGTATATGCTTATCTCTGTGTGACTCCAAATTTAGGCAAAGACCGATGACCCTATTCTCTTACCTGAAAGACAAGCATCAGCCACAATGACAGCTCACCCTTACAGTAGTACCAGCAACAACTACATCCACATAGGTAAAGAAGGTCCTAAAACAACATCACATGGTGGACAAGGTGGTGATGGCAGTGAGAAAATATATGCCATGCACTACAGTACTGTCCATCTTTTCAGCGTCTGACACTCATTACAAACTGTCATTTTTGCAGGTGTGGATACAGCAGAGCTTCAGTTAGGAGACAACCTTAAAATTAACCTCAATCTAAACAGGCAGCCAAATCAAGAAAATGATATCACATACCTGGTGAGAGATGTTTTGCACCTGTGCATAAGTGGAACTATACTGTCAACACTCATTTTGGATAAAAACTGATGTGTAAATCTGTGTCCCTAGATCCTGAGCAGAGGTCAGATCATAAAACATGACCGTTACAGGACACGAGGTCAAGTACTAATAGCCCTGATAGTTCCCGTCACCAAAGACATGCTGCCATCTTTCCGCATTGTTGCCTACTACCATCCAACTGATAACGAAGTTGTATCAGACTCTGTTTGGGTGGATGTCAAGGACTCCTGCATGGGCTCGGTGAGACCTGCCATGCTAATTTAGAAAAGTTAATATGTAACTGATCACATGAACAAACAAGGCAAAATAAGTAATAAAGTTATTTATTTCTTTCTCAGACATATCTTTATGTGCTGTTTGAAACTAGCTTAATTCAAAGCATGTCTCATCCATTGCCCTTCATTTCAAATTTAGCTCAGGTTGGAATCATCAAGACCCGCTCCATCCTACGAGCCTCGCAGGATGTTTGGTCTGAAGGTGACTGGAGATCCAGGGGCCATAGTAGGACTGGTGGCAGTAGACAAAGGCGTCTACGTCTTAAACAACAAGCACCGGCTGACACAGAAAAAGGCAACTTCTTGATTCTATCTCTGTCTCTGAAAATATTTGCCATTTGTTCACTTATTAAGTATTTTTAAAGTACAGAATAATGAGGTCTAAAAATTCATAAATGGCTTTCAGATTTGTTAACCTGTAGTTTCATCTAACACCCAGTATAGATTTGTCCACAATGCTTTGCAGTTTATACATAGTGTAAGTTTACCATGCACACTATAATCGCGTATTTCTTTGTGCTCAGATCTGGGACACTGTAGAGAAGTATGACACTGGCTGCACACCAGGTGGAGGAAGGAACAGTATGAGCGTATTCTATGATGCTGGGTTGGTGTTTGAGTCCAGCACTGCCTCTGGGACTCCTTACAGACAAGGTAATGCTCCTAATAATCCTAATTTAAATATTAAGGTCAAGATTCAGCTTAGAATCCTAATTTGTCCAACAAAGAAAATGCTTCCCTGAACTTCTTTAGACTTTAATACTTTAGCATTTTATCTTGAGCTGGGTGTTGAGCTTCGTTAATTCATCTCATACAATGCACTCAAATGCATCCAAGAGCTTTACAGCCATATCACCAAGTTTATGTTCACCAAAACTGAAATATATTTTTTGCTCTTGTTTCTGCTGGTTTCTGACAAATACTTGTTTTTTTACATATTTGTGCAGCTTTCTGAAAAATGGGCATATTTTACCCTGGCAGATTTCATGCTACATACTGTACCACTATCAGAATAGAAGCTACATTTGGATTTTTTGAACTGTTGAGGCATTTCAACGTTGGCTTCAACAGTCAAATATGTTGCCACATGATCTTATCTTGGTGCCATCTGATCGATCAAACATATTTTTTAAAAATGCCAGTGAAGCTTAAATATGGTTTTATGTTACTGCCAATAAAGCAAGTGTGCATTTAAACACTTCTCCTGTTCTTATCATGTTGATGTTGCTGTGTGGGTCTAGACGCGTGTTAAAGATCTAGGCTGTGTTGTAATTCCAGAGTTGAAATGTCCGGCTCCCAGCAGGAGGAAACGAGCTTCCACTATAATGGATGTCACAACCAGCTTAGGTAAGAACCACAGTTCTAAACTATCCAATAGCCAGTTATATCAGGATAATTTCTTTGGACATCTTATGCCTCTAACTCTCATCTTTTAGATGGTAAATAGGATGGTAACAGAAAGACTTTATACTTTTACTTTATAGTATACTGTATTCAATAGGTTAACAAGTGATTAGACAACGATGAGTATAAATTATTTTTCTATTTTAAAATGCTTTATTCACTGTGCAGTCCATCCTTCTTGCTGATCTCTATACCTTTTCATGTCAGTCTCTCCTTAACCTTCTCTTTACCAGTAAGTCAATATAAAGACCAGCTACAACGTGACTGTTGTTTGGATGGCATGAGGGAAACTCCTATTTCATACACCTGTGAGAGGCGAAGCGAGTATATCGTGGACGGTCCTACTTGTGTTCAGGCTTTTCTGCACTGTTGTAAGGAGATGGGAAGTCTGCGAGCTGAGAAGAAGGAGGACAACCTCAAACTGGCTCGAAGTAAGAGACAGGGAACATGGGGCATAGACATTATTATTCATTATCCATGGTCATACTGGTGCTTATATATATCAGTACAATCTTCACCTTAATAACACTTTAGGTGAGGAAGATGACAACAGTTACATGGACAGCAATGAAATAGTTTCTCGCACTAAGTTCCCTGAAAGTTGGCTGTGGACTGATTTAACACTGCCTCCTTGCCCTAAACCAAACTGGTGAGGCAGCAGCAACATACATATAAACAATACACAAATAAATTAATTCACTATGATACTATGAAGAGTTTAAAGCTACTGCACATTTTACCTTCTGTGTGTAAAATCTTTTCTTTGTTTCAGCGCCACCACATCATCTGTAAAAAATGTTCCTTTGCAAGACTCAATCACCACCTGGCAGTTCACTGGCATCAGTCTGTCAAGAACTCATGGTGAGGATTCAGTGTTTAACATCTGTGTTGTGTTTGTGTTTTAGTTGTCTCTCTATGACCTGAAGTGTGGACCATCCCTTACACCTTTTTTTCTGTTTTATCAGGAATCTGTGTTGGTGAACCTTTAGAGGTTATAGTCCGCAAAGAGTTCTTCATTGATCTCCGATTGCCCTATTCTGCTGTCCGTGGAGAGCAGCTAGAAGTTAAAGCAATCCTCCACAACTACAGCCCTGATTCGATCACTGTAAGTCTGATACTCTGCTCTGTTTTTTTCTGATAACCAATATTAAGTAGACAGTTTTACAGAATGTGGACAAAGGAAGGTCTTAATCCAGATTCCAATCCCATACTTACTGTAAATGTTCATGAAATTTAGAAGTGATATCTACAACAATCTGTTGCGGTCCAAATGATGGAGGTCATAAATTAGGTTTGAAAGGATAAAAAAAAGTTTAAATTAAATAATATTAAATTCATCAGCTTTACATATTTATAAGATTGAAAGAATTATCTTGCACTGAACTTGCATGTCTTGCTGCAAGTGCTTCAGTGGCATCTTAATGTAAGTGTGGATGTCCTCCATACCAGCATTGGCATAAGGTGAATGTTGTCCCACAATCTCAGTGACGCCATCCTTGGAAAGGAGCGACCAGCTGATGTGTGTTTGCAGCACAATCCAGGCTTGACATCCATGTCAAGCTGCGGCTCTAAAAAGGCATTGAAAATCAACATTTTCAACCACAGAAATGTATTGTTTGCAGACAGCCACCTCTCGCAGAAGTTCAATGAGTCTGAAGCAAATCAGTAACTCAGTACTAGACTGGGACATCCTAGAAGGAAATTTCCATAAGTATAGTGTCTGCTCACAGGGTGGTCACTCAACATAGGTGGCAGCGTTATTATAGTATTTACATGTCTTCTACATGTATTTTTATTTCGTATGTCCTTTTCAACTTGTCTTTTTTTCAAGGTGCGTGTGGATCTGACTGAGGAGGAGAATATATGCAGTGCAGCTTCCAAGCGTGGAAGATATCGTCAGGAGGTCAGAGTTGGGCCCCAAACTACAAGATCTGTACCATTTGTTATTATTCCTATGAAGGAAGGACAGTTCCGGATTGAGGTCAAAGCAGCTGTTAAAGACTCGTCGCTCAATGATGGAATCATGAAGATGCTGCGGGTGGTGGTAAGAAACAAACTCTATGCAGTGGATTTAGAGCTTTTATTTTTTAAATAGCATTTTAAAATGGTCTTTGTGTTAAAAAGTTGTAGATACACTCTTTATTCTTGGCTTATAAGTTAGGTTTGCATGCATGTGTTGTAACTTGTAGCCATTTTCCAGTTGTTCAGCTGAGATGTTGTATGCAGAGTAAAACAGGTTAAATGACAAAATACAGTATTATTTGTCCATATTATTTGTCTCGAATGACACATGGACGCATAGTGTGAATTGAAGGCATCTGCAGGATGACATCACATTTTATCTCTGCGTCTTCTAAAACTGATACAAATCACTTTTGAAGTGTGATAATTGTGTGACGTGACCACCTTATTGTTGAGGTTCATTTAGGTTCAGGGAACTGATCGTGATCAGGTTAAAATGGCTACTTTGTTCATTTTGGGCACAGACACTGACATTTTCTCAGAAATAGCAAATGGACAGTGAACCCTTGTGGTCCTTATGATAAATCAGTATGGAGAAGTAAACATCTTTATCCAAAAAATACTTTCTGTGCATTTTAAAATGTAAATATAAATCAGAAAAGCCAACATGAAGCCTACTGTGTATTGTGTTTTCTTACACAGCTGTGTCTCAAGATAATTTAAACTAACCCTAACCCTCTTTTTTGTGTGGTTTTTCTAGCCTGAAGGTGTCCTGGTTAAGACTCCTATCACTATAGTCCTTGACCCCACTAAAAACGGCGTAGGTGAGTTTACCCATTAAATGGGTAGATTGTGAAGTAATCTAGTAATCCATCACTTTTTCCATCACTTGCATTAAATTCCTAATTTATCTCTTTTTCCCTTTAGGTGGTAAACAAGAAGAAACTATCAACAGTGGAATTGCAAAGAAAGATTTGGTTCCAAACACACCAACTAGCACACAGATCTCTGTGACAGGTGAAGCGTCCTGCTGTATTTTATATGAAACAGTATCTGCACAGCTGTTGTAAATTAGAATTGTTTTTACTAAGAAATGGCCTCTTCATTGGTTATGGTGGGGGGCATTTTTATTGTAGTTTAGTTGTTTGGGCATATGGATTTATGACTTTTTGATTTTCTTGTTTGTGCATGCAGGGAGAGAACAATTAGCCCCATTGGTGGAGAACGCCATTAGTGGTAAGTCAATGGGTAGCCTGATCTATCAGCCATCAGGCTGTGGAGAGCAGAACATGATCCACATGACCCTGCCTGTCATTGCAACCACATATTTGGACAAAACCAACCAGTGGGAAACTGTAGGCTTCCAGAAACGTAACGAAGCCCTCCAGCACATCAAAACTGGTAGGTTCACATAGTGAAGTATTTATTGGACCAGATACCAAGAATTTTACTGCTGCTCCTCCAGGTGGGATTTCAAAATATCTGACTTGGCAGAAGTGGTAACAAAAATAAGGTGTCACTGACAGATGTGCATGCTACTCGTTCACAAATTAAAGGTAGAGGCATTGAGATTAATGTCTCTTTTTCTCTTTTCTGTCTCTTTTTACTAACACAAGAGTTTATCATTAGAAATATTTAGAAATGCAGAAAACATACATAGTCGATTTAAGTTAGGAGCCCAACTTATAGCTATAGAATTTACCTAAACTAGCCCTAGCATGAGAAATCAGTCTCCTCCACCTAGCCCTTACACAGCCTCTCATGAGTTGAGCATTTCTCCACATTAAGGTTTGGAGCATATTTCAATTAAACAAGTATTTGATTAATTATATACTGTATACTTACTGCTACTTCACTGTTCATCCAATGGCATCCAAATAATGAGATTCAGTAGAGAATAAATGTAGCCAGTAAAAAAAGTTTTGTTTTTTCCAGGCTACACCAACGAGCTTGCCTACCGTAAAAAAGATGGGTCTTTTGCTGTATGGGCCGGTTACCAAAGCAGCAGCTGGTGAGACATCTGAATACCCATGAAGTCATACGGAAATGCTTGCACATCCTCCTTCTATGTGAGAAGGGGTGTATGTCATGTACAATTACTGTAAATGAAACTAAACCAAACTACTACTCCTTCTTTTCTCCTCTCCAAGGCTGACCGCCTATGTTGTCAAGGTGTTCTCTATGGCCCGCTCTGTGGTGGCAGTGGAAAACGAACATCTCTGTGAAGCTGTCAGGTTTCTGATTCTCAACGCACAGCAACCTGACGGCATGTTTAAAGAAGTTGGAACAGTATCACATGGAGAGATGATTGTATGTACATTGATTTAACATCAACTTTTATTTTCTTGTTAAAAATATAGCAAATAATTGAGAAATGCCACTGACTTTGACCTTATAATAATAACGTGTGTTTGTGTGTGTGTGCATGCAGGGTGATGTGCGCGGTGTCGATTCAGATGCCTCCATGACAGCCTTTTGCCTCATTGCCATGCAGGAGTCATTAAGTTCTTGTACTGAATCTGTTAATGTGAGTCCCTCACTTGCATACAACATTTTTTTGCTTTTAATACTTTTGTTCAAGGTATTAAACCTAGTTGGAAAATATTACATATTGCATGTTTTTTGAATTTATTTTCCACCTGTACACTAATGCCTTCTGATCACGTGCCTTTGGGAAACATAAGATAGTTAAAAGGTTTTACTAACAAATGCATCTTAGATTATGCTGTTTTTTAGTTTCTCATACTTTTGTTATTATGTTTAGAATGTAATGTGAAAGGAAATTCCATACATGCTGCATGATTATAATCTAAACCTTGACAGACCTGCTGGGTCTAATTACAGTACTTTCACTATTAGGGCTTTTCGAATGCAGGAACCTATTGAGCTCAAACTGAACTTAAGCTTAGGTTCTGCTTCCCTTTTCACTTGTTTGAAGTTTTTTTTTCTTTCAAGTCAAATTGTCTATTTATTTATCTGTTCTCCTGTCTCACTGGTTCTTTCTTTTTTTAATTACCAGAGTATGCCAGAAAGTATAGACAAAGCAGTGACCTTCCTGGAGAGGCGCCTCCCCAGCATTACAAACCCATACGCTGTTGCTATTACATCATATGCCTTGGCTAATGCCAACAAACTGAACCGAGAGATCCTCTACAAGTTCGCTTCCCCAGGTGTTACCTCATAACAATCACAGCATGACTCCAAAACATATTCCGAGTCTTTAGATGTATACATGTAAAAATATTGGGTAACCACATATAATTATAATGATATGTAAGAACCAAGCAGCCTAACACATTTCAGCACATTTCTTTTTTTCTCTAACAATTATAAATCAAATAATGAAATAAGGGCCAGTGAACTTTGTCAGAAGTAGAGTGGAGAAGTAGTAGAAGTAGAGAAGTCGAGTGTGTTAATACATTTTTTTTTTTCTTTTTGTGTTTTTCTCAGAGTTGTCCCATTGGCCTGTACCTAAGGGACATATTTACACCCTTGAGGCCACTGCATACGCTCTTCTGGCTCTGGTCAAGACCAGGGTGAGCATAACCTCCTAATGTGTTCCTCCAAGGTTTTTTTATATAATAGGTATGTGAAAAGAAGGCAGACAAATCCTGTGTCTGACAAACATAAACATGATAAAGATAATAGGTTTTGGAACCTGGTTGGTATAAAATTAAATTAGAATTATAACAGAATCAAGACATCTGTCTACTTTACTAAGCCAATACAGTCAACTACAGAAATGTCAACCATTTTCTTTCTGTTAACAAGGCATTTGAAGAAGCCAGACCTGTTGTTAGATGGTTCAACAAGCAGCAGAAGGTGGGCGGAGGCTATGGATCAACTCAGGTACAGTGTCACAGGACTTTATCTACCTGTCTTTTTCATTGTTTATCTGCTTTTAGTCCAAATAAACATACTCCAGGCCGTCTGTGCTTACAACCTTTTTTTTTTTTTCTTCAGGCTACCATAATTGTATACCAGGCAGTAGCAGAGTACTGGGCCAATGCTCAAGAAGCACCATATGATCTAAGTATTGACCTTACGTTACCAGGCAGGTCAAAGCCTGACAAGTACCACTTTAACAAGGAAAACCACTACGCCACGAGAACATCTAAAGTGAGAACACACTGTCTCACTCTGACAGAAACATACAGTGGCTCATTAATCTCTTGACTCTTTGTCTCTTCTGCTAAAATGTGTGTGTGTGTGTGTGTGTGTTTGTGTGTGTGTGCATGTGTGTGTGTGTGTGCGTGTGTGTGTCTTTTAACCCTCAGATCAATGAAATAAACCAGGATATAAAAGTGACTGCCACTGGCTCAGGAGAGGCAACACTGACAGTACGTAAATTTCATTTAGTTCACTTTATTCATAAATGTGACCCTTTTCACTGTCAGGTGGGACCAGAGATATTTTAATTTTGTGTTTACAGAACTACAAAAACTGCTGCTGAAATGATCTCAGTGTATGCAATTGTACATTGAAATGTTTGTCTGTGTGGCAGATGGTGTCATTGTATTACGCTCTGCCTAAAGAGAAGGAGAGTGACTGTCAGAAGTTTAACATGTCAGTGGAGCTCATCCCAGGTAATTTGGTGCCATTGATGTCTCCTTCTGTTTATCTGTTTTTCATACTTTCTACTTTGCCAAGGATTATTATGATGTTCATGTTGTGTTTGTTCTCTAGAGAAAATGGATCAGGATGAAAAGATATACAGGCTTAAGATAGAGGTTTTGTAAGTACCCTCACTTCTTACCTACTCTGTTTATGTTATTCTCTTTATTTTGATTGTGCTATTCATTTATACAGTGCCAATTTTCATGTTCAGGTATAAGAATAAGGAACATGATGCAACCATGTCAATCTTAGACATTGGCTTACTAACTGGCTTCACAGTTAACACAAATGATCTGGACTTAGTAAGTGCTTTTGCAGATACACATGCCCACATGCAGTTGTGTTGTATGGTTGTCTGACAACATTCATGTATGTTTGTGTGTGTAGTTGTCCAAAGGACGGGCCCGCACCATTGCAAAATATGAGATGAACACAGTCCTGTCAGAAAGAGGCTCCCTCATCATCTACCTGGACAAGGTAAGACACCAGCCTCCTCCTCCCATGCCCTTCGTTGTTTATCTATGTCTCACAATACCACACATTCATTCCTCCTCAGGTTTCTCACACTCGGCCAGAGGAGATCACGTTCAGGGTTCATCAGAAGCTCAAAGTCGGCGTCTTGCAACCAGCCGTCGTGTCTGTCTATGAGTACTATGACCGTAAGTCTCAAAGGCACTTTGAAACATACAATATGCTCCTTGAAGTTTTTTTCATTGCTGCAAACAAATATCAGAGTAAATAACATGGTGCATTACAAATGGTTCAATATTGCATTACAAGCATTACAAGTTTATTACATACAAAGTATTCAATGTACTTTTCCTGATGTGCTGCAATTAGCACATTATTTTTTAAAATATCTTATTTTCTAATTGCAGAAACACAGTGTGTGAAATTCTACCATCCAGAAAGGCGAGCTGGACAGCTGCTGCGACTCTGTAGAAATGATGAATGCACATGTGCTGAAGGTAAACACATCTAGGTGAACACATTTTCTGTTTATGGATTCATCTGTTACACCTGAGAGTCTAAAAGGAGTGAAGTCTAACATGTGTCTCAGAGGTAAAGCACTGGTCATTATAAAGTAGTAGTCCTTTCCTACTACACCTCTGTCATGTCCTTAAGAAAAAAAAACTTTTAGAGCCTACAGCCAAGGTAATACCTGTAAAAGAATACACATAACATACACATAACTATTCCTTTTCAGTATTTCACCAGACTGTAGCATAATTATCAAAACTTTCAGACAGAGGCAGCAACCACGTGCTAGCTCTCGTGAGATAATAGTTACTAACCAAAAACACATCCAGTACACATGTGGTTGGGTCATCAGTTGTGTATTTGATTGGTGCCTTGTGTATTTCCAGAGAACTGCAGTATGCAGAAGAAGGGCAATATTGAAAATGATCTGCGCACAGCCAAGTTATGTGAGAGTACACCAACCAGCAAGATTGATTTTGGTAAATGCAAATGGACTCATTTTTATCTTAAAATTTACCTGCGTATATGTATGGAGCATGTGAATTAACAGTCTGCACCTTTTCTGTCTTCAGCGTACAAAGTAAGACTGGAACAGTTTACAGATGGATTGTCCACTGACATTTACACAGTGCGTGTCCTGGAAGTCATCAAAGAAGGTGGGTAGTCGTCTCCTTTAAATCCCTCAGGCCTGGCTTAGTTAGTTTGCTGATGACTGTAGCTTTTTCTGCCATACACATAACTATTCCTTTAAGCGCATTTCAACTAGTAGTATGTGGGATTGCACTTTTTTTGCAGTTATTGATTCATTCCTCAAGCATTCTCATTCTTCTCTGATTGATTCATTACAGGGAGTTATGATGTGGGCCCTCTGAATAAACTGCGCACCTTCCTTAGTTATCCACACTGCAGAGAGACTCTAGCTCTAGAGAAAGGCAAAACCTACCTTATCATGGGCACATCCAGAGATATTCACAGAGATGACCAAAATCAATCGTAAGTTTTTCCTTTGTTTGGACGTATGTGTGGTGTGTGCAGCTTTCTAATACTACAGTCTCGTTTAAACTGTTAACTGTTTATATGTACAGTATTACTAACTCGTAAATCAGGTTTGCCTATCTATGCCTACTTCCATTCCTATTGACAGGGTGATTTAATGACATTTTTTCTTGCGAGCATGTACTGTTTATGTTATTCTTTAACGTGTAAGTGATCCCAATGTGTTTCTCACACTCTCCAGATATCAGTACGTGCTCGGTGAGAGAACCTGGCTCGAGTACTGGCCCACAGACGCAGAGTGTCAAAGGGATGAACACAGACCTGCATGTTTGGGAATTGAGGAGATGGTGCAGCAGTATGAACTGTTTGGGTGTCAGCAGTAGTGAATCTAAAGGAAATAAAGTTTTGGATTTATTATGTAAAACTTTCACTGCTATGAGAAGTTACCAGTTTACACTGTGTTGATTAAATATAATGGTCATCATCTCATTGTGTGTGTCTTGTATATAGGTTAACTTTTGGGTAATGTAGAAAAATACATGTAGGTAGAAAAATACATGTAGTGCCCTCGAATGAAAGTAGCAGTTTATTAAAGTTTTGAATGGTTAAAATGTTATTGTTATTTATAAAACTAACAGAAAGAAAAAAGCACATGCAAATAAACAAAGGACAAGTAAAAAAAATAAATAAAAGTTGACAACACTGGCAAGAAAAAAAAATACTAAGACAAAACACACTGAATGCAGGATGTACTTCTGAATCAGAAGTGAGAGCAGTACACTAACCCAAAGCTCCTCCTGTCAACTTGCCAAAGTGTCCTTGAGTAAGACACTGAACCCCATGATCCCAGTGAGTGCTGGTGTGTGATTCTGAGTGCGAACAGGGTGAATGAGAAGCAGCGTGAGGCACTCCGGGTACCAGTGAGCTAGAAAAATGCTTTGTGTAGTGCAAAACATTCTTTATTTTATCAACTCCATCAGGTGCGTTTACTCTGGCTCAGATTTCATTTTATACATTTTCCTATGAAAATACTATTTTTAGTATTTTGGCTTGATAATTATTTCTACTTATTTTCTGAGATTTGTGCATCCACATTACACTCTATACCCAGCTAATCAACATTTCAAATTCAGCATAATCAACAGACAATATATTGTTTCATAAACTTGCATTAGTCCAGAGGTGAAACTAAACCATGACTGAGAGACTCAATAATCATTATCTTATGTGTATGAAGTGTGAGGAGTGATATCCTGCCCAAACACTGTCTGCACTCTCTCCGCTTCACCTAAAAATCCCCTGCCACGAAGGACAGTTCTGTCTCTTCCTCTCATCAAACTGTCAACAGTAACAAACACTTTGACACGAGGGGAGGTGGGGCCCTGTGCAGTAGTGTAGTGTGCTTATAGGGTGGTCCAGCTCTGCCCTTATGCTGCTTTGTTGCTACAGGGTTTCCCCACTCGCTGCTCCCTGCTTCTGCTCCCTGGGCCAGTTCTGGTTGAGTAGATTTGCTTAATTTAATGTTACAGAACACAGAGACTGTCAATAAACAGATGCAGGAAGTTAAAGAATCTGTCAAAAAGTTTTAAACACTGAAGAGTTCTTTGTCCACCTTCACAAAATGTCAGCATCTGTCATGTATCACACCCTGCTCCTGTCTCAAAGCTCGTGTGAATGTCTGAGCCTGATAGCTGTACACGCAGGATTTACGCAATTGTACTCTGCGCTAGTCTGAACTTTTTAGATTACTTCTGCTTTTGCTATTTTCCTGGCACCGGGGAACTCGATTGCGCTGGCGTGGGAGAAGAAGGGAAAGAGTGTTTGAGATAGAACCCATTAAGCACAAATGCACATGTATCAGAAAGAAGTTTCATCTGCACTCTCTGATTTGACAGGGAGGCTATGCATAATTTTTGCACAGCTGCATAAATTTCTTATATTCTGCACACAGTCCCAGAATTGCTCTGTATCACGACACAATAATTAGCTGTTGTAAACATGGGACAGGAAAGCTTTTATTCACAGATTCAATGTTTTGGAATCAAAAATCCTCCAGAGTAATGCAACTTTCCGCACCATAAGTCTGTAGCTCCATCAGATCTTTGAGGCCATTTTTATTAAACACCTGAAAAAAGGAACTGTGGTTAAAGAAAAAAGCCAAAGGAGAATTGACTTACAGTAATTAACTATTGAAATCCTGTCCTAACCAATTGTGCGGTATGCAGCAAAGTTTTATCAGCATGCAATAATATAGCAGCTGCTGCACCAGTAGAGGTCAGCTGTTGGTCAATTGTAACTTTCCCAGCAAATTTATGGAGATTTTGGTAATTGGTGCAATGTTTATTTTGGTTCATTTTAGAAATTCCCATTGTTTCTAGAGATCAACTTTCTTCCCAGACCTCAGTCTCTTTCGGCTTTTTTTTTTCATCTTAAAGGGGATGAGATGAACCATTGTGATTGGCCATTACTGACTCCCTCCACATTATTTAATCATAATGTATTCTGCCTGGCTTCCACATTGCACCTGGTTGTGCCGCACCAATAATGACTTCACCCAGGGAATTTAGACTTGCGTTTGGACTGTGCCTTGTAAAACAGAGCCTGAAGTTAAAAATGGGACTGTGAAACTTACATCAACATAGTGCGTACTAATGTAAAGAATTTTTATGGTTCTTCTTCTCCTTTTCCTTTCAGCTGTTCCCTTTCAGGGGTCGCCTCAGCAAATCATGTGCCTCCATCTAACCCTGTCCTCTGCATCCTCTTCTCTACCACCAACTAACTTCATGTCCTCTCTCACACATCCATAAATCTCCTCTTTGGTCTTCCTCTAGATCTGCTACCTCCAGCTCTGCCTCCTGTCTTTTCTTCAGTGCCACTGTCTCTAAGCCGAACAACATCGCTGGTCTCACCACCATCTTGAACACCTTTCCTTTCATTCTTGCTGATACTCTTTTATCACACAACACACCTGACACTTTTCTCCACCTGTTCCAACCTGCTTGCACTCACCTCTTCACCTCTTTTCCACACTCTCCGTTGCTCTGAACCGTTGACCCTAAGTACTTAAAGTCCTGCACCTTCTTCCTCTCTACTCCCTGTAACCTCACTGTTCCACCTGGGTCTCTCTCATTCACACACATGTATTCTGTCTTACTGCGGCTAAGCTTCATTCCTCTGTTTTCCAGAGCAGACCTCCACCTCTCTAGATTTTCCTCCACCTGCTCCCTGCTCTCACTACAAATCACAATGTCATCTGCAAACATCATAGTCCATGGAGATTCTTGTCTAACCTCATTTGTCAGCCTGTCCATCACCAGAGCAAACAAGAAGGGGCTCAGAGCTGATCCTTGATGCAGACCCACCTCCACCTTGAATTCCTCTGTCACACCTACAGCACACCTCTCCACGGTCTGACAGCTCTCATACATGTCCTGTACCACTCTAACATACTTCTCTGCCAATCCAGACGTCCTCATACAATACCACAGCTCCTCTCTTGGCACCCTGTCATACGCTTTCTCTAAATCTACGAAGACACATTGCAACTCCCTATGACCCTCTCTGTACTTCTCCATCAGCATCCTCAAAGCAAATACTGCATCTGTTGTAGTCTTTCTAGGCATGAAACCATATTGCTGCTCACAAATTCTCACCTCTGCCCTTAGCGTAGCTTCCACTACTCTTTACCACAACTTCATTGTGTGGCTCATCAGCTTTATTCCTCTGTAGTTGCCACAGCTCTGCACATCTCCTTTGTTCTTAAGAATTGGCACCAGTACACTTCTCCTCCAGTCCTCGGGCATCCTCTCACTTTCCAAGAGCTTGTTAAACAAACTAGTCAGAAACTCTACTGCCACCTCTCCTAGACACTTCCATACCTCCACAGGTATGTCATCAGGACCAACTGCCTTTCCTCTCTTCATCCTCTTCAACATCCTCCTCACTTCACTCTTACTAATCTTTGCTACTTCCTGCTCCACACCAGTGACCTCTTCTACTCTTTGTTCCCTTTCATTTTCCTAATTCATCAACTCTTCGAAGTTCCTCTTCCATCTTCCCATAACACTCCTGGCACCTGTCAATACATTTCCATCCTTATCTTTAATCACACTAACCTGCTGCACATCCTTCCCGTCTCTATCTCTTTGTCTGGCCAACCTGTACAAATCTATCTCTCCCTCCTTAGTGTCCAACCTAGCATACAAGTCCTCATATGCTCTTTGTTTGGCCTTTGCACCTCTACCTTCACCTTACGATGCATCTCCCTGTACTCCTGTCTACTCTCTTCAGTCCTCTCAGTGTCCCACTTCTTATTAGCTAACCTCTTTCCCTGTATACACTCCTGAACTTCCTCGTTCCACCACCAAGTCTTCTTGTCCACCTTCCTCTTTCCAGATGACACACCTAGTACCATCCTACCTGTCTCCCTGATCACATTAGTTGTAGTGGTCCAGTCATCTGGAAGCACCTCCAAACCACCCAGAGCCTGTCTCAGCTCCTCCCTGAGCTACAAGACATTCTTCCTTTTTCAACTTCCAACACTTCGTCCTCTGCTCTGCCTTTGTCCTCTTCATCTTCCTCACCCCCAGCGTCATTTTACACACCACCATCCTGTGTTGTCTGGCTACACTCTCCCCTACCAATGCTTTACAGTCACTGATCTCTTTCAGATTACAACGTCTACACAAGATGTAGTCCACCTGAGTGCATTACCTCCGCTCTTATATGTTACCCTATGTTCCTGCCTGTTCTGGAAGAAAGTGTTCACTACAGCCATTCCATCCTCTTTGCAAAGTCTACCACCATTGGTCCTTCTGAATTCCTGTCCTGAAGATCAAACCTGCCCATCACATTCTCATCACCTCTGTTCCCTTCACCTACGTGTCCATTGAAATCTGCCCCAATCACCACTCTCTCACCTCTGGGGATGCTCTGCATCACTTCATCTAACTCACTCCAGAATTTCTCCTTCTCTTCTAACTCACATCCTACCTATGGGGCATAACCACTCACAACATTGAACATCATACCTTCAATTTCCAGCTTCAGACTCATCAACCTGTCTGATACTACACCTCTAGAACATTCCTCACAAACTCCTCTTTCAGAACAACTTGAACCCTGCTCCTAAGCTTCTAGCCGTGCTACCTTTCCACCTGGTCTCCTGGACACACAGTATGTCTACCTTCCTTCTCTGCATCATGTCAATCAACTCTCTAGTCTTCCCTGTCATAGTCCCAACATTCAAAGTCCCTACTGTCAGTCCTACATTCTAAGGTTTCCTCTTCTCTCTCTGCCTACGAACAGACCTTCTTCCCCTCCTTCTTTGTCTTTGGTTGGGGTGTAGCATAAAAATCCATTACCATCTACTCAAGTGGCGTGTGTTCTGCCTAAATTGTTTCTAGTCCTTGTGTAAATTATATTGTTTTTAGTTCAAAACAATTGTCTAGAATTACTTATTTTTCAGCCATTGTTAAAGAGATCCAGATTTTATTTCCATTATATACTATTATTTTATTTTTGTTTTAAACCAAACACTTTGCTATAATGGTTACAAGAAATATGATGTTTATATAAAGAATATCTTAATCAAAGTTACAGAAGTGCTGTACAGCTAATGATTTAAAGGTTAATACATTGACAGGAACGACCTTGTGCAAGACTACAAGGTTTTGTTTGTTAGCTTGGCACAATCTGACATGGCACACTTTCAGTATTACTAACAACACAAACGTCATTTACTGAATTGCATATAGCTGTCTTGTCTTTGCTAAGCTGACAATTATGAGTGTTTAAAGTCTGTTGCTGCTTATAGAGAATATCAGCAGTTTTCAAGAAATGAACAATGAATCAGCATTGATTATGTTAGAGGAACAGTGGAAGAAGTACTGAAACCTACTTCTTAGGCTGTACTTTGTTGCTTCTCTTTTGTGGATCTCAGCTGAAGAGCTGAACTCTAGTTTCGTGCTGAAAAACAAGAAATTCTAAACATTAGACATACTGTAGGTACAGATACAGAAAGAGATATGTGTGGAAATTTAAAACCACTGTGGATGGTTTTGGTTCCAAACCTAAACCTTTGCTGTAGCCTGAAGAAGCAAAATACCTATACTGCAGTCTTTCATGCCCCTCATTAAAATAGTTTAGAAAATCTTATTGGTCACATTCGTTTTTAGTAAGAGCTGAAACCAGCGAGGAAACTCTCTTTTACCATTAATATAGGCGTCTATCTGTTGTTTAACAATTCGATCTGAAATATTGTAAACCTCTCTCTGATTGGATGGGACAGAAGTGATAAGGGTTAAAGGTTGCAGTAGGAGGGAATTAAGTCGGTTAAATAGGGTTATTTCAGAGCATTGTCTGCACAGACAGCGGATATGGGATCAGGTAAGACAATATATTGGTCCCAGCTGTGGCTGCTGGCCTTTCTGGCCTTTTCCTGTCTGACTTCTCCGGCTGATGGATCAGAATTGTAAGTATACATGTCCTAGAGACACACACCTTTCCAGACCATAAAAAGTTATCTGAAAGCTGAAAGTTATTTCTTGATAATATTCTTGTTATTGGTAGAATTCCTTGCACAGTCTTGGAATGCCAATAACGCTCAATGTATTAAGTGAAATATTATCGGTTGGCTGTTTCCTCACGATAGTAAATGGTTCTTAAAGCTTTCACACAAAGTGGGCCACACTAGTTTTCTAACTGACTATATTGCTGTTCAACACATCTATGAAAAGTTTAGTATTCTACTCCTACATTAAAACAGGACGACCATTTCTTATACTGCTGATGCTGATTTTATGCAGAACCACTTGTGACTCTTTAAGAACACCTGAAAAAAAACATATAATAATATAATAAAACTTATAATAAAGAAGTATAGTCTTGAAATATGTATATCATAAGAGGCGAGAACAGTGTTTTTGAAAATATCATAAATATGTGTGTGTAACAGTATTTCAGAAAATAAAGCAATACAGCCTCACGTTACTCCGGTTTTGCAGTAACTCTCCTTGTATTATTTCAAATGCAAGTAAATGCTGTTTTTTAAAACACTCTATACCAGTAAAGTGCCGGCTAGCTTCATTACATCAGACAAAGCAAACAAGTTGCCTAACAATTTTGTTGAAACAGTACTAGCTCTGTGTCAATGTAATCAATAAATTACTTCTTGTTTGCAAAGTCCATGCTGGATCGCATGGTCCTTAATTTCTATTTTTCTATTTTCCATGTTTCGATGCAATATTTTGATTGTTTTTCTTTAACACTTATAATTTGCATCCTTCATAAACAAAGTTTAAAAAATAGTCATAGTTAGTCAACCTCCCATTTCTTCTTTCATCGAGTCAAAATTTAATTGTATTTTTTACATTTTATTGTTGTCCAGTTCTTAAAGTAGTTAAATGTTAAATTAGCAAATGTTACCATGCAAAACGAAGATGGTACACATAGGCAGTAAACACATGCTGTTTTGATATTGGTATTTAGCTCAAAGTGCTATTGTGTAAACTGTACATGTACAAACTCCCAGGTATGCTAACATGGCTGTATGCATATAATGTGTGTGCTATTTATTTACCACATTTAAAAATGCATGTAAATTTTAAATTGCAATTTATTATCTATTCTTCCCCTTTTACTCCAGAGAGGTGATGTCTGCACCTAACCTGTTGCGAGTGGGAACAGCTGAAAAGATCTTTGTGGAAATTCAAGATTGTGTACAAAACAGTAACATCAATGTTGACATCAGGGTGTTGAATCATCCAGCCAAATCCAAAACGATGGCATCAACATCCGTGACCCTTACTAGAGAAAATTTCTCTTGGATGTGCTGCCTCCCCAGCACACCACAGCATAGAAAAGAACGCTGGCTACCACTGACGGATAAAACATCCTCGAGAGTTTTGTGCAGACAATAAAGGATCACAGCCTCCTCAAGAAGTATTCTGCTCTGGCTCTTCTTCTACAGGCAGTGTGAATTTCTTGACCAGTCCATCTTGTTATCTAGCCACACCCCGTAGTACTTATAAGGTGCTGAATGGTGTTAAAGCCACAAAAGTCCAGAAACAGAATCCTGACTATGCCACTTCCCTTATCCAGATGTGTATAGGCTTGTTGCAAAACGTTGAGAATGGCATCTTCCATTCATATGTTAGAACGATATGCAAACTGCAATTGGTCCTGAGCATGTTGCGCCTGAGTCCTAAGGAAGTTAAGCAAGAGCCGCTCTGTCTTCATTAAATGTGATGTGAGTGCTACCGCTCGGGCTGGTTCTTTTTTGGCACTGCAGTAAGGCAGGACGTTTTTCAAATAGTGGGCAATTTCCCTAATTTCAGGTTTAGGTTGAAGACATGTTTGAGGGGCTCCCCAAGTTCAGTAGCACATGTTTTAAGCATCCGAGGACACACCTTTTTTTGGGGGGTGGGGTGAAGCTTCCTCGGCTATTCCCTAATCGTCTGCTATTATGTGGGGGGGAAGGCTGTCAAGAGGGTGCTGCAGTGATGTTGGGGGGGAGACAGGAAGGAGGGCGGCTGCATACATGCTGATCAGAGGGTGCATTAAGGTAGGAAAAAGTGTGGCTTGCGGTGGTTGTGAGGTGTTTGTAGGCTGGTTAAAGCGGTTGACGAAGTCGATGAATTTGTTTGCCTTCTGCACTGTGCCCGTTATTGTTCTTTTCATGATGTTGTGGCCTTTGATAGTTTTAACACCATTCAAGACCTCCCTCATGCTCCCCCTTTCTCTTATAGTTGTCCTTAGCCTCCTTCAGGCATTGTTTCACCTTCTGCTGTGCTTTTCTTGCCTCCCTATCTTTGCTCCTGAAGGCCACCTGTTTAGAACAGCTTTGACTTCTTGTGTTACCGATGGTCCATTGTTATGGTAGCAACTTATAGTCACACAGGGGTGACCTCATCAACACAGAATTTTAAGTAATCAGTCAGGCAATGTGACAGTCCCTCTAAATCTTTACCATGTGAATTCAGCAGGACATCCCAATCCATTCTCCACTTCAGGAGACCATTTCCTGGTGGAGCGTGTTGTGGCAGGCTATCTTTGTACCAGTGGGGTGTACTGTGGCTGGAAGTAAACCAGGTTGTGGTCGGATTTCCCAAGTTGGTGGAGGGGGAGTTGCTCTGAATGCAGCCTTTACATTGACATACAGTAGGTCAATTGTCCTGTTCTCTGAGTCCAAGGTGGTTGAAATCCTGTAGTATCAGGCGGCTGCAACATAACAGATCTTTAAAAAGTGAATGGGTTTAAAAACTTTCAGAATGGTATATATATATATATATATATATATATATATATATATATATATATATATATATATATATATATATATATGCACTGCTATTCACACATGCTTTATGAATTTATACGCAGATACCAGCTACAGAGTTCAACAAGGACCCAAACATGAAGCAGTATGTTTACTTGCAAGCTAGTTTCCCCAACCGAATGCCGGAGAAAGTGGTATTAGTCTCCTTCCAGTCTGGTTACATCTTCATACAGACCGACAAGACCATCTATACTCCCAGTACCAGTGGTGAGTCCAGTAACAGATTACTACTAAGAAACAAAAAACATAACCATAAAAGAGAGATGTATCATTCAAAAAACATGAAAGAGCAAAACAGCATTATTACTGAACTCAGTCCCTTAATTAAAAAATGTTAGATGTTCACTAAAAAGTAAAATCAATATTTTTAGGGTATTGTTAATTTACCCAATCCCCTCACCCCATCAAATGCAAGCAAAGTGTGTTTGTTTTTGTTTGGGCATGTAGTGGTTAAATGTTAGTGTGTCCAGTGTATACAAAAGCAGGGATAGCAACAATATACCAGTTAGTATGAGATAGGGTAGTAATGAGTTTGACGGCCTAAGGAGAGAAACCATTCTGGTGTCTGGTGGTTTTGACAGACAGAGCTCTGTAGCACCTGCCAGAGGAGAGAAGCTGTATAATCATAATTTAAAGACAAGAATGACACCTTAATCTTCCTGAAAAACTGAACAATGTCGATGCTCACTATGGTTTATTATGTGTTTTTAGACCCCTGATGGCATCGTTGTTGAAAGTAATCTCGTGTCTCTTAAATCAGGCATCTACTCTGGAGCTTATCAACTTGGTGAAATTGTAAGGTGAGTCCTGCTCAGGGTTATAATGGAGAAAGTCAATAACAAAACTAATTGTTAGCCTATATGGTAGCCACAAATGTACATAAGTTGAGACAAAACAAAAAATACGCAATAATGTTTAGTATCTTCTTTAATTCAAGACGAAACGTTTTATATCTGATGCGGACAACTGCATTTTTCTACTGTATGTCACAAAGTTTGTAAAGCTTGTAGCTTGGGCCTTATGAAATGCCAAGGTGTGATCAATATGTTTAGTTGAACATGTGGAACAGGTTGAACAGTGGTTCCAATTTACCTTTGAAACTGGTACCAGAAACTGTGTCATAAAAAAACTAAAGACCTAAAGTTTTAATTATAATTATATTTAAACTTTACATTAAAGGGAACAAACACCGTTAATGACAAAAGATGCAAATTGGAAGATTGGAACATCAGCAATATGTCTAGAAGCAGCAGACTCCAACACACTGTTCTAGTTTCTATATCCTTCACCCTGTGAAGACTAATTTATATTTTCTGCACACCCCATCACTGGAGACGGACACAGACAGGGTACATGTATGAGGTCCTATTAATGCTGCAAATGGGGACATGGACATGTACAGTACAACCCATGCTCAAAGCAAAACATGATGACCACTCAGATAATAAGAATCATGTCATTAATTTGGACATGGATACATAGATGCAGAAAGAATCCTTGAATGTTTTCTCCTTGACTTAGATTTCTGCTGCCTTGCTTTACATAAAAGCATCTGCAAAATGACTACATGTAAATGTAAAATGCTGTGCTTGTAGGGACCACCAGACAATAGCTAATTTGAATAACTAATGGGATGGCTGCAGAGTTAGACCATACACCTATGATGTTCATCCATCCAGCGATGGGCTCCGATCCAATCTACTGGAGATGCCTATACACCTTGACTGATGGGACACTCCTGGGCAAGGCTTCATCATAAACAGATATATCTGTGTCATGAGTGAGGCACGTGACGGTAATGCTCTCCATCGGAGCATTATACATGGATTCGGCCTCAGTGTTCTTGCCAAAGGGAATGGGCCTCTACTTTCAACCCTGACTGATCAAAAAGATCTGGGGCAGGTTCAGAAAGAACAGAGACATTTTTTGCTGTATGCAACAATGTGCAAAGTGTCCTGTGGTTCTCTGTTAGCCCGAGGGATAAAGTTGAGTGTGGATGCAGTCAAATATCAGCATTTCTCTACTCTTTTCCACTAGTCCCATTGTCTCCTAATTAGGGCGCATCACATGTCAGTGACTTTTAGAGCTGCACTGGCATTGGCAATTATAAATGGGCCAAGAGGATGTTCCTTGTGTGCGAAAACCAAGCTGTCATCAGTGTTGGCAGATCCTGCAAACAAAATAACTCTAGAAAACCTCAGAATTATTGTATTTTGAGTGAAGCTGTTGGACATTTAAATCCAGACTACAGAGCAAGTTTTAGCATCGCTGCGTACGTGACTGTAGTCTGCTCCAGTTGATCAGGCTACAGGACAGCACAAACACGGCCTCTTTGCATAGAAAAAATAGGTGGTAGATCAGTATTTGTTGTACCATAAATCGTATTGAAACACTTTAGCAGAATAAGAGGCTGTGAGTAGCGTACATGATACAAAGGTCTAAATTATCAGACAAATAATTATACCACCTCTTGGTCTTGCTGTGTTCTTTCATATATCGATCTGAATACAGAACTTAAGGAATATATAATCATCTAAAACTGTTTCACACAATTTAACAGTTTTTATTGTACTAGATCACCAACAGTATTAGGAACACTTTGAAAAGTGAAACTGTGCTGGACAGGACGTTACTTTGTCTATATGTACAATTATCCATTAATTATGGACCAACATTGGATTTTTTGAAATCCCATATTTACCATGTTGTTTGTGTGTGTGTGTGTGTGTGTGTGTGTGTGTGTGTGTGTGTGTGTGTGTGTGTGTGTGTGTGTGTGTAGTCCCGGGCTGTGGAAAGTGGTGGCAAAATTTCAGACCAATCCACAGCAGAGCTACTCTGCAGAATTTGAGGTCAAAGAATACGGTGAGTCACACTTTGTTTGAACTGTTATTTAAAACGTTCACTTTACCTGATTGAACACACAACAAAATGTTTTTCATTTTTCAGTTTTGCCCAGTTTTGAAGTCAAGCTGACGTCTCTGAGCTCCTTCTTTTACGTGGACAGTAAAGAGCTCACCATTAAGATTAAAGCTACGTATGTGAATGTTTTTGTTTTGTGGTTTGTGTGTGACTTTTCCTATTTTAAGTGTCATGCCATGTTTTTCTGCTGCTTCCGTTTTTACCATTGCCATTTTGTTTGCTGTCTTTGTACTTGATAAGAGGTTAATATCTTAGATGTGGTTTTAGGTATCTGTTTGGGGAAGCAGTGGATGGGACAGCCTATGTAGTATTCGGCATTATAAATCAGGGCCAGAAAATGGGGCTTCCTGCCTCTCTTCAGAGAGTGATGGTGAGCTTGTACACATTTCTAAATCTCTTTTTGGCAAGTTGATTGGTCAGTCCATTATGTACAGGATGTCAGACTTTTATTTTTCACACAAAAAACTAGCCTCAAATTTATTCTGCTATTTTGCCTCATTAGTGCTTAAAAAAATCATAAAGATGGAATCAGATAAACTGTTTAACCACTGCATTTTTATGTCACATTAGATTGAACGAGGTGAAGGAGTTGTCAAACTGAAGAAAGAGCACATCACACAGACTTACCAAAACATTCTCAGCCTGGTGGGAAGTTCTATATTTGTAGCTGTCAGTGTACTGACGGAAAGCGGTAAGAAAAAGAGGAGGTGTGAATGTACACCAATCAGCCACAACACTGAAACCCCTTATGAATGGCATTTCTCAACTGATGGGAGATATATTGCAGCGAGCAAACAGTTTTTTAGGCCTATGTGTTGGAAGCAGGAAAAATAGGTATTGGGTGACAGTTAGATGAGTGGGTCAGCATCTCCAAAATGACTTTTGGGGCTGTCCTGGTATGTCATGGTCACGAGCTCCAAAAGTGGTACAAGAAAGGACAACCAGCATACCAGGGACAAGGTAATAGCCTCCCAAGACTCACTGATGCACTTAGTGGTCTAATACCACTGAAGACCTTCTGTAGCACAAAGTGAAGAAATGTCATGCTGCCTATGTCTGACTAGTGTTAGAATACAGTGCATCACTGATTTCTCTGTATGGGGCTGTAAAGCTGCAGACCAGTGGTAATGCTGACCCCTGTCCACCGCCAAAGAAAGATATGCCACCAGAAAGCACTATGGGAGTCTGACTCATCAAGGCCTAACTTCTTAACTTGCAAGACTTAAAGAATGTGCTGCTGCTGTATGAGCAGATGACAAAGGACACCTTCAGAGGTCTTGTTGAGTCAATGCTTTAATGGGTCAAAATTGTTATGGCAGTTTAGGGAGGTGGTTTTAGCTGACTGGTGGTGCACTTCATTGTGAGCCTTGTTTGAGTGATTTAACTTCCTCAAGATTGGAGTAATCATTAACATTATGAACATTGTTTATTATGTGATTTAGAAAAGACTAAAGGTGTTGTCTGTTTATGGTTTTATTGCTTTTCATGCTATGTTTTAAGTATCTTCCATCTCTGCTGATGTTTTCTGTTTGGGCGAATATGAAATGTGGGTTTTATTTTGGGGGAGGGACTTTTTTTGTGGTGCATTTTGTTTACAGTACACCTAAGAAGAGAGAATGTAACAGTAAAATGCATGATTTTGATGTGCATGTATCACTACCAGGTAGCGAACTGGTGGAGGCAGAGTTGAGAGGTATCCAGATTGTCACATCACCTTACACCATCCACTTCAAGAAAACTCGCAAATATTTCAAACCAGGAATGTCCTTTGACATAGCGGTAAAGTATTTGTATACATTTGTGTAAACTGACAGCAAGATTAAAAACAATACATAACAATAACTATAAATATAACCTAAAATTACATTGTGAATTCATACGTTTGGTTGTTACAGACTGATATCTGTTAAGCTGCTTGTTTTTTGATGGCAGGTTGAAGTTCTGAATCCTGATAAAACTCCAGCAAACAAAGTTGCTGTAGTAGTGGATCCAGGTCCTGTGAATGGCGTCACTTCAACCAATGGCATGGCAAGGCTTACCATCAATACAGAAGAAAACATCCAACAACTGCTTATTAAAGTACATTGTTTAACTTTATTTAAACATTTTCATCTGGTGCAAATAGCAGACTCACAGAGACCATTGTATGTATCATTTGTAATAATATAGAATTTAATCTCTAGAGCTAGTGTTTTCTTTGTCCACTCATGGTAAGTGTAGAAACCTTGCTGTGCAACATGGCAGCACTACAGCTAGTTCCATCCTCTTTGCAAAGTCTACCACCACCTGTCCTTCTGCGTTCCTGTCCTTACACTTAACCTAGAGTTTTTATCATTGTATATGACCTGTGGATTAGCGTGCATTTACTGTTTGTATAGGCAAGGACCAATGATCCTCAAATCACAAATGAAAGACAAGCATCAGCTGACATGACAGCTTTACCATATACCACAAGGAGCAGCAATTATATCCATATTGGTGAGTCATATCAAAAAATGACAATGGCTGGTTAACCCAGAATTTGATGGTGGTGGCAGCATTGGCCTAAACCCCTAAATGTCTAAAGCTAATTGTGGAATATTGTTCTTAAAGGTGTGGATACAGCTGAGCTGCAATTAGGAGAAAACCTGAAAATCAACCTCAATCTTAATAGGCAGATAAATTCACAAAACGAAATCACATACCTGGTAAGAGATGCTTTGCGCCCGTCACTGTGTGACTTTGTGAACATGCATGAATTTGTGTTGTTTTCATTAATCTGTGTAGTACACTTATGTTGGATAAGAACTGATGTGTATATCTGTATCTCCAGATCTTGAGCAGAGGTCAGCTGGTGAAATATGGCCGTTACCTGACAAAACGTCAAGTACTGATCTCCCTGATTGTTCCCATCACCAAAGACATGCTGCCATCATTCCGCATCGTAGCCTACTATCATCCAACTGAAAATGAAGTTGTATCAGACTCCGTTTGGGTAGATGTGAAGGACTCCTGCATGGGATCGGTGAGACAGAGCAGCACGTTAATACAACGACACACAATATCAACAAGTTTAATGCACTGTAAAAATGTGAATAATATTAGGTGTAACACTTGCACACTAAAACAAGAGCAGTTACTGAGGAAATGAGGAATGAAATAATAGTTACATGCATATCTCCTAAAAAAATGAAAAATTAGTACTACGCAGTAATGATGAGTTACTAAAGAAGAGACTGGGAGATACTATTACTATTACTAGTTGGAGTCACTGATTTAGCTACATAACTGCTGTACCGGCTTTTCTTCCTTTTTTAGCTAAAGTTGGAATCATCAAGATCCGAGCTCGTCTATGAACCTCGTAGGATGTTTGGTCTGAAGGTGACTGAAGATCCAGGGGCAACAGTGGGACTTGTGGCAGTTGACAAAGGTGTCTATGTTCTAAACAACCAGCACCGCCTCACCCAGAAAAAGGTAATGTCTCCATCATTTCTTGTTCCTGTTAACTGAATACAAATTCATTTAAAACAACAGCTCATTGACTGGTAGAGCCACATTCAGCCAAAGGGCCTGGCTGGATGGGCCATCAGGGTTGGGGGCATCTTCTTAATGTTACTACAGCATGCAGGATTCCCTCCAGTACCTCTGGTTTTCTTACACATTGAATGTGCAGTGCAGTAGTTTAAGTGTGTTCTTCGTATGATAAAAAACTGACCTGTCCTGGATTTTTCCCTGTGTCAGCTTGTGATAGCATCTTTGCATTTGTGTGCTCAGGTGTGGGACATTGTAGAGAATTATGACACAGGCTGCACACCAGGCGGAGGGAAGGACAGTATGAGTGTATTCTCTGACGCTGGGCTGTTGTTTGAGTCCAGCACTGCATCTGGGACTCCCTACAGACAAGGTGACACTACCCTACAGTCTAAATTGTTTCCTCCTTTCATCAATGCCTTTCTATACTGATATTTGCGGTTCGTTGAGTGTATTGCTTATCCTTTATTGCTCCAAGCAATGTGAACAAGACTGAATATGCATAAAAACAGCACTTTATGATGCTTGTCTTTGGGTCTTAAAATGAAAAGGATTCACTATGACCTCAGTTTCACTTGTAATATATACAGTGTACTATAAATACCTGTATTTAGTGTATTGTTACTTAAAATTAATATAAAATGTTTTTAGACCAATAATGACCTAAGATTTGTCACTACAGTTTACTGTAGATTGGCTCATGTGACCCATACACAGCTAGAAGAAATTACAGATCACTTTGCTGATGTCATTTGGATTAGTACAAATATTTACTGTGTTTTTTTTCTCGATACATTCATCTCAGATTTAGATTTAATTTCAGTTTAGTCTAGTACAAAACAGTTGACATAAGGTCAACAGCTCTGTTTTGCAGATTTGAAGTGTGCAGCTCCCAGCAGGAGGAAACGTGCCAGCACTATAATGGACGTTAGAACCAGTTTGGGTAAGAATCAAAATGTTTGTCTTTTTATCTGAGTATTAACAATATATTTCTAAGTAGGTCAAAACAACACATTATGAGTTTTACACTGATCAATAATTACCAAGATGACACACAGAATCACAGTTTTTATTTCTATTTGTTATGATTTTAAAAGGATGTATGATTATCAAAATTTACAATATCTTTAATATATTATTATACATTTATTCAATTTGTTTAAGCCACATCTTTACATTTGTTGCTCCTTTACAACCTTCTTTCTTTCCAGTGAGTAAATATACAAATGACCTGCAACGTGAATGTTGTTTGGATGGCATTAGAGACACCCCCCTTTTATACAATTGTGAGAGGCGCAGCGAGTACATCATTGATGGGGCAGCGTGTGTTGAGGCCTTCCTGCACTGCTGCAAAGAGATGGCAAGCCAGCGAGCTGATATGAAGGAGGACGCACTCAAACTGGCTCGAAGTAAGAGATGGGGACAGTGGATGGGGTAAAGGCTAGGACAATTATAATAGATGCGTCCACGCTTTGGGGTTTTGGGTAAAAGTCAAGCATTAGCATTTTGAACCAGTTGGAGGCGAGATACTGAAGACAGGTTGACTCCGACATAAGTGCATTGCAATAATCAAATCTTGAGCTGATAGTGGCCTTTCTTAAAATCTTTTTTAAAAATGCTTGCTTTTTACAACAGAATTACGGGAGGTTCGTTTATTAAATCTTAGGTCACGGTCAGAAATCACCCCGAGATTCTTTACTTATGTTTGAAGATAAGTGGCTAGACTACCAAGATCAAGGTTCAAGCCATTACTCTTAACAGACAAGCCAAACAGGATACACTCTGTTTTACTCTCATTCAAATTAATGACGTTTTATGACACCCAGATCTTTACCTCATGCAAACTGTTAAACAGGGACTGCAATGCATTATCCACATTTGGCTTGACTTATAAAATAG
The DNA here is from genome assembly GCF_033026475.1 of Channa argus. NCBI lineage: Eukaryota > Metazoa > Chordata > Actinopteri > Anabantiformes > Channidae > Channa > Channa argus. The sequence goes on along the minus strand of NC_090199.1, from coordinate 21,461,308 downwards.
ATCTGCAAATAATTTGCGTAACAGAGGAAGGAGAGATTGTGCTTGTCGATGATTGACCCCAGTGATGGTTACGATGGTATGATTAGGAAACATATCACAGGTAGGTCTTGGTACATCTGTCAGGACAGATGTGCACGGATTAATTACAGAATAAAAAAAACGTAATTAATATTAATACATGTGTAGCATGTTCACCATATCACCATCATCATGGCCTGCCAATTTTGCAAGGTTTTTAAGGAATTTAGTTTTATATTTCATCAGAGCTGCTGAAGAGAGACACGTGCCTCATATGGCAATTTTAGGGGTGTTGATAATGCTCATATACAGTTATCATGGACGTGCTGTCCGTGACACCATGAAAAGATGGTATTTATGGTATTTGTGCTTTAGGTGAGGAAGATGACAGTTACATGGACAGCAATGAAATTGTTTCTCGCACTAAGTTCCCTGAAAGTTGGCTGTGGTCAGATATCAAATTGCCTGCTTGCCCTCGGGAAACACCTAACTGGTAATAGAAATAATTTACAATAAAATCATTCAGTTGTTAAAATGTCTTGGAAGTTAATTTGTCACGCTTTTCTTTGTTTCAGTGAGACCACATTATCAACGCATCATGTGCCTTTGCCTGACTCGATCACCACCTGGCAGTTCACTGGCATTAGCCTGTCAAGAACTCATGGTGAGGATTCAGTTTCTCTCTACTTGTTCTTTCCAACAATCAGGGCTCTTGAGGATATATTTGAGAATATATTTTTATAGTTTGGTTCTCTCTTTTGATGTATAGCGTATCTCGTCTCTCTGTTAACACAGTCCCTGTTTCTCTAAGCTGTCAAATACTTGCTTTCAGTAAATGGTTCCAGTATTGTTTCACTGACATTTGAATATTTAAATCAGAACTTTAACCTTAGTCTTTTTGTTGCTTTGACTGAAGAATATTTCAAAACATGATTACCCCAGTATTTGTATGTGGCCCTTGGCACCTCTAAAAGAATCTGTAGTCCTTCGCCATCCTCTTTCTTTGTTTATTTTCCTTTGCTTTTTTTTGGTTTTGTTTTCATCTTTCCTTTTTTCCAATTTTTAAGGTATCTGTGTTGCCGATTCATTAGAGGTCATTGTGCGGAAGCCCTTCTTCATTGATCTGAGAATGCCGTACTCTGCTGTCCACGGTGAGCAGTTGGAAATCAAAGCTATTCTTCACAACCAGAACAACTATCCTATTACCGTGAGTTTTATTGCTGAAAGGCTTGTGTTTCAGGACAAATGACAGACTTTAGTAAAGAAGATTGTCTCCTTGCAACTGCAGAGAGCATTTTTCATTGATCTATCTATTTATCTATGCCTTGTACATTGGCTGATACAAACTGCCAGATATTCAGCTTTACATGCAAACCTAGTGTATATCAACGTGTTCTAATCGCACTTAGAAGAGATTTAATAGCAACATTATGTTTGTAACTTAAAGGGATGGGTAGAGATTTTTACTACAAACACTGAGTTTGAGACAGTCCTGAACTAAGTATGGATTACTATTTTCTAGTGCTGTGGTTTTGATTTCACCTTCAGTCCAATGTCATATTACCCATAAGCCAACAGAGCTAGTATATACCTTTTACTGCTTAGTAACATGTACCTTTTTTCCCCTCAAAAGGTAAAAATTACACAATCTTAAAAAAACACAATCTTAACTGTTTCAAGGTCCGTGTGGATCTGATCGAGGCCAAGGATCTGTGCAGTGTAGCTTCTAAGCGTGGAAAGTATCGTCAGCAGGTCAATGTTGGGGCTGAAACTACACGATTGGTGCCTTTCATCATTATTCCAATGAAGCATGGGGAATTCCCTATTGAGATCAAGGCAGCTGTTAAAGACTCATCTCTCAGTGATGGAATAATCAAAAAGCTGCGGGTGGTGGTAAGAGAAACAGTCTCTGTAGTGGGTTTTATGCTTGGTATACCATGAAACAACCGCTCTCTTGTTGCAGTAAAACAAGAGTGAAACTGCAGTTCAACTTTTAAACTGCACCCCAGGCCTGCAACTGTGTGGCTATGACAGTTGCGACCACATTAGACTGATTTGTAGCTGAAAGGTCATATGATGGATAGCCATCACCTTAAGGATATACCAAGCAAGCCCCTGATGCATGTTCTAACTTATGTATGTATGTATTTATGTATGTCAATTAAGTTTTTAAATAATTACATTTAAAAATATGTAGAGCCTGATGTATTTAATAACTGTCTTTCCAGCCTGAAGGCGTACTGATCAAATCTCCAGTTACAATAATACTAGACCCTGTTAAGAAAGGTGAGGGTAAGTTTCCCGCTGAAGTAGCCACAAGCACCAAAAAAAGGAAATCCTGTTTATATAGCTGTAATTGATTAACTTATAATGACATCTTCCTTTTAGATGGCATACAACAAGAAATTATCAACAGTGGAATTCCTACGAAAGATATTGTTGTAGGCACACCCATGGATACACTGATCTCTCTGACAGGTGAGATTAAGGGACATATTTACCTGAACCTGAAAAGTTTTATTACAAAGCTAAATAAAGCAACATGCATCTTAGAATTATGAACAAAATGAGATTATTACAGCAAACAAAAAGTAAATAATGTGTAGAAAACATTTGTCTTACATTTTTAGAGAAATAAAAAACAACTTTGCTTCCAAACATATGGACAAGTGTTGCCAAAGGCTTCTGTCACCTAAACTCTTTGACCAGCCTGGCAGCAATGTTGAGATATTCTCTCAGCCTCATTCTTCTAACCTAATCAAAAAAGCGGAGTTAGAGGTCGTAGCTCATGGACTCTTCAAGTCCCGATTCGTGCATAACAAGGATGTAGATGAAATAGTGGGTGGAGTGTAACAAGGAGAGCAGAAATGGAGTAAAACAATGTGCTTTATATCTTGCTTGATCTTCATAACTTGGATATTGTAGGTTTAACATACTGTAAGCCATTGTGTTTGTTATTCTCTGCTAACTATAGTCAGAAGAAGTGATTTGCATTTGCAATTGCAAAACTACCTTTAAAAGAAGAGAACAGATAGGACCACTGGTGGAGAATGCCATAAGTGGAAATTCTATGGGTACTCTGATCACAGAACCATCAGGCTGTGGAGAGCAGAACATGGTGAGAATGACTCTGCCTGTTATTGCAACCTTGTATTTGGACAAAACCAACCAGTGGGAAACTGTGGGCTTTCAGAAACGTGATGAAGCCCTCCAACACATCATAACAGGTAGGCACACACACAGATGCATTTAGTCTCATCGAAATGGCTTCCAGCAGTTTCAGCCTTAATAGTTGAATGGTAGTCAGTAAAAACGTGTTGTTTGCATCAAGGCTACAAGAATGAGCTTGCCTACCGTAAAGACGATGGATCTTTTGCTGTATATCCCAGTCACCAAAGCAGCACATGGTAAGGCATCTGACAGTTCATGAACATGAATGTCTTCTTACAAATAAAAAATAAAAAATAGTACAAATCAGGCTCCAAGTAATTGTTAAATATTTAGTTATTCAGTGTAGAAACATCTTAACTTAAAGCAGATGTAAAACTATTTTACCATCAATTCTCTCCTCTCCTCTTTAAGGTTGACCGCCTATGTTGTCAAGGTGTTTGCCATGGCTAGCAGTCTGGTGCCAGTGCGAAGCAGTGTGATCTGTGATGATGTCAGGTTTCTAGTTCTGAAAACATAGCAACCTGATGGCATGTTTAGAGAAGTTGGAACTGTGCTCACGAGATCAATGATGGTCAGTGCACACATTTCAACCTCGTTCTTCAGGCCTGTGCTTAAGAAAAGAGCATTTAAAATGACAGCTATTCATGTCTGTGTGTATGCATGTGAAGGGTGATGTGCAGGGCACAGATTCAGATGTCTCGATGACAGCCTTCTGCCTCATTGCCATGCAGGAGTCACAAACAATATGTGCAGACACTGTTAATGTGAGTACCTCACCTGCAGATGATACAGAGGCAAGTGTTTATGGCTGGCTACAAATTAGCAGTCTGTATGCTGATTGTACATGTAAGGGCTGGTTCGAACTAAATTAGACACAAATTCCCCATTTGGCCATAGTATCTGTTTCTAGTTTTACAATTTCTGCTTTTCCTCTCTGATCATCACAAAATCTCTGGATATTTTAATTTCTCCTCATTAACTTTCTTTTCCTACTTCCCAGAGTCTGCCAGACGGTATAGACAAGGCAGTGACCTACCTGGAGAAGCGGCTGCCCAGCATAACTTACCCGTATGCCGTTGCCATGGCGTCATACGCCCTCGCCAATGAAAGGAAACTGAACCGGGAGATCCTCTTCTCCTTTATCTCCCCAGGTTTCCTCATCTAAAATTTCTGATCAGAATCAAAGTATGATTTATGTATGTCTGAAAGGTCCTCATTACCCTACATATTTATTATTTTAAGCGGAAGAGGAGAGAATACGATCTTCTGTACTTTAAAACAATCTAGTTAGAGATAATACAGGACATTACAGTACAGTACATAGTACAACCTCAATGGATTGTGTTTCATGCCTGTAACACTAATGATAATTGTATGAGCAAGGTTGTAAAAGAACCTTTCTCAGTTTTGGCCTACATTATGTCTAATGCAAGGTGGCTCCACATGGTAAAGAATAAAGAAACCAGCCAGTGAGAAGGACATTACCCAAAATGGCAAAAGAGAAAGTATAAACTTTAACAAAATAAATATGGACTCTTTCATACAGTCATTTGATAAAAGTTGGCCACGGATGAATTTTTTACTTTTGGTTACTCACTGAAACCTGTCTAAAGTACAGTCTAGTAATAAAAACTTGTGTGTGTCTGTCTCAGAGATGTCCCACTGGCCTGTGCCTGGTCGAGATCTCCTGACATTGGAGGCTACAGTTTACGCCCTTCTTTCTCTGGTCAAGGCGAAGGTGAGTATGTGTCACCTATGTGTGTTTCATCTTGCTCAAATAAGCAGTTTGGCGAAGGGAAAGCTAAACATTTCCTTGACCAAATATTAGTGCAAAATGAAAATTCATCTCTTATTGTTACCAGTTGTTATATATGACATTCGTTGGCATTTGTAGTGTAAAAAAAGTAACCTTTGATATTCTAACTAATTTCTTATCCAGTATCAGTTTTTCTAGTCAAAGTAATTTTCTGGTTACCAGTAGCCCTGCCCTATAAATGTCTAAATAGAATTGGTTAAATGTTAATAATATAATTAAATTTTTGCTATAAAAAATACTATAGTATCACAGTTTTAAATATATCTGTTAAACTATATTAAAACATTAAAATTTAAATCTGCTTGGTTTGTTTTAACGAGGCCTTTGAAGAAGCCAGACCTGTTGTGAGATGGTTTAACAAACAGCAGAAGGTGGGCGGAGGCTATGGATCAACTCAGGTAACACAGCACTTTCTGCTCTCTCTGGATACATTATCTACATATCTGGATACATTAAGTCTATTTCTGTGTTACTCAATCTATCGATTTTGTCTCTCTCCAGGCTACTATAATGGTTTACCAGGCAGTGGCAGAGTACTGGGCCAATGCCGAGGAGCCAGAGTACAATTTGAATGTGGACAATTTGTTGCCGGGCAGGTCAGGTAGCGAAAAGTACAACTTTAACAGGGCAAACCATTATGCCACGAGAACAACTAAGGTGAGAACACATATGTACACACATACACACACACACATACACTGAGACAAAAACGAAAACTTTAATGATCTTTGTTTGCTTTAAAGACTAATCTCTGTACTGCCCTACAAAGGCAGTAAAACAGAGGCAGTAAATGAAATCTGTAAAGCTGATGGTAAAGTTGTGATTATAAAATGGTTATTCTGCCCACATTTTTTTTTGCAAGAGAGACCAAACCAATATATATAAAATATGAATATAACACGCATGCTTACTTGTGCAGTATCTACCAACAAATTTTCTCAGCCCTACCATTTTTAATTAGTATCTTCATCTAAAATGCCTTCTAGTTTTACTATTATTTGTAGTCCGTAGTTTAGAGATATGAAGTTTTTAGCTGACTAAATAACATTTATATTGAAATCATATGCTAGAATAACTTATGCATGTGAATAAAAGTTAAGCGCATCTAGTCACATCAAATTCTCAATAGTCAAAGACTGTGAAAGGTTATGACATCTGCTAAGCAAACTACATTTTACTTTCCATCTTTAATTAATTAGCTGCTGATGTGTTCAGTTATGAGGAACAAACTGCATAGTTTTTGTTTTGTTGTTGTTTGGTCGATTTTATTTAGTTACCACAAATTTAAAAACTTTAATATGACATGCATTCTTTGAATCACTATACAATATTTGTTCTGCTCCATCTTTTATTTAGAACTATTTTGAACTATTTGGGTTTTCTATTTGGGTCAACAAACTAGTCTGATAAGATGAAATCATTCAATAAAGGGCTAACAAGCTAAAATTAAGCTGAGTTCCCATTATTTGTCTCTACATTTGACACTTAGGGTGACTCCTTTAAAATTACACCTACAGTGCCGTGCTTTTAACGCTTTTTAGTGGGTTTGTTAATGTGTGTGTGTGTGTTTTTTGTTTTTGTCTGAACAGTTTAAGGACATAAACAAGGATGTACTGGTAAATGCCACGGGAAAAGGAGAAGCAACACTAACAGTAAGTAATGCAAAACACCAAAGATGGCAAATGGAGCACATTTATCGGGCTGTTTAAACTGAATTCACAGGCAATCATCCTTCAATAATACTGTAGCTGACTCTTATTCCCAGAGCAAATGAGAAAAATACAAATGAAGGGACCTGCAGTAATCATTAGTTTTAGTTTTACAGTATTAAAGCACCACATTGCTAGCATCTAGTGGCAGTAAGTAGTTTTAGATATACACAAAACAAATCTATGCGTACTGGCAAAATGGATGCAAAGTAAGATAACTTTGTGTCTTTAGCTTGTTTATTTAGTGTCCAGGGTGTCTAAAATTATACTGTAGGCTGTAGGTAGCTTGTAATTTCCTGATGCTGTGAACCGACAAACCTCTGAGGTCAGAAAAGACACATGAAAAACGTATTCATGTCCCGGAAACAAATTTAATGTTAGTATTTAGTACTGAATCACTCATAGTTATTTTGATGGAAATTACTTTTATGTCTCCTATTGCTGTATTAAATAGTACAGTACTTCCATTTTATCCTGTTCAGTCATGGAAACATCTGTATCAACATCTGTCTCAGATGTGCAGACTGCTTCCTGTAGGTCTTATAGGTAGCAGAAAACATTGCTTTTTTTATGGATTAGAAAAGCCAAAACAAAACTAAACATTGATCCAATGTGTTTTCACAAAATGTGATTTTTAGTTTAACTCAGGCCCTTTTTCAGCCACTGACTGCTTAAGATGCACATTTGTCTCTTACAGATGGTGTCGCTCTAATATACTCTGCCTAAGGAAAAGGAAAGTGACTGTCAAAAGTTTGACCTGACTGTGCAGCTCCTGCCAGGTTTTATTTCTGTTTGTGTTTATCAGTCTTTGCCTTGCTACCTGGTTATTTGCATTTTTAGTTGTTTTCTGCCAAGTTTTTCTCTTTTACAAGAATAATGAGTCAAGTAAATGCTTCCATGCAATGTTTTGTTCCTCCAGAAAAAATGGATCAGGATGAGAAGACATATAGGCTGAGAATAAATGTTTTGTAAGTACCATCAATCTTACATGTATTGCAGTAACATGGCATTTTGTAGTCATCACCATTTCTACTTGTTCCCAATCTTTTATATCTTATATTATTGCATCCATTTTGTGTGCAGGTATAAGGACCCTAAGAATGACGCAACCATGACAATCTTGGATGTTGGTTTGCTAACTGGCTTTACTGTTAACACCAATGACCTGGATTTAGTAAGTGCACACACATTTACAAAAACACACAGGCTCAGACAATCTTCTACAGCCTCCTCTTAAAAAAAGATCCAAATGGCACGGTCTATTTGTCCACTGAGGGCTTTTGGGTCAATACACAACTATGAGATTAAAGTTCATAATTTTAGGTTTTATATGATGGTATTTCCATATAACACAGTCATAACCCAAATTTGAAATGGAAATGGAACGGAAATCCCTCCTTCTCACTATCTGTAGCAGGCCTGTGACTTACTGACATCATTAACCCTTAGGAGTCTACGATCGCACCAGCTTGATTGCTGATTGCTTGACTCACATGATTAGTTTATAAGAACTATCTTTAATGTGTTATATTATGGTAAAATTAAAAGTTTTTAGAAAAACTGCAGACTCCTAAGGATTAAACTGCTGGTGTCCTCTTTCAAGCTCCTTTTCCAGGCTTTTACTGCAGCCTTCTTTGGGGGAAGAGGGGACGTTTAATCCCCTCTTGACTTGGCCAGTCTTAAACATTTCAGTTGTGTTGGCAGTGTGTTTTGAATCAGTGTCTTGCTGCTTGATGAACTTAATCCCAACTAAATTTGCAGACAAAGTGTTTCTGTGTACCTCTAAATTAATTTGGCTGCAACTATAGTTAAATCATCAAAAAAGATTCACAAGCCTGTTTCAGAAGTAGCCATGCAGCCAAAACCATGAGACTATCTCAAATGTGCCTCAAAGAGGAACTTAAAACCATCCATAAAACTTTGATCCAGAACTACACTTCTGAAAGAGGTGTTTGCATCTTTTAGTTTGGCCTATGGGTTATTTAACATATCTGGGTTTAAATACCATCAAATAAGAGCTGAAATTCTCTTATCTTGTATCCATTTTTGTGTCCATTCTTTCATCTGTGTATAAACTGTGTATTTATGTGTAGCTGTCTAAGGGACGTGCCCGCTCCATTTCAAAGTATGAGATGAACACAGTCCTATCAGAAAGAGGATCTCTCATCATTTACCTGGACAAGGTGAGTGTTTCTTGCCTCTAAGCTCTTTTGCTCTCTGGCTGCCTTTCTTAAAACCAAAGACGATTTTACTGTCCATGTTCATACTTGACCAGTTATGCCTCTAAACTATATCATCAGACTGGGAGATTTTTATTCTGGTAATTTCTTCGTTAGCATAAGAAACTTGAGGTTAACTTAACAACTAGAGGTTGTTGAACATTTTTCCACAGGTTTCTCACAGTCACCCAGAGGAGGTCAGTTTTAGGGTCCATCAGCCGCTCAAAGTGGGCGTCTTACAACCAGCTGCTGTGTCTGTCTATGAGTACTATGACAGTAAGTGCCAGAGACTGGCAACACGAGACAGTAAAATCAATCAGTAAATGTTGTTGTTGTTGTCCCAGAAAATATTTTCTAATCTGTAAACTCTATGGTTAAAAGTAGCAATACAGCACCTTTTTCAGCTTATTCATTCATTATTTGTGGCTTCAAACAGTTTCCATTATGTACAGTAATGTAGTGAAATCCAATGATTCCACTGCAGTCAACAGAAAATAGTTTCAGACATCTTTCTTTGCTGCTGCAGGGACCCACTGTGTGAAATTCTACCATCCACAGAGGAAAGGTGTAGAGCTGCTGAGGCTCTGTAGAGATGATCTATGCACATGTGCTGAAGGTAGAGAACATCACCTAAACTGTCTGAGCATAGATGTGCAAAATCAGAAACTCTTGAGGGAACACATAGTGATCAAAGAACATTAAGAGTTTAGATGGAGGACGTAAACCATACCTCAGGCATTGTTATAAGAAGCAGGGGTGAAAGAGACACATTTCCTTCATGTCTATGTGTACTTTTTATCGCATAGTTTTTCTTTATTCTGGTTACTTTTCTCTCCAGAGAACTGCAGTATGCAGAGAAAAGAGAAAATCAGCAATGAAGACCGCACTGCGAAGGCTTGTGAGTCTACGCCAACCAGCAAAGTGGATTTTGGTAAGAGTGTAAGAGTGAGCGAGTGACTGATTGAGCAAGTGAGAAAACAAGCAATGAGCTCACAATGTCCAACTTGTCGCTTTTCAGTGTACAAAGTAAGAGTGGAGGGATTTACATATGATTTGACCACTGACATTTACACAATGCGGGTCATGGATGTTATTAAGGAAGGTGGGTATTAATCTCTTTTTTCCATTATGTCCATTTTCCTTTTTTCCCCTGTGGTGTTTGTAGTAGATCCTTTGACATTTAAACATGTGATGTTTAGATGTATGTCAGAAACAATTTAATGTGATGCACATGGTTTTAATTAATCAATTTTATAATTAAAAAAGTCAGCAAAGGTGGTGATGATACAGCTTATTTGAACTCACTTTCCTATAGAAATGTTTTGTAAAGAGGATTAAAAGTTATGCAATCTCTCATATTCTGTTATATTATGGATGATTTGACTGAACTGCCTTTGTGAGTGTGTACAACAGTTTTATTCTACTATAAGTTCTCTTCTGTTTCTATGTAATTTACTTATAGGAAGTTATGATGTGGGACCTCGTGATAAACTACGCACATTCCTCAGCTATCCACACTGCAGAGAGGCACTAAATCTGAATACAGGCCAAACCTACCTGATCATGGGGACATCCAAAGATATTCACAGACATGACCAAAATAACTTGTAAGTTTCTTCTGTGTGTACGCATGTGTGTTATATGTGAATTATTAACACAACAAATCTCATGCAGCCTACAATGATTTCTAAAGCATAGATATCTAACTACTTGGAGACTCACCGCTTTTACTTTGCCCCCAGGTATCAATATGTGCTTGGTGAGAAGACCTGGATCGAGTACTGGCCCACAGACGAAGAGTGCCAATCTGATGACCACAGGCTTACCTGTTTGGGCATGGAGGAGATGGTGTCCCAGTACACCCTCTTTGGGTGTCAGCAGTAGTGAACCTGAAGAAAATAAAAAAATGTGTGTATTTTGTGTTAGTTTCATGTATAACTCTGATAGTGATGACATATCACACACATAAGTCACAAAATAACAATATATTCTTTTTAAAATGTTAAACAGACAGTATGTGATGGTCTGTGTATTGTCCCTGCTTCTGCCACAAGCCTCAAATAGCCACAGTACAGCCAAGAGAAATAAATTACAATAAGATTTCTCTACACTTTCTGTAAAATTAAATCCTGCTTAAAGACGCAAACCTCCAACAGTAACAACACTGAGAAGACACCCAACAATTGCCAATACATGCCACTAAGGTGAGCCTGTGTGCTAATACACATAAGAGGACCAGAAGACAATGTCAGGTGACACAAAGTAAAAACAAAAATGTTTTATTAAACAGTAAACCCTCACTACCCATCCCTCACTATCTGTCCTGAATTATAGAGGAACAAAGATACAGGGAACCTGGAAAGCAATTTCTGCCAACTTCTTCTAGCCAACAAATTGGCCACTCTTAATTTTCTTAGTATGTAAATAAATTAGGTATAAAAACCGAGACAGTTATCTTTGCAATGTAAATTTTCAGCCTACACACAACATTCTCAGATTAGTATCCTAAATGTTCCTACTTTTTTCTGTGTGTTGTACTGTATACAGTATACATGATCAAACAAAACCTCTCGGCTGCACAAAAATGAGTCACACTGTGTTGAATGACTGAGGGCATGTTTGTAATATTCACAAGCAAAATGACCAAATTGCTTTATAATAAGCCAAAATTTCAACCAAGAGTGGTTTATAATGTGAATGCAAAAACAAACTTGGGCAAACCACAAATAGGTCAGATTTTTACTTAATTTAATTTTTTTTTACAAAAAGCTATTTTATTAAATTGTTTGATTATATTATATATATTTTATAATTTTTTTTACTTTCTCACAAAACATTCACTTGCAATTGTGACTGTCTTCCTGAACTCCCAGAAGGAAGAATTCATTGTTTACATGTTAAATGTATGTTCAGCAGCCATTTGCTAACTTTCTGCAGTTTGGTTCAGCTGTGTCCTAAACCTTACACTGAGACTGTGTGAGCAGTGAATGATTATAACAGTAACTCTAAGGCATTAGCAAGTAAAGGTGTGTTCCTTCATTGTATTGTAAGTATTATCTGATTTCAGGTACAAACAACACAAACAGCACAATGTAAACAGTATGGTAAACAGAGGTGGCTACAGTAAAGACTGGTAAAGCAGATAAAAAAAAAATAACCAACAATTTGATGATGTCAGTGAGTCACAGGTTCGATTCAGCAGAATTTAAAATTATAACTTACTGTTCCAATGCTTTTGGAATAGACACAATGTGGGTGGTCTGACATAAAAGTTGCACTCATCTATATTGTTTAACATGTCAAAATGTAAATACCTTCAAGCAAAAGCTGAAATTCAAAACTTTCATCTCACATCCACTTTAACACTGTGTCTTGGTACACCAAAAATAAATGAATTAGCCTTGCAGTTCTACAACTTTTAGAGGGGACTGTAAATTTGATGTATCTGATTTTCTCATTCCCATTGCGCAGCTTTTGGCTGTCAGAGGGATTGCAGTGCAACTAATGTGGCATCTGGTACTGCATGACAGAATGACATCGTCACAGTGTCCAGGAAAAAGACATGGGCACCATTACTGATTTGTTATTTTCATATATCTTAAACACATGCGTGCCATTTCGTTCTCTTTGGCAAGAACAGATCATGTCCAGGTATTGATATTTTACCCAACCATGTCCAACAACAAACAGAGAGCCGTTCACCGCTACAAGAGGAGACTTGGGAGATTCTCAGTTACATGAGCTGATAAACCAAAGACAATAGTAAGGAGAAATAACGGTGCAGAAGGAGGAGAGAAATAACTGCATATATACAGAGTGTAGCAAAACATTAACAGCAGAGATGGGCTCAGGAAAGAGGACGTGTTGGACTCAGCTCTGGCTGTTGTCTTCACTGGCTTTTATCTTCTTGACTTCTTCTGCTGATAGTTCTCCACTGTAAGTTGAGCTGAATTTCCTTAGCACATTTTTCTTTAGATGCCTGTTTAAAGAAGTAGAGTTTTGTTGCCAGTTCTCGTTCTGAGTTTATGTGTGGTTGTATTTGTAACTGTTAGGTGATTTCCGTTTTGCTTATTTGAACAACCCAGTACAAAATGAAGTGAGTAGACTTGTTGAATGTTAAACCAATTAAAGCCAAGACGCAATTAAAGCCAAGAAGAGGCACAAACTAGAAACCTTTTCACTGACACTAAGACAAAACAGACTGTAGACATTTTGACCTAATTCTTGAAGGACATCGTACTGAGAAAATTTGACTTTATTATGCAGTAATTGTAATTCTCATTGATAAGTGAAATACATACGAGTCAGTGGATGCAATCATACTAAGATAATTCCTGACACTTTTTGTTTTTATGGAGTTGAGGATGACTTGATGACAAGAAGGGAAATTTTTATTTTTTTGAAATTGATGTGCAGTAACAAATGATAATTGAAGACATAATTTTAGCTCTAGTTCACATATAGCTCACCTAATAGCTGCTGTTAAGTTTGCATCTTTTGTTACACAAGTCAAGTCGATTTGGTTTTTCAGATGCCAGTAAGTGAGGCTGAATGTTGCTTTAAGTTTGCACAGTGGTCTATTACGCCACAGTAAACAGAACAGAGTCCGCAACAATGATGAAATGTTTTGTTGATCTATTGCTAGATCTTATTCCAAATAATCAACAGGTCAATCATAGTGTTATCAGGAGATTGTCATTTGGGATAATGTTTTTTTGTTGGAAATGGTTGAAGACTGAGAAAAACACTGATAAATATAATAAATCAATACATATGTTTGTCACTAAGTTACTCTCCTAAACAACAGTTTGACTCTTGCAGTCTCTTTTATGTTTTGGTTTTCTTACTGCTCTGCAGGAAGGTGATGTCTGCCCCAAGTGTGCTGCGGCTAGGAAGACCAGAAAACATCTTTGTGGAGTGTCAAGACTGCCCTGGAGACAATGAGTTCATGGTTGAAATCATTATATGGAGTTATCCAACCAAATCTAAAAGAGTGGCATCCACGTCTGTGAGCCTTAACATGACAAATAAATTCCAAACTTTTGGACAAATTAAGGTAAATTAAAGAAATAGTGAAATTTGTTACAGTAATTTGGTTTTGTTTGCTAAAATGAAATTAATGATTGAAGTACTGCTTTTTATATCCTTAAGTTGTTTTCTATCAAGGCTACAGATGACAAACAAAAAGATTTCTATAACAGGATCCTCTCACTCTGCTCGTATCAGATTCCTGATGAAGGCTTCAGTAAGGATCCCACGGTGGAGCAGTGTGTCTATCTGCAAGCTCGCTTCCCTGATGTAGAACTAGAGAAAGTTGTTTTAGTGTCTTTCCAGTTTGGCTACATCTTCATTCAGACTGACAAAACCCTTTACATCCCCAACAGTAAAGGTGAGTTCAGCACTACATCAATAATGACAAACAAGGCACAGGCACTTGGTAAAAACCTTCTGTTCATTTAATGCTGTTAAAATGTGGTAAAATGAGTCTTTTTTAGTGACTGGATGAAGACTGGATACTCATTCCTTCACTGTTTAATGAAAGAGTAACAAGTGTAATTTCTCTATTTTAAGTTCATTACAGGATATTTGCTCTGACTCCCGACCTGGAGGCTGTAGATAGGGATGGCGAAACCCAAAGTGATGCATCTGTTGCCATTGACATTGTGGTATTGTGTTTTATCTTTCAGAAGAACAATTTAATCTAATACATAACTTCATCTTTGCCAACAATCCCGACCATATCTACCATTTTTTTAGCATGTTAACATGCCGCAATTTGCTCAAAGCATAGCATACAGATGATGCTGATGGGAATGTCGTATATTTTTCAGGGTTTTGGTCAAAAATCAAAGTACTGGACAATTTGAAACAAATATTTATAGACAGCCCTGTAGATGATAATAACACTAACCAAAGTCATGCTTTGGTTATTGATATGACTGAGTCACATCAGTTTATAATGGACATAACACCTCTGACAGTACAGCTACCGTAGCCACACCCATAGCAACATAGATATAACTACAGTAAAAGTGCAGCTAAGGTCAAAACCTTAACCACCAGCCAAATAAACTACTGCTAACATAATGCTAGCAGAAACAGAAATAGTTCAGAAAAACATGTTCCACCTTCAGAGGTTCCATAAATCATACAGATGAATAAGAACATCATTATTTAAAGACTTGTTCAAATGTAGCAGAGTATTGACTGCGCATGTAAAGTGATGAGATTCATGTTATTGTTTTTTAGATTGTTTCTTATTGTACTGTAGACTCCTGAAGGCGTCATATTACCACTCGATCCAGTGTCTGTAAAATCAGGGATCTACTCTGGAGATTACCAACTTGGTGAAATTGTCAGGTGAATTACTACATTACTAATATCTATAATAATAAATATCATATCAATAAATATCAAAATGCAATAACACAAAAGCATTTGGTTGAGAAAATATTTATAAATATTGATTACTTAAACAAAATATACAGTAGTTATAAAACAGAAATTGTTGATAAAAAGTGAATGAATTAGTTCAATTCTGTTTTGGAGATGACAAGATCTAAAAACATTGGAGAAGCAGCAAATCACTGGCACAACAGCTTATGTGTGAACTGCAACAGGAAAGCAGCAGAAATACTTGATTGCACCGAACAGTCTTCTTCTTATATTGCAGTGCTGGGTTCAAATAATAATATAAAAGTCCTGGTAGGTCTGTACTGCACTCATGCTCCATTTAAAATGCTGGAATATAAAGCTGATGCATGTTCTCCCCGTGCTTTGTGTGGGTTTCCTCCCACAGTCCAAGAACATGCACATTAGGTTAACTGGTCAGACCAAATTGCACGTAGCTGTGAATGTGAGTGTGTATGTTTGTCTGTGTATGTCTCTCCGTGTTGGCCCTGAAGTAGACTGGTAACCTGTGAATGGTGTATCCTGCCTCTGGCTCAATGACAGCTGGGATAGGCTCCAGCAACCCAGGACAGTACACAGGATAAGAGATAAAGATAATGGATGGATAGCTGAAAATGTTGTTTTTATTACAAGCCTTATTTCTGATCAGATATTGTGTTTGATGATTATTGTGTCAGCACTTTAAGTTCCTTGTTTCCCTTTGTCTTGTCTGTGTGTCTGTGTCTGTTGTGTGCGTGATGTATGTTGATGTTGTGATCTGTTTCATTTGAGCCTGATAAGCAGAGCAAGTCTTGGTTTCTCAAAGACAGGTTTGTGACAGTAACTGTTTGTTTCTATTTGCCTTTACCTGACATTTTATGTCAGCTGGGTTCCAGGGATCAGAATTCACAGATTAGTGCCAGAAAGTCTCTCCGGATGAAGACTTCATCCAGGAGTGTTATTATGGTGGGCTGATGGTTATCCAATTGGTTGTTTGCAGCCCAGACTGAAATGCATTTTCCAGATTATTTGTTCATGACTGTGAAGGCAATCTAACAGCCTGAAATCTCTAATAGTGACTATACACATGTACGTCTGAAGCTCTGTTTGGTTTCCGATGTACATGTGGATGAGGTGTTGGCTTCGCTGTCTGTTCTGACTCTTTAAGAGACCCTTCCAAAAACTATATTCATACATTGTGTGCGTGTGTGTGTGTGTGTAGTTCCGGGCTGTGGAAGCTCAAGGCAAAGTTCTCTGATAAACCACAAGTCAGTTTCTCTGCAGAGTTCGAAGTCAAAGAATATGGTGAGTTCATTTTTCCATGTACTTATACTGTACCATACCATGTATATGTACTTTTATACATGTTTTACCTGATGTTGCAAACACAAATGTAATAAATATTTCAGTGCTGCCAAGTTTTGAAGTCAAACTGAAACCCGTGAGTTCCTTTTTCTACGTGGACAGTCCGGATCTCACAATCAACATCCAAGCTACGTACGTTTGTTTTGTGACTTTAGGTTTCATTTGGTTAATTGATAATGAGGCTTCTTCATTTACTTGGTGTGTCTTCCAATTCATATGTCTGTTTCTGATGCTCTGTTTCAGCTTATTTTTGAAATCCAGAATCCAATTACCTGTGCTTTTAGGTATCTATTTGGAAAGCAGGTGGATGGGTCAGCTTTTGGGGTATTTGGGGTTATACACGAGGGTCAGAAGAAGAGCCTTCCCAGCTCTCTTCAGAGAGTGGTGGTCAGTAAATGTACTTACACATTTGCTCCATCACAAATCCATCAGATTTTTCTGAAATTGTGCACTGCATCTAAACGTTGTTTTAGTGCTTGGCCTTTTACAGGCAGAGAAAGAAAACCGTAGTCATTTTGTAAACTACTTTCAATGGTCCATTAACTTATTATGTTACAGATTGAGGAAGGTGAAGGAGCTGTCACACTAAAGAAAGAGCACATCACTCAGATTTTCCCCAACATCCTGGGCTTGGTGGGGAGTTCTATATTTGTAGCTGTCAGTGTGCTGACGGACAGTGGTATGTGTCAATTATTGCCACAGGATTCCTTTGAAGATGATTACTTTCCTTGTTTACTCATTAATACTGTATATCTCTGTACAGGGAGTGAAATGGCAGAGGCGGAGTTGAGAAATATTCAGATTGTAACATCACCTTACACCATGCACTTCAAGAAAACACCCAAATATTTTAAACCAGGAATGTCCTTTGATCTTGTGGTAATGTACACGTTTTCATGTACAAGTAAAAGGAATATCCTTCAAAATACATTAAGTGTCACCAACAATAACAAAATATCTTGAGAAATTTTATAGACCTTTCTTCACTGTCTTGCATCTACTATTACTTGAGTGACATGTTTTCTATAGATTCAAATATCCCCTTATAGCATTAATTTTCAAATAAAAAATACAATCCAATCTTTTTATTGGTCCTACCATTATTTCCGACATTACTGCTATAATTGCATTTGTATGGTTTTTTATTAGTATGCAAAGGTCAATCGCTTAAAACAGATGTTTCCTGAGAAGAACTGAAATTTTACACATACACAACAACATCATTATCTTAGTCGAAGCACATTTCGTTCTTCTTGGTTTAATATTACAACAACTCCAATTCCAAATAAGTTGGGATGATGTGTAAAACGTAAATAAAAACAGAATACAATGATTTGCAAATCTCATCAACCCATATTTCATTCACAATAGAACAAAAACAACATATCAGACATTTTACAATTTCATGGAAAATATTACCTCATTTTGAATTTGATGGCAGCAACACAACTCAAAAAAGTTGGAACAGGGTGATGTTTATCATTGCATTGCATCCCCTCTTCTTTTAACAATTGTCTGTAAAATGTAAATGTCTGGAAAGTGAAGAGACTAGTTGCTTAAGTTTAGGAGAGGAATGTGGTCCCACTCTTGTCTGATGCAGGATTCTAGCTGCTCAACAGTCCTGGGCTTTTGTTGCTGGCTATGTTGTTTTACGATGCCCCAATTCTTTTTTATTAGTGAGAGGTCTGGATTGCAGGCAGGCCAGTGTAGCACTATATAATTTAGCATTGTCTTCCTATAATATGCAAGGCCTTCCCTGAAAAGACGTCTGGACGGGAGCATATGTTGCTCTAAAACTACTACTACTTTTCTACTTTTACTTTTCAACATTGATGGTTCCAGATGTGTAAGCTGCTCACACCATGGGCACTAATGCAGCTCAATATCATCATTTGAACTGTCTGCTGATAACAAGCTGGATGGTCCCTCTGCTCTTTAGTCCAAAGGGTACAGCGTCCATGGTTTTCAAAAATTTTGATTCATCTGACCACACAACAGTTTTCCATTTTGGCTCAGACCAATTTAAATGAGCTTTGACCCTGAGAAGACGACAACATTTCTGGATCATGTTCTAATATCTCTGCATGATAAAGCTTTAACTTACACTTGTGGATTGCACAGTGAAGTGTGATCACAGACAGTCATTTCTGGAAGTGTTCCCGAGCCCATGCGGTGATGTCCACTAGAGAATCATGTCTGTTTTTAATGCAGTAAAACCAAAGATCATCCAGTTTTGACCTTCGGCCTTGTCCCTTCCTCTTGATTCTCTGAATCTTTCGGTGATATTATATACTGTAGATAGTGGGATCTTCAAAGTCCTCACAATTTTATGTTGAGGAACATGTTTCTGAAATTGTTTTACAATTTTTTGATGCAATTTGTCACAGATTGGTGAAGCTCTGCCCATCTTTACATTTGAGAGGCTCTGCCTCTCTGAAATGCTCCTTTTATACCCAGTCATGTTACTGACCTGTTGCCAATTAACCTAATTAGTTGTCAAATGCTCCTCCATTAAGTTTTTATTTGCAGCAACTTCTTTCCCAGCCTTTAGTTGACCATGTTCCAATGTTTTTGAGATGTGTTGCTGCCATCATATTCAAAATGAGCTAATATTTTCCATGAAATGGGAAAGCATCTGATATGTTGTTTATGGTCTATTGTGAATAAAATATAGGTTGATGAAATGTGCAAATCATTGCATTCTGTTTTTATTTACATTTTACACTTCGTCCCAACATTTTGGAACTGAGGTTATAGTTTGTCATTAAAATGTTTTTATTATTGTTTGTGTTATTATGTGTTTCAATGTTTGGCTGTTTTTGTCTTGAAGAACAGATTGAAGTAATGAATCCTGATGGCACTCCAGTACAAGGAGTCAAAGTAGTAGTGGATGTAGACGAAGTGGGGGGCATTACTGCAGCCAATGGCATGGCAAGACTTTCTATTAATACACACAAAAAATCTGAACCACTGACAATCACTGTAAGTATTAAGAACTGTTAAAATTGTATTTATTAAAATTTTGACAACTGGCTAGTCACAAAACCTCTTAAACAGTGTAGGGGTTTCAGCTGCAGGATGGGCCCTGAGCATTATCATTCCTAAAAAGGGATGGCCGAATCTGTTTAGCGGTCAGACATAAAAAAGAAACAAACACTTTACATAGGAAAAGAAAAAGGTTGATTTCTCGGGCACTTTTTACCTCCAAGTAATTCTGGTGCAAGAAGAACGACAGACAGGGAAGTTCTGCAACTGGGGATTTGTTCAAAAACATAGGTTGTGCCCACCCCTCCTGCTCACCTAATTGTGGCCCAGCCAGCTTTTGTGCCATCATGCACAATCTTACAGTCGATGCTCCTGGTAAGACAAGTCAAGTCAAGTCAAGTCAAGTGGCTTTTATTGTCATTTCTACTATACACAGGGGTACACAGTACACAGTAGAAACGAGATAACGTTCCTCCAAGAGCCAAGGTGCTACAAACAACACAAGCTATAATAAAGTGCATCGAGTGCAACCAAGTGCAAACAGTGCAGACGAAAAAACAGTACAGACGGACAGTGTAGACAGACAACACAAGTAACACAGGACAGGACACAAGACCCAAGACAGTGCCGACCAGTAAACCTACTGTATACTATTTTACAGTACAGTACAGTACAGTTAAGTGTGCTAGGGGTGTTAAAAAAAGAGCAGCATGTAAACGGTATAGTGCATTTAAATGTCCAGCATGTAAAAAAGTGCAATTGCATTGGAATGTGCAAAAAAAAAAAAAAAAAAAAAAAAAAAGAGGCCGCTGCGAGCTACTGCCGCGCCGCCATCACAGTGGTGCAACCTAATTTATAAAGAAAAGACTGTGGATCTGGCATAATGCAAGCACCATGACAGCACCAAATATGAATAAATTCATTATATGTATGATTCTGAGAAATGTCCTCTCACATGACCTTAATACGGTCAGCAATGAAAAGAATCCCCACTTTTCACCTTTACAAAATTAAAAGGATTTCTTGTCACATGGAATACTGTGGTGCTAGTATACATGAACGCTCACAAATGTTGCATTTTTGCCAAGCTAATGCCTTGGAGTTTAGGCAGAGTCTAAACTTTAATATGTTTATATGTAACTGTGTGAATGCTCACCTGTGTATTTATTTGTAGGCAAAGACAGATGATCCTGGTTTTTCACCTGAAAGACAAGCATCGGCCAACATGACAGCTCTTCCATTTAGAAGTAACAACAACAATTACATCCAAATAGGTACAAACTGAATTATTAGATCAGATGGGTGTGGTAGATCTAGCAAGTTCTAATACATGTTTATCAAGCAAGAATTTTACAAAATGAAATGTTATTATTGCAGGGGTGGATATATCTGAAGTAAGATTAGGAGATAACCTAAAAATCAATCTGAACTTGAACAGGCAAGAGAATACAGATACTGACATCACATACCTGGTGAGGTTTACACCTGTCCACGCAGCCTCAGTAACACAGTGTTCATATTTGCCATACAAACACTGATGTTCAAATCTCTCTGTCCCTAGATCCTGAGCAGAGGTCATCTGATGAAATATGGCCGTTTCAGGATAAAGGGTCAAGTACTCATATCCATCACGAATACTGTCACTAAAGACATGCTGCCATCTTTCCGCATCATAGCCTACTACCATTCAAATGATAATGAAGTTGTATCAGACTCAGTTTGGGTGGATGTTCGGGACTCCTGCATGGGCTCGGTGAGACACAGCTGTGATGAAGTAGAGTTACCTACATAATACAAATTAGGTTATTTGTATTCTACTGTAAGAAAAACATGTTTCTATATGTTTATTCTGTTGCTCCTCCTTTCTGCTTAAGTTGAAACTGGAATCAACCAGCACTGCTACGTCTTATGAGCCTCGCAAGTTGTTCGGTCTAAAGGTGACTGGAGATCCAGAAGCGACAGTGGGACTTGTGGCAGTAGACAAAGGTGTCTATGTTCTGAACAACAAGCACCGCCTCACCCAGAAAAAGGTTGTTTCTTTGAGTTCTTTCATTCAGTTTTAAAAATAATGGTGGTGCTTTACTTTATATCTCAGCAACAGCAGGGTAACAGCGGGGTAATATTTCTGAAACAAGGTAATATAGGAGTTATATCTAGGTATTAGCACAATCAGAATGGCTAATACTATATCTTGGAAATTACAACTACAAGGATAATATTTGTAAAATAACAATGTAATCTAAGTTGTTATGCAAATAATGAAGTATGTGTGCCTTTATCATCATATTATACCTTATATAAAAACAATTGTCTCTGTTAGGCATTAAGAGAAAAAGAAGAAAAGAAAACACACAGTGGCACTACTGCACTTGAGAATAGCAGAAGTTATAGGTTAGAAAGTGTTTTGTATTTTCTGGGGGATCTTTTTTGTTCAAGTCTAAATAGCCTGTACCTGAAGGCAACATTTTAAATGGGTGATTTTTGACTCATATATGCTTTTTAAACGTACTGTTATCTACATGGTTCTTTTTCAAGCTTTAAGATATGGCCTCATATTGATTTCAGACAATGTCAGACGTTGGCTAATGACAATCTCATTCCGTTCTTTATTACAAACTGCACATGATGTATGAGAATAACGCTGAAGACAATTTGTAGTTGTTCAAGAACTCTGGACAACATGCTTAACCGTCACATACACTCTAAGCCTTGTCTGTTTGCATGTCTTTCTGCTCAGGTGTGGGACACTGTAGAGAATTATGACACAGGCTGCACACCAGGTGGAGGGAAGGACAGTATGAGTGTATTCTATGATGCTGGACTGTTGTTTGAGTCCAGCACTGGTTTTGGGACTCCCTACAGGAAAGGTGACACTCTACTCTCCTCTATTTTAGATATCTACTGACTATCAGATGTCTACTGTAGAAATTGTACCTGTGTCAGTGGATGTCCAAACTAAGTCTCATTTAGACCTTTAGACATTTATCTTATTTTTAAAGTCTTTAAACATCCGAAACATGGTGTTGACACGCATGCATATCTCTCCTAAATTGGAAATTTGCTGGATGGTTGTAGCAGACGAAGCATGTGGTAACAACTATAGCTAAGTATGATTTTTCAGCCTGTCAAAAAAGCAAAAACTTCTTTGAACTATAACTCTCTTTATGTGGACGGAGCTAAATTACCTTATTTTGTTTTTTAGCATATCACATCAGTTATTTCATGTTTGTCTATGTACATTCCTGTTGTTTACAATTATTCTGTGTTGGGTTTCCAGGCTTAAATTGTCACACTGCCAGCAGGAAGAAACGAGCCACTAGCTTTATGAACATCACAACAAGCTTAGGTAAGAACTGCACCTATAAATTACCCAATAAACTGCAATCACAACAGGTGTATTTGTCTGTCATACTGCGCATTAATGAAAAGGTGAAAATAAAAGGGAACCCTTACTAATGATTGGAGTCATCCTTTGCCATATATTTGTTTTTCTTTATGTTAAAGGTTTGGTTTTTTCACTACTTCCAATCATTGTTCATCTTTCACTTCATAGCTTTTCAACCTACACAATCTTCTTTTTTCCAGTGAGCCAATATGACGATGAACTGCAGCGTGACTGTTGTTTCGATGGCATGAGAGACACTCCTGTTTCATACACCTGTGAGAGACGCAGCGAATACATCTTGGATGGAGCGGCTTGTATCCAGGCTTTTCTGCACTGTTGTAAGGTGATAGAAAGCAAAAGAGCAGAGAAGAGGAAGGAAAACCTCCATTTGGCTCGCAGTAAGAGAAAAAGACAAAGCGTTGAGGGACGCTTTGTGTCGATGTGCATGGTCATAGTACTGTAGTTATAAAATGATAAAATGCTTTCTAATAACACTTTAGGTGAGGAAGATGACAACAGTTTCATGGACAGCAACGAAATTATTTCTCGTACTAAGTTTCCTGAAAGTTGGCTGTGGACTGACATCAAACTGCCTGCTTGCTCTAATCCAAACTGGTGAGGCAGCATCAACATATACACAAATAATACACTAATAACTTCCTTCACGATACTACAAGTGTTTAAAGCTGCTGCATACTTTCCACATCTAAGGATTTGTTTGTTTCAGTGTCACCACATCAGCTGTGAAAAATGTTCCTTTGCAAGATTCAATCACCACCTGGCAGTTCACTGGTATCAGTCTGTCAAGAACTCATGGTGAGGATTCAGTCGTCATCATCTTTATTTCTGTTCATCTGTCTCTCCCCCCTTTTCTCCTTTTCTAAGTTAATTGCCCTGTTTGTTTTATTTTATTTTTAAGGTATCTGTGTGGCTGATCCATTAGAGGTCATTGTCCGGAAGGACTTCTTCATTGATCTTAGACTGCCTTACTCTGCCGTTCGTGGAGAACAGCTGGAAATTAAGGCTGTCCTCCACAACTACTTGTCTGATCCTGCCACTGTAAGCCGGGGACATTTTAACAAGCCATGGGACAATTATTTTTTATCATGAAGCAAACCAGTAAATGTGGTTAATTACTGAATTTATTGGTTTTGTTAAAGCCACATCAAACAAAGAATGTCAGGCTCCCATCATTGATCAATATCGATCAATATACCACTTACTCTCTTAATCTTTGTTTCTATCAAGGTGCGTGTGGATCTGATTGAGGAAGAGCATATATGCAGTGCAGCTTCAAAGCGTGGAAAATATTATCAGGAGGTCAAAGTTGGGAACCAAGCTACCCGATCTGTGCCCTTCGTCATTATTCCCATTAGGGAAGGACTATTCCGCATCGAGGTGAAAGCAACTGTTAAAGACTCATCATTCAGCGATGGAATCACGAAGATGCTACTGGTAGTGGTAAGACTCTGTAGTGTGTTTGGATGTAACATGTCATTCTGTACATTAAATGTCTACAGTGACCTGAAGGCAACAGGACAGATACTGTATGCTGAAGAAATGCCACTTCCAGAAGTGCAAAGTGCAATTCCACACAACTGTCTGATGTGCAAGAGACAACAGCCTGATACCAGCCATCACCACAGTTGGTCATCCACCTACTAATGAAGGAGACATAAAATTATCAAGGCTGAAACTTTTTACAATGCAAACAGTACTGCCTGAAATCAGATACAATGTGATCATTTATGATATGAGAAGCATACAATTTGCCTTTCGAGTCATATTTGTTGGCGTGTGCCTTCACACTGAAACACTGTACAATATGATTTTTTGGAACTATATATTTTTAGGTTGAACTGTGAGACCAGTGATGATACTGGTGGTCAATGAAAATCCCCTCCAATCTATATTTCGAGTGTAAATCCATTCACGTTACACTTCCATGTCTCTTATTAAATGTGCCCTTTCCACTGCTGCTCCCACACGGACCAAAACAGCAGGCACCCTTGAAGGTTCCCACACAGTCTCAGGCCTATCTGACTACACGGATTGTTGAGATTGCTATCATATTTGTGAACAGTCCACATCATAGTTGCTAAAGATGCTCCAACTGGGTTCCATATCCACACCTTTAATTATGTTTTCTGTCTTAAACACATTATTTAGTTTCATCAGACAGTAATCGTGAGACCATGAGAGAAGTCGATAGAGGAGATGACGAAAGTTGTAAATTCAAAATAGCTTCCTGTTAACTGTGGTCGTACTGACTGTGCTTTTGTAGTATGTTATGGCCTCAGTGATACTATGGAAAAGCTGATTAAATAATTTGGTGCAGTTCCCTAAATTTGTTATATATCAATTTAAAGAGTTTACTTGATGTTTGTGTAACTGTTGTTTTTACAGCCTGAAGGTTTACTGATAAAATCACCTCAGACCATAACACTGGACCCTGCAAATAAAGGTGTAGGTGAGTTTACCAGTTAAGCTATTGCAACATGGTAAAAAGCAACACAATTTCTTAATGTTTTTTTACAATACATTTTAATAACAATTATTTACATAGAAACACTGATAACTTTTACTATACTACAATCACTAAATTATTACTGAGTAAAGTTAAAACAAAATTAAGTTCCACTTGTAACTGTGTTGTGTGACTAAGGGTTATGTTACAGTGAGGCAGACAACACACATTGCATGGATTTCTTTGCATGTGTTTGTTAAGACACAATGGGTGTCTGCAGATGTCAATATGTGCTAACAGCATGTACCATCAATGCTGTAAACCATTTCTGAGATAAGAAACGTTGGGCAAACATCTTCATCATCTCCCTATGTCCATGACACATACATCATTTTGGTTTATGGATGATGACCTGCAGTATCTTTTTATTTTGGGAAATTTTTAGGACAAGAAAGTTGAGAACAGAACTTTTCACACCTGATGACATTATTTGGTCCGACTAGGCATACGGGATGTCACAGAACAGTGAGAACATCCAACAGCATGTTATTCCAAATCCAAAAAGTAATGTTTTTACTTGCCTTATGTGTCTCTCATAGCTGAAATTGCTGATTGAACATATGTCGTTTTGTCAGGGCTAGATAGATAACTACCCTCTGTGAAGCATCTGGAGGATAATACATAGCTCCAACTTTTACTGTCATACAGTGGGTGGTGTAAATTACCTACACCGCCATTTTCTTTTTTTTATTCAGTGCTATTTATTTTAATTTAATTTCCATGTAATGAGATTTAAATAAAAAAGACATCACATCTGTTTATTTGTGAATGAAGCTGCAAACTGTTTTGTTTTACCTTTTAGATGGTAAACAAGTGGCAGTCATCAACAGTGGAATTCCTAAGAAATATTTGCATCCAAACACACCTACTAGCACACAAATCTCTTTGACAGGTGAGATAGAGTAAGTTATATCATGGTATGTGGTACCTGTGGTATACCCTCTGTATTATGGTCATTTTTTACATTAGCAGGTAATACGTCCTTCCTTGTTCTCGGCATATTATCACCTCACTGGTTGTGGGAATGTTTGCAGGAAGAGAATATTTACATGAGTTGAAGAATGAGATCAGTGGGAAACCGATGGGTGATCTAATCTACCAGCCCACAGGCTGTGGAGAGGAGAACATGATCCACATGACCCTGCCTGTCATTGCAACCACATATTTGGACAAAACCAACCAGTGGGAACCAGCGCACATTCAAAGACGTTCTGATGCCCTGCGATACATGAGCATTGGTGGGTTCACATAGATTATTTAAGTAACAAGTGATCTTAGCTTAAATTGTATGAAAAAGACACAAAAGACCACTTAAATTGGCTTTCAATGAATGAGATGCATCACACAGTTTAGTGGAAGTCAGAATAATTTTTTTTGTTTGTTTGTTTTCTGTGTTTATATATTTAGGCTACCAGAATCAGCTTCATTACCGTAAAAAGGATGGATCTTTTGCTCTGAGTTCTGATCACCAAAGCAGCACCTGGTAAGGCCTGCCAACATGTGGTCATCTGTATTCGAAACTGTACATCCTCCCGCATTTCTGAGGTGCAAATAAATGAAACCCAACAACCATGTCCTCTCCTTCCTCTCCTAGGCTAACTGCTTATGTTGTTAAGGTGTTTACCATGGCCTACAACCTGGTGGCAGTGCAAAGTGAAGTGATCTGTGAGGCTGTCAAGTTTCTTATTCTCAACGCACAGCAGCCTAACGGCGAGTTTAGAGAACTTGGAAGGGTGTCCCACACAGCGATGATTGTGCGTGCACTAAATTCTTTACGTCAGTTTTTCATTCTGATTCTAAGTCAAAAGACAAAATAAGAACCATATCATTTTGTACGGTTTAACAGATGTTTACTGTTGATTATGAAGGTACTGACAGGTTTCTGTGTGTGTGTGTGTGTGTGTGAACCTACAGGGTGACGTGCATGGCACAGATTCAGATGCCTCCATGGCAGCTTTCTGCCTAATTGCAATGCAAGAATCCCGCACAATATGTGCTACTACTGTTGATGTGAGTGACTCATGTGTGCAGTGTTTTTTTTTCCATATTCCTTAACATCTTTTATTATTTTATGTACTGATGCCAGACTTTAAGGGAAATTGTAGTATTTCAGTATAAGATTTAAATCGGAAGTTCAGTACGGCTCATACAATACAGTGAGTAAGAGAAGTGACAAGCAGGTCAGTATGTAAATAACACTACAACTCATAACAGGTCATTTTCAACTCACAGCAGCCTTTGTAGTGTTGCCACGGTCATAGTTAGGGATAAATCAATGCCTCGGTGATCAGGGATTTTGAGTTGTTTGGATTTAGGCAGTCTTGTTGCTCTTACTTAATTGGTCACTTTACATGCATCGTCTTTGTGAATCTGAGTTCCAATATGCTACTATATATTCAACTGTTCTGTAGTAAGGTAGTAACAATTCATTTTGTACAATGCCTCTTAATCTCTATTCCTATCAATTTTACAATTCTTCGCCCGTTTATATATTCTCTTTCTCCAGAGCCTGCAAGAGAGTATAAACAGAACAGCTTCCTACTTGGAGAAGCGTTTGCCAAGCCTAATCAACCCTTATGCTATTGCAATGGCATCATATGCACTGGCCGGTGAAAACAAACTAAATGAGGAGATTGTCTACAAGTTTGCTTCCCCAGGTTTTTTTATGCATCCATATTCATATGAGAGAAACACAGATGTCTATAGATTAATAAATCTGTATTGCGTATCCATGAATTAATAACAATGACATGTACAGTATACTGTACTAAAACCCAACTGGTGAGTCTTGCTATGACATTTTGCTTAAGTTTGGCTACACTATTACACTACTTGTCTGTGTTTTTCTTAGATTTGTCGCACTGGCCTGTACCAAAAGGACGTGTTGGCACACTGGAAGCCACAGCATACACTCTTCTGGCTCTGGTCAAAGCCAAGGTGAGCTCATGCCTTGATTGTTTTTTTTTAGTAAAATCATCATTCATTGTATCACACCTAAAGGTTGGGTTTAGTTTTGTTGTTGTGTGTGCAGAAGATGAAGCCTAACCCAAGATGAAGACATTATTTGTCATTTTACAATTAACTGGAATAACTGAATTTTGTAATGACAAATTAATCTACTGGTGATGAGCATTACAATTAGAATAGACTACACAATTTAATTCAATTTAACTTTATTTGCATAGCGCCAATTCACAACAAACTTATCTCAAGGCACTTTACAGAATAAAAGTCAAGACTATAAAGATATATAGAGAAAACCCAACAATTCCCCCTTGAGCAAGTCCTAGGCAACAGTGGAGAGGAAAAACTCCCTTTAACGGAATCTCCAGCAGAAGCAGGCTCAGGGTGGGCGGCCATCTGCCTTGACCGGTTGGGGTGAGTGGAAAGTGAAGAGAGAAAAAAAAGTGCAACAAAAAGCAACAACAAAACATTAGGCAGGTTGGTAGCACCAGTAGCTGCACACTGGAAAACACACAGCTCAAAAGAAAAACCTGCAGAAAGGGACAGAGGAGAAGTACAACTAAGGGAGAAAGAAGACACAAAGAGAGAGAATAGAGAGAAGCTAGTGCAGGTGAAATATGATCTTTCTTGCTAGTTCCAGTCAGCACTCTTGCTGCAGCATTTTGAATTAATTGCAGGCTCTTTAGGGAGTTACTGGGGCATCCTGAAAATAGGGAATTACAGTAGTCCAACCTAGAAGTAACAAATGCATTGACTAGTTTTTTGGCATCACTTTGAAGCAGGATGCTGCTAATTTTGGCAATGTTCTGTAAGTGGAAGAAGGCTGATTTGTTTTATATGTGACAGATCCTGGTCAAAAATAAGTCCAAGGTTCCTTGCAGTAGTACTGAAGGCCAGAGTTGTGCCATCTAGAGTAACAATATGGTTGAACAGCATATTTCTGAGATTTTTTGGCCCAAATTCTATGACTTTAGTTTTGTCTTCATTCAAAAGTAGGAAATTGTGGGACATCCAGATGTCTTGTTGTCATGCTTGAAGTTTGATTAATTAATTTTTTTTCATCTGGTTGCATAGATAAATATAGCTGGTTGTCATCAGCATAGCAATAGAAATGTATAGAATGTTTGCCTAAAGGAGACATAGGAGACGAGTGCATGGACGATTCATCATTAACTCAATTCAATTTCAATTCAACTTTATTTATATAGCGCCAATTCACAACAAAGTCATCTCAGGGCACTTTACAGAATAAAGTCAAGATTATAAAGATATATAAGGAGAACCCAACAATTCCCCCTGGAGCAAGCCATAGGCAACACTGGAGAGGAAAAACTCCCTTTAACGGAAGAAACCTCCAGCAGAACCAGGCTCAGGGTGGACGGCCATGTGCCTCGACCAGTTGGGGTGAGTGGAAAGGGGAGAGAGAAAAGAACAGAGCAACAAAAAGCAACAACAAAACATCGGGCAGATTAGTAGGACCAGTAGCTGCACGCTGGTAGACACATAGCTTCAAAGCCGGGGGACACCTGCAGAAAGGGACAGAGAGAGGGGGACAGAGGAGGACAAAGACAACTACGGGAGAGAACACACAGAGTTAATGACATACAGTGGTGAATCTATCTGATAGATACGATTTAAACCAAGTCTTTAAACAAATTATTCCTGTACAGGTGGTCACATAATTGATTTGCAACTACTTTTTCAAGGATTTTAGAAATAAAGGGGAGATTGGATATTGGATTGTAATTGGCTTAATCAACTGGGTCAAGACAGGGTCAAGTACCGATTTGATCACAGCTACCAGATAGACCTGTGGTACATGGCCTGTTTCTAAAGATATATAGAAACAGGTTCAAACAGCTATGGAAAGACAGTCCTACCTTCTTGTAACACAGAAATACCTTCTCGTAAGACTTGCGGATTGAGAGTTTACATTAATAATGAAAGGTGTACAAACACTGTTCTCTATTGGTGGAGTCTAAAATCTCCAACTGCTGCCTATACTTGAATATTGTTTGCAAGTTGTTGTGGCTAATGTAAGACACTTGAGAGCACAGAGGAACAGCATTTCAATTTAACTTTATAGTCACACAGTTTCCAGTCGCTATGTCTTTATTACAGTGTTTTTAAACAGTGCTAATTCAGCCAAAACATTGTAACTCTAGTATTTTTCTTCTCTGTGATAATAAAGGCCTTTCAAGAAGCCAGACCAATTATAAGATGGTTCAACAAACAGCAGAGGGTGGGTGGAGGTTATGGATCAACTCAGGTACCATTGTACTCATTCCTTCTCTGGATTAATACAGTA
This sequence comes from Channa argus, assembly GCF_033026475.1. Lineage (NCBI taxonomy): Eukaryota > Metazoa > Chordata > Actinopteri > Anabantiformes > Channidae > Channa > Channa argus. The sequence goes on along the minus strand of NC_090199.1, from coordinate 21,430,451 downwards.
GCTTTTAGTTTAGTTATTTTTGGATTGTTTCCCTTCTTTGTATTAACGCTGAGCTTAATTCATTGATTTTCAGGCTAACATGATGGTGTACCAGGCAGTAGCAGAGTACTGGGCCAGTGCTAAAGAGCAAGAGTATGATCTGAATGTGGACCTTTTGTTGCCAGGCAGGTCAAAGCCTAGCAAGTACAACTTCAACAACAAAACTCCCTACGCCACGAGAACATCTAAAGTGAGAACATACACTGTCTATACACTGTCTAACAGTGGCTTGTTAATATAATTCTTGCTGAATTCTCTTGCTCTTAACTTTTCTAACCTGATCTACTGTGTGTGTGTGTGTGTGTGTGTGTGTGCTTTAATCCTCATAGATCAATGATATAAACCAGGATGTGAAAGTGACTGCCACTGGCACAGGAGAAGCAACATTGACAGTAAGGATATTTCTTCCAAAATGTATCAACTGTTGTCAAGTATTTGTTTAATTCTAAGACATTACTAGTAGGATACCTAGTTGGATTAAAATGTTTGCAAAATGACATGCAAACGTAAGCTTAAACCTGACATAATTATGCATCCCCCTTAATAAATCATTTAGAACATTTATTTTTGATTAAATTAGCTAAATGTGCATAAAATAATGGGTTGATATATTTTTGTTTTACTCTTTTTGCCATTTCAAAATAAGGTGAAGCAAACAGTTTCACCAAACTGTATTTTATCTTATCATGCAGTATTAAAATGTTAAATTGTGTGTGTGTGTGCGTGTGTGTGTTTGTGTGTGTGGCAGATGGTGTCATTGTATTACGCTCTGCCCTTAGAAAAGGAGACTGACTGTCAGAAGTTTAACATGTCAGTGGAGCTCATCCAGGGTAATTTGGTGCTGTGGCTTCTCTTGTTTATTAATTGTCATTGTTCCATTTTGTTGTTACCTGCTGCTAATCCATTTTTTTAGTGTTTTTTTCTTTCATAAGAAAACATTTTGTGCCCATCTGATCTCTTGTTCCTCCAGAGAAAATGGATGTTGATGAGAAGATATACAAGCTCAAAATAGAGGTTTTGTAAGTACAGTCAAGAAGTTATACTAACAAAAGGTAACATAACGTATACAAAACAGATTCTGCCCTGCCTTAAACTATCTATTTCACTTTTTCCATATTGTTTCAGAATCTTTATTCAGTTTCTGATATTAATTATTCCGTGCATTTCTTGGGCAGGTATAAGGACGAGGAGTATGATGCAACCATGTCAATCTTGGACATCGGCATGCTAACTGGCTTCACCATTAACACAAAAGATCTGGACTTAGTAAGAAATGCACACACAGAGCTCCACAATCTCTAAAACTGTAATTATTAAGACACAAATATACAATCAGTGTGTGTGTGTCTGTTTGTGTGTGTGTTTGTGTGTAGTTGTCTAAAGGACGTGCCCGCACCATTGCAAAATATAGAAAAATTAGTACCACCGAGTCAGAAAGAGGCTCGCTCATGATCTACCTGGACAAGGTAAGGCACTGATCTTTCCAAGTGACAGGAGGATGAAATCTTAAGAAGCCTTAAGCTTTTATTTCTATTTTTACTGAAAAAGATTCAACGCAATATACAGTAGCATCTGGAGGATTATACAGCGCCTTAGGGTTTTGAAGCTTCCGATTCATCTGTCCATCTCTAGTTTTTCTTCCTCTCAAGCTTGTTATTTACCAGTGTCTCACCTTTACATTTCTCCTTAGGTTTCTCACACTCGGCCAGAGGAGATCACTTTTAGGATTCATCAAAAGCTCAAAGTGGGCGTCTTACAACCAGCTGCTGTGTCCGTCTATGAGTATGACAATCAATACAGGACTCGTGAGTCTCAAAGGCAATGAAACATGTTGCCTCTTACAGAATTACTTACTGAAAGAATTATTCATTGCTACAAATATATTTACATTAATTCTATGTGGCCACACAATGTGCTTTTTCAAATCTGCTGCAATCCAGCAATAAACACAAAATGTTAAACAACATTTTTCTTTCTTGTGACAGAGTCACAGTGTGTGAAATTCTACCATCCAGAGAGGCGAGCTGGAGAACTGCTGAGGCTCTGTAGAAATGATGTATGCATATGTGCTGAAGGTAAACATGTCTGCTGTCTGTGCTACACTTACTGGAATACATTAGTAGAGAGAGGGTCAACAATAGAGATCACTAATTTGGAACTTCCCATTCCACATTGTTTATGACGGAATACAGTTTTGGGATCTGGAGAAAGAGAAGGAGATTGTAATGTACATTAATCCTCAGAGCTTCATGTCACAGGTGATAGGCAGTTCTTGCAGGACTGTATGATCACTATATGCCTCTTTTCCAGAGAACTGCAGTCTGCAGAAGCAAGGCAAAATAGACAACCATGAGCGCACAGCAAAGGCTTGTGAGACTAAAATGAACAGCAGAATTGATTTTGGTGGGTCTGTGCATGTTTTTCCTGTAAGAGTGAGGTATTGTGAGCCAAAGCAAACATGGCACCATGTGAGCTAACAATCTGCAACTCGTCTGTCCTCAGTGTACAAAGTTCATCTGGAAGAGTTCACAGACGGTTTGTCCACTGACATTTACACAGTACGGGTACTGGAAGTCATCAAAGAAGGTCAATTTTCTATTAACTTTGAACTTTCAAATAAGTTTACCTAAATTAAACTCAGTGTTAACATAATGAATAAAATGCTGGTCAGAAATACAATAACATTTGTGATAAGCCATACTTCTCTCTTACGTTCTCTATATTTTAATGACAGGATCTTATGATGTGGGCCCTCTTGGTAAACTTCGCACATTCCTCAGTTACCCACACTGCAGAGTAGCTTTGGGTCTTGGGACAGGTAAATCCTACCTGATCATGGGCAGATCCAAAGATATTTACACAGATGATCAGAGTCAAATGTACGTTTGTAGTGTCTGGATCTTGTGTGATCAATACCCTCATAGTATTGCCAGCATCTAAAAATGTTAATTTAATTTCTTTGCTTTCTATTAATCAGGCATCGTTATGTCCTCGGTGAGAGAACCTGGATCGAGTACTGGCCCACAGAAACAGAATGCAACACTGGGACACACAACTCCACCTGTTCAGGCATAGAGGAGATGATCCAGACATACACTCTCCATGGATGTCAGCAGTAATGCAATTGAAGGAAATGTTATTTAGGATTCTTTATATTTTGCATGAGTTAGTAAAACTCTAGTTTGGAAATTACAGTACAATATTAAGCAACTCATTACTCTAAGGAAACTGCAAATATGTGCCTTGAAACATACTCCACTACAAGTGTATGAACCACCACAGCAAAGTGTAGGGGAAACTAGTACATATTCTAAAAGAGCCTTTAAGTTCAAAATGACAACTACTCCACTAAGAATTACAAATATTATATTATTCGTGTACCAATGTGTAAATGTGTAAACATATCTAATTTTGCAGCTGGTAAAGGTAAAGTTAATTTTAACCACTTTTTGTACCGTCAGGAAATGTGTATGTACCTCAAAATTTTACTTAAGTACAGCACTAAAGCAATTGTATAAAAAAATAAAAAATTTAAGAAATGTCATGGTCTGGTACTTTTAAAAGACATATAGATACCACACAAAATCAAACTTAAAGATATTTAACTCAACTCAACAGCACCTGCAGTGGTGGAGAAATAATCTTGTGCTGCTTGAGTATTAAGTGTTGCACCATTTTTATTGTCATTCCATAGGAAGTACTAGCCCTGAAGTGCTGTGCAGACTGTGGCTGAAGGTAAATAATGACGCAGAGTTGTATCAAATTAGGAGCTGGCTTAAGTTGCATATAGTACTGTAATGTACTGCAATTGCCAGTCAACAAAACACGTGGAGTCAGGGTAGAATGGCAAACCAAAAATTCTTAACACAATGAATGAATGATGGACTTTTATTATGTTTTTAATATTTAGACTAAATGGCCACATGCACCAACATGCACACCACGTGCATTTGTATATGAAAATACAATAATTTATTGCTTGAACAGCCTAATAACTCACTTTAAAATGCATTCATTTATTTATTGTCTTGTTGTGAGTAGATGTAGAATGAAAAAACCTTTTGTAAAAATTAACTTTTTTTTTGCTAGATTATATATTTTGTCAGTATTTATTCATATAGTGTTTTTGTCACATTGCATTATGCGTTTTAAATGGAACACAAAATGGGGTGCAGGGAGAGGGAGGTGAGCGGATATAAGGAGGTTGCTGCGGAGCAGGAGACACTGACAGCAGCAATGAGCTCAGACTGGACCTTGCTCTGGCAGCTGGCTTTTCTGGCCCATTTCTTTGTGACTTCTCTAGGTGATGGAGCACCATTGTAAGTAGACCTGCCTTATCTTCACAACTTTTGCCAAGGGCTCAGTGAAAAGTAAAATAAAAAACAAATTTAGTGGATACATTTATTTTATTTATTTAAATTTCACTAAGGCTTATATAATGGCAGAGAGAGATGCAATTCTGCATATTTGTATAATGTTCATATTTAATTTAGCAATAACAATATCTATGCCTTTAACCAGTTTACTTAAAGAATGATTTTCCAATCTTTGTTGGCTGTTAGATATTTTACTTGTATTAACTCATGTATCAGCTTACTGCATACCATTACACTGTTGGAAGCATTTTTAGTCCACCTGAGATAAATATTTATCCTGGCAGCAAGGTATAGTGACAAACTGATCACCAAATTGATCACTTATTTGTATGTGAATTACATGCTGCTGCTCAGCTTATCAATCCTGTCTGCTGACCTTCTATATTATTATACACTATGAACAAATCAACTAATAAATAATGTTAATTTGTAGGTGTGTCAGTAGTAGGAGGAAGTTACTTATTGTGTGAGTGCACATGGTGTTCATGTTCATGCATGTGGCCATTTAGTCCGAATATTCAAATCAGCTTGGGAAACACCCACCCTCCCCCAAATCCTGTTGATAGGGATGGAGGGGCACAGAGACCTGAGCTGTGTGCTCATATGAACAGGGAAAGTATGTGTTGGCATTTGAAAACAACATTCTGGCCCAGATACATCATGAGTTAAAGGAGGAACAAAAACATTAATTGTTCTTTAATTACTGGCTGTCCAGGTCATATGCACCTCTGAAAATAAAATATCTGAACTATATCAAAGTAAACAAAGCTGTCAGAAGCTGCAATAAATTGCTCCATAACTCACTCTGGAGTCAGTGATGTCAGAAAACTGTATCTGAGCAACTGTTGGTCCAAGTGAAGTTTTTTATATTGGTTTACTTCAGTGACTCTTCAGTGATTAGAGTGTAGCTTTGTCGTTTAACCTAAAACCCCCATTTGTTCCATAAATCTAATATTACCATTCGAGTGGAAGTGCTTCAGTCGGTTTTCCCATAGCAGCATGCGTATAACGGCATGACACCGTGTCATTTTTTCTACTGCTGATCATCCGCCATTTTCTTCTGCAGTGGCGATTGTGGAAATGTGGAGAGAAAAGTGAGTTTAGACATTTTATGCCAATTAACTAAACTTTTTGACACAGCTGCGCATTTGCTCGTTTTCCCTGAGCCAAATGCAAACGTTATATTTCATATGCTCTGAAAGAATTGTTTTTTGTTTCACTCAGGGTGGTTACTTCTGGCTTGTGCACAGCTTAATCCTTCGGAGTTGTACTGAGTGTTTTATGAGATGGGGTGGTTCTAATGTTTGGCAACCTCATTTTAAATTGGCCAAAGTTATAATTTGATAGTTGTAGCGTCCAGTCAGAAATTTGAAGCCTTACTGGTGGTCTGATAATAGTTGATTTTCTTTATCCTTTTCCTCAAACCAAGGTAAGAGCTGTACAAATTAAACACAGACAAAACAATAAATTCAAACCATATTAGACCGTTAATACGTCGTATAGCAGTTTTACGCTAAGCTAACATAAAGACAATTTAGCAACTTAATCAACACAAAATTCAAATGTCTTACAAATGTATATAAATCATAAAACCAACCTTGTTACCACTTTCAACTGGAGATTAACACAAAAAGACACCATATCCATAACCGTCTCCTTAATGTCTTTAGTCTCGTTTTATTTCTTTATTTTTACCTTTTACCGTCTTCTACCGTTGTTAAGCTTCGTTCTTTTTTTATGTGTTAGCTGTCATTTCAAAATAAAACACATCCGTCTTACAGGAAAGTTTAAAAATAAAAGCCACAAAACAAATCAAAGGTTTGAACTAGGCACATTAGCAGGAGAAAAACATTGTAAGGACGTTACAGTAATCATAGTGGTGGTCTAAGATTGGAAAATTTGGAGTAAAGCATTGCACTGTGCTACTGTCAATTCACATTTTATATTTGTTCCTGTTATTGTTTTAATGTATCTTTGCATTCAGATGTAAAGGAAGTAGGTGCAAGTTACATTCCACACTGGCCAGATGCAAGTGTCCTTATATGTTTATGTTGTTATTTAGTCCAGTAATGGCGTCCAAATGCTGTTCCCCTTGAAGAGACATTTATGGCCCAGGAAGACCTCCACTCAAGAGCAAATCAGAATAACCAAGGGAGCAACTTGTGAAAAAAACACAGACACCATGCAAACTTTGATCAGGGACATCTGTGTCACCTAAGGGATGCCCTAACAGTAGCTAAGTGTGCTGTCTCAGTTTATCGGCATGTAGTGCTAGCAGTTAGATATTTTAATCACCAGGTAACTATAGAGTAAAAATAGAGTTGTGGTCAGATGAGAAAGTATTTTAAAACCATTCTTTGAACATTAAGACAGACAAACAATTGAGCAAATAATCAGATTAATCAATATTAACTAGTACAAACCGTCTGCTTTTAATCAGTTTTAGTAAAGTACAGCCCTTTAGGTATTCAATGTTATCAAATTAAAATAACAATGCACCAAAACCTCTACCTTCACATTGCCATATGATGCTATATTTTTGTCTTTGGGAGTTTAGTTTCTAGAATGTTCTCCATGGCAGAGGACAGTGAATGAAAGGAATGTGAAATTATAAAGTCACAGTGCAAATTGTTACTTTAAAACAAGGCAAAAATAAAGGTCTAAACCAATCCATGGATTTAAAGAATTGTAGGTATTCTTCAAAAAGTTGAGAACATACAGTAAAGGTGAGGTCTTAATATAGTTAGTGAACCACAGCAAAACAGAATACCTGGCCTGATGTACATATGGAGCAGCCCAGAACTGCCCTCCTTTCTCCTGTTGCCTGCGAGGGGTTTACCAACTCCATTCAAGCCCCATTCATGCAAATTCAAGGTACCACCATAAGGTGGTGCTTTGCTCCCAAAAAACATTTACACAAAACCAGTGTTTGACCTGTAGGTGTCACTACTGTAGATACAGCACATTTTAGAGACAATTCTATTTGTTTCTGCCAAATTATCACAGTTTTTTGGACTTTAAAGATGTCACCGCCTCATACAGTTGCTATTCATATAATTTAACAGTAGAAACTCTGTAAATAAATGTTATTTTGAATTTTCACCTTAAGTAATTTGTTTCTTAGTTACACAGAAAAGTTAATTATTTCAATTTAATGAGGCAGCAGTGCAGGCTATTGATGACACAACAAAGTTTTAAAAAATGTAAGTGCTTCAGTTGTGCATCTAGCAGAAGTAACTTAGCATATAACAGGGGATTAAGGAATGCAGCTTGAGAGTGATAAACTTTGCTTCATTTCTATCCAGGGACACAGTGATTCTGCCATCCTCTGAGTTTGTGTCCTCTCATAAACAACAGTGGCCACAGTTTCATATGACAAAGAGCTCTTATTAGAGAAGGGACCGGTGGAATATCATGTGAGCCAAAAACAGTTGAAAACCAGCACTCAAATGAAGTCAAATATCATGAATAGATTTTCAGAAGACATTTACAAATACAAGGTTTAGATTTAAACCTTTAGATGCAAAGGCCTTGATAGAGAAACACAGCACTTTGCTGCTATTGATGGAAGCAGTGTTTAAAGTACAAAACTGGAAACTACAGGACTCAACTTAAATTGCAAGGATGTCCAGAGCTGTTGGTAAACTCCCTGAACTGTAAAGCCACTACAGATCCCCTGTATTTCTGGGCTGATCCTCACTTTTCTCATGATCATCCTTACCCCATGAGGTGAAATCTTGCATGGAGCTCCAAACTGAGGGCAGTTGCTGGTTTATATGCCTTCTATTTGCAAATAATCACTCCAACCATTTTCTCCCTCTCACCAAGCTACTTGCTGATGGTCTTGTGCAGCCTTGTGCAGGTATACAATCTTGTCCCTGACTTTGACAGCTCTATGCAAGACCTGCCCATAGTGGTAAGGTTTGAATGGTTGCAAAGCTTTAAAAAAAAATAACCATGTCCGTGCTTTGTGAAATAGACTCCAAGCCAATGTTTTCCTGGCAGGTCTGAAGGGTGTATGTTAACAACCAGCAGAGCTGGGAACCTGCTTACATTTTACCTATGTAGGTGAATGCATGGAAATGCACCCAAGAAATTAGTATTTATACTGGTTATTATTTTAATAATACTTGTCATTTCAACAAACGTGGATTTTTCAATACTTGTCTGATGTCTATGACTGACTGTGAATCAGTGCCATTGTATATGTCAAAAGATATGGGTACTTGTTGTTAATGCCTGTTTTAAAGTAATACATGTACATTTCCTGAAGCATACAGTATTTTATTAGGACTCAACATATATAAAATTAGCATTTTCCAGTGACTGTAGAGTGACAACATTCTCTCTCTCCCCACTGCTCTGCAGGAAGGTGATGTCTGCCCCCAACTTGCTGCGGGTAGGAACAGTAGAAAACATCTTTGTGGAGTGTCAAGACTGCTCTGAAAGTGAAGAATGCAATGTTGACATTACAGTGTTGAGCCATCCAACCAAGGCCAGGATCCTGGCATCCACAACTGTGACTCTTACTAAGACGAACAATTTCCAGGACCTTGCACAAATTAAAGTAATGTTATACAATAATAGTAAATGCTTTTTTTTAAATATTTTATGTAAGTCTTACAGTGGACGGTAAAGCGGTCATCCACCAATCTCACAGTTGTTAGTTCATTCCCCAGCTTCTCTGGTCACATGTCAAAGTGTCCTTGAGCAAGACAATGACCCCAACATAGTTGCTCCTGGTGAGCATTGGCCATCTGCATAGCAAGTCCCCCATTAGTGTGTGTGTGAATGGGTAAATAAAAAGCAGTGTAAAGCAATCTGAGTGCCAATAGGTAGAAAAGTGCTATGTAAGTGCAGACCATTTACCATTATATCCCCCAACCCAAAGTCAAACAATTAAAGTAAGTGAGTTTTCAGACACTTAATGGTTTACCAACAGCGATCTGTCTATATCTGATCTAAGACTAATTTAGGCAGAGCATCCGTATAAACCAAATGAAGCTGCCACATATTTACCAATGTGTTGTATCCCCTTATGAAACGATGTGATTTTTTTTCTAAGGGGAAACAGCTCTTCATTTTCAAAAACCACCTGCCTATGAGAGAGGGTCATGTGGAAAGTGAATTCCCATAATTTTGGAGATAGTGTCACAGAGCCCATACCAGAAATTAGTTATTTTTGGACTCTTCCTCTATGCCATATCTAAAACACAATGCTGATATGTTAGGCTTGTGTTTTTTATTTTTTATTTTTTATTTTTTTGTCTTTGTGGCGTTAAATAGAGGTGGTTAAGAAAATTATAACGGACCAATCTGAATCTAGAATTAATTATTGCCATCAAACTGTTTTGACACAAATTGGACCAGAGCTCTTCATTGATTATTGTATTCAAGTTGGACTCCCATCTTTCTCTGCAGGTAAGAGAAAAAGGTTTTGTTCTGTCATAACAGTCTTCTAGGTAGAGTATCCCTTTTTGATGCCAGAGCTCCAATATCTTGTTGTTCAGGGTCATGGGTATTAGTTGGCTTTGTCTCAAGGGTGTCCTAGAAGAGAGTCCCACTTCTGTCCCAAGACTATTATGGACCTCATGCCATACTTTTATCAACTGTATTATCACAGGATTGTCAGTTTTAGTCTCCCTAATTTAAGGATTCCCTTTGTAAATAAAATCCAGATGTTTTCTCTTTAACAGCAGACATTGCTATTGAAACCCAGGAGGGAGGAATTTATGGTACCATATTTTTCCAAAATTCTTTGTAATTTTGCAAGAGAATTGTGTGGATTTGTTAAGTAAAGAATTATGTCATCTGCTCGCAGGTTGATTTGTGGGTTGTCTGATCTACATCTACCCCATTTATATCTGGATCTTGTCGAATTGTTTCCGCTAGTAGCGCAATTGCAAGAATAGAGTGCAGGAGACAGGGGGCAGCCCTGTCTGCTTGATCTATGCAGAGGGAAACAGTAGAGATTAGCCCATTAGTGCTAATTCTTTCACCTATTCAAAAAGACTTTGAATATGTGAATTTTTGTGAATGACTGAAATTATGGCTGTTGATTGAATGATCTGGGGGTGTATTAGTTTTGCTAGCTAGATTAATAGTATCCATAAGAAGAGGGATGAATCCATCTTTACACTCTTTATAAAATTCTATGGGGAAGCCATCTTCTCCTGGTGTTTTGTTAGACTTCATAGTCAATTGAAAAGGCTAAGAACTTTTAGAAAAGGCTAAGGCCTTTTCAATTTCTTTTTGAGTAAATAAAAAGTCAAGATATTTTTGATTTTCATCTAATTGGGGGAGAGGAATGTAAGATAGGAATTTGTCTATTTTAGATCATCTGGTAGTTCTAATTCGTATAAGTTTGCATAAAAGCGTTCTCTTTTGGATTATATGTAATTGAGCTGGCATTATTTTTGAATATGGGTGATAATTCTTGAATTTTCTTTGCTTTAATTGCCAGGAAAGGATTTTAAGTCCTTCAGTTTTTTTAGGATATTTTTCTCAGCCTTGTATGCACATAAAGTGTTCAGTTTCATGTTAACCATTAGGAGATATGTATTTTTGGATCCACAGTATTGAAATTCCTTTTCTAACGTCAGAATTTCAGGTTCTAGCACTTTCTTTCCTTTCGAATATGAGATAATTTATTCCCTAAATATGCTTTTGATGTATCTCGAAATATAAAACTATTAGAGGAATTGAAATTCCTTTTGCAAAATAATTTAATGTTTTCCCTAATTAATTTGCAGAAGCCAGGTTGCTTAAGCAGGGTTGAATTTAAACACCATCTGTAAGTACTTTGTATTTTGGGGTCAGTGGTGTATGATCTGAGAATCATAGGTAAATATTCATTTGACAGTATTCTATCAGTTACCTGTGCCAACAGGAGAAAAAATTCGATTATTGTGGGAGAGTTATGGCGGCTAGACAAGTAAGAATAATCTCTGGTATGGTGGTGCACTTGCCTCCAAATATCTACTAGCTTTAATTCCTTCATAAATGGAATGGTGGATGCTGACATTTCTAGAGCGGGATATAACTAAATATCACACCCTATAAGTATTTGGTTTTGACCTGAGGACACTTTGAGAAAAGTACCTTGAATAAATTTAACATCATCATAGTTAGGGGTATATATATTTAGTGGTGTCCAGGGCTCTGAATGGATTTGACAATGGAGAATCACAAAATGGCCAGATGGATCACAAATTGTTTCTTTAATGGAGAGTATTTTTGTTTATCAAGATAGCCACTTATATGACCTTAGAATTAAATGGCAATGCTGACACATACCCTACCCATTCTCTTTTTAGTTTAATGTGCTCTTTCATTCTTAAATGTGTTTCCTGAATAAAAGCCACATCAGTTTTGAGTCTTTTCAAGTATGATAGCAGCCTCTTCCTTTTAACTGGTCCATTTAAACCATTAACATTACAACTTACAAATTTAAGAAGCCCATTCATTTGAAAGAGCAAGCCTGTGATAATACCATATGTCTATGTAATATGTTTAAACTCAAACACTATATACAACACAGATAAAATGACTTTCTCTATAAAGTACTGAGTCCCTGAACATTCGGGTATTATCGCAAAATATTGCGGGACGTGTGTTTTGCACTTGCACATGACGGATCTGTCTCACAACATAACTAACTACTTGAACCTGGAGTTATTTTAAAGAATATTTACGAACACTCTAACATAAAAAATTCTAACATAAAAAAACACCATATTTTCAGTTTGTGTCTTCAAAAGAAACATTGGGTAGGATAGAACAGAGTGCATTTTACCTTTTTCGTCTGTTATGTCCTGCAACTTAATTTAATTCAATAATTTAAAAATTCAACAGTTATAAAAATTGTTCACCGTTACAGCTTAGGAATTTTTGTATGGAAAGCGGTTGCCTCTTTGGGAGTTTTGAAGAATCTTCCCGTCAGGAAAAGTAATTCTCAGCATCGCAGGGTGTAGAAGACTGAATGGATTTTTTATTTTTCTTTATTGTAATTCCTTTTAAAACGGGTTATATTGCTTTCTGTGTTTTGCCAGAGCCACACTCAAATCAGGGTAGAACAACACTGCTTTGCTGTTGTAGGTGATGTGTTCATGTTTCTCTCCAGAGAGCATTGCAGTGCTTCACAGAAATTAATGCCAGTCCCAGTATTAAAAAAGGCATGCCGTGAAGGGCAGAATGCTGGGGTTCGGTGTCCTATCTCAATTATTGGGGTCACTGAAGTTCTCCGGGCCCAAAACAGATGGGATTCTATGCTCGAAGAAGTGTACCGGTTTGTTTCTCTCACATTCCTCCCCAAGCCTGATAACTCGACGAATGTGATTTTCCAGTTGGTCAACTTTATCTGCCAGGAAAGTCGTTTTTTTTTGCTTAACTTCATGACATGGGAATTTAGTTCCGCTAACTTATCTTCCACCGTGCGATGTGTGATCTCATACCATCTATCATTGTTTCTAATCCTAAAATTGCCTGGTTAATTTCTGCCATTTTGTGGTCAATCTTTTACAAAATTTTATCATTACCACGCTTTATGTCCTGTGGTATAAGCGAGTCTGCTTCAGAGGCGAGCTGGTCTTCTGCTGCCATTTTGGAATCACACTTGTAAATAGTCAAAACTTTATCGGTGGTGAAATTGGATTGCTTATTTCTGGGTCTCATATACATGTGGTAATGTTCCAATAAACTAAGAGCGAGATTGGGTATTAATGATAGCCTTAAATTGAGTGTAGTTTGAGGAACTCCAGGGACCACCTCTACCTAACTCACCGGCATCACGTGATCCACAGTAAATGTTGATAACATAACTATTAAATTAATAGTGTTGCTAAAAATATTAGAATAATTAAATTTCTTTAAACATCTGAATTTATAAGATGTTAAGGAAATAATTGTCTATCATGACTGTAAACAAAAGAACAAACAAAAACCATTGTAAATTCAGCCTCTGTAACTACTTATATTATACTGCTGTCTTTGTACCACAGATTTCTGAGAAATTCAGTAAAGAGGATTCCAACATGAAACACTATGTCTACCTGCAAGCTCGGTTTCCAGATGTAGAACTGGAGAAAGTTGTCTTACTGTCCTTCCAGTCTGGGTACATCTTCATTCAAACAGACAAGACCATTTACACCCCCAACAGTGATGGTGAGTATGGTACTACATCACTGCTAATATACCTTGAGTGTTTGTGTCTTGTTTATATTCTGTAACACAATAGATAACAACAACAACAACAACAACAACAACAACAAAAAATGTTTTGTAAATGTAGAAATTTTAATTTTGTTCATGTTTCTCACTTTGTCACAAATGTTTATTTATACACTGTTTGCAAATTTTCCAATACTTCAATTTTATCAATTTAAAATTAAACCTACAACACAATAAAAGCGTAAAAAGTAAAGGAGTCCAAAACCTTTCTAAAGCTACTATACCGTACATAATGTGATGATAGTTTGTTGACAATGGCCATGATAATAACATTACTGGTGCTCTTTTTCTCTGTTTCTCTTTGGCAGTCCTTTACAGGATGTTTGCAGTGAGGCCAAACATGGAGCCAGTGGACAGTGATGATAAAATTAATACTGATACTTTTATTATTACTGAGATCGTGGTAATTTACTATTTTACTTATCTATCATAAATATAGAATTGATTATATATAAATAACGTTAATGTTATACAATTAGGCATAACTGAAAGTGCATCAAAAACATTCATCCATCCACTAGACTGAATCTCTTATCCTGTTCAGGGTCACCAGCCTGTTCTTATTTCCTAGGCATCACTTTGTCTAGTCCCTTTGCATTACATGCTTATGCCTAAGGTACCCATTTGTGTCAGAAATTGCCATTTGGTGCTTTCAGTGTAGTTTCTTAGAAGCCCAGATGCTTGAAAATTTTACAGATAAATCGACGTAAAATAGGAAGTAAAAAAGTCTCATAGGAAGGTGGACGGAACTGGTGGATGGTACACCAAGACACAAGACTTTTTCACAGGATGCCAGGATTCGAGTAGTGTGAGATGTTGTTTGCTTTATTGATGATTGCTTCACAACGTGGCACACATGGTTATTATAAGAAGAAAGTACATGTGTAATGTTGTCATGTTTGTAGCGTTTTGTTTGTATATAATTTATCTTGTTACCTAACCTTCATTAATCCTAATGAAGTTTTTTTTGTGTGTATATAAAGTCATTTCTGTGCTGTCAACAAGTGACGCTTCTGGAGTACTACCAACGCTAAAGTGTACCTGAGACTCAGTTGTTGCCAGGGTGTCAAATAGTGGTGCTCCTGGAGTTTAATAGTAATGCCAAAAGGGTACCTGTGGCTTCCTTAGGAAGTGTAAGTAGCTGACGCTATGGGTTGAGAATGCGTTGCGGTTGCAGGTGGCTGCAGCCTATCCCATCTCAGGTCCTACTGGGCAAGAGGCAGGGTACACCCTGAACAGGTTTCCAGAGTAAGAAATTGTGCATAAGATATAAACATAGTAGGTGAATACAATCAATGTAATATAAAGTTAAAAATGCACTTTGGTAGTATGAGTCTTGCACTGAAGGTGCTCCTATGCGTCACCAGCATGTCATGCAGGGAATGGGAAGCATTCTCCCTTATCCTATGCAGCTTGGACATCATCTTTCTGCCTGACACTGCTTTTAGTGTCCAGCTCCATCCCCACAATGTCACTGGCCCTTGTGATCAGTTTATTGAGTCTGTTGGTGTCTGCAGCCCTCAGTCCACTGCCCCAGCAAATGACAGCAAACAGAATAACACTGGCAACCGCAGACTTAGCAAAGGACCTGAACCTCCTCACAAAATAGAAACAACTTTGGCACTTCTTGTAGAGGGCTTCAGTGTTCGCACCCCTATCCAGTTTATTGTCAATAAACACTCCGAGGTATTTATAATTTTCCACAACTTCCACACTATGACCCTGAATAGAAACTGGAGCCACTAGTGCCTTAGACTTCGAACTACGGCATCAGAAGTCATCGGAATGACGTCAGAGTCATCAGAAAGCTTCTGAAGGTGGCACGACTCTGTCCAGCAGCTGAAATCCATGGTATAAAGGATGAAGAGGAAGGGAGAGAGGACTGTGCCTTGTCTGGCCCCAGTGTTACTCAACACTTTGTCCGACACACCGTTCTCCAGACGTACATACTGTGGTCTGCCAGTCACATAGTCAACAATCCAAGACACAATCGGAGGATCTACCTGCATCCCTGTAAGTTTCTTACCGAGAAGAGCTGGCCTGAATGTGTTGAAAGCAATGGAGAAGTAAAAAATACAAGACCCTCAGAGTGCTCGCGGGCTTGTACAGTTGGGCACATGCGCGATTCAGCAGGTAGATCATGGCATCCTCCAATCTTAGCTGTGGCTGGTAGGCGAACTGGAGAGGGTCCAGATGGGGCCTATGGGCCAGAGCTGCTCCAGAATGAGTCTTTCAGGGGTCTTCATACTGTGTGACATAAGCACCACCGCTCGGAAGTCTGAGGCACCCCTGGGTCATGGAATCTTTGGCACTGGCATCTTCCAAAACTCAGGAAGCTTGTTGAGACTCAGGCTCATGCTGAAGACATTGTGAAACATTCGACAGAGCTGGGCAGCACAGTCTTTTAGAACCTGTGGGCTGACGCCACCAGGGCCAGCAGCCTTGCTGGTGGGGAATTTTCTCAGTTGTTTTCTCAGATGCAGAGGTGTGAAAAGTGCAGCTTGGGAGGGGCGTGGTGGAGAGCTGGAGTCCACATTCAGAGTCAGACGAGGGCTATCGTAAGAGGTGTCAGGAGAAGGGGGTGGAGGGACAGTGCAATTGGTGGAGGTATTATCAGGGGAGCAGTGGTCGCAGACAGGCATCCCGGGAGTCATTAAACCTCTTATAGAAAAAGTTCAACTCATTGGCACTAGCCAAAGTACCCTTAACTCCTCTGCCAGCTTGTCTGAAATCTGTGATGGTCCTCATACCACTCCAGACCTCCCAAATGTTGTTCTGGTGAGTTTCCACTCCAGCTTCCTCCTGTAGCAGTCTTTAGCCTCACGGATCTTCGCCTTCAAGTCCTTCTTAATATCCCTCAGCTCCTCTTTAATGTCCCCTGCCTTCTTCTTCCGATGAGATATAATGTCTTTGATTACTTTTGTTACCCATGGCGTTTTGTTTAGATAGCACTGGACGGTTCTTGTTGTTTTCTCTGCCGTAGCGAGCCTTTCCCTTTGCATCTCCCGTGTGTTTTTCTCCAGAGGTTACCTGGAAGATCCCGTCATCTGTAAGCAAGATGGCCAGCTTCAGTACTAACAGCTGATCTCTGAGTAGCAACCAGGTGGCAGAATAAATGTAGCAATTCGGCTGTGAAAAAACTGATGAGATTTTTCCAAGCAAGCATATGGTGGTGCATATGTAGTAATGGCCAACACAGAGAGACATACAAACTATCATTCACACTTACATTCACACCTATGGACAATTTTGAGTTAAAAAAATGTATGTCACACTGAATAAAATAAAATTATATATAATAGAATAGTTAGATGTTGTTGTTTGTTTCTTACAAAATTTGTAAATTGGTACATTTCCTTTATTTTAGACTCCTGATGGAATAATTTTACCACTTGATCAGAGCTCTCTGCGATCAGGTATCCACTCTGGATCATATAAGCTTGGTGAGATTGTCAGGTCGGTATTTACTTATATTATTATTGTACATTAATTTAGTTTAGTTAATTTTATCATTTGGATTCTAAGCTGTCATTGCTACATCAGGCACGCTATGCATTTCTTTCAAGGGCCTTGTATATAAAGTCAACAAGTCAGCATTACTGTAATGTCACATTACATTTACAGGTAATAAATATAGAATGATTTATGGTCACCACAGTTTCAGTAGCTTTGGTCCAGTACTTAGAGAGAATGTGAAGTGAAGTCAAGCCATGTAAACTGCTGGGGAATGCGGGCACCTTCTTTTCATCTATGCAGTCTTTTTATCTGCACCTGCTTTTATAGTTAGAATGGGTTACCTGCGTATCCTTTTGGCTAAAATATTCTTTAAACCTTTAAACCAATAAGCAACTGCTTATGAAAAAACCTAAAGATAAACACATGAACAGTTTTCTCATGTCTTTGGGCAAGATGTGCTAATTCCTAAACTAACAAACCCAAGCCATAGTACAGTTGTGCTCGTTAAAGTAGGGCGGCACTCAGCAAAGACCTACTGTGGCAACACTTGACACAGCAGTAAGTCAGAACACAGCCTTTAACTCACCAACAGAAAGGCAGGGAAATCTTCACGAGATGGCATCCACTTCTCCTTCTCTGTTGGTTCACTAGTTTTAATTCTTGTCTCTGTTCAAGTAAAATAAAACTCACCAAACACCTGATAAGGTCAAGACACAGCTGGCTAAACACTTCAGATTTACTTAAAACACTCATAAGAATATTTGTATATGCCTAATTCAGTCTGGATAAGAGATAAATCCTTTTTGTTTTCTCATGTTATGACTAGTATAATGGTTTGATAATTTTTTTATTCATTTGTTTAAATATTTTCTTTGTGTGTGTTTGTAGTACTGGACTATGGAAAATCACGGCCAGATTCAACAGTAAACTAGAGCAGAGTTTCTCTGCAGAATTCGAGGTCAAAGAATATGGTAATTCCCTCTCTAAACTTTTTAAGTGTTTTACAACGTTCACCCACTTTTCATGCATTGGACACTTAAAAAAGTCCATTACATTTTACAGTGCTACCTAGCTTTGAGGTGAAACTGACAGCTACAAAGCCCTTCTTCCTTGTGGACAGTGAAGAGTTGACAATCTACATTACAGCTAAGTACGCAAATGTTTTATTTTGTTTGAGACAAAATTTTATCAGTAAATAAAGGCTTTATGTCCACATCCTCTCCTGTTATGTTCTCTAAGTTACAGTAACTACAACCCCAAATTCCGAAAAGTTGGGAGGATGTATAAATGTAAACTATAACAGAATGCAATGATTTATTAAAACTAATCCACACATATTTTATTCATAACAAAACATACATAACATGTCAGTGGGAATGGGAACTTTTTTGTCTTATGCAGGATTCTAGCTGTTCAAGAGTCCTCACGTTAGATGCCAGATATTATTCATTCTTCTTTTCCTTTCGACTGTTCCCTTTCAGGGGTCACCACAGGTCACATCATGTGCCTCCATCTACCCTCTGCATCCTCTTCTCTCACACCAACTAACTTCATGTCCTCTCTCACTACATCCATAAATCTCCTCTTTGGTCTTCCTCTAGACTTCCTGCCTGGCAGCTCCAACCTCAGCATCCTTCTACCGACATATTCACAGTCTCCCCTCTGAACATGTCCAAACCACCTCAATCCGCCCTTTCTGACTCCAAAACATCTAACATGAGCTGTCCCTCTGATGTACTCATTCCTGATCCTGTCCATCCTCGTCACTCCCAAAGAGAACCTCAACATCTTAAGCTCTGCTACCTCCAGCTCTGCCTCCTGTCTTTTCTTCAGTGCCACTGTCTCTAAGCTCTACAACATTGCTGGTCTCACCACTGTCTTGAACACCTTTCCTTTCATTCTCGCTGATACTCTTTCATCACACAACACACCTGAAACTTTCCTCCAACCGTTCCAACCTGCTTGCACTCACCTCTTCACCTCTTTTCCACACTATCGTTTGATCTGAAACATTGACTTTTAGTACTAAAAGTCCTGCACCTTCTTCACCTCTGCTCCCTGTAACCTCACTGTTCCACCTGGGTCCCTCTCATTCACACACATGTATTCTGTCTTACTGCGGCTAAGCTTCATTCTTCTGCTTTCCAGAGCAGACCTCCACCTCTCTAGATTTTCCTCCACCTGCTTCCTGCTCTCACTAAAAATCACAATGTCATCTGCAAACATCATAGTCCACGGAGATTCCTGTCTAACCTCATCTGTCAGCCTGTCCATCACCAGAGCAAACAAGAAGGGGCTCAGAGCTGATCCTTGATGCAGACCCACCTCCACCTTGAACTCCTCCATCACACCTACAGCACAACTCACCACGGTCTTACAGCTCTCATACATGTCCTGCACCACTCTAACATACTTCTCTGTCACTGCAAACTTCCTAATACAATAGCACAGCTCCTCTCTCGGCACCCTGTCATCCGCTTTCTCTAAATCTACGAAGAAACAATGCAATTCCCTATGACCCTCTCTGTACTTTTCCATCAGCATCCTCAAAGCAAATACTGCATCTGTTGTACTCTTTCTAGGTATGAAACCATATTGCTGCTCACAAATGCTCACCTCTGCCCTTAGCCTAGCTTCCACTGCTTTTTCCCACATCTTCATTGTTTGGCTCATCAGCTTTATTCCTCTGTAGTTGCCACAGCTCTGCACATCTCCCTTGTTCTTGAAAATGGGTACCAGTACACTTCTGCTCCATTCCTCAGGCATCCTCTCACTCTCCAAAGATCTTGTTAAACTAACTAGTTAGAAACTCTACTGCCACCTCTCCTAGACACTTCCATACCTCCACAGGTATGTCACCAGGACCAACTGCCTTTCCACACTTCATCCTCTTCAACGTCCTCCTCACTTCACTCTTACTAATTTTTGCCAATTCCTGCTCCACACCAGTCTCCTATTCTACTCTTCATTCCCTTTCATTTTCCTCATTCATCAGCTCTTCAAAGTTCTTCTTCCATCTTCCCATCACACACCTGGAATCTGTCAATACATTTCCATCTTTATCTTTAATCATCCTAACCTGCTGCACATCCTTCCCTTCTCTCTTTGTCTGGCCAACCTGTACAAATCCACCTCTCCCTCTTTAGTGTCCAACCTAGCATACAAGTCCTCATATGCTCTTTGTTTGGCCTTTGCCGCCTCTACCTTCCCTGTCCTCCTGTCTACTCTCTTCAGTCCTCTCAGTGTCCCACTTCTTCTTAGCTAACCTCTTTCTCTGTATACACTCCTTAACTTCCTCGTTCCAACACCAAGTTTCCTTGTCCACTTTCCTCTTTCCAGATGACACACCGAGTACCATCCTACCTGTCTCCCTGATCACATTAACTGTAGTGGTCCAGTCATCTGGAAGCACCTCCTGACCACATAGAATCTGTCTCAGCTCCTCCCTGAAAACTACACAACATTATTCCTTTTTCAACTTCAACCACTTCATTCCTCTGCTCTGCCTTAGTCCTCTTCATCTTCCTCACCACCAGAGTAATTTTACACACCACCATCCTGTGTTGTCTGGCTACCACCATCTGTGTACCACCATCTGTCCTTCTGCGTTCCTGTCCTGAAGATCAAATCTGCCCATCACATTCTCATCACATCTGTTCCCTTCAGCTATATGTCCATTGAAATGTGCACCAATCACCAATCTGCACTCTCTTACCTCTGGAGATGCTCTGCATCACTTCATCTAACCCAATGCAGAATTTCTCCTTCTCTTCTAACTCACATCTTACCTGTGGGGCATAACCACTAACAACACTGAACATCACGCCTTCAATATCCAGTTTCAGACTCATCAACCTGTCTGATACTCTATTTACCTGTAGAACATTCCTCACAAACTCCTCTTTCAGGATAACTCCTACTCCATTTCTCTTCCTCTCTGACCCATGGTAAAACAACTTGAACCCCCACACAGTACATCCACCTTCCTTTTCTGCTCCATGTCAACCAGCTCTATAGTCTTCTCTGTCATAGTCCCAACATTCAAAGTCCCTACTGTCAGTCTTACATTCTTAGCTTTCCTCTTCTCTCTCTGCCTATGAACACACCGGCCTCCTCTCCTTCTTAGACCATGATGCCAGATATTCTTTATAATGTGCCAAATCTTTCTATGGGTCTAAGGCCTGGACTGCTGTTGTGATGGATGCAGTATGTGTTTTGGCATTGTCTTGCGGAAATATGCAAGTTCTTCCCTGAAAGAGATGTTGTCTGGATTGGAGCATATGTAGCTATCTGAGGTAGGGATGCAACAATAATGAAATCAACTAGTCCCCACCTAATATAAAATGTATGATGGCAATGATTAGTTCTAGTAGGGCTTCATGATAAAGTTGTGGAAAGTCACATGTTAGAAAAGGGATGCCGAAAGATTTCAAAGGATTTAACATTTCCCCTAAAGTATTATTCATAGGATTATTAAAAAGTGAAGATCTTAAGGCATCATCAAGACCTTGCTTATGTAACCTTGGGTATCTTGAGATATCCAGTCCATTCTAGATGTGGATAAAGCCCCTGTGTGAACCACATTAAATAAAAGGCACAACAAACCATACAAACACAAAACATGCAGAATAGCAGTGAGTGAACTCCCAGTATATTACCCAAACCTGCACCATGTGTGCATGGTGGCCATGACCTGCACATGTGTGCATCAAGCACTGTGTCATTTTTTATCAAATAAATCTGCAATTCCTATTTTTATTTGATGTTTTTGGTTTATTTGTTTTGTTGATTTTAAGTATATTGTTCTGCATTAGGTATCTGTTTGGCAAAGAGGTGACCGGGGCAGCATATGCGGTATTTGGGGTTGTGAGCAGTAGTGACAAGAAAAGCCTTCCAAGCTCCCTTCAGAAAGTAGTTGTAAGCCCAGATTTATACTTTTGCTGCATTTTGTTAATGGCAGAAACATTCAGTAAACCACCTAGCAACTTTCGAGTGCACTGTATTTAAAGATGCATTTTTACATTATTTTATATTAGATTAAGGGAGGTAATGGAGAGGTCACCTTGAAGAGAGAGCACATCACAGAGACTCACCAAAACATCAGTGATCTAGTGGGGAGTTCCATATATGTAACTGTCAGTGTGCTGACAGAAAGTGGTAAGAACAGTATGTGTGTGTATTTTTGTCTGGTGTGTGCTCACATTATTGGGTGTTTGATTTAGCATGGTCAAAGTGAGAATTATGATGTCTCTAGTTTTTAATGAAGAGCAAGAAAATTTTAATGTGAGTACATTGTGTGTGCCATAAGAATTTTATTAAATGTTTAGAAATCATTCAAACTAATCCAGAGATGTAAAAATATTTATCCTCATGAATCTGTTTATATGTGTGACTGTGCGACATATATTTGCACAGGAGGTGAAATGGTGGAGGCGGAGTTAAGAAGTATCCAGATTGTCACATCACCATACACCATCAGTTTGAAGAAAACAGCCAAATATTTCAAAATAGGAATACCCTTTGATGTTGTGGTAATGTACACATTTAAGCCAACAATAAGCTACTGAGGCCAGTGCTGGTATGAAACTTGGAATCAATCAATCAACTTTCTATGCTCTAATACAGGTTTGCTTCACTCTTTAAGCTCAACCATGCTCTGCACAACCTTTCAGGTAGTCATTATGAAAATAAAATGAAGAATGCTGTGAATTGTCCTAATTAGACTGGTTAGAAGGGCAACCATCTTGAAAAAAACTAATGCAAACCCAAGCAAGCATAGTGAAAACATGCCAACTCCACCCAGAGAGTACCCAACCAGCCAATGGAATCAAACTGGGGACCCTCCATCACCATGCTGCCCTTAAATAAATACCACCAACCATACACTTTATATAGCCTACAGTATATGTAATCTGTAAACAACACGTAGGCTTATAGACCTAGATTTGGATGTGCAATTCAAGGAACTGATTAACTGTGCCTGCCCACAAAAATTAAATTACAGTTGTTCCAGATTTAAAATATTTGTCAGTTATTTTATAGCAGGTTCCAATCTTATCTATTAAATTTGCTAAATTATGCCTTTAAAATTTGGTGATCCAAAGTTTGACCTGAAGAGTTTGCATGGTATGGAATTTACTTTTTCTATGCTTCTATAGCTTCCTAACGTTCTCTTTACTATATCCTCGTGCATTCATTTACTGTCTGAAATATAAAATGCCTCTCTTTAAAAATCAGGCGCTAGCAATGTTACTCAAATGTGCACAGTGTTTATGACAGTAGATTTAATGTAGTTTAATGTCTTTAGTAGTTTAATGTAATGTGTATAGAGGTTCAGAGCTGTGGAGTGACACAATTAGTAGAACAGTCATTTATCAACAACAGGATTTAAGGTTTGATTCCCACTTCCTCCTGGCTAAACGTCAATGTGTCCTTGGGCAAGACATTTAAAAACCCTTTAGTACCACCATTATCTATGAGCAACTGTCTAACAACAATTTCCTCATGTGTCAATAAGGGTAAAATTCAACTGTACTAGGTATTATATAAATGTACTTATTATTCATTATTATCTCAGTTATAGCTGCATATCTAATTCAATATATCCTATTTGCATAATAGATTGTTCTTCTATTAAGAAAATAGTTGGATGTTCTCTGGCTGTTTAACCATTTGTTTTTTTGGTGTCAGATTGATGTTGCGAATCCCGATGGCACTCCAGCAAAAGATATTGCTGTGGAGCTAATACAGGTGTCTGGTGTCACTAATGCCAATGGGATGGCAAGTCTTTCCATCAATACTGTGCTAACTCCTGTACCAATGGAAATTATTGTAAGTAAATGCTTGTATTATTCTATTGCTGCTGAATGTACTGTACTGTACTGTATGTCATATCTATTTTATAAAGTGGTGGATTGCTGTGGCTGTGCAGTGCTTTCCTGATGGCCAAAATACTGTAAATCAATGCAATGCAACCTTACGGAGAAAGCTGCTGAGATTTATAGGCTCAGGATTATGTCAAAACAGTGGCTATCTCTGTGATTCCAGCCATACTTAATGGAGTTGTTGTACTGTAAGTATTAAGACATAATAACAGGTTATAATCATTATAATTGCTCTTGCTCTAATCAATAGCCAAGTCACTTTTTTGTTGAAACAGGACTTAAAGATCAATGGCTTTTGACTATCCCTTCAGGGGTCACCACAGCGGAATATGTTCCACACGTTAATTTGGCATGCGTTTCCTGCCGTAATCCTCACATTTTATCTGGGCTTTCGACTGTCACCAAGGGCTACCTTGGGGCTACCTTGGTGGCCACATCTGGTGGGGTGGGATTCAATCCTGTGGTCTTCTGCATCCCAACCCGATGCTCTACCCATTGATCAACCACGCACCCTCTGTCGAAACAGGACTGCACTGCAAAAATAGGGGGACAAGACATATAGCCTTTTAGCCATGCAAAGTACACACCGTGTGTACATACCATGCACACATAGTCACATCTTCTGACTATAACTGTCTTAGCTAAAACAGACAACAACAAATAAAATATATGTATAAGCTGAAAAATGGGGTCTTTATATGTATTATGTCAAGATACACTGTCTGTTCCTAATTGAGCTGGTCTATATAGATGTATTACTTTATATTACATTATACTTGTTGTTTAATCTCTGTCTGAGAATTTTTTTTTGAGCTCATCTACAGGATGATGTTTGTTCATACCCTCTCTGTTGACCAGGTGAACCATTTGTTAAGGAAGCAGGAGCCTGTTTAAACTGCACCACTTTCAGTGCCAGGTCACAAAATGGCTGATACTGTTACTTAAAATGGAGTCCTACTCATTTTGTGCTCTAAGCTATCAAAAAATGCAGGATTTAAAGTATTTAAACACAAAAGTGTAGCTATGGTTAGGCACAAAAATAAAATTCCTTAAAAATGCATCATGTTACTGCTTGCAACATCATCTATAACATTTGTTTCACGCTAGACTCAAACTATGTGTGAAAGTCCTGTCCTGAGAAATATTTGATGGTCTATATAGTATGTGACAGTCTTATGTTCACTACAGCTGTTGATGTTACTACATGACAATCTATATCTGTTGGTAGTTTTTTGGTGGCTGGTACAAACAACCTACTCTGTCGTATTGAAACATACGGAACTTTATAGAAAATGCAAACAAATAGACAAAAGACACAACAAAACAACACAAAAGCATTCAATTAATCCAAAATGCTGCAGCAAGAGTGCTGACTGGATTAGGAAAGAGACATCATATTTCACCTTCACTAGCTTCTCTTCATTGGCTTCCCATGAAATCTAGAATAGAGTTCAAAACCCTCCTCCTTACATACAAAGCTCTTAATGGTCAAGCTCCATCATATTTAAAAGATCTCATAGTCCTGTATCGCCCGATTAGACCACTTCGATCCCAAAATACAGGCCTACTTGTGGTTCCCAGAGTTTGCAAAAGTAGAATGGGAGGCAGAGCCTTTAGCTATCAAGCTCCTCTCCTGTGGAACCAGCTTCCAATCCAAATTCGGGGAGCAGACACCCTCTCTACTTTTAAGACTAGGCTTAAAACTTTCCTTTTTATAAAGCTTATAGTTAAAACTCCTCACTCAACCCTAACTAGCTTTTCTCTATACATTTATTTGTCACCACTGTATGCCATTAATTCTGTGTCCTACAACCTGTACAGTGCTTTGTTGTTGCTTTTTTTGTTTTGTTGTTGCTTTTCTTGTTGTTGCTTTTTGTTGTTGTTTTGTTGTTGCTTTTCGTTGCTCTTTTCTTTTCTTTCTCCACTTTCCACTCACCCCAACCGGTCAAGGCAGATGGCCGCCCACCCTGAGCCTGGTTCTGCTGGAGGTTTCTCCCATTAAAGGGAGTTTTTCCTCTCCACTGTTGCCTAGGGCTTGCTCAAGGGGGATTTCTTAGGTTGCTTCTACATACTTGTGTAGTCTGGAGTTTATTCTGTAACTCTGTGCCTTGAGATGACTTTGTTGTAAATTGGCGCTATATAAATAAAGTTGAATTGAATTGAAAAAGTACATATGAACAACACTTAGTTCATAGAACAATTAGAAAATGCTAAAAAATAAAGAACTGTGACTGACAAATTGACATTTTCTTACAGCCTTGTGGTTGTATGACTCCACAAACCAGCCATGTTGCAGTTCATATTTACCTTTATCAAGACTCATAGCTTTGTCAAAAATGGGATAATAATGAGGTTACTTTGACCGTTGACCAGTTCATTCTTAAGTCCTGTTGGATGCTTGTGCCAAATTTAAAGAATGTCCAATTTTCCATTTTCCTATGATGTTGCTTTCACAAGAATTGGAAAGACATTGATCATGACCTTTTCACTTTAGACTCCCCCTCCTGTGAATGCCCAAAAATAGGAAAGACCGACAACCAAAAAAACATAACACCTCTGGCTAAAGCTGTTGCTGCATGGAGGCTATAGAAATCTTATCTAATAATAACTATGCAACATCAATATTATTATTATATATATTTTTGGTAGAAAATATTAAAGACTTTGCCTGCACATCACTTCAAAAACAACATATTCAAACCTGTGTGTTCAATTGTAGGTAAAGACAAATGTTCCTGGTATCAGCCAAGCATCAGCCACCATGACTGCTCTCCCGTATATCACCAAAAGCGAGAGTTACATACACATAGGTAAGGAGCATCCCGAAGTAACATCAGATGGTAACAGAGTAATGTCTAACTACCCTGTCTAAGATTTCTTTAATCTTTTCTTGCCCAAAACAACTATTTTTGCAGGGGTGGATTCGGATGATGTCAAATTAGGAGATAACCTGAAAATCAACCTCCACCTCAACAAGGACAAAAATGTACAACATAATGTCACATACTTGGTTAGTTATGTTATGCATCTGCACAAGTTTGTGTTTGTGGACATACTTAACTGTTTGTGTTGCTTCTTACAACTTGTTCTTTGTTCCTAGATACTTAGCAAAGGTCAACTGGTGAAACATGGCCGCTACAGTCCAAGAAAACTGATATCTGTGATGGTCACTATTACGAAAGATATGCTGCCTTCGTTCCGAATCATTGCTTACTACCATACAAATGATAATGAAGTGGTATCAGACTCTGTTCGGGTGCCTGTAAAATGTTCCTGCATGGGCTCTGTAAGCATAAATAGATTTTTCTATAAATACAATATAATAACATACATACAATATAATGTTTGCATGTGGCTTTTATCAAGATATTTTTACAAATACCAATTGGTATGTCTCATTTGTTGCCCGTCCCTCCTCCTTTAGCTGAAACTGGAATCAAGCTCACCTGCTTCCTCCTATGAACCTGGCAAAAATTTTCCTTTGAAGGTGACTGGAGATCCAGAAGCTGCAGTGGGACTTGTGGCAGTCGACAAAGGCGTTTACGTCCTAAACAACAAGCACCGCCTCACCCAGAAAAAGGCATTTATTTTAAAGTTTTTCTGTAAAAAAATATTAAATGTTTTTAAGGAGGTGGGGGTGGGAAATAAATATCATTTTAATTTAATAATTAAAATTTTCTTATGAATGATGTGAGAAATGCCTAAATCAAAAAATCAAAATGAATTATTCCTCTACTGTCACTCAATTGGCAACTCAAAAATTGCAGGAGTTCTCTGAGGTTACAACAGTACCACAACCTGCACACTTTTTAGCTTTGCCAGTCAACAAGCTGGAGTAATGGCATTAGTGATATGGAAAGGATAGAAATTACACCTCCTCTCTCTTGTGCTTGCCTTTGTGCACTTATTTACATAAAGAAAGTGACACCATGTCTACAAAGAACCCGTAAAAATAAAAGAATCTACTACCAGTAACAAATGCTACTATGTGATGTTGTGCTGTTTGAAGGCATTCAGGGCCACATTCAGTGTAGGTCACCTGTGTTTTGGAAGTGTTCAGTGCCCGATATTCAATTAACATAATAATAACAATAACAATAATGATATACAGGCACATAGCTAGTCAAGAAATACTGTAATATTCTTTACCATTTAATTATATGGCTTACATTTAATCGCATGAAAAGATGTTTTAATACCATATCAGAATGGCACTTATGTTTCTTTGTATTTCTGTGTATGACTTTCTCCCTGCTCAGATATGGGATATAGTGGACATGTATGATACAGGCTGCACACCAGGTGGAGGGAAGGATGCCATGAATGTGTTTTATGATGCTGGGCTGTTGTTTCAGTCCAACGTGGCTTCAGGGAGTCCACACAGACAAGGTGATGTTTCTTTATTCAAGGTTTCAATAACTCAGTCTACTGGTGCAATTACAAGGCTTTTTGTTTACTAAACACTGTCTTGTCATATTGAGAGAGTAAACCAAATTAGTGTTTTTAAGAAGTGACCCCGAACAATTAAGTGTAATAAGTTTTCGTTATTTCATTAGGTTTTAAGGGGTTGCCCCTGATTAACTCCTTTGTTGTTTTGGCAGTGTGAATCTCCCAGTTAATTTGGTTGCATCCTTTTAAATTGGTTTCTGTAGAGTTTTGTTGCTGCCATCATGTGTTACATCATCAGTGAAAATTAATGAGCTGATTAATGATCTGAAACTTTTATTGCTATTTATTGTAATCAGCATCAAATGACACAGCTGGACAACAAAACACATCTGTCAGTCACTTGCTCCAATAAACACATTATGGGGTACTGAGTGTAGATTAATAAGGAATAAAATGAATTTGAACAATTGTAATATCAGGCTGCAAAAAAACGAAACTGAAAAAATTGAAAAGGGTCTAAAAACTTTCAGTACACTGTATATTACAGTGTACTGTGTACTATCAATTATAATTGTTAATTAATTTAATCAGGGTTCTGATTAAATTAAAAACTCTCAAACTGTCTTAAAAACAATTTGATTTGGTCTTAAAAATATTGATAATTTTTAGGTTAAGTTGATTATTTTAACATAAAGTGAATGTTACTTAATTTTATATTAATAAATCATGCATTATGTGTTTTGGGGAAAACATTTACTTTAAACACTTTGGCAAAGTTGTGCCACCTAAAGTGATGCCTTTCAGGGAAAGTTCAGGGTAAAGGAGGTGTCTACTTCCCATACATAGATTAGAAGACAGTATTAGTGTGCATGTATCAGTGTCTATTGCAAAGTACATCAACTTAATCTATGCTTATAGTTCTGTTAATGCACAATCAAAAATTATATCATTGTTCTCTTGCACTGCAATAGTTCTTCTGCTACTCAGACAAAAGTCTTACATTTTACTTGTTTAAACCTTGTTTAAAAACAAGGACAAATGACAACCAATGGGCCAGAGAAATTACCTCATTCTGATATTACAGCATTCAGAATACTACTGTGTTGTAGGTTTTACCTTGTTGGATACTCTTTAAGAGATATTCTGTTTTACCTTTCCAGAATTTAAATGTCCAAACCCCAGCAGGAGGAAACGAGCTAGCACTTTACTTGAAGTAAAAACCAGCTTAGGTAAGAACCAACAACATTTATTTTCAAATTGTTTCTGAAGATTCATCATAGTGGTGCATTATTTCTCTAACAACAATGTAAAAGTGTTATTTTGGTAAAAAAAACAGATAATAAAGAAATATAATGCTGATTACAAAGTAACAACAATGTCATATATTGGTATAGATATTATAAAAAATTCAACAGGCTAATAAGGCACCAACACTAATACTGCATCACTGATTCTTAAAGTCAGAATCAGAATCTGTTTCATTATGCAAATACTAAACAAATGTCAAACAACTGTACAACAAATAAGTAATCTCTTGCATGATATATATTAATAAAGTGGTATGATAGCAGGACAAAAAATAAAACTTGATCCTGACTCAAATTATATGCTACAATTACTGCACTGAGTATGAATGTTATCATGGTTCCTACCTGCCCCCCTAAAAGTGGTGAATCCAGACTGTTGGCAGGGTGACCCTCGGGGGACACTTTAAAACAGGCACTGTTTTTTAAATTGACTGCTTTTAATGTGAAAGAGCCACAATAGGATGTTGGGCTATCATAGCAGAGGGTCCTTGGTCTTAACGAGAATTTGAAGTACAGCAAATTAGAAACTTTTTACACATGCACCAGAGTCTGTGTCCTCTATGAGTCTGTCATCAGTTAGATGTTCAGAGTTAAAGCGTTGTCAACTTTTCTGTGACTTCTCTGTGATGTTTCACTAAACAGGACACAAAGGCAACCTCTTTAGCTTCAAGCTAATTTTACCAGCAGCGGTATAATTTATTTTTGCCTCGATGTAGAGATGTACACTCACCACAGAAGAGCACACACAGCTTAAGTACAAACCCCCAGACTTATGACTTATGACTTTAAATAACTGTTAAAACCAGATCTGTGACGATGAAGTATTATTGTGAACATTTAAAGTCATCATGTTTTATTAAGCTAAACTCATGCCAAGTAGAATTTTTTTGGTAGAATTTCTCTAAAATGTGCAGCTTTTTTGAGAAGTATTTAAAAATGGGAACTCTTTGTTGCTCTCTTTTTAAAAAGTACAGTAAACCAAGTTGGTGGTGCAAGACAGGTGACTGGGACGGCTGGGAAAGTCACCCAAAGTGAATGGAACGGATTTTTCACTTTAACCTCTCAGTCCCTAATAACTACTGTCTTACTCTATGTTTCACAGAAACAGTTGCCATTACTTTAACAGACATTATTCATTAGGCCATGTTCCCATTGGATGGGGTAAACATAGTTTACAGTTTACAAGTTTTACAGGTTCCAATAGACTGATAGGACACGAGGAAATCTAGATTTTTTTGTATGGATTAATTTAGAGAAATAGGAACAACTTTGGATGAAAAAATGTCACGGATAATATGCCTGGACCCTTGTGGCTATCTGTTAGAGTGGGTTGGTATGTAAAACTCGCAACCTTCTAGCTTTGAGGCGGCATTATTAACCACTCCACCACCGTGCTGCCACAACAATATTTTTAATAGTTAAATACTTAAGGTGCCATGCATAAAATTTAATTCATAACATGTTGTTTATTTCTAGTTTGGAAATCTTTCTGAATATTGCATTTCACCTCTGTCTTTGAAAATCTCTTTGCAGTGAGCCAATATAAAGAAAAAAAGCAACGTGACTGTTGTTTGAGTGGCATGAGAGACACGCCACTCTCATACAACTGTGAAAGACGCAGCGAATACATCATGGATGGTGCAGCCTGTGTTGAGGCCTTTCTGCACTGCTGCAAGCAGCTGGAAAACCAGCGAGCGGAGATGAAGCATGACAGCCTCCTACTGGCTCGCAGTAAGAGACAAGATGAGGAGCCACTTTGGTCACAATTTGTCCTCTTTTTTCCTTCCTTGTGGTGTGTCATAGCTATTTGCTATACTTGTGTATTACCAGTGAGGGTTTACAAACTATTTGTAAAGATGAATTTAAAGAAATATGAACAACTTCGGATGAATACAATGCCATAGACATGCATGGAGCCTGGTGGCTCAATTTTAGAGGATCAGGTTGGAATGCAGAAGGCCACGGGTTTGAAATCCACCCCACCAGCTGTAGCCTCATCCAACGACCAAGGGGCTCCCTTGGTGCCGGTCCCGAGCCCAGTTATAATGGGAGGGTTGCAGCAGCAAGGATCCAGCATAAAAACTCATGCAAAATCAAAAAACACTGTATGACACAGAGAAGACACGATTAACCAGTTTAGAAAACAAGTACAAGGAATAGATTTTAAGGATATATTGCAGTCTGGTGGACAACACAGAAAGACTTTTTTCAATTTTGACAATTTTGTAAGAAGTGCTTCTCTTACAAAGCAGATTCTTTCAGCTTAGTATTTGTAGTTCATTCATGTACTTCAGCAACATCTGCATTCACATTATTCCTTTCATTGCATAGCTGTATATGTTTTCATGTTACACATTCATGTTTACCTATTACCAGCAGATCAGATTTTCATGGAAGTTATGTCATTGTATGCATATTTTAAAAACCTTTCGAAAAACCCACATTTCAGGTGAGGAAGATGACAGCAGTTACATGGACAGCAATGAAATTGTTTCTCGAACAAAGTTCCCTGAAAGTTGGCTATGGACAATTATCAACCTACCTGCTTGTTCTACAAAAACACCAAACTGGTAAGCCAACTGAAGCACACACAGTGATAAAGGAAGGTAAACCAATTTAACAATACATGTAGTTAAGAGTTTGTAACTTTTGTCAGGCTGTTTTTAACTAAAATACATACTGCCAGTCTAATACACTTTTATCTGACTATGTAAGATGCACCTTGATATAAGATGTATAATAGACTTTCTATTGTTAACACTTGATACCAGCAACCGATATTGGGTCTAATACTCCCCTTTTGTACTCCTACTTGATACCGTGCCCCATTATGCATTAACCTCACATAGGTTGAGCAGTTGGTGGAGGCAGTCTGTGGTTTAGTGCTGTTTTGAGATAAGTGACCATGACATACACTCCCCTCTAAAAGTATTGGAGCAGTGAAGCTAATTCCTTTATTATTGCTGTAAACTGAAAACATTTGGGTTTGAGATCAAAAGATGAATGTGAAACAAGAGGTATACATTTTAGCTTTTATTTCCAGGCAATTACATCTGGATCGGATATACAGCTGAGAAGATAGCACTTTTGTTTGAAACCACCCATTTTTCATGTGAGTATTGCAACATGTGACTGACAGGTGTATTTTGTTGCCCAGGTGTGTCCTATGACATTGATTATTCAAACAATAAATAGCACTAAACACTCAATTTCAGATTTGGGATTTGCCTGTTCAGACTGCATTTCTAGTTAAGAGGTGTAACCAGAATGAAAACCAAAGAGCTGTGTGTGGGTGAAAAACAAGCAATTGTGATGCTTAGAGTAGTACAACCATTTGATGAGACAAAGATTAACCTTTACAAAAGTGATGGAAAGGCTAAAGATTGGAGAAAGAAATAATATGCTCATGATCCTAAACATACAAGCTCATCTGTGAAACACAGTGGATGCAACAGTAATGTTATGGCTTTTTCTGGGACAGACTCATTAATCTTTTTTGATGATGTAAAACATGATGGCAACAGCAAAATGAACTCAGATGTCTTTAGAAACATTTTGTGTGCTATTTTAAAGAAAGATGTAAACAAACTGATGGGGAGATCCTTCATCATGCAACAAGATAATGACCCAAAACACACTGTCAAAACAACTGAGTTCATCAGAGGCAAGGTGAGGGTGGTTTTAGACTCAAACCTTACAGAGCATGTATTTTACCTGCTAAAGAGGAGACTGAAGGGAGTAACCACCCAAAACAAACAACAACTGAAAGAGTCTGCGGTGAAAGCATGGAAAATCATCACAAAAGAAGAATTCAAAAGTTTGGTGATGCCAATAGGTCACGAGCTTAATGCAGTTATTCCAAACAAAGAATTTGCAACTAAATATTAGGTCTTATTCACTTTAATCTATTTTAGGTCTATCTGTTCCAATGGGCTCAAACAAAAGGTGCTATCTTCTAAGTTGTGTATATGATCCAGATGTAAATACCTGGAACTAAAAGCTGAAATGAAATGATCTCAAACCCAAATGTTTTCCGTCTACATAAAAAAAGGAGAATTGTCCTCACTGTTACACTACTTTTTGAGGAGAGTGTAGGTAAACTGACTGCGAAATCTGCTCTGCTAAAGTCTGCTAAAGATAATTTTCTCAAGATTATTTCAAATATGTATATTATCTACATCAGTGAAAATGGAAGGAGACCTAAAGTAACTAGAAATGTACCTGAAATTCACTTTGTTTAAATAGTTATTTTACCTTCACATTCTCTATAGATTACACAGTCCATGTTGTCCATGGCTCTCCACCCCAAATCTGTGGTCTGTTCAACTTTTTTTCTTTCTGTTCTTTTCATCATAAATTGCTCAGTTTATAAAGCATAGTTCTCTACCATACTTTCTTTTGCAGAAGACGACACAATAATTTCATCTCTTCAGTGTCTGCCCAGTGTCTCTTATACTGTAACTCTTAACTCTTAAGTCTTTAGTGTCAAGCAACTGATACTAGAAACACAATAGTTCAGTAGGCGTATCAGTACTTGGTATCAGTTTTACTTGTCAAACTATTAAAAAATTGTATTGAGACAGCCCTATAAAAAAAACTAAAAAATAGAGTGTAACATGTACATTTCATAGAGTGGCATTAAATTTTTAGCCAAACAAAAGATATGCAGGAAACCTACTCTAACTACTGTAGCACAGATCGAATTAATCACAAGAAAGCAACAAGCAACATTGCATTCTCTATAGCCAAAAACCTTTATTGGATACTAAAAATTGGAGCAATGAAAATTAAATGGGTTTTTACTTTTATTTTTTGTTTTTGTGTTTTGTTTTTATTTGACTTATCTATAAGTAGAATATATAAATATTGTAAGGATATGTATGTAAAGAGTGCTATACGTAACCCAGTACAATCTATGAGATATAAAAAGATATATGGTAATATATTCAAAGTATATTACAATCCATCCGATTCAATATATCATTTAATTTATGGCAGTTAAATAAAGCCATTAATACTGTGCTCATCTGTTTTGCCACGTCGGACTGCCCACTGCTATGTGTCTTCATGACACCACCAAAATGCAACTATTTTTGCATCTGACACACATCCTGCTTTCTGTTTATTTCAGTGCCACCACATTTTATAAATACCAAAGTGCAGTTTTGAAAGACTCAATTACAACATGGCTGTTCACTGGCATCAGCCTTTCAAGACATCAGAGTGTGTATTCCCATTGCCACTAAAATCTTAAAATCACAACACCCTCTTTTCTTTAACTCTGTTTCATGCCATTCCTATTTCTCCTTTCAACATAAAGGTATCTGTGTGGCTGATCCACTGGAGGTAATTGTGCAGAAGCTCTTCTTCATTGATCTCAGGCTGCCTTACTCTGCAGTCCGTGGAGAGCAGCTGCAAATTAAGGCCATCCTCCACAACTACAGTCCTGATGATGTCACTGTAAGGTTAACAATTGTTTTCCTATGGTTCATGACAAATGTCATTCAACTTATTATAGTTTGCTTCAGCAAGAGAGTAGGTGTGTATTCCTCATCAGGGGTTACCAAGGAGGGTAAGCCCCCGATGAGGCTCCAGCCTGATTTTGAAGCAGGAACATCGGTGTTGGTCTTTAACGCCGGTAACATTGACTTCGTCCAGCTTGAAATCCAACATGCTCATTTCAAACACAGTAAGAAGTAGTAATTCTATAACGGTTATGTGATGTTACACAGGCACCTCCATAGCTGTGCAATGTTTCTCTGCTTGCATCAAGCCCGGCCGATGGTCTGCCCTTGGGAGCCATATACTCCACTGTGATTGGTTGGTTTGTTCAGCTCCAGCTTGCACAAAAAAAGAGCCTTCCACACACATCGCGGTAAAGTGCCATTCATGTAAGACTCACGGGTCGCACTAACATTAAACTTTCATATCGTCTGCTGGCCACAAAATATCGTCTCGTGGGCCACAATTGGCCCGCGGTCCGTGAGATTGAGACCGCTGAAATAGAGGTTTTAGATAGAGCAACATATGCTCCCATTCAGACCTCAGCTGACTTTTGTAAACTTGGATCTTCACATCTTCCCAACTTTTTAGGAATTTGGGTTCTGCTACATATCTAGATTCTCAAAAAATTAATCATGTTGCATCTGCTTCATAAACAGGTATCTATCTGCATTCAAACACACACACATTGACTAGTTATCTTGTCTGTTTTACAAGGTGCGTGTGGATCTGATTGAGAATCAGCATGTGTGCAGTTCAGCCTCTCGACGTAGGAGGTATCGTCAGGAGGTTGAAGTTGGGTCTGGATCTACACGATCTTTACCCTTCATCATTATTCCCATGAAAGAAGGAGAAGTCGAGGTTGAAGTCAAAGCAGCTGTTAAAGACTCATCATTTCTCCATGATGGAATCATGAAGAAACTGCTGGTAGTGGTAAGACAAACAGAATTTTGACAGACATCGTTGTACCTCACTTGTAAGTCGCTTTGGATGAAAGTGTCTGCTAAATGACTAAATGTAAATGTAAATGTAAATTTTGTGTTTGCTTTGGAGCTTGGTCAACTGTAATAAGACTTCTTTTCTTTTTACAGTGCAAACAATCAAACCTGAGGAAAACAGTGTTTTGAAACATTTGTTTGAAATTAATCATTATTGTAAATATGTGATTTTTTTACAGCCTGAAGGCATACACACAAAATCCTTAAAGAACATAACTCTTGACCCTGTTAATAAAGGTGTAGGTGAGTTTAATATTTAAAGACCACAAACCCAGATAATCTTTTCATCTGATAGCCCAACTTATGTTTCTTCCTTTAGGTGGCAAACAAGAAGAAATTCTGAGCAGTAAAATACCTAATAAAGATATAGTTCCCAACACACCTGCCGCTACACGCATCTATGTGACAGGTTAGCTAAAGTATATATTGTGTTGTGCTATAATGACTGTACCATGAAGTTTCTAAAAGTGTGGAAACAGTTGAAACTGACCACCCCACCTGGTTGGAAGAGACCATTGCACGTTTTAATATTTCTGATGATCCCATATGCTCATTCAGGAAGAGAGCAGTTAAGTGCACTGGTGGAGAACGCCATTAGTGGAAAATCTATGGGTTCTCTGATCCAACAGCCATCAGGCTGTGGAGAGCAGAACATGATCGCCATGACCCTGCCTGTCATTGCAACCACATATTTGGACAAAACCAACCAGTGGGAAACTGTAGGCTTTGAAAAACGCAATGAAGCTCTCGTACATATCAAAACTGGTAAGCTGCCAGATATATTTATTCACACAGAGATCAGAAATTATTTTTGACTGAGCAGCCTCCTAAACTGGTTTCCAGTGGATAAGATGACAATAGTATGTTGGCCCTGAGAGCTCAGTACACAATAGATAAAATTCAAGAAAAAAACAAAAAAAACCATCATCAATTTGATGAGCGCAACCAAATGACAATGTGCCAGAACGGAAATGGCTCGAGGAGCGACTTTAAATACATTTGCAAATGTCCATCACTTTTCAGTGTCCCCTAAAAACATTGCTATGACAGTTGATCTGGTGGACACTAATAATGAGAGACATTTAGTTTTCTTTATTTATTTTTAGTTGCTTCCTGGGCCATTTCCATTGTGTTGTGGTTTTTGTAGCGTGTTTCATCTTTTGGTTGTGTTGTGGCTTTTGCAGTGTGTTTCTAAATGCTGCGCCTGTGTTGTTAAATTAATTAAGTAGCTTTTTTATTTGCTTTGGTCTCTCAGGGCCACTTTACAATAGAGTTGAATGGTAACAACTATAAAGCTGTGTGTTTTGTTTGTCTAGGATACCGTAATGAGCTTGTGTACCGTAAACAAGATGGGGGTTTTGCTGTGTTTAAAGAAGAACCTCATCCTAGCACCTGGTGATTGAACAGTTATTTTTTCACATTTTTATTTAATTTTGAATCTGAATAGCTAAGATGATTTTAAATGTACTATTATATTTAGGCAGTTGTTTAATTAATGCAAATCATAAACCTTTGTGCCCTCTCTTCTCCTAAGGCTTACGGCTTATGTTGCCAAAGTGTTTGCCATGGCCTATGATCTGGTGGGTGTAGAGGAAGACATAATCTGCGAGGCTGTGAAGTTTCTGATAGGTAAACAGGAATCCAGCGGCACGTTTAAAGAAGCTGGACGGATTATCCATGGAGAAATGATTGTGCGTGATAGTAAAATCAGTCGTTATCCTTGGTGTCCTGTTTTTTTTATTATCATTGTGTGTCATGAAAGCCGATGTTTAATAATGATGATAGTCATGATAAAGATTGCACTGACATATTTGGATTTGCGTATATTTAGGGTGATGTGCGTGGCAAAGACTCAGATGCCTCCATGACAGCCTTCTGCCTCAGTGCTATGCAGGAGTCACGCAGGATATGTAACAGAACTGTTAAAGTGAGTACCTAGCCTGCAAAGAGTGTATTTTCTTTATTTCTGCTTCTTTTTTCCCAGCTGCTTGCCCCACTTTCCTAAAAACATGTTCACAATTTAATATGGCTAAAAAAAAACCCTATATTTAACATTAAGGTTGACAAAGTTCCTACAGTAATTAATGCAAATGTGTGGTGGACTCATACTCCCCACACTAATATGGGGAGCTGTTTAAGATAAAAAATGTAAATACCTACTGATGCAGAGGGAAATGTTAAAGCACCTGCAAATGGTGCTAAGTTATAAACAAATTAGGACTAGTGGACAAACGACACTTCTAGAGCTTTCAGAGCTTTTGTGTTTACTGGCTGACTCAGTTTGGCCCAAAAAGCTTTTTTTTTTCTATATGAAAAGAAATCGCTGTTACAGTGAATACATTTTTATCAGCTTCACAAACTCTGTAAATTGATTTGACATTTGATTTCCTTATCCGAATATGATTTATTCAGTCCAGTATCATTTGCAATGTGTAAGGGAATGTTGGGATTTTTTGTTTTTTAATTTTATTACTGTGAGTGCAGGGAGCCAACAGGAAGCCTGCTGTCACCGCACATGTTCATCCTCTAGCAGCCAAAAAGCCTTGAAACTGTTTTTTCAGAGTATGTGTGACCAAGCAATATTTACAGTATGAGTGAATAATCTAGTGTACAGTTTTTCATAGTTCATTTATGTAAATGCAGCAGTAGTTTCTGGTTTGTTCCCATTTCTTTAAACAACTCTTATTTTTGCATTTTTACCATTTACTCCATCCCTTGACGTACTGTAGCTTTTAAGACATTTGTCTTTTCCTTTTTCCCAGGGTCTTTCACGCAGTATAGACGAAGCAGTAACCTACCTGGAGAAGCGTCTGCACAACCTAACCAACCCATATGCTGCTGCAATATCATCATATGTCTTGGCCAATGAAGGGAAACTTCAGAGGCAGATCCTTTCCAAGTTTATATCTCCAGGTTTAGTTACTAAGCTATTTTCTTAAAAATAGAAAAAAAAGTTTAGACTTAAGATAAAGTGGTGTAAACCTTTTACATATCCACATATGCATCTTAATGATTATGAGACCTGGACTCAAGTACGTGTGAGATTGTGTGAACTGAAAGTCAGGGAGGTTTGTTAAAGGTATAAAATGTCTGTCTTTCTCAGAGTTAACCCATTGGCCTGTTGGTGACACACATCTTTTCACACTGGAGGCCACAGCTTATGGTTTGCTGGCTCTGGTCAAGGTCAAGGTAAGTTGTGTATTTAATCAGAATGTCATAGTATGGAAAAAATACAATTTAATTTGAACTATATGGATGGTTTGACACTTGGTAACAAGAGTCACTGTGCTTTACAGACATAAAATAGCCATGTTCTGTAATACCTTGTATAAAATCATCAAACTCAGGCTAAAAGCAGGATCTCGTAAAGTCTGTAACATAAACATTTAAGAAGTCATTAAAATTAATAATAAGATAACTACAAATATTCTAGCACAAATGTTATACTTTAAAACAAAAATAGAAATACTTAATAGAATCAAAAATGGAATTACTTTGCATAGATTAAAATTGACTTAGTCTGAACAGCATATAAATTATTTTAGTTTAAAGTTTAAATATTACATAAAACATAAAAGTTGATATTTATTTATTTATTTATTTATTATAGAAAACAACCCATAAAAGTTGCTTCATCAGGACTGTGTAGATGTTGTCGTTGAAACATTTGAACTGTCCTCCATCTGTCATTTGATATTGATATTATTTATTTTTAATTTGTTGGTTTTATGGTATTACAATTTTTAATAGCCTTGCTTGTTTACATAATAATAAGGGATGGGAAATTAAAAGAACATGATGCTGAAACTTGTAATTTGAAAACCCAAAGGCACTGATAAATAGGACTTTGATTATAATGACAGTCTATGACAGAGATCTGACAGCCTTTCTTGATCTTTATTACTAAAGGCTTTTGATGATGCCAGACCTGTTGTCAGATGGTTTAACCAACAGCAGATAGATGGTGGAGGCTATGGATCAACTCAAGTAGGACTCTCCTCACCCTGTCATTCATTCTGTTTCCATGTTCATCTGTCAGTAGTGCAGCTGTGTTTATTTAGTTAAGTGATGTCAGTGATCACTTTTAAGCTACTGACTAATTTAGCAATTTCTGACCCCACTGTCTCTATTTCTCTTTCCAGGCTACTATAATGGTGTACCAGGCAATAGCTGAATACTGGGTCAGTGCTAATGAAGAGGAGTATGATGTGAATGTGGATATTGTGTTCTCCGAAAGAAAAAACCCTGTTAAGTTCAACTTTAACAGAGATGACCACTATACAACTAAAACATC
This sequence comes from Channa argus, assembly GCF_033026475.1. NCBI lineage: Eukaryota > Metazoa > Chordata > Actinopteri > Anabantiformes > Channidae > Channa > Channa argus. The sequence goes on along the minus strand of NC_090199.1, from coordinate 21,389,978 downwards.
CGAGGTGAACATACAATTACAGCTGCATTACTTAAAATTAACTGGCTTGGCAAGATACTGCAAAGTGATAACCTAATTTAAATCTTCATACTATACAAAAGATTTATAGACCTACTGAATATGATTCTAAATATCAATTAAGCCATTTCTTTTTCAACATAATATCTTGTAAATATGAGATCCATATCATGTAATTACAAGATAAGGTGTTAAAAGATAACATTTTTCTATTTTGAACTTTAATCTTACTGAACATTTACATTTAGTCATTTGGGAAAGGCTTTTATCAGAAGTGTTTTTTTGTAGTTTCAGTGCATATGAAGTTGTGAACGAGTCCCAATGAATGGGGCTTTCTTTTTGTCTTTTTCCGATGCTTGTATTCCCTATTAAATCCCAACAGGTCAAAAGCATAAACAAGAATGTTAAGGTGATTGCCACAGGAACAGGAGAAGCAACAGTGAAAGTGAGTATAACACATGTTCATGTTTTTGCACCTCAGACATACAAAATAGTTTTATATTTTATTTTATAGTAAAAACTTATATTGTTTTGTAATTTTGATTACATATTTAAAGGATTAGTTCTGGATTTTAAGTAGATGTTAATACAGTGCTGAGGTGCTTATGTAGTCCTTTTTAAAAGTATTGGTTAACTTAGAAGTTGTGTGTGATTTCTCAGTCACCAGCTGTCAGCCAGACACACCCTCAGTTTGTTCAATCCAACTAAGGATTAACATAGTTGATGCTTGCATTTGTTCAGGTTGTTTCTAAAGAGATACGCATTGGATGATAGTGTTCAACATACTCTTCCTCTTGGATGATCACAGTCGATGTTCTGCAAGAACATGTGAAAAACACAGCTGTAACATCTCCAACTAACAGCTAACAGAGTATTACAAAGGATTACATGCTCACTATTCTTTTGGTTTTTTAAGGTCCTTGAAAATGAGTATGTAAAATACTAGACTATAATCAGCAGGTTGTTACCTCACCATTGTAGAAACAAATCTTAGTTTATGGGGTATATTATGATAACTAATAGAAATCGAGTTAATGGTTGCATTTAGGTTTTTATTTTTTACCCATATTCTACCTTCTACATCTACCATCAAAAAGCTGGTAGGCGATGTCCCTCCACTGCCGCACGGCAAGGAACTTCACAAACACAAAAAACTCAGTATAGCTTAGTGGCACTGATTAGGTATCGTATGAGTCTCAGCTGAACTTTAGAGTGCATTTTGCATGGAACAAGGCCTCTGCAGTTTGTCCCTGTTTTTTACAGCATAGTCGCCTTCTGAGTAACGTTTACGGCACCTGTTCTGGTTAGAGGCAGTTGTGGTGACTAAGTCCTATTATCATCTATGTACACACCTCAATATTCTATTAAGACTAGCTTCAAAAATCTTGAGTTGTTCCTGTGTTTGTCATTCCCTTTGAAAACACAGACTACTGAGTTTTGTATTACTTTAAAACATTTAACTCTAAAGTCTACAAGTGACAGCACTATAGCTGAATATTGAAAAACAAACCCCCGCCAAAATTGCCTGAAGTCTAATTGCATATATATTTTAGCAATGTTATTGCATTTCTATATCAAAGCAATTACCTTGATAAGTACAATGTTATTAGCAATAGGTAATAGTTGTCAAACAGTTGTCATTTGTAATTATTTGTAATTATCCTTTAAGTTAATCTTTTCTTGTCCCAGATGGTTTCGCTGTATTACGCTCTGCCTAAAGAAAAGGAAAGCAACTGCCAGAAGTTTAACTTGTCGGTGGAGCTCATTCCAGGTGATTTGGTTTCCTCTTTCTCTTCCTTTCACCAAAGAAATGATACAAATACATTTGCAGTTTCAAACTTTTGACAGTTTCCGCCATTGTGCCATGGAATAGAAAACAAAAAATATTTTGGAAAAGATGATAAAATCTGTTACCATAGAAAGTTCACAGACAACCTGTTAAGGCATAATACCCAATATATTTCCCATGATTATAATGGACTATGCATGGAGTAGGAACCATTTTGCTGCTGTGAAAATGTGATGTTTTTTTCATATCCGTCAATCGAGACGCCCATGGAGCAGATACAATTCCATTTTACCAAATGTCTCTATCCACACTGACTCTGAGACCTGCATTGTTTCCCCCCGACATACTGTGTAGTGAAGCATAATATCTAAAGACAGAGGTTTAATTCTTTAATTCTAACTGCTGCAAATGTTTTCAGTATCTGTAATGACTAATCCAACCCCCTGTGTCAGGTTAGCATCACCGTGAGCTTTTTCCATTCAATTTTGGTGAGGCAGTGGCGGCCTAAAGGTTAGAGAATTTTGTTTATTAATTCGGAGTAAAAAGAAAACAAAGACAAAAAATCTACCCTGTGTAGCATGGTAAGCAATGACATTAACAAATGTACAGGGCAGAAAACCATTGTTGATTTATTTCTGCTGAGCCAACGCCTTGTGAGGACAGTTTATCCTGTTGCTGTCCATTTGTCTTCCTGGGCAGACACACAGACAACAGAAAGGCTGCAGGTCACAGTCAGTGTGGAGTGGAGCACTTATAAACCACTCACGTCTCGCCTCCAGGATGAATCACCTTTAAGGGTTGTTCAAACACTGAGGCACACAGAGACCATTGTATTGGAATTTAAGGGTTCTTTTTCTGAAGTTAGAGCCAACACATGACTATAAATTGTAGTGTAACAATTGTTGTGCGTCTCATGACAAATTAAACACTTGGACAGGCGGACCTTTAATTGTTAGAGTAAAATAATTATTTGGCTATCATTTTTATAAGCTATTGCTTTTTTGAAATCTCTGTTGATGACAGTGTCAAATTAAACCTGAATCTCTTTTGATCTGCTTATCTATATGTTTTATCGCATTATTTTAAATAAAAATTACAATGATTTTAATGTTTTCTTCCTCCAGTGAAAATGGATCTGGATGAGAAGATATACAAGCTGAAAATATTGGTTTTGTAAGTACAAGATGTTGTACAGACAACTGTTATATTAATATATAACACAGAAGAAAAAGGTCCAAATGATGTTCACCAAACTGACAAATATCAATAAAAATATATATGAATCTGTAAATCTGTACTACATTATTTAGTCCTGGCACTAATTTGGCACAGTTTTTACAGTTGACGACTTTCCTGACACAACCCTTGCCACTTTTCTGGACATATGTTGTGCTTACATACATGTCAGGCAGCTAAGGGGTTCAGAGTCTTGCCAAGGGAAACTTCTTGGTTTATTTTACTATGTTATTCTGTTCATTCTGTGTACAGTTACAAAGACAATGCGCGTGATGCAACTATGACAATCTTGGATATTGGCTTGCTAACTGGCTTCACTGTTAACACAGATGACCTAAACTCTGTAAGATTTATTCCCAAACATTACCAAAAATATTAAATACCAATTTTATTCAAAGGTCAGTGTCACAGACAGGATTTCTTTAAGTTTTTATCTTCTCTAACTGTGTGTTTGTGTGTTTGTGTGTGTGTGTGTAGTTGTCTAAAGGATGTGCCCGCACCATTTCAAGATATGAGATGGACAAAACCCTGTCAGACAGAGGGTCACTCATCATTTACTTAATCAAGGTAAGACACCAGGTGCTGTTTTTGTCAAATTCAAATTGGCATTGTAGGTTCATTATTTGCAATAATGCAAATTGATTTCTTGTAATATTTAAAAAATTAGGAGGTTAAAGGTAACAGAAGGAAAATACCATGTTCTGATTATTATATGTGTAATGGCAAGAATCTGGCGATATAATTTACGCTCACCGGCCACTTTGTTAGTTACACCTGTGCAATTTTATGCAATCCAAAAGTTGAGAAATTATAATATTGTACAGCTGTACCTAATATACTGGCCAGTGAGTGTAAATCACAATAAATGGGTCACAGTTGAAAAGGTGGGTTCAACAGATGAATGTCGGGTGAGTGTATGACTGTTCGCAAGATAAGATACTGCAATGTTTTAAATCCAATTTTAGGAGAATTGTAGCATAAACAACATCATATGCAAAAATCTTACTTAAAACAAATCACAAATGTACCACATTTATCACAGTGCCTGTAACCTCCAGCATGGCACCAATAGTTCTGATGCTTCAACTGTTCACAGCATGCTAGCAACTCTCTCTGCTAAGGGGCACCTTTGTTTTTACCTCCTTGTACAACATGGGGATAGAGATGAACATGATGACTTGTCAGAACTCCAATGTTCACTTTACACAGGAACTGTCATCTGGCCCTCACTGTCACTTCCTGCCCTGGACTTATATTTTGTTCCCCTTTTTTCTCCACTTCCTGTCCCCAGTTAATTTCTCCAGCTTACCAGTCATCAGCAGTCACAATTGTTTTCAAATCGCAGCTCTGGTTAATGGTAGGGTTAGATTTCCAATTCAATTTCTTGATGGTGGACTGGAAGCTCAATGGGTAGAGCAACCAGATGGGATGCAGAAGCTGTAGGACCAAATCCCAGCCTACCCATCAGGTGTGTCTGTGAGCAAGACACTCTGTGCTAGCTCCTGAGATGCATCACTCCCCCACACCCAACATTGCTTCAGGTCTATGACAAAGGGGTAGACTCAGAGGCAGAATTAATCACTCCCAGACAAAAGGCTCACCTAGAGAAGGACACCAGTGGGCTAATTGCTTATATTCCTCAAAAATACTGACATAAAAGAAGTCAAACCCATGTGACAGGAAGAACAAAAGAAAACAAGTACTTAAAGAAACCCATGGATTTGGTGCATTTTAAAGGCCAACAAAATTATTTTGACATTTGTTTGACATCTCTTTCTAGGTTTCTCACAGACAACCAGAGGAGATCACTTTTAGGATCCATCAGACGCTGAAAGTGGGCGTCTTACAACCTGCTGCAGTGACTGTCTATGAGTACTATGACCACCAACAAAATAACGGTGTGTCTCAAAAACACTCTTTGTCTGAAGCTAACACACATACCCTTACACACATACTGGAACAAAAGTCTGTCTGCAGGCTGCATGTCATAAAATGTAAACAGAGTTTATTTTATCTTTTCCATACCCTTTACTGAGTAGTCCTCATATGTACACACATGTGTACAGACTAACAATAAATCCACCACATTTTAGCTTCAAGGTCTTCATTGTGTCAATACGGATACATTAAAAGATTAACTTTGAAAATATATAAAATGCATTTTGGTGTACTCTGATCTGGTAAGTAATTACCTCAAAATACCTTACAAATGTTTTAATTCATGTTGTAGAGACACACTGTGTGAAATTCTACCATCCAGAGAGGAGAGAAGGAGAGTTACTAAGACTCTGTAAAAGTAATGAATGCACATGTGCTGAAGGTAGGTGAACTGTTAAAGCATACATACATTATTACATTCAAAACTTATTGTATAACATTGTAAACCACTTGTTTACTGCTCCAATCCTTTTCTCCAGAAGCTACAGTATAAATTACAGATGTTAGTTGCCCTGAGTCCCTGCTCTACGGTACCATTTCAACAACACTTCATGATTCATATAACAGTAGCCTAGAAGTATTCCTAACATTATAGTGTGTGTATATGTATTTCTAGAAAAATCCCAACATTGATTATCTAGTACTACTGTGAAAATTTTGTGATTAATCGACCAACCCAAATTTGGACCTGACCCTACTTAGGTCATCTGGTTCAGATGATGCGTCACTGTAACTGCAACTCCAAGGTGCTATCGTTGTTGAGGCGAGATAAACCATTAGATCTGTTGGAACTGAAAAGTGTTTATATATAGTGTGTGTGTATGTGTGTGTATACATACCTCCTTGCTAACGAGAGTTGGAAACACGAGTCACAATAGCTCAGACACCACCCGGGTCAACAAGGTTCATTTCAGGTGTTGGGGAAGCAGGGGAACCTGATGAGAAGTGGGCTACTGGAAAAAGAACAAGACATTCATGGACAGCAAGAGGGGATACATTCAGAGGATGTGGGACCTTTGAGACTTGACAACTGGTAGCTCAGTGTTCTAATATCTGCAAGGAACACCTGCTATCACAAGTAGAGATTGATGAGGTACAACACAAATGCTACGGCAAGGGGAAGCCAGGATGACAGGTCAGGGGGGACATATCATCACTATCTCCACAATCAGAGATTGAATGGCAAGCTTAATTACCTTAATGCAATGGGTATTTGAAAAACAACCCTAGTAGCCAACTTCCAGCCAAATGCCCAGGTTAGCTTCAAGTGCGGTGATCACCAAGAGAATGCTCTGTCTCCACTGTTGGTTTGCTTAGCCCTGAACCCCTCAGCCAGATTATCGCCAAAAGTGGTTATGGATACCAGCTATGGAATGAAGCAACCATCAGTCACCTCCTCTACATAGATGACATGGAGTGTGTCAGGAGTGCCAGGAGTGAAGACATCATCTTACTGATCCATACCAACTTTGGAATGTCATTCAGACTGGAAAATTATGGTCGGATCTTAGTTCTTGGTTGTCCAAGGACAATGTCACCCCGCTGTCTAGTCTTTTATAGTTTATACATTTGCAGGAGGTGCACACACACTAACTTGATTTAATCAGTTGTATACTAAATTTATGCCCAATGTGTATTTCCAGAGAACTGCAGTATGCAGAAGAAAGAAAAAATTAATAATGAAGATCGCACAGATAAAGCCTGTGAGACTGAAGTAAACAGCAGAACAGACTATGGTAAGAGTTTGTGGTGAGTGAGCGACTGACTGACTGACTGACTGACTAACAATCTATCACTTGCCTTTCCTCAGTTTACAAAGTGAGAGTGGAAAACTTTACAGCCGATTTGTCCACTGATATTTACACAATGCGGGTTGAGAGAGTCATCAAAGAAGGTGGGTATTTATTTAATATATGATATGACTGTGAATGTTTTAGAGTACAACAGTTAAATTGTTATTTTTCATTTGTGGTCATATGAAATTTGTAATGTATTTCCTGTCTCTGTTAATCAAAATTTTTTTTACAGGGAGTTACGATACTTGTCAGATGTTGATAAAGGAAGATGCAACGATAGAAAGTGAGAATTTATTTTATTTTAACATTTATTTAAAAACTGCTGGATCTTTATTTGCCTTTAGTGTTTTTTATAGTTATACCAGAAAACAGCCTTAACATTATTTTAACATGTGTTATATATAATGGATTTTCTCTTTTCTTGGATGTTAATAACAGACAACTGTGACATTGCTCCAGAGGGTAAACTGCGCACATTTCTCAGTTATCGGCACTGCAGAGTGGCTTTAAATCTGAAAATAGGCAAATCCTACCTTATCATGGGCTTGGCCAGAGATATCAGTCAAGGCGAGAGCCAGTCGTGAGTAAACAAGGACTACCAACTATTCAGTCTGTACACTCTATTGTCCCGTTTACTATTCTCTCTTTAATTTCTTTTTAACATGTAGATTGTAGAGTGGATGACCCTGACAGAAGATTTAAAAACTGGGATTTATGACAACTGGGTGCATGAAATATTTGTGGTGATTGAACAACTTTGACTGATTTGCACATTAATACAGATGGTAAAGTTTTCAGTCACATGATACTGATAGTTAAACAATAGGCAGCAGAGAAAGAATCAAATATGAAAACCCAAAGATAAGTCTGTGGACTGATGAATATCTAACGTCTTAGAGATTACTCTGTAACCCTTACCAGCTACATGCAAATTAACAAATCTTGATCGTAGGTCTTATGAAATCTTTTTGCGAGGCTGATGCAGTTTGTGAATAGCACACTGATACTGTTTGAGTGAAACTCTAAACCACACATTCATTCTCATGTTATTGATTGGACTGCAGGTTTGCTGACATCTCACTCCAGTTTACATTTACTGATGTCAAAAGCCTAGTGTTGTTTTAACTTTATTCACCATCACTTTTTATGTTTAACAGGCATATTTACTAAAAACATTAAAAATCATGACTCTTTGTGTTTTACCAGGTTTGAAATATGTGTAATGTGTTGTGTTATGTTGATATTTGAGACTTAAGTGAAGATCAGATCACGTTTCATGACAAAAAATAGGAAATTGCAAACTACTTTTTCTTGCGACTGTATTATTGCAAAAACATCCATAGTATTTTCCCACTTTGCCCTCCCTAGGTATCAGTATGTGCTCGGTGAAAGAACCTGGATTGAGTACTGGCCAACGCAAGAAGAGTGCCAGACTAATGATCACAGGCATACCTGTCTGGGGATGGAGGATCTGGTTGACCAGCTCACAGTTTTTGGATGTCTGCTAAAGTAAAAACAAACAAAAAAATCATTTATTGATTTGCTTTATTTCTGCATTACTCTCATGACAAACAAGTTGTGCAAAAGTCATGATGATACATCCCGTTGATTAAAATGTAATGGTCCTACTGTGTGTGTCTCCTAAAATGTATTTAATATGGATATCTAGATGCAGCTTAAAGTTTTAGTACACTTTTACTTAAAAGAGAAAATCACGATTTTGTTTGAAAGAGATGACAAAAGTATTTAGTATCTGCTATTCTCTGGGCCATTATAATAAAGCAGACATGTTTCTTTGGATTTTAAATGTAACATCATTATGAAATTAAATGAAAATGACATAGGCAAAAATAATGGGACCATTGAGCACTTTTTAAACTTTCTGACTGATTATAAGTTAGATATATCAGTAATATTAAGTGGAGTTCATTTGGGTTAAAAAGATCTACAATAAGCAGTAGTTTTGATCAGTAATTTTGTTTACACATTATTTAACCTTTTTTTCCTTTAGGCTTAACTCCTGAAAATGTATTTGAAAGGGGCAAAAACTTCCTTCTATTGGTGGGGTGGTCCCTCAAGCCCCCCTTACAAATGTAATCTGGCTCCACCACTGAGTTTGTTTTGTTTTTTTATGTAGTCCTCATGACAAGTTCATATGTACGAATACCCCCAACTGCACTGGATGACATTATATTGCACGATTTATTCAAACTGCAAATACCATCCCCGTTCTTTCAATGGGGGGCTGCCGCAATAATCTTGGTTAGGGCCCCAGATAGCCTACGACCGCATGATAAATGAAACATGGCCGCATGATAATGATCCTCGAATTGTTTTACTATAGGTTATGGACTACTGCTTGTTTTGCCCAACACAAAAAAGTGAACACACTTTGGTATTTTCTATTGTGAGGGTAGTAAATCAAAACAGGCCAGGGCCCCCATCACATATTGTTTATTTAATTCCATTATAACTTAAGTAAGACACAGTGAGCTTTGACTAAGTGTTGTTACCGATGTTCGCCACAAGAGGGAGACACCCTTATGCTAACGTTTCTGTCGGGAATGTACAGGCAGCGACAACACACTCATATAGCGCTGAGACGGGCACAAGGCAACAGAATTTAAAAATTTTAATAAATCAAAATTGAATGCAGCAGCATGCAACACTGTAAATTGGAGTCTGCCAATAAACAGAAAAGGCAGAAATAAGAAGAAAAATTATAACAGACAGGTGAGCGGGCTTTTAAAAAATAAACTGTAGAAGTTCATATTTATCTTATATGTTGGATAATGAAGGGAGAAGGGGAAAACTGGCAAAAAGGCTTTAATTAAGAGACTTACAGACATTGAAACTAAAGGTTTGTTACAAATAGGACATCGGAATTTGAACAGTATGTTCCACATAAACATCTGTCTGGACATTGTAGTAGTAGGCAGAAATTGGAGACAGTTTAAACATGTTATGTTCAAGTGCATGAGATACATAACAAAGAGTGGATATGATGGGTGATTTCAGAAAGCAAAGAGTGTCATGAGTAGGTTAAAAAAATACTGCATTCTGGGCAGAAGGCTTTGAGCAACTTCTTAAGAAGATCTGTTCTGATCATCAGAGTATTTAAATAGAAATAAATTAAAATAGAAAGAAAGCGATTCCAGATGATGGCAGCAATGCAAAATTTGGGAAGCCGGCTGACAAAATGAAGAAGAAGAAGAAGACGACGACGACGACGACGAAGAAGAAGAAGAAGGTCGTGACATACTTCCGCTTTGGCACAGAAGCCGGCGGGTTATGCTGGTGCTGTTGATGAATAAAGGAATTAAACTTGAATTCGAGCCACTGAAGAAAAACACCGTGAAAACGTTTGTGACAACCCGGAAACTCATAAATAAAGTTGTATTCCTTGTTCGCGCAAGACTAAACCTAATTCGTGTTCGAGGTTGAGGTGCCTCGGAATATACCGCTATGGCCAAGGTACAAGTGTTGAATGTCGCGGTACTGGACAACCCAAGTCCATTTCGAAACCCGTTTCAGTTCGAAATCACGTTTGAATGCATGGAAGATTTACCTGAAGGTGGGTGACATTATTGTTTCAGCTTATGTGTAATACCAGTTACATTGCTATTTGATGCATGTTAACGTTAAGTTTAGCTAACTTTATAGAATACGTGTTGTATTTGCGCAAATCTAAGACTACGCGGCAATTTATACACTTAGGGTCAATTGGGCTTTAAGTAAGTAATAAGCTCGTTGCTTTGTTGGAGTTGCTCGTGCTAGTTAGTTTGAATTCATTTAATTTTGAAAGTTATTGAAAATTGGCGCTGGCGCGTTTGTGCTTATTGCCCCGCCTCCTGTCGGCAGTGATTGGTTCAGAGGCGTTCTATGGTGTTTGTCGTCAAAACTGATTGGTTAATCACGTTTTTTTTTTACCGTAGTAACTGACCAGCCCAGTAAGTTACCGCGAACAGGGGAGAGGGACAACAGAGGAGCAGAAACATTATTGCAACTAAGCCTAAAACTCAGCCCGGTGTAAACAGATGTTTGTTTTCGTTAATTGATTAGACACAAGCCATGCTTTTATCAGAAACCGAAGCTCTTTATTTGTGCCAATTGTGCCATCATCAATTTTTTTATGATTCCAAACATAACAAACACCAACAAAATAAAGTAATAAAATAATATGAAATATTTATTTGATATTTATTTGTATTGCCATTGTACAGAATATTGGTACAATCAAATGAAATTGTTTTTTCTTACAGTAAGCAAGTCTCATGCTTTTATTCCTGCATTTTAATTAGAACTCTTATGATTATTATTATATATATATATATATATATATATATATATATTCCGGTTGGACATGTGCCTTGAACTATGTAGCCAAGTCTTATACTTTTTTGTGCGGTCAGATTTGGAGTGGAAGATCATCTATGTAGGTTCGGCTGAGAGTGAGGAATACGACCAGGTTCTGGACTCTGTACTAGTTGGCCCAGTACCAGCTGGCAGACACATGTTTGTCTTTCAGGTGAGTAAGCTGTAATCATGTGAGACATCTCTTCTCATTTAAAAGACATGTTGCTAAATGTTTTTGATTTCCTGGCACGTTTATTTATTGTTATTGGATCTAATTTTTCCTGTCCTTGTTTCCTGTCTGTATCATCAGGCTGATGCTCCAAACACAGGGCTTATTCCAGAGAGTGATGCAGTGGGTGTTACTGTAGTTCTTATAACCTGCACCTACCGGGGACAGGAGTTCATTCGAATTGGATACTATGTCAACAATGAATATACTGACCCTGAACTACGGGAAAACCCACCTCTCAAACCAGTCTACACTCAGGTATTGCAAACAAAGACAGATTCGAAAAAGACAGTGACTGTTGATTTCCATCAAACTGTTCAAAGCTATCTGTACATACTGAACTGCATTATAAAACGGATCTCAGTGCTTAATCTTTATGCAATTTGAAGAAAAATACTGCATTGCCTGAGATTCAGTTAGTATAAATAGATGTACAGTACATAGGGTATTCTTGTGAAAAGGCAATTAAAATCTGAATACTGCTGCCCTCTGGTGCTGCTGTTACAAACAACAAAATGACAAAATCTGCTTTGAGTTTTAAAATTAAATCAAAGGGCACAATCAATCCTTTGGCTCGGGAAGTAGAGCAGTTGTCCCCCTTTCCCAGGGTTGTTGGTTAAATTCCTAGCTCCTCCTTTCACATGCTGAATTGTCCTTTGGCTAGACAATGAACCCCCACCTCAGTTGCTCTCGGTGAGAGCAGGCCAGATGCATAGCAGCTTCCCCATTGGTGTGTGAGTTGTTTAGATGTCAAACTGTAAAGAAATTTACAATAGTTAAACCGTAGAAACATCACTATGTATAAATAATATTTAGCTTCTAGGTCTTTAAATTGGTAAGTTATATGGTAAGTTTTGCTTTTGTTGTAGGGAATTGCAGCAAACATCTCCTCTTTTCTGTTGCTAGAGGGAGGTCGACAAAAAAATGTAATGCTAGTGTTGAAATTTCTCCTTGCTTTTATCCCCTCAGCTCCAGAGGAACATTTTAGCCTCCAACCCTCGTGTCACCCGCTTCCATATCAACTGGGAGGGCTTGGCAGACAAGATGGAGGACAGTGAAAATGTTGACCCGTCCCCTAACATCAGCGGCATGCTCCCTCCATCCTGTATACCAGGAAAGCTGCCACCTCTTGGACTGATGCCAGACAACTCCATGGACTGCATGTAAGGAAAATTGGATCAACACAGTGGACAAGAAGCCCCTCTTACTGTACTCTCACCCACATATTAAACTCACATTTGGATAAGCAGGCCTTGGAAATATTGATGTAACATGTGGATAAGCACGGACTTGGCACCAGGGATACTTTTTATACAGTATACATGAATGGGATGGATCTGAAATATTTACATTTTTTTCCTCTGGTCTACTCTCTAATGAAGTTCTTGCACAAACACAATTGCCTTATTTTACCATGTCACTGCGGGAGAATTTACAGTAATTATTATGAGGGTGTCTTAACACAGGACTGTCACATCCTCACTGCACTGGCAATTGCAGGTTATAATATAACTGTTATGTTGACCTGTTTGTGGCCCAAACTCTGCTGTTAATTTTGTTCTTAATGGCACAGACCCAAGTCATGACAAGTGCTTTGTATGTCAATGTAGACCAGCTGCTAAAAGAAAAGCATTTCATTGTTCTGAAGGTTTGTGTCATCTGACCTAAACATGTTGCATCTGAGGTGCCAGTGGAAACAAATCTTAGGTTTTAAATATGGGCCATGTTCAGTGGCCTGTTCCAAGAAGATATCTCATGCGGAGTAAAAGTCCTGTATGAGAATCAACCTTGTACTTGCAGGTGTTTCCATGTGTTATCCAGAAACTAATAAGTAAACTCCTCCTTTTTTTATGGCCCCTGTTCAGATTATATTCTGTAAAATGTTGCATAATGTCTGCCTGTAATTATGCAGAAAACATGAAGGAGAAGGTCATGTTGTCAAAGTTGGCCTATTGCAGTCAAGTTGTTCTGAGAATTTAGTCTTACTATAAATGTTTTCCCAGCCCTTACTTTGTCTTGAAAATAAGGAGGCATATTTTCTTTTTTTATTCACTATATATTGTCCTCCTCAGTATTTGTAACAAGTGATGAGGTTAATAAAGTTTGTTTTGTGGACTTTGTGCTGCTTAGTAGTTATCACTACACAGCTTCTTACCACCCAGATTACTGAGGAAGGAAGCACAGCAACAGCAGTGAGACTCTGCATGTGTGTGTGTGTGTTTGCATCAGCCTGCTCTTTCCCCTTCTCTCTCTGGCTCCCACTGGCTTTTCATTTCATTCATAAAATGTAGCAGCATCACTCCACCATTTTCACTCTACCCTCCCGTTGCTAAGCAACTGCAGCACAAAAAGGAGCGGAGCTGTCTGCTGTCATCAATTGTATCTCCTCTTAGATAAGGGACCAACTCCTCTGTCCATCCATCTGTTATCTCTGTCTGCTTCTCACATGTTTGCCCTGTTTACCCAGGTTACAGTACAGGAGTATGTGACTTGCAAAATGATTGGCTCCAAAATCAATATGCAGCACCACCTGTCTATATTAATGTGGCTGCTCTTAGATATGGCCAAATAAATAGTTAGCCAAAAGCAAATTAATCAAACAGTTGCTGGTTTAAACAACTTGAGTGTAGTGTTCTTATCACTTCTGTTTTTGCAGACAAAATAAGCTTTTAAGAAAGACTTCACTTTATACTGGACAGCTTATTTACATATTTCGTTTCAACCAGAAGACTATTTTTGAAAACCTCGACATGAGAGGATGAACCTGACAGTGACAGAGCAGGCACTCCACATATTGCTTACAACGTATTTATTCACTTTCAGAACTTAGTAGTTTGGAGTTTGTGCGTGGTCTCCTATTTAAATTCGTAATTACATTTAGTCAAGCTCAAACTATTACTGAAATTGATATTCAGATGCAAATCTGCGTGAAACACTGTCTTTTGAGCATGCTGCTAATAAGGGGCTCTTGGGCATTTGCTAAGCTCGCCCTGTAGAGGTAATCCAGGTGTGGTGAAAAGATGACACATGCAGCTGGAGAGGATTGTGACTGAGTCTAAGAGGTCGTTATTACTCGGATGAAATGTGGCTATGCGTGTTTTCATCGCCGACTGTTAGAAAACGGTGTCTTATTTCCTGTGAGTGATTCATTCCCCACCAGATACTCTCTTCCCTCCATGCACGGCTGTCTGCGATCTGTTTAGAAGTCCTGCCAGCCAGACCGCGCCGCGCGTGCGCTCAATTCTGACCAACATATCTAAAAATAGCTCGCAGTTGACGTCACTTAGCCAAACAGTATCAGTCGCTTGGCGGCGGGGAGGGGGTGGTAAAGAAAAGGGGAGAGGGATTTTTTTTTTTTTTTTTTGGGAGAGAGAGGGGGGGGGGGCATTCCTGTCAACCGCTCCTCACAGCCAATAGACATCCTCGCATTCACCAAGATTCCCACGGTTCGGCCACGCCAAGCCAATGGAGGAGAGATACCAGAGAAAGTGGGCGCGCCGCGTACGTCGTCGGGAGAAAAATTAACGGTGACGTTCCCCGTGCTTATTTTTTGTAGGGCGGCGGGACGCTGTCGTTGTTGATGGGTTGCAAATGGCCAATCGGAACGCTCTGTGGACCATCGCTGTAGCGAGTTGACCAATCTGTTGCCTGGCTCTAGCTGTCAATCAGCCCCGGTTCTGACGAGTAGGCGGGACGTTCGCTAGGCTGTAGTTCCGTCATCTCGCTCGTCGCCGAGGCTACGGGGGGCCAATGTTGATTTGGACGAATTCCCGTCGTTGTCGGACCCCGCCGATGTTTAATTTTTAAAAGCTGGGTTCGTTAACGAAACGTGACAGGCTTTCACTGAGAATATTGCAACCCCCGCCTTTGGTATTGCTGTTTTTTCGGGTTAGGGGAGAGGTGGGGAGCCGGTGGGGGGCCTCGCTCGCGGGGGCTGCAAGGAGGGACAGAAGACTGGATCCTCCGTGTCCAGGCCAACTGCGCCGAGCTCGGCCTGACGATCCAGCGAAGCCCCAGCCACCGAGATACCAAAACGACAGGTCCCCAGTGGATTTAAGCAAGATATTGTTGACCGGTTGTTGGTGACCGTAGAGTGAGGGAGCCCGCTACACGCTCCTGTCTCGCCGTGGCACCGCATCAGCAGCTGCCAGGGCATTAAAGCTCAAGACCTCGGATGAACGTTTGCTACAGCTGGATTTAGGAAATACTGCTCAGACCTTGTCGAGCTTAGACCGCCTTGAGAAGGCTGCAGGGCGGCCAGAAGCCACGGATCGCCGGTTGACAGGTTGTCATCATGGGCAACGCGCCCACGGCCAGGAAGGGCAGCGAGATGGAAAGCGGTGGGTAGCGTCGCCAATACACATCACTCGTGAGCGGCACCTGCCCTGGTATAGCTACATTAGATGATCAGTCGGCTATTTTAGCTTATATAACATGTCACGTACTGTAAATTAGTGGCCTATTTCTTTCCAATTAAGATCCACTACGTCCATAAGAATTATTTTTGTGCAAACGAATTACCTTGTGCCATGCAAACTCTACAAGAACGTACATTACATATATTTAAATTCACGAGCATAATGCATATATAGGTGAAATAATCTCTCTTATAAATAAGGTTTAACGTTACAGTTTATTATTAGACAATTGAATTCTGTTGACGCTATGATCGGATGAAGCCGGATGAACTGCTGTTTCCATAGCCAACTCACAGTTCTTGCAGCAGAATAGCCAACAACAATGGTAAACTGCAATCATCTCGGCAACTTTACTGTGTTGGATTATTGGCAAGATGACCGCGATCTGTGTCAGAAATTTCCCAAACACTAGGCCTGTTGCTCCAGTTATTTGGAAAGAGATGCTACTGAAAATGTGTGTGTGGGTGAGCTGAACGTGATCTTCGTGGGCACTATTTTGTTTGCTGGCCCCATGGAGGTCTGGTGGTTTGTGTAAGATGGTCTGTGTTTGCTGTACTGTAACTTGATGTGAGTTTACTGTTATTTACTACTGCTGTTGTTTTAGCCAACATGTGAAAAGTACAGATTGGAAGTCACACTTTTGGAGGCAGTGGGGTATAATTGTGTGTTTGTCCCAGTATCATAGTTTTACTTCATTTTTCCAAGCATGTTTTTTCAGTGATTTGAACCCTGGATCTGTGAGAGGAAAGTAGAAAACAATTAAACTCTGTCCTGCATAGTAATAATGTGTCCTTTGTAAGTGTACTACAGAGCTAACTTGGCTATTTTTGCTTCAGCCATTTTGGTTGTCTGTCTACTTAAAGTAAATGAAGTATTTTGTTTCCACGAGGCTAGCAACTAACAAAAGACAGATTTCCTGCCATTCAGTCCCCGATATGAGCTTCAAGCTTAGAAAATACCACACCATATAGCCTTTAAACTTACCCCAGGCTTTAAACTTCACACCCATTGTTTCTTCCGCAGGTTCTTATGTTGCGATAATTGAAGTCTCAAGCCTTAACTATGAGACGTCTAAGGACTCTATCAGAGTTATATTCTCTGCCACAAGAGCCAAATAATACATTATAAACCTTTTTTATGTGGGTTAGTAAACAGACATTTTTAGAGTTGGTGGTGTGCCCTTTTGAAATTACTCTGGTAAAGAATCACCACAGATACTGGTCAGTTATTGTGGCTTATTCTGTTGCTATATCTAAAGTAGCCTGAAAGGGTGAATTCCTTTTCTAAATTAGTCATGTTGTTCTCATTCACCATACAGAGACGAAGCCATACGTCGAATATTCACTACTCATGTTTAGTCAGCCAGCAGTCTGGTTTAGATTATTCATCTGTGCCATAGACTTTCATTGTTGACCAAAAGCAACAAATAAACATCAGCCAGGCACACTGCTTCACTGTGCAGTATATTTTTTTCATTCCAAAATATGTGGTCAAAATAAATATTGTAATTGTGAATCAGTTGAACTCTACCTGAGATCTTGTGTGTGTAGTGTGTAGTTGAGCAGCCAGGTTACCAAAAATGCCACATTTTGAGCATGTGGGGCAATGTTTGTGGAAAATATGTTGACCTGGTGTTTTGGAATGAAGAATCATGTCACTCAGTGGAGCAGTGTGTCTGGTCGATGTGTTATTAATAGCTTTTAGACAACAGTGGAGGTCTATGGCACAGATGAACAAGCTAATCCAGGCTGTAGGCTGCAAATAATATCTAATGTTGGTTTTAGGTTCCGTATGATGACCAGTTATCCTTCAAAATGGTCATTCTGATGAGCAGATGTCTAAAAGTATGTTAATATTTTCAAAAATGATATTGTGCTGTGCATTCTGTGTTGAATGCAAAACCCTGCTCTACTAAATGGCATCACCTAAGCTGTAATGCTAATGTTATTAGCAATACATTACTACAAAGATAGTATTTAACAGTGTAGCTGTATATGATGATATTTCACAAATTAAAAAGACTGTGTATCTTTCTCTGGTCATAATATAAGGTTACTTTTTATTGTATAGTTTGAGAAACTTAGAGATTCACACTAAGGAAATTAGATTTTCATATAAGTGTGCTATGAACACTGAAATTAAAAATGGAACGTATTCAGTCCTATGAAAGTTAATAGACCAAATTAAAGAAGTTCTTACAACAATTTTTCAAAGATTTCAGATGCTGAGAATTTTTTGTTTCTTCATATTGTATCCGCTCCTTTTGTAATAATTCTTTATGGGCAAATGAAAAAGGTTATTTGGAACACTGTGCATTATGTGATCAGAAAGTTAGGATACTGCAATTTGGCCTTATTCCATATTTCTTCAATGCCCAGCGTTTATCCTAGGGGTTTGGGTTTCTGTTGAAGTAGTTGTCACCTATAACTAGCTAGGCCCACATCGGTCAATGTAGCTTGGGTCAAAGTTCACCTAATGTAAACTTTTGTTGGAGTTGGACATTTGTGCAGAGCCACAGCAGTGCACCACATACCCTACAATGGCGAGGTGTGTGCAAAACCTGTTTGTATACATCTTTACAAACTTTGTCACACAGATATGATATCTTTTGTTAGCTGTGGTAGTCGTGAGTAGTTCAGTTTAACATCACGTACTGGACAAACCAGAGTTTAGTCTAACTCAATATAACTGGGTCAGTCCTAGTGGTAGTAGTTACATACCACATTTCAAACACCATGTGTTTGAAACTAGCATGTTCATCTTCATCATACACTTGGACTCTGCACTGTCTGTGAGCTGTGCATACATCAAAGTTCTAAAATGATAAAAAGAGAGCATGTTATTTTTTTTTTAATGTAGTCGAGATGAGACAGCATCAACTACAATTAACTTCAGACTAAAAAATGGAAACAGTCTTATTACTTTTTTCACTCTTAAAACAAACACAGACACACACACACACCTCTAAAGCTTTTCTTCTGTAAACACTGGTTGTTTTATCTTTCACAGTCAAGGAGTTCCTTACTAAAGCCAAAGAGGACTTCCTCAAGAAGTGGGAGAATCCTGCACAGGTTAGTAAGTGCATGTATGTGAGTTCATACTGTAGAATATGACAGAAAGGTGACTTATACAAAACTTTCTTTCATTTTGCATTTGTGTAAAATCAAATATTTATTTATTTATTTATTTATTTTTACCTGCTTCCATGATTAGTAGATGACCTGTATTTCCGGTGTAAAAATGTAGTTTGCTTTAGTGATTGACTAAAACAAAACTCCTAAATATATGAGGTGATGATTTAGTTTTATTGTTCATTGAATTCAATCAATATACTGTACATCCTGTTGCAATGATATGATGATATCGCCTTCCTGTTGAGCAAGTAATTGATTTGAAGGAAATTCTAATTTAACATTGAACATTAAATAGATTACATAATTTTTTATTCTATGTTCTCATATAATAATATGAAGAATATATACATTAGAGGGGGGAAAATTCATACATTTATAAAGTACCATAAGTAAGACACCATGTAAATTTAAGTATAAGTAAGAATATAGTGTACACATATGATATAAATATACTATATACAGTATACATTTGGTCAGGCTTATGAATTTAAATTAGCGGTTGAGATAACCCCAGAATGATGGAACTGATGTGTGTGTGCATTATTTTTAGATGAATACATTGTTCTGGTGTAGCAAACTCCTCGCTGTTATATTCAAAAGAGTACTCCCGATGCCTTTTGTATTAGTTAAAAATAATAATAACACAACTCACATGTAACCACGTGACAGCTCTATTATGGAAATTTTGTATAGATTATTTCAATAAGAATATATTTCTCTGGCTTACCCAGTAGTATAAAATATGAGTGGGATCTATTGATCTATCATTGTATTGTGTTGAATTGTAATGTATTCTATAATTTATGTACAACAAATAAACATCTGTAATGTTAAAATGTATCTCTTAATCATTAGGTACATATGCAAAGCTTACACATATATACAAAAACATACATGATATTAACACAGGCCACATTAAAAATAAGATTTGACATGCTTTACCACCACCACCCATTTTCACAAAAATCAACTAACCCTTTTTGTTTTGTTCAGAACACTGCTTGCCTGGAGCAGTTTGAGAGGTTAAAAACCCTGGGCACGGGCTCATTTGGCCGTGTTATGCTGGTGAGGCATAAAGAAACAGGACAGCATTATGCCATGAAGATCCTCAACAAGCAGAAGGTAAGTTTGGCTCAGCAGTCAGGAGGACATCAGCGGGATGACCGGAGTTTAAACGTGTCTGTCGTCATAGTTATTATTTCTACATGATGGACAAATAAAGTGGAAATGTCCTTGATTTGAAAATTGTACTCTTAAGGCGGGAGAGATTTTTAGGAAATTGTGAAAAAAAAAAAAAATAGCCAGAGCTTATTTTGCATGCTGGTGCAACAAAATAGAGACACTAAGTTAGGTGAAAGTTTAGTTTTTCTTTGAACCTCTTTAAAGCAGCCTGACATTGGCAGCAGTGGCCGAGCTGAGGTTGTCTTTATGCCGGCCAAATCAGAAGTAGAGTAACTTTGGTACTCCATCTACAATAAAGTACAGCTCACATTTTACAAAATATTTCTTATAGATAAATAATTTCATAATTATAAAATGTCTGTTTCGTCTCATTTACGAAAATCAAAGATCTTGATCACATTTATGCAATGAAACTTTACATCTACTATTACTATAACGGTTCTTTTCACTGATTCAGTGAGAAGATACGAAAATGGCTGTAGGTATCAATGCGAGTATGAAAGTAGTTAAGCATGTGTGCTCCGTACATTGGCCTGGCACCTTCATCTGCTATTAGAGTATTTGAATTGCTGTGTATGAGAGGTTTTATATTTATATTCATATTTCAAAAGTTTATTCTTAAATGACATAATCTTGCTGACTGTTGGAAAATAGGTATAATTGTTCATTTTGATGCCACCTGCTCTGATTGTGGACTATATATCCTACTTGTGGTTGTTCCAGCGACTTTTACTGAAGTCAGTTATCTTATGTGAAGACTCACAGGTCATACATCAAGTTTCTTTTGAAGCAGTAGGGAAGTGCCAGGTGAACATAACAACAATTACAAAACGTATTCTCAGTTTTCTATAATTAAAATATTGTCTTATTTGAAGAGCAGTTTTTTGACATTTTTATTATAGCACCATTACTATTAATTTGTATCTTTTTTGGGTGAACAGTTTAATTTCTTGCCACAAAAGTTGTGTGAGCGTGTTAATGTACATGTTAAAAAAAATCAGAGGCTATGCTGCACTGATGAATCAAATGATTCTTATTGCTATGGAAATTATTTTACTTTCAGTTTTCTTACGTAAAATTAGATGGTCATGCTCTGTCTCTCATTGTGTTTTAGGTTGTGAAGCTCAAGCAGATAGAGCACACTCTGAATGAGAAGAGGATTCTTCAGGCTGTCAGCTTTCCGTTTCTGGTGCGGTTAGAGTACTCATTCAAGGTATGCAGAAGTACAGAGTCATCCTCATGGAGTTACAATGAATGAGATTGCTTGAAAATGTGGTGTTCTAGCGGAAATAGTTAAAATTGTCTGACTGGTCAGAATGGCAAGTCTCTCTCCAAATCTTGTAGAAGCAAGTACCAATGCACTGTTACCAGTACTGTTCGATGAATCTGTGTAGATAGCCACATAGACACTCATCTGATTATTGAGTAGCCTACTTTCACTTTTGATACTCTTAGTACACTGCCTTAGTAATCACCGAAAACGCTGTGTGAACATTTTTATCTGTTTGCACCTGAAGCTTTGGGTTATGGAATGTCTGCAAGCAAATGATTTGTTCCTGGAGCTTGTCATTCAGGCAGCACTTCTCCACAGGCTTGGCATTGATTTAACAGGGTACTTACATTATGGTGCTTTTGGATGGCACAGCCCTAAGACTAAACTCGGGTAACAAAAGCCTCCACTTGACAGTAAGCACTTTAAATGACTCATGAAAGACTCATTTGACTGGCTGTGGTCTGCAAGATGTGTATCTGTAGTTTTTTTCAGTATGCCAAGATGTGGGTACACCTCTGTTGATCAGTCAGTAACCAACATAAAACAGTCCTATAAATTATTTGTGTTAAAATTCTCTCTAGCTAATTTCTGTCACAGTAATCTGTCAGTTTGCTTATTATTGATCCCAGTTTTACACCATTTTACAGTTTTGTACCCTGGCTGGTCATGTATGCATGTGCAACAGAAGCACACAAACATTTGTTTCCTTCAATGTTTTAGTCTCACATTCCTTCTTTGTCAGCAGCACTACGTACCTGTAGAGACTAACCCTTCTGATGGCCATACTCCAATTAAGGCCTTATTCAGGTTAAGCTGTTTAGATTCATTGGGACTGACTATCCTTGATGCCTCAAATAAACCAATTAGCAGAATATTCTTGTCCCGTACACAGATGGAAGAGTGAACAACACATATTAGCAGCCTGGTTAGAATTACTCGTCAGTAAGTTCTATTTGATGTATCAGGTTTATTAGGTGTTAACGAAGAAGTAAGACTGAAACCCAACAACCTGATAATATAGAGTTGTTGTTATTTAGCTACAATAAAAAGTCCCAAAAACTTGATTATTAATAGTTGTAGAAATCTAAAACACCTACTGTATGTCAGTGTACCTCAGTAGACAAAGGCTTTTTCATTGGGGCTCTTCAATGGGAGTAACTTCAGTTAGTATAATAAAAAGTTAGCAGATGCATTTATTAGTGCATGTGTGTGCGGTACTGAGTGTCAATAACAAGTCCTCTGTCTTCCCCAGGATAACACTAACCTCTACATGGTGATGGAGTATGTACCAGGTGGAGAGATGTTCTCCCATCTACGGAGAATTGGCAGATTTAGGTTAGTGCTTCTATGTAACCTAGAGTTCACAGCACATATGCACTTTATAGCTGCATACAGGTATGAATTCTGAAGGTCTGTACACTTAAGTTATTCTCTAGTATACTAACCGATTCTCTTTTACTTTGTTTTGCTGTACATTCTTTATTCCACACCCCACTGAACTGTTCTCTCCGTCCATCTCCCTGTGACTGTGTGCGTGTGTACGTGTCCGTGTGTGTACATGTGTACAGTGAGCCTCATGCTCGGTTCTACGCTGCTCAGATTGTTCTGACCTTCGAGTACCTGCATGCTTTGGACCTGATCTACAGAGACCTGAAACCTGAAAACCTGCTCATAGATCAACAGGGCTACATACAGGTAAATAATGCTGATACAGGGGTATAAAAGCTGTTACTTATTAATTACTTAAACGTTAGTTAAGTTGTTAGTTAAATCATAATTTACAGAAAGCACAAACAAGGTCTGAGATAGCCATTATGCATCAATGGGAGGTGAACACCAGTCAACCAGAGATGCTAATACCTCCCTTCTCTTAACTCAATGACTAATGAAATAAGGTAATATAGGTTTAAAAAAAACATTTCAGTCTATTACTGAACATTTGGAACGATGGGACTCAGCAATATTGAATACATGTGTTTACCTCACCCCTGACTCTGTCTTTTAAAAAAAACATAAAATATGCACAAGTACTAATATGGCGGTAGTGGTTGTGGTGTGGACAATTATATGTATTTGATAAAAGGTGTGGTGGCGTATTGGTGCCATCTTGTAGCACAGATTCTGCTGCTCTCTGGTGGTAAACAGTGAAATAACAAGTGATGAATCCCATCAAGTGCTCTTTTCTCTTCTCTCAGCACGTTTATCTGTCTCTCTTTGTTTTGTTTGATCAAAGGCGACTAGGCTCTCTGAGTGCTTTTCTTCTCATGTTCTTTTTGATTGATTTCTTTATTGTTTCCCTTTGGTTTCCTCTCCTAGGTGACAGATTTTGGCTTTGCCAAACGTGTAAAGGGCCGGACCTGGACACTATGTGGCACCCCAGAATATCTGGCCCCAGAAATTATTCTCAGCAAGGTGACCCACCGTTGTTTACTTTTTCCACTTGTCGACCCTGTTTCCTATCAAAACAAGACATTTTGCAGTTAAAGAAAGTTGACATTATTGCCATTATTTCACAAATTTTAATAAAACAAATACTGTCCTGTTTATGCTGGTAACTGGGGTCACACACATTTTCAGTAGGACAAAGAACTCACATGTTTTTTTTAATCCTACCACCAGTACTTGTCAATAAGTGTGTTTTGTATTTTCTCTCTCCTTCTTCATCCACCAGGGGTATAACAAGGCAGTAGACTGGTGGGCACTGGGCGTACTAGTATATGAGATGGCAGCAGGGTACCCACCTTTCTTTGCTGATCAACCCATTCAAATCTATGAAAAGATTGTATCAGGGAAGGTGAGTTTGGTTATCATCACATGTTCTAACACTTATCCTAAAGTGGAGAGGTTCTGTCAAAGCTTCCTGTGAAATTAGAGTCATTAAAAATCACTGGCAGCAAGTAGGGAGAAGGAGCGCTGGGCGGAGCAAATTCAGTTGATTTCAAGTCTGGTGCTAGCACTAGTTTAAGTTGCATTTATTTCGGCTGGAAAGAAATGTTTTAGTGATTTATTGCATGCACATTTCCATGCACACACACAAAGGACAGGCATTTCTGTTTTGGGGTTCAAAGTCAACACCCATTGTTATAAATCTTTTGTATTTTGGACAAGTCTTAGGTTATTTTACTGTTGTGTCCCTGTCCTTCCACATTGCTGTTGCTTTTTTTTTTTTTTTATAGATGTCTTTGCTTTATATGGGCTGAATATGAGTTTGTTCTGATTTCTGATTCATATTTGTAAGAAGCATTAGTTCTGCTGTCCACTCACTGGTGCCTGCTAAAACACTGAAAATAATGATCATAGGAAGCAGAAACACTTGTCTTACACTGTGTCATTCTAAATTAGAGGGAATCAAAGTCTGTAAAGTTTATGTTTGGTGTCAGTCATCAGAATGCAGGCCTAATTATTAACATTGGTTTTTATCGTTCATTTGACCAGATTTTAAACCTTTAATCGAGTGCTGACTCCTTGGTTTTCTTGTCTTCTGTCACAGGTGCGTTTCCCATCTCACTTCAGTTCGGATCTGAAGGATCTCTTAAGGAATTTGCTACAGGTAACAAAAAGTTCAGTCAATTTAATAATAAGGGTTCATTTGTTTTGCTTTATGTAGTCTGAGTTTATTATAATGTATACATGAGAAAAATTTAATTGTGTCCAGGTGGATCTCACAAAACGCTTTGGGAACCTTAAGAATGGGGTCAATGACATCAAGGGGCACAAGTGGTTTGCAACTACTGACTGGATTGCCATCTACCAGAAAAAGGTACATACATATATACTATAATCACTAGATCTGTGACTGTCCTTCTGTAACATTTGCTTACTATCTTTTATTTTCAAATGTGTCCAGGTGGAAGCTCCCTTTGTCCCTAAGTTCAAAGGACCAGGCGACACCAGCAACTTCGACGACTACGAGGAGGAGGAGATCCGTGTCTCCTTCACTGAGAAATGTGCCAAGGAGTTTGCTGAGTTCTAGAGTTAGGGAATGACAGGGGTAGAGAGAAGGATGTAGGGAGAGTCAAAGGTAGGCTGGTCAAGTGGGAGACATAAGGAGAGAGTACTGTCTCCTGTCCAATCACAAGCACCAGCTACAAAAAGAGGGATATTAGGATAGAGAAGGGAGAAAAAGCAAGGAGACTGAAAACCAGCAGTGTTGCCTTTTCTGTTGCATTTTATTTATTGTTCTGTCTTATTTATGGATCCCTTTATAATGATGTGTGCTTCAGATTCATGGGTTTCGGGAACCACACTTAATTAGAGTTGCCTCTACACATTTTTACTCAAGATCTTCCTTTCTCTTTTATTGTGGCATTCATCTTGTATTCACTTATGCGCCACAACATAGAGAAATCCGACAGTCTGTTCTAATCTACAGCAGCCTGTTAGATTTTACATGACGCTCACTGAGTCTTGTTCAAGTCGCGATCTCAGTCTGCACAGGTTTCCTGAAATTAAACTAATAATTGGCTACCTTGCTCTTTATCTTTTGAGCATACAAGGAAAACATTTAATTTGTCATACACATGCACTTTCAGCTCAAAATGCATTTTTTTTTAGCAGGGTTTGTCTTACTTTTCTTTAAATACTGAAAACCTTGACCTTATCATATCATAGACTATTTACTTTAAGTCACTGACGTGATGAGCCAAAAAGGAAAAAAAAAAGATTCTTTGTGTGCTCAAATGAATTTCAGTCAGCGACAGATGACACGTAAGGGAAAAAAGTCAATTAAGTTTACTGTGTAACACCATCTATACTTCTTATCATTGTTGCATAGCTTTGTGCATATATACGTCACTCAATTTTTAAATGTTATTAGATGCTAGTGGCTCCGATGATATCATGTCACGCTAACAGACAAGGATAAGGTAACAGAAATATCTCCGTTTTAATGGTGTTGTTTAGGAACACTATAACATAATGGTATCTCAGGTTTGAACATATCACTAAATAGACATTTTATCAAGATGAAGCATTCGGTTCAGCAGGTAAAGGAGGCGTGTGACACTTGCTTATGATTTAGAGTAGATTTGGGAATTTGAAGTTCTAGTTCAGGAAGAGGAACACAAGGGAATATTAAGAGCTTTGGTTAGCGTCTTCCACAGTTTTCCCCTTCTAAAAGATTTTGGGTTTGCTTACAGCTCTGTTTGGTCCCAAAAGCACTTGCTGTCTCTGCTCAGAGCTAACTTACTAAGCAGGTTGATGTGCATGTTGAACCAACAATTTGGCCATCGCTAACTCCAACCGAAAGAGACCACCTGAGCCAGACTACCAAGGCTATTCATCATTGATCGCAGTCTGGATAGATAGCTTTGGCTTTATGGTCTTCTATAGAAATCGGTTTATTTTCATCTCCCCACCACCTGGCCCTCGCCTCTTATCGTTTGCAAAGTTGGACCACACTCCACGTAACAGTCTTACATGCTACAGCAACTCTTTCCTCGTTTCTGTGTTTAAAACATGAACTGTTTATGTTGTATATGTGATGATGATGATGTAAGAATGATTGACACTCCAATGAAGTAAGGAAAGCTTAGAGCACCTGGAGCTGAATTGAGCTAGTACTGAAAAGAGACAAAAATGTTCTTAGTGCACAACCTGCCTATTTGAAGAATATGACTCATGACACTTCAGGTGTTCAATGCCTACTTAGCTCCTGAGTTATGACGACAGAGTGCTTAAGCAGTGCCCAAAATGGTGGTCATTGTAGAACTTGTTCTTTCTGAATTCATGAAATAAAACCAAGTGACACTAGTGTCTGTTTCAAACATTAAAATGCCTTCTTTAAAGCTGTATCTTAATATGCCACCATTATGAAGATTTTCTAATTTGGTTCTTACAGGCACCTTGGTGTTTTTCCTCATCATTTCACATCAAATACAGTTCAAATTACAGCAAAATAATATTTTTTTCTCAGAATTACACATTTGTGATGTGTAGTTCTGTGTGTGTATCATTTGTTATATGAAACAATGTTTAAACTGACCTAACATGGAGCTATTTGCACGTGGGCTAAACGATCTGTTCTACATTATTTTGCAGTCCATAAAGTCCAATGCCTATGGTTGAATTAACCTGCTAAGGGGCTCCAGGACCCTACTGAGACACTGTCCCTCCTGCTCTCTGTACATTGTGTAAAGTATTACTATGCTGGAATGTGATATGGCCTAGGGTTCACTGTTTGGGTAGTTTGATTCAAATGAAAATGAATTTCGGAATATGCTGCGTGTAAGCACAGGATCAGCTGAATTAATGAAGGTCTCAAGAGGCCACTCTAGTTATGTAGTTTTTCACCTCCATAAACTGTGAGATACAAGACAGCAGAGGGCGAAATATCATCAGTCTCTATTGTGACTCAACATTACATAACGTGATATAGTGATTCTGTATGACATATTCCCAAATAAAGTTAGAATTAATCAAATTGCCACCTACTGATAGCCACATTCAACCTCAGACTTTTGGAGGCCCACAGGGGCCTGGGGCCCAGGGCAGTTGAGTAACTTGACCAGTCACATCTGTCACAGTCGCTTCTCAGCTACTGAGCACTGATTCCACCTCTTTTCCACACACAGAGGTGAAACAGCAGAAAACATAATTGTGTTAATTAATCTGAAGCCAAAAGCATATTTTCAGATGGACGGTGGAAAAAGCTGCCGGATGGCTACGTTCCGACATGTGGTCAACAGCAAGCATGGTTGTTGAGGTCCAATTTACAAACGTCTTTATTATTATCATTTTTGTTGTAAACCAATTGTTGAGACTTCACACTCGCTGTACTTCCTCCATGCCAAGTTTATTCCATATATCATCACTCGAGAAAATGTTTGAATTTATAAATCAATATTATTCTGTGTTTCCTCGATGTTTTTGCATTGATACAACTTCCTCTCGATTCAGGCACAATGCTGGTACACGCTGTCGCACTTTTTAGGGAAACGATCCCCCAATGTAAACCATAATAACTCCCGCAACACGAACACATAGAAACATACAGTCGTACACACACTGCAAATGGAAGTGTCCATAGTCAAAGGAGCAGTGACAAAACAGTCATATTTTGAAACATAAGTATCATTCCAATAAAGTTTTGATTCTAAGAATTATACCTAATGTGTGTATGTGTTTGCGCGCTTCCTGGATTTGGGGTTTGATTGTTTGGCCGCTTCAAAAAGTGAAGCTTGACATATGTTACATGTTCTCGGAGTGTTGTAGCCCAGAGGTCAAACATCCATCACTGCCGCTTTTTGCGAAATGAGGCCGTCATCCACCCATCTGTTGACCGCGCGGCTTTTAGTCTGATTCACTATGTAACGCGAAAAACGCCACTCTCGGTAACTCAGTCGTGCTTCGTTTTTAACATCGAAAATCATAAACTGCGGCTCGGTCGTATGGAGGCTGCGGACAAAGAACATAGAACTCGGATGCCGAAAGGCGAGCCAATTCCACCTTAAATGTCATTTGCGACTGTGGCGGAGACCTAGGCGCCATCTTCGGTCCACCTTAAGCGCACAATGTGGCCAACGAACGCAAGCGTACCAGCCAGGCTTCCGTCCTCATTCTCCAGCCGGGGATCGCACTCTGGCTTCCAGCTTTAACACAGCGTCACTTGTGAAACAACAGAGGGGAAAAGACGCACTCGGGCCAAACCCCATCCCCACCAGCAGGAGAAAATGTCTGAGCCCAATAAGTACCGAGAGTGGATCCTGGAAACAATCGACTCTCTCCGCTCGAGAAAAGCTCGTCCGGATTTGGAGAGGATTTGTCGAATGGTCCGGAGACGACATGGGTCAGACCCGGACCGAACCAGGACAGAACTGGAAAAACTGATTCAAGAGCAGACGGTGCTCAAAGTTAGCTACAAGGGGTCCATATCGTATCGAAACGCGGCGAAGGTGCAGAGGAAAAGCAGAAAGCGAAGTGAGTTTACGGCGGCTGGCAGCAGCAGCGCGGAGGCAGCGAGGGATCGAACGAAACACGATCATCTGAACAACAACGGCGACAGTGCGCACAGCTTGACCGACCCGGAGGAGGGAGAGGAGGACTCCGAGCCCAGCCCAGATCCCTGCACTCAAACATCAGCTAGCGACGCTGGCAAGAAGCTCAAGGCTGTCTCCAGCCCGAGTAGCGGAAACGGGCGCCTCAGTTGTGGCGCAACAACGGGCTGCGCTGTCGGGAGCGGCTGTCGAGGAGAAGAGAAAGCAAGTGCACCGAGAGACAAGGGATTAGGACAGCATGGAGTGGGGGGCTGTCCGTCACCCGGTCTCGGCCACAGAACAAGCGCACGCGACGCCGGTGATGGCAGCAGGACACTATCAAGCAAAAGCGATGCCGTTTGCGGTGGAAAGGAGCCTGGTTTGTCCGGAGCTGACACCCAGAGCAAAACTTGCTCTGGGAGCGTCAGCAGCCTCCCGCAACAACAGAGGCAGAAGCCTGCAGTGCCTCCAAAACCCAAACTTCGAGTCGGAGGAGGGGGCACCAAAACAGTGGGCAATCACGCCAATTCCGACCTGGGAGACAGATTGGTGGCTTCTGTTCGCAGCCTGTCCGAGAGGAGCCTCCGAGGGGGCTCTGCCACCGCGACCAGAGGCCACATAAAGCCACTCGGGCTGAAGGAAATTTTGGGCTATCTGAGCAGCCAGGAGCGGCTTTCTGAGGAGAAGCTGACCCGAGGCAAAGTCAAAGTGGTTATGGAGAGAGAGGTGGCAAGGGGCAGGCTGCGCAGGACGCGCTGCGGGAACATTACTCTTCCTCTGAGGGGGGTGGTGGTGGAGGAGCCGAAGCCGAAGAATGCGTCCACAGACAGACTTGTAAAGAGCGCACTGCAGGACAAGCACACTGACAAAAAGGTGAGCAATGCTAACTTAATATTTCTAACACGTCCTGGTTTGTAAATTAATGATCACTGGGTGAAACGCACACACAGCGCCGGGACGCGCTCGGCTTCCCACTCCATATATATATATATATATATATATATATATATATAGATATGCATTTTTTTCCTGTATCGGTTAATAAATGCGAGCGTGCCAGCGTAGCCTCGTCAAATATGTGCGTGTGTGCAGCTCGCTTCCTGCACAAAAGGTGCGTGTTAACCCAGCAGAGCACACCGCTCTGGAGCGGCTTTCCCGGCTCTTGCAACCAGCGCGCGCACAATAAGGAGCGTCTCTCCATGGCGCGTGCACGATCAGCTTCTGGTTCTGTCACTTATTGGGGTCAGTAACATTTGATTTGTCTCTAAGGAACTTCAGACGTGCAGAACATGGTGCGGGGTGTCTGGGCCCTGCCGCGCAGTAGGCGGCGTCTGTCTAAACTTGAGACGTGCCGCTGCCGCTCTCGGAGAGCTGCTCTGTCGCGCAGGCCGGCGGAGGACTCAGCCTAGCATCACGTTTGGTGATTTCAAGCCTAAATCACATTTTGAGTGTTTTGAGACGGCTAGGTTTTTCTTCTTCCCCCCTCGTTATCGCCGCCTGCATCTCTCCTATGTGCATCGTTAAATCCTTTGTACCATGAGAGAGCGCTTTCCTCCCTCTCTTCTTACCCTGTCGGTGCAGACCAGAGTAGGTTACAGTAGGCGACTATGGTTTTTTTAATATCTGTGTGTTTGTCTAAGTGGGAGATGTTTTGGGGATACACTGGCACGTAAGCATTTTAGGCTGTAACTCTGTGGAAGCCGCAGAAGCCTCTAAAATGCTGTTTACACCTCAAATTTGACACACTGAGCTAATTCCCAATTAAAAGTTCAAACTCAGATGCTGCACTTTGTTCCACTTTACTTCACCTTTTCTTAAATACAGACATCTTCTGATACAACTTCATATGTCATTGCAGCCGCCATCACCCTCTGTCCAGAAGAACGTGCCGATGGAAGCAGCCGGTGAAGAAGAGAAACAGGAAGAGAATGGGGAAGACCAGGAGGAAGAGGATCACCAGAGTTCTGAAGAGGAGGGATCACTATCCCCGGTAGCCATGACAACCGAACCAGGGCTGCTTGACAAAAGCATAGAAGATGCTGAGATCCAGACAACATCTGAGCAGGAGAGCCCCCATCAGCAGCAGCAGCATGGTGAAGGAGGTGCGTGTGCCAGTGTCTGTCCTATGACCACTGTAATCAACATCTGTTGATTCACCTTCATTCATATACCTGCCTAGTTTTAACCCCCCCAAACAACATCCAACAACGGGTTGAATGTTAATTGACTTGTTTTTCTTTTTGTGCCATATTTAAGGCTTTTGCGCTAATTTGAGTATAAAACTCTATATTCTGAGTTTTACATAGTCATCAGTCTTTGCACTTGTTGTTTGTATTGTATGTTCTTCTTGTCATCCCCGTTTGGCTGCTTGTCTCCCAGGGATAGATTCCCCCACCAGGACGCAGTTTCCACCTGTTCAGGGAGCTTTACTGTCAGAGTGGAACAGCACACACTTGGAGGAGAGAGCTGTCATCTCAGATCAAGTAGATGTGGTACCACAAGTAAGAGCAAGCATGTTCATCCGTTTTGTTGGTTTTTCATTTCCCACCTTTATCCAAAATGAAAGCATTGATGATAGCCTTGCAAAACATGACTTGAAACCTGTGATCACTTCTTCTCAAATTTCCTACCATTGCTTTACTACAAAACTAAAACTTCCCCCAAAATACTTAAATATATCCAAAGAATGTCCCAAATCTCAACTTTTTTATTTGATTAATATCATACTGTAAAAATATCCCAACAGACCTGTGTTAAAAATTCTATGTAAGTGTAACTATTACCTGAGTATCAAAAGTAAACATTTATGGTGACATATGATTTCAGGTTATAAACTTGCATGTGGCAAAACTATGTGCAAAAGTATGAGCCTTCTAAAATAGCTGTTTTGCTGTAATAACTTCTGCTTTATTATTCTTTGGTATAACAACTGGTGTGTTTAAGATTGTTAGCTTGCTGCATGACCCACTTTGTGTTGAGCTTCAGTTCATGGATGGATACCTTGATATTTACCTGTAGAATGTACTTGTACATGTCAGAACTCATAGCCCCACCAATGATGATAAGCCGTCCTGGTCCAGGATGAACATTGATATTTGCCATTTCAAAAGAGGTCCTTATTTATTTCCCACCCTGGGGTTCCGTTTGACCTCTTTGGACTATTACACATCTTGGTCTGGGTGAGATCTTGGTTGTTTGACAACTCCTGGTGAGGGAAACGATGGTCTGTTGTAAACCTTTTCAGCCTGGTGACCATTAACAACTCATCTTCTGAAGTTTAATGAACTCGCTTTTACAAAGCTGTGTTATCAAGATCAGACTTTGACAGTAAAGACTTCTTGCCGCCTAGATGCACAGCTGACTGTCATCCCACTGAAACACCTCAGTCTAATTTCAAATGAATAGATAATTTTAGAGGTTTACACTTTTTTACCATACACAAAATGTATCCATCCATCAATCCATTATCTGTAATAGCTTATTCTGTTCAGGGTTGTGGGTGACTGGAGCCTATCCCAGCTGTCACAGGGCGAGAGGTGGGGTACACCCTGGAGAGGTCTCCAGTCTATCTCAGGGCCAACACAGAGAGACATACACAGACAAACATTCACACTCACATTTACACCTACGGGCATTTTAAAGTCACTGGTTAACCTAACATCCATGTCTTTGGACTGTTGGAGGAAAAAAGTGCAATACAAAAAGCTGATAAAAATGGAAAAGTGAGCAGATGAGAGTTTGGGTCTGGGACTATCCTCCAAAGTTCAGTCTAATGTAGGCACCAGGTTCTGGTAAGGAAGAAGAAAGACAAAAGCCCTGGTGTTGCTGCATCCGTTTTGATATTTCAACTGTAATGATTAATTTCCTTATAAGTGTAATGCTCATCAGTGGCATACTCCTTAAATACTAGCAAACAAATCAGGAGCTCGGTCCAAAGTCACTTTATTTTTGATATCTACTTCAGTATTATTTATTAGCTGTTGAGAGAGAAGAGGATGCAGACTATAGGGTTAGAGGGAGGTAGACAATGAGCTTTGGTGACCCCTGAAAGGGAACAGCTGGAAGGAAAAGAAGAAGTTAATTTTTTTTATTATGTAATAAACTCAGTAACCTTCAATATAATTTAAGTAATTGTACTTGAGTTTGTGTCATTACAAAGTTTTGTACAGCAAACACCAAATCTAATCGTGACCATAGCAGGCATATGTTTGTATTTAAAAAAGAAAGAAACAAATTTTCACCTTCATGAGCCACTACGTTTGTCAGTGAGTGGTAGAAAAATGATTCTTCTTTAAAATGTTTTTTAACTACTTAGCATAGAGCAAACTAGTGTTATGATATGCTGTATTAGCAATAATGAGCACTGGCTTCTTTAATGAGGATGCTATTAAACGTTATTTAGTGCAAAAAGAGAAAGACATTTATCTAAACACACACAGAGCAGAAGCAACGTCTTATCTTTTTTAGAAAGACAAGCAGAAAAATGTATTCAGATACTATATGAACAGTGAGATTGTTGAAGAAAGACTGATTCTGACGCACTACAGCTCTCCACTGGATGTAACTCAACAGCTTGGTCAGACTTTGCTCCCCTACCAGCCCATTTCTTACCTTCCTACATCATCACTTTCTCTTCCTCACAAGATGGTCTTAATTTCCTATTGCTGTGTTGTCATCAAACCAACTCCTGCTATCCTTCATTTTAGTCGGAAAACATGTCACTTATGTTTTCAACACGATTTAACCTTCGGCTTTGTGGGGGCCTGGTGGCTCAGTACAGCAGGAAGGGCATCCAGCGTAAAAACTCCTGCCAAATCAATGTGCAGAGCATACTTTGCTGTGGCTTGTCCCTGAAAGGACAAGCTGAAAATCATAACTATTATCTTTATATGTCACGCTCATTAATTTGCATTTTTGTAATTTTCTCTTCTCTGCATACAGAATCAGATGCAGCATGACAGAATAAGCCCCACCTCCTTAGTCTTTAACAGTGAGTTTAACTTTGCTGGTCATCTTAAATTTGTGCATATTTGTGTTTGGCGGTTAGCAGTGAGGACAGAGAATTAGTCTGGGCTTAATTTTTTCTTGTAGGCTTGGAGTGTAAGACTGAGGTTGGGGTGTCATCCTGCCTGCTCACACCCACTGCCTCCCCGGGAGACTCTGGCCTGTCTGAAGAACAAGTGATGAATGGAGGAGTTAGCACCGGAGGGTGAGTACAGCAGAGATACTGAGACTGCAGGCATATTCATTCAAAGTTTTTGGCATCTGTTTTGTGGATCTGCTACACTTTGTATTTTACATTCTTGAGTATTTATTGTAAACATGTCCAACATTATCAGTGCTGTGAGCACATGGAGTTAGGAGCCACCCTTGTGTTGTTTTTAATGTGAACCATATGTATGCAGTGCACAGGTGTCTGGTAGGTGACTAATGTACAAATCATATTCAAAACAGATTTCATTCCTTTAGGCGATGTTAGGGCATTACATGTTTGCTCAATGCTTCATCCAAGGTAGCCCTTTTCCTGACTGTACTAGCACCTTAAAATACAATCAAACCAAACATGTGCCATTCAGTATTAAAATTATAGTAATATCTGATGCTACTGTTTACACTATGACACATGTTCTCAGGTTCAAAGATCAGTTATTCTTCACTAAAACATGGAAATCCCACTGCTCCAAATACATCAATCAACAGTGATTCCCAGACCATATAAAAACACCAAATGAACACACACCAAGTTAAAAAAAATACAAATCCATAATAATGAGACAAATAATCTACAGTTTCAACATGTGCATGTATCTTCTTTATACCCTTTTCCTTGTCTGTCTAGGTTTGTGAAGTCTGAGGGGAGCAGTGGGAGTCCAGTGGACTGGACAGTGTCTGATGTGGTCAGTTATTTCACAGCAGCAGGGTTTCCTGAGCAGGCTGCTGCCTTCAGGACTCAGGTGAGCCTGTAGTCCCCTTTTACAACCACGAGATGGCACCACAGATGGAATTAATATCTAATCCTAAATCCTCATACTAACAGTATATACATCTACCTACCCATTGCTTTGCTCTCTTCATTAGGAAATCGATGGCAAGTCCCTTCTCCTCATGCAGCGTAATGATGTTTTGACTGGCCTGTCAATCAGGCTCGGCCCCGCCCTCAAGATCTATGAGCGACATGTAAAGGTTCTGCAGAAAACACACTTTGAGGATGACGACTGCTAACAACACTCACACAACCTAAACACAGAGACTGTTATGTTTGTATCTATATATAACTCAAGTAATCATATAAAAATGCATGCATAATATACAATACACTTTTTTATTTTATGTCAAACAGCACACACACACACACACACACACACGCATTTCTCTTCTTCCTGGGCATCTACAACTGTTCTGGTCCATTAAACAACACACAGAAATGAGACCTGATTCCTGGACAACAAGGATGTTTTACCCAACAGAGCACACACATTGTAAATAGAAAGCAGTCTCATAAAATGTTAAGATACAGGTTTCTCTTTTGCACATTTTGAAACAGGTTGTAGTCATTCTGTGAAATGTCATAAAATGTTGTTATGAGGGGCTGTGATGTGAAGGTTTCCTGCTTTGTGTGTATGTTTGTTGACATATACATAGACAGAGAACAATAGATTGAAGACCAACACTGCAACACATTAAAACTGATTTAATGCATTCCCAGGAATTAGAGTGGATGGCTGAGATCCTGTTTAATGGCTGCTGATCCTACGTAGTAGCAATTCATATCACCATAGTAATCTGGTGCAGGGCTTTACGACCTTTATAAAAGATTGTTGGTGAAAGCAATAAGCTGATAACTCTCCCTAAATGTTAGAGAGGCCGTTAGACCTCAGCTCATAAACCAGCGAGTGGTTGATTTTGTGTCACTTATTGTTTCAGATGAAAATCCCTGATGTAAACCTGTTCATTAAGTTTCCGAACAGAGTTAGCTATGATCTGCTCTGGTCTATGCATCACCACATGAGGGGCCAGTTTCAAAAAGATACACTCAAATTAATATTCTAATGACATCCATATGTTGCATAGCATTGTAAAGTTCTTGGATATCTTAGGTAGGACTAATTTTCTATGAATTATAGGTAAAGTAGGATTTTTTTTATACAGAGAACCCTGTATAAATATAGCCGCAGTGTCAAACCTCTAGCATAAAATGACTGCCTTAACAGTTAGAAAAAAATCAGCAAAACAAAATCTTCCATTTCAAGACCTGTAGGGAGCTGAGATGAGTGCGTTCCCTAAATGATCCAGTACTCAGTAGTTCTACTTATTCATCAGTCAACATTAGGATTTGGCTGCAACAGCTATTCAAAATCCATGACTAGGTACCTAGTAACAGCTAGTTTAACCGGAGTGGTTTAATAAATCAAGTTGCACTTTTGGTAATTTTATTAGTACTTGACAAATTAATTAAGAGTTTAGTAAATAAAACATACATCTGTAACATATACTGTCTGTAACTCTGTCCAATCACAAGCAATCAGGAAGTCACTATAGTATCACAAGCTAGTATACCTTCCAAAGTCACAATCATAGGGATGCAAAACATATATCTTTTGTAAATGTACAAATATTTTTTAACATGTGTGCACACCTAAAAACATATGCTACAGTGTAAATAGTAGCCTGTTCATACAGTGAGAAATATCTGCATATGCTGGCTGACATTTTTTACTCGTTGTTTAGATCATGTTGGCATATGGTTTTTTTGGTTGTGAAACTTAAAATAGTCTACATTTGCATCACTATTAAACAGCACCTGTTCGTCTTTTACCCTTTAATTGTAAATGGGTCATGTAGGCTACTAACAGGCTACTGTTAGCTTTGCTACTTTACTTAGCTACACAGTGTTAACATTTGGCAGCTAATGTTACTGGGTGTAAACATTTAGTAACAACTAACTAATATCTGTGTAGGAACTTCTGGTGCACACATTTTAATTTAATTATGCATAAACTCCACTTACTGTATTACAACTGGGCTAACAGCTGGTGATACTAACTCCCCTTAGTTTCTAATTTTATTTCCTAAAAATTTGTTATGTTTCACTTGACCACAATAGAAAACCAACAAACTAAGATACATTTTCAGCAGGTGTCACAGATCGTTGCCATGGAAATGATTTAAGCAGTGCTCACAGCCTAACTAAAACTGCAGACCAATCTACTAAATCTTTGTGAAACAGGTTCCAAAATAGGCTGCAGAAAGTTCAATCAAAACCACCAGCCAACTCAATCAACTCTCTCCAATACAACCGCAAAAAAACAGTATGTAAATATATTGAAACACACTCACTTCATTAAAATAGGCATTTCTAAAGTATTGGAGTAACATTATCTAATGAAAAGGTGTTATTGCAGGGCAAAGCTTAGTTATCAATCAACTAACCTCATACCACCAGCAATTGTAAACAGTTTTTTTACTGGTCAAACCAAATGCTGTCAAGTTTTCCCACAATTCGCCATCAAATGTAAAAGCACATTCCCGATTTACATTATATTTATGATTTGAGCACATTGGTTTCATTTTGTAAATGTTTTCAGTCCTTTTTTAAGCAAACTGACATTCTATAGTTAAACCTCCTCTACCTCTCTTCACTCATTTCTTCCTTCATCTTCACTTTCTTTCCAAGAACATATTTTCAGGTTGTTACCGTTATCTGAAGGTGAATGTTACAGTGCCACCATTTGCATCATTTGTTTTAATTTTGTTTTGGTTTATTTGTTAAATCTGTGGGGGAGGGAAGCTGTGCTTGAGCCTCAGTGTACAGGGCAATGTACAGTGTGTCTGCGCCCTAGTCGCTTGTCTCCTGTTATTTGTTAAAGGACAAATTTTAGTAATAAAAGTTGAAATTAAAACACCAAAACATGCAAATGCTCTGTTGTTGCAGTTCTTGTTTGCATGTTGTGCAACTGTAGTCCATGTTTGGATTCTGTGTGTTTATGTATGTGTGTGTTATAATTTGCATTTATTTAGTGAGTGTGAATGATTTTAGAGCAGCTGTGTCACAATAGCAGCTCTCTTCAGTCACAATGACAGGGAGTTGGAAGGAGGAAATGGAGAGAAGAGAAGATTTTTCTAGAAGAAGTGTTTCCGTCTGACTGTGAGGTTGGTTTTTTATGGGCTCTGTATAGCATTTATTTTGACCTATAAATATTTCATAATGACTTGTGAAGTTTGACTTTTAAATTTGACTTTTAAATTTAAACAGCTAGCTACTTGTGCTTGCTTTTGCTGGTTAGATAGAGGGGGGGAGGAAGCTGTCAAGCTATATCTGTGCTGGCACACTATCCAAGGTAAGTGCTTGGGATCTCTCTTTCTCTCGTTCTGTGTGTGTGTGTGTGCGTGTGTGTGTGTGCGCGAGCGTGCAAACGATGGGGTTACAAAGAAGACAGGGAATCAAATGGACATATTAATACCTCCACTGATAAACAGGCAGGCTGCAGCTCCTGCAAACTTGGTGGTTCAAGCCAACAGAGAAAAAATAAATACTGAGACTCAGCTGGAAACTGCAATTTTAGAGGCTTTTAGGCTTAAACCATAATATATCAGATGAGAGAAAACCGAAAAGCTTTGGCACTGGTCAGAACTGAAATCAACTTCTGAATATACAGCAGTAAACAACTGAAGAAAGCAGTGAGGGAGTGACGCCGAATGTGAAAAAAACTGAGGATATCTGAACTCTTAACAAGACAAAAGACAACAGTCATGCCGGGTTCAGGAGGAGCAGAGTGAGTTAAACAGCTCCTTGTGTACAGTACATTGCCAAATCAGTAAATTTGTGTATGTTTACTAATGCATATTTAAACATGTCAGGGTTTATAGATATGGCGTATTAACATGTTCACCATGTTAGTGCTACAAAGTAGTTTGGAGGATTTTTTTTACATTACATTCTTTTTCTACACTCAAAATTAGAGTACTTTATGTTTACAGGCTCAGTTGCTAAGTGCAGAGCATAAGAGATTCTAAATACAGCTCAATGTCACATGAGGAAATTAGAGCTATGAATGCAGGCGGCATGTGGGAGAGTCATAATGTGTGTGTTGTTTGTAAGCCCAAAGGGAGAGGATTTATCCACTGCCATCCTGAAGCAGAAACACAGACCCAACCGGCTCATCGTGGACGAAGCTCTCAATGAAGACAGCAGCATTGTTGGCCTGCCACAGGTGTGTTTAAGGCTAGAAGTATACACCATGGTCATGTATGTATGTGTTCTTAGTGTTTGTGTATGTGCTTCTGCCAGAATAAGACAGAAGAGCTGCAGCTTTTCCGGGGGGACACAGTGGTGCTGCGAGGCCGGAAACGACGTCAGACAGTGTGTATCGTCTTGACTGATGACACGTGTGGGGATGAACGGATTCGGATGAATCGGGTGACGCGCAGCAACCTGCGTGTCCGACTCGGTGATGTCATCAGGTAGAGGTCACCCGGTGATTTTGTGTGTGTGGTCTATGGAGTGAAGCGTCAAGATCATTAGAAGAAATGATTGGGAATAATCTACAGGCACCTGTTGGTTTGTGTGTTATCACAGTATTCATGCCTGCCCTGATATCAAGTATGGAAAAAAGATCCATGTCCTGCCCATAGATGACACCATTGAGGGTCTCACAGGGAACCTCTTTGAGGTTTTCCTGAAATCCTACTTTCTGGAGGCTTATAGGCCTGTACATAAAGGTACCACTAATCAGTGCTATTGATTGTTGTTCTGCAAAAGAGCTGGGATCATAATAAAACATAACCAAAAATGCCCTCTAAACACATCTTTGTTGACAGGTGACATCTTCTTGGTCAGGGGGAGCATGCGTGCAGTGGAGTTCAAGGTGGTGGAGACGGACCCAAGCCCACATTGCATCGTTGCCCCAGACACTGTCATCTACTGTGAGGGAGAACCAATCAAAAGAGAGGTCTGAGAGAGATTCTCAAAGCTCTGTTTTTTTTAATTTATATGTTTTCACACTTTGTGTCAGAACGTGGACGATCCCCAGTCTATTTCAGGACCAACACAGACATTCAAACTCACATTCACAACTACGAGCAATTCAGACTCACCAGTTCACCTAACATGCAAGTCTTTGGGCTGTGGAAGGAAATCAGAGTGCCTGCAGTAAACCCACGCAAGCACAGGAAGAACATGCAAACCCCACACACAAGGGCCGCAGCTGGCAGGTAGATTCAAAACGGGGACCACAGTGCTGGCTATTTTCATTTCCAGCTATCAGTCAGTTGTACATAGCATTGTTGACCTACCTTGAACACACACAATGTGGGAATTTCAGTATGCATGCATTTTAATTTGGTACTTTTTAGTGCGTACATTTGTTCATATTTTAAAAGAACTAGAATAGTTTGTATATAACTGAGTAACAGGGTTGGTGATACAAAAAACATTTGTTCTCCTAAGATTTTATCATTCTACCACATCTTATAACCACAACAAGCAGGCCAGGGGGATAAATATAAGCTTCTGTCATGTTCCATCAACCGGACTTGAAATAGTGACCCAGGAAAAAGTACTTTCTACACCTTGAGGCTTCTATTTGACACAGCAGACCACAGCTATGAAGAGATGCTCCCGGTTAGTAATAAGGTTAAGTCACACAATATTTCACACTGCTAGACATAGCTCAAACCTGTACTGTTGAATCATGGAGATTAGATATATGCATTCTTGTTTAACTTTATTAAAGGTTGCTGTGTATTTATATACTTCAGCCATCCAGTTTGGGCGACCTCTTGTGAACATGCTGTCACCAGGACCCACCCCACTGAAAATCTGTTCATCAGTTCGTTACACAGTGCCAGGGTCTAAGAATAAACTCCAGTGAGTAATTGTTTGAGGATACACAATCAGGAGACATAGAATACAGTGCATCCAGAAAGTATTCCCAGCTCTTTACTTTTTCCACATTTTGTTATGTTACAGCCCTATTTAAAAATTTATTAAATTCAATATTTTCCTCAAAATTTTATAAACAATACCACATAATGACAACATGAAAGCATTTTGTTTGAAATCTTAGCAAATTTATTAAAAATAAAAAAAACTAAAAAATCTAATGTACATAATTATTCACTGCCTTTGCTTAATACTTTGTTGAAGCACCTTTAGTGCCAATTACAGCTTCAAGCCTATTTGAGTATGATGCTACAAGCTTGGCACACGTATATTTTAGTTTCAACCATTCTTCTTTGCAGTGCCTCTCAAGCTCTAACAGGTTGGATGGGGAGCGTCGGGGCACAGCCATTTTCAGATCTCTCCAGTAGGTGAGTTGGGTTTAAATCTGGGCTCTAGCTAGGCCACTCAAGGACATTCACAGAGTTGTCCTGTAGCCACTCTTTTGTTATCTTGGTTGTGTGCTTAGGGTCGTTGTCCTGTTGATAGATGAACCGTCACCCCAGTCTAAGGTCCAGAGCGCTCTGGAACAGGTTTTCAATAAGGATGTCTCTGTACATTGCTGTATTCATCTTTCCCTTGATCCTGACTAGTCTCATCGTATCTGCTGCTGAAAAACATCCCCACAGCATGATGCTGCCACCACCATGCTTTACTGTAGGGATGGTATTGGCCAGGTGGTGAGCGGTGCCTGATTTCCTCCTGACATGACGCTTGGCCTTCAGGCCAAAGTGTTTAGTCTTTGTTTCAGCAGACCAGAGAATTTTGTTTTATCATGGTCTGAAAGTCCTTCAGCTGGGCTGTCATGCGC
Organism: Channa argus; assembly: GCF_033026475.1. NCBI lineage: Eukaryota > Metazoa > Chordata > Actinopteri > Anabantiformes > Channidae > Channa > Channa argus. The sequence goes on along the minus strand of NC_090199.1, from coordinate 21,347,887 downwards.
CTTTTACTGAGGATTAGTTTCCGTCTGGCCACTGGCTGGAGCTCTTTCAGAGTGACCATCGGGTTCTTGGTCACCTCTCTCTCGATTCTTCCATTTACGGATGATGGAAGCCACTGTGCTCATTGGGACCTTCAATGCTGCAGAAATGTTTCTGTAGCCTACCCCAGATCTGTGCCTCAATATAATCCTGTCTCTGAGGTCTACAGACAATTCTTTGGACTTTATGGCTTGGTTTGTGCTCTAACATACCCTGTTAGCTGTGGGACCTTATATAGACAGGTGTATGCTTTTCCAAATCATGTCCAATCAATTGAATTTCCCACAGGTGGACTCCAATCAAGTTGTAGAAACATCTCAAGGATGATGAGTGGAAACAGGATGCACCAGAGCTTAATTTACTATAATGTACATGTGATTCTTTTCATTTTTATTTGTAATAAATTTGCAACAATTCCAAACAAACTTCTTTCATATTCTCATTATGGGGTATTGTTTGTACAATGTTGAGGAATTTTTAATACAACAAAATTTGGAAAAAGTTAAGATAATTTCTGGATGCATGGTATATCATAGTTCAGAAACAGCACTAGCAATCTTGTCTTAGGTTAAGACATCAGACTTTTTTCTATACTTGTCCTGTTAGATCTGCTGCATTTGACACCGTTGACCACAATGTTTTACTAGAGAAACAGAAACATGTCACAGAAATAAAAAGAAACCACACTAAGTAGGTTTAAATCATATCTATCAGATAAATTTTAATTATGATAGTGTAATGGAGGAATATTCCAACAACACAAATGTTAGCTATGGAGTTTCACTGTGTTCTGTGCTTGGACTGATACCTTTTACTCATTACATGTCTCCTTTAGGCACCATTATTAGAACGCAATCTGTAAATTCCCCCAGTATACAGATGACACCCAGCATTATTTGTCTCAATCTCATGGCAAAGTGTTGGCCTCCAGTACTAATGTGAGGAATGTTGGAGTTATTTTTGACCAGAATATGTCCTTTAACTCAATTAGGAGCATCCTGTCCACCAGTGATTCTGGAAAACTAGACCATGAATTTGTTATTTATAGACTATACTATAACTATAGACTATACTATACTATTTATAGACTATACTATACTGTAACTTCCTGCTATTAGGATACTCCAATAACTACCTAAAAGCCTCCAGTTAATCTAAAAGTCTACACTAAGAGTACTAACTATAATTTGCAAGAGAATTAATTTATCTACTTCAACAGCTTCTGTTCAGTCCATGCTGATCAAACTCCATCATATCTTGAAGACTTCACAGTACCATATTTTTTAATAAACCACTTCTCCTTCTTCTTCAGAGGGCAGGTCTACAAGTGGTTTCCAGAGTTTCCAAAAGTAGAATGTGACACAGAGCCTTTAGCTATCAAGCTCCTCTCCTGTGAAACCAGCTCAGGATTTGAGAGATTTAAGAGGTGCTCAAGGGAGATTTGTTGGCCTTTGACAATAAATCTGTGTATTCTTGATGTTACTATGCCTTGCTTATTTTGTAGTGAATTGGTGGTATATAATAAAGTTGAATTGAGTTGAAAGTGACTGATCATAAACTGATCTGAATCTTGTGACAGGATGAGGAGGAGAGTCTTAATGACATTGGTTATGATGATATCGGGGGCTGTCGGAAGCAGTTGGCACAGATCAAAGAGATGGTGGAGCTTCCTTTAAGGCACCCGGGTCTTTTCAAAGCTATTGGAGTTAAGGTGTCATGTACAATCACCCAATCCACCTATAAATCCTTCTATTACCATTCTAACATTACAAATTTCTCTTTTCATGACTCAGTGTGTTCTTCCCTCCACTCTGTCAGCCCCCAAGAGGTATCCTTCTGTACGGTCCTGCAGGCACAGGGAAGACCCTGGTGGCCCGGGCTGTAGCCAATGAAACTGGTGCCTTCTTTTTCCTCATCAATGGTGAGAATTTTGCCATAGTGACACAGATTGCTGAGGTGGAACAATGTATTCCTTCTATTGCAATAGTTAGAGTCTTAATTGAAATATCCATTTTCCAAGTTACTTGTCAGTGGAGAAGAAAATGTTCTTGTATAATCTTATCGTAAATGATGTCCTTTGTTCGGTGACAAGGCCCTGAGATCATGAGTAAACTGGCAGGAGAGTCAGAGAGCAACTTAAGAAAGGCGTTTGAGGAGGCAGAGAAAAATGCCCCAGCGATCATCTTTATTGATGAGCTGGATGCCATCGCTCCCAAGAGAGAAAAGGTAAACAGGGAACCAGTTAGAAAGTTTGTATTTGTGGCTCTGTGTGTGCATAACATCTGCAAACATGTGTAGACCTTGTGATACATGTTTATTTCCTAAATAAAATAAAATAAGAAAACTTATCATAAATATGTGTTATGTCTGCGAGCTCTAACTTTTTGTGTGTATCTGCATGTGAAGACCCATGGTGAAGTGGAGAGGCGTATAGTGTCCCAGCTCCTGACCTTGATGGATGGCCTGAAGCAAAGAGCTCATGTTGTTGTCATGGCAGCAACAAACCGCCCTAACAGTGTGGATGCTGCTCTGAGACGCTTTGGTCAGGACAGACAGAGCTACACACATACACACGCACACACACACACACACACACACACACACACACACACACACACACACACATACACACATTTACAAATCTGGTGATGTCTCACTGCAGGCAGATTTGACCGGGAGATTGACATTGGAATCCCAGATTCAACTGGCAGACTAGAGATCTTGCAGATCCACACTAAAAATATGAAACTGGCGGATGACGTGGACCTAGAGAGGGTAAGAAAGTTAGCAGTCAATTTATTATGACATTTTGATTCCCTCAACTTCCCTCAACTTCTCTTAATTTATAAGTATTTCTTCTTATTTTCATAAAATCCTATAGATTTTTGTAACTTCTGCACAATGACAATCAGATCAATACATATTCAAGATCAATTAAATGTGTAGGAAGAATCGGCAGAGTTTAATTCAGTTCACGGTAATGGTCATTAAATTTGTTACTTCATGTAATAGTATAGTTCTCTTAAGGTGATTGTCATCTAATTTTGTCAGTAGCTGAATATGTATCAGATACTGAAAAGGAATGATGTAAAACAAGAGAGGCTCACAAAGATACTTTACTCATCAAATACACCACCTCTAATGGCATTTGTCTAAAACTTCATGTAGATATATACTATACTTTTAATAATATTAATGCCCCTGAATGTTTTTTACATATTCAGATTGCCACAGAAACCCACGGCCACGTGGGCGCAGACTTGGCTGCTCTGTGTTCAGAAGCTGCTCTTCAAACCATCCGCAAAAAGATGACACTCATAGACCTGGAGGATGAATCTATCGATGCTGACCTGCTCAACTCAATGGCTGTCACCATGGATGACTTCCAAGTACACAAACACACACACATGCATGCACATTTTAGCTTTTCCTGCTCCTGTGTTTGCTTACAAAAATCCCTAAAAAAAACCCTGTATCCCTTAACACCGTCATGTCCCTCATTCAGTGGGCACTGAGTCAGAGCAACCCATCAGCTCTGAGAGAGACTGTTGCAGAGGTGCCTCTGGTCAACTGGGAGGACATCGGAGGACTGGAAGAGGTCAAGAGAGAACTGCAAGAACTTGTTCAGGTGAGATAATTCCAACAAACTCTGTATATATCTACGCACAGAAATCCCAGCTACAATCCATCAATCTCCATCTTGTTCTCTTCAGTACCCTGTAGAGTATCCAGACAAGTTCCTGAAGTTTGGGATGACTCCATCTCGTGGAGTGTTGTTCTACGGCCCCCCAGGATGTGGGAAAACCCTCCTGGCTAAGGCCATTGCCAACGAGTGCCAGGCAAACTTTGTCTCCATTAAAGGACCTGAAATGCTCACCATGTGGTTTGGAGAATCAGAGGCAAATGTCAGGGACGTGTTTGATAAGGTGAAAGCAGATTAAGCAATACGAAAAATAATAACAAAAGAAAGATAGACACTTGGGATTATTACTCTAACCTCTGTGCAGACCAGTGTACAGTCAAATCTGACTCCCCACCTCTCTGCCTACAGGCCAGGCAGGCTGCCCCCTGCATCTTGTTTTTTGACGAGTTAGACTCTATCGCCAAATCCAGAGGAGGTGGGGCTGGTGATGCGGGTGGTGCAGCCGACAGAGTCATCAACCAGATACTCACAGAGATGGATGGCATGTCCGACAAAAAGAATGTTTTCATCATTGGTGCCACAAACAGGTGCAAATGTAGATTAGCTTCTTAAATATCTGTTGTTTTTACCAATTTACTTTTATAATATTTTCTTCCCTTCTCATCTCGTCCCAACAGACCAGACATTATAGACCCAGCCATCTTGCGTCCCGGCCGTTTAGACCAACTCATCTACATCCCTCTCCCAGACAAACCATCTCGTACCGCCATTCTGAATGCCAACCTACGCAAGTCTCCTGTAGCGAAAGTTAGTGATACATCTCATTATTATCTTCCTCACATACTGACAGTGTATCAAATTTTTTGAGTTTACTTTATGTTTGTTGTAGCTCCATTCAACAGATTATGTAGTGGGGTAAAAACATGACATTAATATTTCATGTTTTTATAAATTCTAAGGTAAACGTCCAACCCGTAAAGCTGTAAAACATTTGGTTACTGCATTTTCCCTACAATTTAGAGAATTATATTTTAGGGTTGGAGTAAAGAATAGGTTCATATTTTTTCAGGCACGCCTTAATAGTCTGATACCGGTATCTATGTTCTTAAATAATTTCTCACTTTTTGATAAACATACACGAAGAACAACACCAAATAAAATACATCCAAAGATTAAATATGTTTACACGGCTTTGGTTTCCACCCCTTATTATTTCCTTTTGGTCCTACTTTCTATCATTTCTGTAGGACGTGGATCTGGAGTACCTGTCTAGCATCACCGACGGCTTCTCCGGAGCAGACCTGACAGAGATCTGCCAGCGGGCTTGTAAGCTGGCCATACGTGAGGCCATCGAAGCCGAAATCAAAGCTGAACGTCAGAGGCAGAACAGACCAGGCATCTCCATGGTCAGACTGTCAGGCTGCTTTTGCTGCAGCCCTGTTTTCTTGCTTATGTACCTCATACAATATACTATCATATTAACAAAGTAATGCTGATTGGGTCTCTAAAATTTTAACACATCCAAAGACGAGCCACTCGTCAAAGCAGTACCAGGCTGTGTGTGCTTGGTAAAGAAAGACATCGTGGAAGATAGAAAAGTTCCCTAAAGGGCGGCTGTGTGTATGGTAACTTTCAGCCTTTGGACTGGGAACACACACTAACACACAAAGAAGCACAGACAGTGTATTGTTTCTACATGAAGCCTCATGAATGTTTTATCCTCTGCATGCAGGATGAGGACTTTGATCCAGTCCCAGAGATCAGAAAAGACCACTTTGAAGAGGCAATGCGATTTGCTCGTCGCTCTGTCAGTGACAATGACATCCGCAAATATGAGATGTTTGCTCAAACTCTGCAGCAGAGCAGAGGTTTTGGAAACTTCAGGTACACACATATAAACGCTGCTACATGCATGTCTTACTACAAGAAATGGACAACCTTGTATTAGTTTTACCCCAGCACATTCCTTTTTCTCCACATAGGTTCCCTTCTGCTTCTGGTACTAGGTCTGGAGGTCAGGGGTCAGACTCTGGCTCAGGGAGGCAAAATCAATACAGAGAAGAAGGTGATGATGATCTCTATCAGTGACAAAAACTCAGCACAAGGTGGCAAAGCTGCACAATCTTTTCTTGACAAGATGGCAAGCTACAAAGAAGAAAATATTTTTACAAGGAGTCTTTTTTTAAATGAAATCCTTCGTAAAACATGGGAATAAACATGAACAAAAAAAGTTATAAGTTTTGTCATAATTTTTAATGTAAAACCCAATATACTTGTAAGTCGTGTTTGCTCTATGACAAAATATATAAGGTATAAGGGTTTTTGTAAGGAGTAAGTTTGAAATGAGTGTGCTGCTCTTGTTTTAAATAACTCAGTTTAGAATAAATTATACCGATACAGTTTCCATGTGGTTGTTTAGAGGCACTGGTAATATTCATGTTGCCTGGTTTATAAAAGGTGAGTTTATGCAAAGATCTATTTTAGAAGATATCCTTTTGGTACCCTTGACACCTAAATACTTTTTTCCTTTTGGTTTCTAGTAATGAAGTCATATTTATTTGTCAAAGCTTTTGGGTACCAATACACACAACAATTGTAAATAAAACAGACCTAGAATATATTTGAGAAATGTAAAAATAATGCATCTTTCTGGATATGGCTGTCATATATATTTCCACACAACAATCGAGCACACAGTGAATCTGAGCACCTCAGAGGGTCTGGGTGATTTTGGGACCCAAAATGCAGTTGTGATGCAGCCTTTTAAAAATGAAAATACCGGAAAATGTTCATAATATAATATATGTTCAAAACGTAATATAATATATGTTTTTAAAGCATCACTATCTATCTGTCAGCGGAACCTTTGTGATTTGGCAAAGTAGGGAGGCGGTGCTTCATTGATGCACAGCTCCGATGTTTATTTCCGCTTAAAGGCGGAAGTAAAAACAGGGACTGGTGGAGGTGACCGAATGGCACATAGCAGCAACACTTTGTAAATTTAACAGTAGCACAGACTAGAATCAGACATTATTGCTTTAGCTAATAGCGTATAACCCCTTCGGTGCCATGGGAGCTCACCTGGTTAGACGGTACGTCACCGAGAGGGACACGGAGCCAGACCCAACGAAGAAATATGAGTTTGACCCCCACTTCGGCTTTCCTGAGCGGAAAGAGAGAGGTATGTCGGCTCGGGGAAATGTATACCTGCACCCTGCCTTGTGTTAATACTCTATGATTGATCTAAAATCGATTCTTTGATAGCCATACTAGTTTAGCTCTTTAAACATGAGCCGAGTTATATTTGTGCTAATGTCAGTAACAAAACGATAATTAGCTAGTTAGCTTCATAGCTAACCCAACTGTTGTTTGAGGAGTTCGTTATCATGTAGTGCTGCGATTTGCTCTGTCAGAGCGAGTCGGTTGTATGCATTTAACTGTAGCTGCTTGTTTGAACCACTGGGTACAAGGAATGTTAATATACGCATACGTATAGAATATATAAGGTATCATGAAAATAATAGCTTAGAGTACGTAGCTTAGGTAACGCAGCCATCTTAGCCACCAAAACACCAGCAGGTTGACAAGTGAAAATGTGTCCCTTTAACAAGACCTTTTTCACAGTTAAATGAGAAATATAACATCTCAATTAATACTTTCAGAAGATATTTACTGTGAATTCTGCTTACGTTATTGCAGTTTACACACACCCACACAAAATCTACAATATACAGTAAATAAATTACCTTGCGTAGTGTCCAGTTGTAGTCTAGTTTTTCCAAAAGACAGGATATTGATTTTTTTTTGCAGTTGGACATACACATAATATGTGTTTAGTTGTACAGAGACTTTAAAGTGCACAGGATTTAAAAAACTATCCATAATGTCACACCATGTCTTTGTAAAATGAAAAATCACCAAATATCTATTTTCCTTTGCCAGAGATGGTAGCGAGCCAGGAACAAATGAATTTGGCCCAGTTGCCTTTGGAGCAGAGGGACTATTGTGCCCATTACCTCCTGAAACTCATGAAGTGCAAGAGAGACAACTGGCCCAACTTCCTGGCCTGCAAGCATGAGAAACACGACTGGGACTACTGTGAACACCAGGAGTAAGTGTTTGTAGTGAGGCCAAAATGTTTTTTCATTGGGTATTTTGTTTTAAACGATTGACTCATAAACAGCAATGGTTTGAATAGACAAACTTAATTTTTTTAGTTTTTCGAAAAATGTGTCTAGCTGATACCCCATTTAAACAAATGATACTGGGTAACACACAGTATACTCACCAGCCACTTTATTAGGTACACCTTGCTAGTACTGAGTTGGACCCCTTTTGTAGTGGTTTAAGGGATCATAGTTGATCTCTCACCACGGATTGGTATGTACATGATCCACAGATAAAAAAGCCTGCAACTTTAAGCTATGTGAGGTGTGAGCTTCAAAAATAAATGAATAAATAAATCCACTTTGTCCAGACCTTCCTCTACCACCTTTACTTCACTTAAGCAAAATTCCTAGTTTATTTATTTGGCTTAAACTGGACACTGAATTACATTGTGCAGTAGCCACCAGAGGAGCAGTACAAAGTGGTCATAAAGGCATGGACATGGATAGCAACAATCCTCAAATTATGGTTAGATGCAACTAAGGCGCCTAATGTGTGCCAAGAAACTATCTCTACATCATTACATCACCACCACCAGCCTGAACTGTTGCTACAAAACAGGAGAGATCCATGCTTTCATGTTATGTATCTGTTTCCTGGTCTTGGCTGACAGGAATGGCACTCACTGTGGTCTTTTGTTGCTGTAGCCCATCAGTTTCAGGTTTCAATGTGTTGCGCATTCAGGGATGCTTATCTGCATACCTCAGTTGTAACAGCTGGTTGTTTGAGTTATCCATGTCTTTTTTTTCAGCTCACATCAGTCTGTACATTCCCATCTGTAATCAATAAGGTATTTTTGCTTAGAGGACCGCTGCTTACTGGATAATCTTTTTCAGACCATTCTCTTTAAACCTTCAAAGATGGCTGTACTTGAAAATCCCAGTAGGTCAGCAGTTTCTGAAACACTGATGAACAGCCTGTTTGCTACCAACAACCGTACCACATCACTTAAATCTTCCGCATTCTGATGCTTTGTTTAAACCAGCAAATTGTCTTGACCATGTCTACCAGCCTACAGTAAATGCACTCATTTGCTGCCATCCAATTGACCGTTTAGGTATTTGCGTTAACAAGCTATTGAACTGGTGTACCTAATAAGTGGCCGTTAAGTGTATATTGAGATGCCTGTAAGCATATCTCACCATACAGGATTTAGTTTTTTGCCCTAAAAGATAAAGTGAAACCTGTCAGCCAATAAAAATTACAATTTACAGTATAGTTGAACTCACTGGCATTGACAGTACTAAAAAAAAAAAAAACACTGTTGCCAAGCTGCTATAGATTTATAGAAAATAGAACAGAGCACGAAACTGACATTTTAGGTTAAAACATTGAAGGTTTAAAAGATATTTAAATTCCTATTTAACAACATAATATTAAAGTCTTCACTCGGTATGAAAATAACACCTTGCTATTAACCATGTACCCTGTGTTTTCTGCTTTTAGCTATGTGATGCGTATGAAAGAGTACGAGAGGGAGAGGAGGCTCCAGCTGAGGAAGAAGAGAACTGAGGTTCAGGCTCAAGCCGCATAATCAGTACATCCTCTAAATCTTCATTGTATATACGTGCTGCTGTCCACAATAAACAATAGTTTAATCTTCAACCATCTGTCTTTTTACTTTCAAAACAAAATGTACTTGATGATCTTATTTAAGGTTTGCCACCAAAGAAATAATACAATTTTAAACTTAAGTGAGCCTTATAAATGTACAAATGTTGCCTAATAGCAATGCTACTTTAATCTATAAAACGTTTATGGCATAACTCAGTTGTGACAAGTCAGATACTCCAGAAGTTCAGTCAGAAAGGACACATTTAAAAAAACAAATCACATAAAAGCAAAGCAACATTTGTTTACTTAATAAATTACTCCAGACATCAAGAAAATTAAATGTCATAGTTCCAAATGTAGATGTTGAAATAGCAAAATTCAGTTTTAAGATTTGCTGAATATCACAAAATGCAATTTCAGTCCTAGCAAAAAAATAAGATGCATGAAGCATATAAGTGTTTGGACATCTTACAGTAATTATCTACAGTACACACTGGGTATTTTAAAGGTAAAGACTGCTCTGGGAGGATAATGTACACACATTTACTTTTAGGAACAGGTTTGCTTTTGACCACACAAAAAAATAAAAATTTGAAGAAAGTGTATTGTTTTACATTTTCACTCGACATGATGTGGATCAAGAACAGGAAGGAAGGGACAATACTTGGTATGGAGGATTGGACAGGGTTAGATTGTTTCAGGTAGTCATAAGTTCCAGTGTAGATTTTGGAGGAATTGAAGAAAGGAGGTTAACCTCTCAGTTAGGGGTGGAGATGTGGACACCTGATTCCAACAAACAGGGTGAGGAAGGTGTCAAGTAGTCCTCTACAGGATGAAGGGCAGAATGGGTGAGCGGAGAGGAGGGTAGTCACGGAACTCTTTCAGGTAGCTGCGGTGCTTCCCCTTGGCCCACACAGTCATCTGGATGAAACCCACCAAGGTGAAGAAAGCCACCGGCAGGCACTGGGTCATCAGTGTGAAGCCGAGCCAGGAGCCCAGCTTCAGGAGGAAGGAGAGACAAACACTTCTTTTTTACAATTACTCCCTGGATAATACCATACACTATACAGGAAAAGTAACTCAGGGCACAGGTCAAATCTGATAACACTAGAGGGCAGCTACAGCTATGTAAAACTTTCAGTCTGCACTTACAGTAGAGGTGAGATACCATAATCTACTATTTGACCCATTGATGACCCACTGACTAAATTAAACAGTTTTTTATACATTTATTCCCAGCAATCAATGTCCTGTTTACACAAAGAAAAAGCACTTTTCATGTACCATGATGAGTGAAACATGTTACCTCATAGGTATAGTTGGGGCAAGAGACCAGCAGAAAAATCCAAGTGAAGGGGTTCTTTGTTGGATAGGGGATCTTCCTGGTCTTAGACCCTGGATAAAAAGAGAAAACTAAAGGGGTCTTTCCTTCATCCTATTTGTTAAAGTTCGTGACAGTGAATAATAAATGGCAAACAATTGACAGGATTTTTTTAACATGGAAAGTAAAAGCCATTAGTAAGAGTGACAGGTGCATGTACCTGGCGGACGGAGATTTCGAAGAGCAATGTGGATGGAAAAGTTGCCAATTTGACAGAACTAAGAAGAAAACATTGGAAACAACACAAATGATTTAATACGGAGTGTATACAGAGATAATACAAATATAAATTATGACAAGTTTAGTTATTTATTATAATTTACAGAAACAAAGATTCTTACCAAGAAAATGATGAGGGCAATTCTAATCTGTTGCTCCCCATAGACTGCAACAAGACACAATTAACACATAGTAAGTAATGATAAAGGAGTTTGGTATATTAGTGTTTTCTCTTTCTGATGTGTAGCTCGGTGCACACTCACTAGGTGGTGTGTACAGCGGGTGGTTGATGTAATAGGCCATCCATGCTGCAAAGCCCCAATAGTAGGTACAGTTCTAAAATACAGAGAGTGACAGGAACTTTGTTTAGTTTGACAATGACAATGTGTATAGTACAACCATGGTAATCATTGTTCTACATTTTACAGATTGTTGAGCATATTAATATATGGTAAGTGTTTGAGCAGGAGAAAGCATCTTACCTTAAAGATGTTGCGTAATGGCATTGTTCCATGAGAGAAGCGATGGACAAACAGTGTCTCCAGCAGCCTCTTAACATAATGGAAAGAGTGACACATACAGGCCAGACTGGAAAAAGCAGACACTACAGTTACTTCGAGGATACAGGAATATGGCTTCCTCACAGTGAAGTCGCTTCTAAACTCACCATTTAACACAGGTCTCGTTTGTAGAATTTGCACAGAAAATGTTATTAACTATAATTTGTGGTTTTATAGGCCACAATTTTCTACATAAAAAGGTAATGCCAACACAAACAGGTGGTAAATGTGTGTTGGAGACACTCACTGTACGACCCAGTGTTTACTGGTGGTGAAGTCATATTTGGGTGTGTAGATGAAGGGAACCCTGAAGTAGAACATCAGGTAGATGACCAGAGGACCAGTGTACTCTGTCAGAAAGACCTCAAAAAAAACAAAAAAAAACCTATGAACTTCAATGAAGCAAATTAATCTCTGGGAGATTCTGTGTAAAACACAATTCCTCTTTTATTCTGCATGAAATGTAAATCTAGATATATTTGATCCTGCTCACACGTATGTGGTTTGTACTTACTGTCACCCAGCTGATCTGGGCTCCCAGGTCTCTGAAGTAGAATGTTGCTGTGGTTCCCACTGGGAGATGCTGCAGAACATCCTCATCCTTCAGAGATTTCCCCTCTTAAACATGCATATATGTACTTTATGAGATCTAAAAGAAATTATGAGCAGTAAAACATGCACTTCAATTGTACTGACAAACGATCACACTTTGCCCGACTTACTGGGGTCGAGGCGAATGGACTGTCTGGCTGGGTACCACTGAGGATCTGAAAGATACAGGTCAATTCAGTATTTGTGTGTTGTTTAAAGATTTCCTTGATCTTAAAAATAAGATGCCTGCAGATAGATGGCACTCACGGCTCTTGTGGAACATAGACTTGATCTCCCCGATAGTGGCATTTGGCTCGACCTACAAATAACATCACAAAAAATAAGTCGGGGGACATGCACTCACACAAAGGAACAGTTAATATCCCTGTTTCCATTCATGACGGTAAATTTAGCTCTGTCTTTGTGCACACACCCATTATTTAACAGCTGGTATCAGACTTTCATAGAGCCTTTGCACAAACACACAACTACAGCCAAAGAACACGACCTTTTGCCAGGATGCCAAGATCGGCCTAACTTGCCTAAATATAAACAAGTTGAAAAGTCTAATGCCACGGCTTCCTCTCTCGTGGTAGTGACACCAGCTGCAACAACAACTAAAGCATGAATTTGTTTTTTTCTGCCTTTGTATTAGACAATGGTGATGAGCCATTCTTAGGGAGAACTAAAGCAAACAACTGGTCTGATCCGGTCCAACAGGCCAGTCTGAATAATTTGTATAGCCAGCAAATAACAGTATTAGCACAACTGAGATATGAATGAAAGGATGTCTAAAGTTTTTTGGCCCATTTTGGCCACTTTGTATTATTAGATACCTAAAATTATTGAGTTATTTATGGCATTTATTTACATAGGCCTTTTTTTATTCAGTATCTTTTTGACACATTAAAATAAAAACTGTATTCTACTTACACTTATGTTTAAAGAGATTCTTTATCAAGTACTAGAGGTTCTGCTTCAAAAATATAACATGTATTGGGGCATCTGGCAGTTGAGTGGTTTAAGACCACAGTCTCTCCATTTTTCAGGTTCACCATGATCACAGTCACACACCCCAGGAACCACTGGAGCAATTTGGTGCTAAGGGACCTCCTTAAGGTCACCATACTGGTGTTGATGTCCACCAAACTTTGAACCTGCCTGCAATGAGGCCCTTTAACTGATCAACACTGGCTACTGACAATATCAGAGTTTAGACCATTTTGCCAACCTACAATTCTAAATTCAGTCACTCTATGGTGTGCCCAAATTATTTTTAACATTCACACACTCTACTTTTCACTCTATTTGGAGCAAAATACTGCACTGTAGAGTGTGAAGGAGAGAGGTAAAGAAACACACCTAAAGTCGACGAATGAATCACATTCTCCAAGACACAAAAAAACCCAGTAAACTCAGAAATTAGGAACGCGTGGCTTTCTAGAGGAAACCTATGCCATATAAACTACAGTATGTAAAAGGGCTCCAGAGGTTTTTTGTCTTCATTCCTAAGAAGAAAGATTGTGTTTATGTAAGACTTTATGCCTTCTTGTCATCTCCTTGGTTTTAATTTTAAGCAGATGACCTGAATAAACTGGTTGTAAAAGGAGATTCAGGTGCAAGAAGAGCCTGCTAGATGTGCCAGAGGCAGGAAGTCACTTAAAATGTCTAAATAGTGGGACGTGTCAGACATGGGAGCAGGTAGTATTAGATTCTCAACAAAAAGCAGCTGCTTTTATTTCCTCAAAACCTTAAGTGCTGACATATCCACCCCCCCAAGGAGCTTCACCAAAGGTGCCCACATCTTGCGCCTGAATGACTTGAACGTCACTCCTGTCTCTGCAGCAATAACCATCTAAGCAGAGCAGGTGAGGAGGGAGCTATGCAGATTTCTCCCCACAAAGGCTGGAGGTTCTTGATGGAGTCAGCCCCACAGTACTGCAAACCTGTGCCCCACAGCAATGTCTCATCCTTCAGCATATCTTCAACCTGAGCCGGCAGCTGGAGATGGCGCCTGGGGATGGAAAACATCATGCCTGGTGCCAGTAGGAAGCTGTAGCTCAGTTGGTAAGGCAGTCATCCATGGGCCACAGGCTCAGTGGTTTGAGCCGCGCTCCCGGCTACATGTCAAAGTGTCCTTGGGCAAGACACTGAACCTGAAGTCGCTCCCGGTGGGTCAGATGAGCACCTTGTGTGTGTATACCAACATTGTAAAGCGCTTTTGGATAAAAGCGACATTTATCATTTAGTACAGACATTGGCCCAGTTTCCTCAGTGACTACAGACCAACCTCCCACATCATGAAAGTGTTCCTGGGCTTCCTCAGACCCCTGGTGAAACCATCTCTGGACCCCCTCCAGTTTGCTTATCAGCCTCAAATGGATGCGCTCATCCACCTGCTACAGCACATTTACACCCATCACATTTCACTGTATGGGGCTGTGTAGCCAAAGAATGCTGACATTGGCCATGCTGACTGACCCTTGTTCTCTGTGGCATTATTAAGATCACCAGTATTGAGGTTGTGGTTGATCATGTATAGATTGCATCATAATATATTTCTACCCAGGACATGGGGATTCTCTGCCCTATAAAACACACTTATTCATCCTACTGTGTCATGAGCCCAAATCCGTGAAACGCTGGTTATTGAGAGGTGACCCAGGGATGAACCCTGTCAACTTGCCCAGGTTGGTTGGTATGACAGGTCATTCATTGAGGTTACTAAACAGATGCTACAGGTGAGATTAGAATAATCAGACAGTGATGGTGAGGGGATAAGGGGACAGGCCTGGCTCTCTGATGAAGCTGTTAACAAGCTAACTACTGTAGCTTAACCTAAGCACATACAGTAAAATGGAGGCTGGGTCAAGCCCTTGAGTATTCTTTGCTTTGGTGAGAGTAAGACATCCAGCTTCAATAAAAAGGTCTTATCTGTGTGTCAACTAACCATCTACATGCAGTAGGTGTATGAGAGCCCAGATTACACCAAATATAATTTAGTAAGTGTGTGTTAAAAACAAACATCTAGTCAGATTTCACAGGCATTTTTTTTAATTGTTGCAGCCTAAAATGCCTTGTCTAAAAATTGTGATCAATATTGTAATGTTTTTATGATTATTTAAATTGTAATGTCACAGGGGGTTGGTTGAATTACTTGTTCCCAACATTTTAAAGTCCCAGGTGGATTGACTAGTGTGAAATTACTATTAAGCAATTAAACCTTTGAACTTCAGAGGAAGTTGAAAAGGACTAGAAAGAAACTTGTGATCATTTTCTGATCACTCTATTTCAGTGCTGAACACAGAATATGATTTAAAAAGTCCCATATATTGTTTTTCCATTCAATTCCCTTGAAGGTTTCTGTTGACTTGTAGTTATTTTCCTCACACACCATTTTATCCATCTGCTGCAGACTGACGACATGCAGCACTGTACATGCCTTGGCTTCTGTTCACATAGTCCTGAAGACCACAGGCCATTTTCAGCAGAATGACATCACTCAGAAACCACATTTGTAACCCCTCTAGCCTCCCTCCTTTCCACTAGCCTTATTCTGTATCAGTCTCAGTCCTACTTGCCCTGACTTAGAACCTTATTTCTAAATCAATTTGTTTAGCTCTCTTAGCCTACTTTTGGAAGTCTGTCCCCCAAAGGGCCCTTTGTCCAAATTAAGATTGATATTAGTCATAGACATGAAGCGCCCACAGATGTAAAGATTACAGGTGCTATCACCATGGAAACTCTGCCAAGCTGACAAAGAGGTATAATCCAGTAAGGACAGCACATTATAGTTGGTGGGCTAAAGAAGTCTTTAACAGGCCGAGTCTGCCCAGACTGACAAGATAAGACACACCAGAGTAAACCGCAGTAATGCAACTCTATACACAAACAAGCCTCTAACCAACAACACACTAAACCATTCTAATGCAATACAGCCCTGATTTACTAGCCAAGTGCTAATAAATTAAAGGTTTACAGGACAGACACCAGATATTCCATGATTAAACAGTAGGCCTAAAGTCCGATCAAAATAAATATGGTTAATACAATAATAATATCCTTTAGTCCTGGCTCTAAACACAACTTAAGTCCTTCAGTCTATGTTACAGAGGCCAAATGATCATAACGTAAAAGCCTATTGCCCTGTTACATCTGTACGAACTGGCACATTTTAAAATGCATCACTTTGCAATTTCACAGGTGGGATTTATGCTCCATAACAGAGGCAGGGCTGAGCACTGCTGCCAGTGATGTGTTAACATTACTGAAAATGTCCTTTTTGGAATGTGAGTTGTTGTTTTTTTTATTTACAACTACAAAAACCAATAGTAGTCCTAATAGGAAACTTTTAATCTACTATTTTGCCTTTTAGAAAGGCACCACCTGTAACATAGAATAATAAATAACCTCATCACATCAGACAGTGGACAGCCAAGGCCAACAGTCAGCAGGCTGCTCAAGGGCCACAAAAAGGCCTCTTTAAGTGGCATATTAAGAGCATATCGCATTTTCTTCAGATACTCAGCTGCAATATATTTCACGGATCTTAGTTTGAAGGACATATGCTTAAACCCACAGTTCTCTGCATGACAAGAATTATAGCTACCTGAAACAGTGCAGCTAGTAGGAAAGAAACAACAGGGACCAAAGTGACTGTAACATAAGGCTTACGTGAAATAATGAGACCGTGTACTTTTCTAAGATTTTCCCTCCTCTGCTTTATGAACTCACATTTCATGAGCACAATTCACAAAAACTATTCAAACCACTCTCACTGATAGGTTATCACTCATAATCATAAATTCCAATGTCATCATCAGTCATCTAATATCCTTGTAGTGACACTTTTCACAAATACCTTTTTCTATGCAGGAGACCTGTTGCTCAGACCCAACTGCAGTGTGGAGGCCATAAGCTGTGGTGCTGTGACAGTTTCAGTTGTGAAATGAACTGCATTAAGTCTGCCCATACAGTGACCACAGAGCCGAATGTCCAACAGAGTCAGAGGGAAAGGGTTAACTTTCAGCAATTTTATCTGTGCATGCCTTAAAGTGACGATATCCTGATAAAAGAGGCAGGGATGTTGTTACTTGTGTGAGAGGTGCTTCAGTGGGTCTCATTTACAGTAGGAGTGGTGCTCATAGGGATACGCACCCCCCCACTGACAGAGAACTACAGATACAGCTATGTTCTAGAAAGTGCTTGACTCACATACACACCAACATTATATTACAATGTTGAATCTGTTGCATTTAGTAAACAAAAGGAAATACAGGTACATGCACTCCATAAGACAACTACTGATGATTGTAATGAGGTTATAACAGTAGGATATAACATAAAGATAAAATGTAATAAAGTTTCAAGAGTTCTCACCTTGTCCAGGAAGCAGAGCTTGTCCTTGGTCTTGGCATCCAGTATCTCCACCTCAAAGAAAACAACAGCCTTTTTAGCTTTTTTAGCAGGTTTGCGTTTCACTGGGGCTTGAACTGGCAGCAGGGCAGCTACTGCTGCCCCATTAGCTGCCTTTTTACCCCCAGTGGCCTGTAGCGCTAGGGCATCCATGTCTACAGTGCTCCTCCTGCACTTAGTTTTGCCCTCACTCTTCCTTCAGTTCTCTCGTCACTCTCTACCTCAGATCCACGTGAAGCCAGGGAGGAGAGGGGCAGCCCTCAGCTGTGGAAATAAATCTGTCTCCCCCTGCTCCTCTGGCCCTCCCTCTTCCTCTCATTCCTTCACTTCTGGCGAGCTGCTTTATTTAACTCCCAGCTGACCCCCAGAGTGCAGACATATGCGACAGGTTGTGTGTGCAGTTACATACACAGGAATGCCCAGTGCCCCCCGGGAAAGTGTCTACAGGAGATTATCTGTGTGTAGCTCATGAAGAAAACTTCTGGAGCAGAGATTGGAAGCTTCACTCGCTTGGTTTTGGAACGTAACTCCCACTCTAAAAAGGACACCTGATGACCCGACACCTCAACCTCCGGCTAGATGAGATGTTATGACAAACAGTAATCCCCCACCCAGCCTTTTCCAAGTTTTACCCCCTCGCTTCCTCTCCCAAGCTAAAGATAAATATCCAACTCTGCCCAAATAGCCCTTGCCTACAGACCCCCAAACCCTATCTACACCTATGTAATAAGGTCATAGGCTCACTGTTACACTTTGGCCCTACTAGTTCATCTACAGCATAGGCGTCATCATCAACATTTAATCTGACACTCAGACACTTGAATTAACCACCTTAGGGTCTCACAGACACCTTGAATGACAGATCACCCAGTCACACACGTGTCCCGCTTTCCACCCACCAAGGAGTGATAATACCCTAGACTCTGGGGCCTTAAGCTGGGGCATTCCCTGTGGCAAAGCCCAACTTCACCTCCCCCTTAACGCCATTGATGAGCTGTTGGGATACAGTTTCCGTTATGAATGAAAGACATTTAGTCACAAGTGTCTATGTGAAGGTTTTGACATTTATTCAATTTATGAACTTAGATACATGGATATACAGTAAAAAATGTGAAGGGATCTATGTTCTGTTACAGTTTATTATTATCAAGACTGGGCCACCTGCTTTTCTACAACTTTTAGGACACCTTAAAATGAATTTTAAAAAATTAATTAATGTAAAAATTAAACACTGAGGCACAATTAAAACAAGGTGAATTCTGCAGTTTAGACTTTGGGGAGAGAACCCTATCAATCTTCTGTGTCAGTCAATCCCACTGACACTGGACCTCCCCCACCACAGCTATATAAAGCCTCTGCCTGGCAGTGACAGTCTGTCCTGGTAATTTACTTTGGGGTGAGAGTGTAGCAGGGAGAAATAAGATTAAATCTTAAAAGAGGGGTTGTTGTTTCTCTGGTTTCCCTTTTCCCGCCAGAAGGTAAGAAAACTGTTTTCCCTAAAGCTAGAAGAACTTTGTCTCTTTTTCGACTGAGATAATCTGGAAATGCTTCTTGGCTGTGCACTCCTATGAGTAGATGGATTTGAAAGTAATGTAGCTCTCTGGTGCTAATGACACTGAATATACTAGAATAAGGATCTAAAAGGAAAAATTACAATTTGACATGACTAGCTTGATTTATTTATTTTTAAACGTGAATTTGGTAAAAAAGAAAAAAGTTTAAAAACTCGAGAAAACTCACTTCAACAAGCAAAGGTGTGAACACTCACTTTGAGCAAATTGTACATGCTGCTCGTGGCATTAGTCACAGTCCACACCTGATCACATTTATGACTTGAGTGCATGTTGAGGCTGCAAACAATCGCAACATTGGCCAACAATTTATTGGCCAATCAATTAGATTATCTGTTCACATATATGAAAACCTTTGAACCAACATACTGTACTTGCACACTGCTGTTATATCATATGCATTGAACTGATTAACCTAGATGTACTGTAACTGCAAAACTTTGTACCAAGTTTGCCCTTTCCTAAAAAAGGACACGACCATTTTGTCAGAAATTCTAAATCATTTGGTATTGAAATATCAAATCAACATGTCATCAACCCATCAGTTTTTCCTTCTATACTGAAAAACCTGAAGAATCTCAGATTTCAGTGCAAAACCAGGTTTAATAAGCTCTACTGGCCTACAGGTCTACAATGTGAGCATACACACAGGCCTGGCCATCACAATGAGATTTCATACATATGTTAAGAATGGGGGGGGCTAGTGACTCAGTGGGACAAGCAGAAAGCTGTTAAGAATATGCACACAACTCCATTTCAAATTCAGCCAATGACATGGCATAGGAGGTGCTAACTGAGGACAGCCAGCCATGTTCAGTTAAGTGAGTGAATACTACAGAATATCGCAAGCTTCAAACATCCATAATTCAAAATTGAGAGCATATTTATCACGTCACTATATTGTAATTAATGTTGCTCTTAAAACTAATAAATTCAGCTGCTTTATTGTGACCGTTTCCAATGCGCAGGTTACAAAAGCCACCTCTGTGAGCAAAAAGAAGGGGAACCGGAGGAGCCAGACAGCTTCAGATCCTGTCTGATGGGTTTTAGGTGCACATGGAACTCCATTTGTTCACATGCAGAGAAGCTTTCAGTTCTTGCAGCATAGTAAATTTATTTCAACATTAAGGTTAAAAAGAAAACAAATAAATAAAGCACTGTGTTTTCCAAAATTGGCTACCAAAATTCCATGGCCAATCCGGATTGCACACCGTTCTCCTGCATTATTGGGTAATAACAAGATAAAAGCGCAGTGAGTCATTCAAGCCACAGATGGCGATGGAGCCGAGCACTAGCCTGTACACAGGGGGCAAGTACTCAATGTAAAGAGACATACAGCTTATAATTGGATTTTACCAAATGGACAACACACGTGTAATTCCTCATAATAAATTGAGGGCACACCTTGACTTTCAGCCAATACAACAATTCACTTCCGTCCATGAGAGGCCACAATACCCCGGTCACAGCAACCAGTCCGTGACAGTGGGTGGTGTGCAGCATGCGATCCTCACTGCTCATGTTTAAGGCTGTAAATTTAACAGTTCTGGTGGATTTTACACTTGGAGAAATCCCAGGAATTTATCTGGTTAATTTAATATTTTCTCCAATAAGCGCCCCATTGACGGTTTAGAGTTTCAGAGACACCTCTTACCTCGTAGTGCTTCATCTTGGCAGCTCGAACCCCCTTCCTTAATATCCCAGATAAGTGACAGAGCAGTGTCCAATCAGAGGAGTAATATACAACGGCTGACACCACAGTAGGCGGGAGCCGCAGTCAAGAACAGCCAATCACAACCACCAACAATCATGTGTAAACGCCCACTCTGCCAGCGAGGTGGCGAATGAGATTTAACTAACTGTAGCGCATATTCTAACGTAATTGGATCTTTGGCGTAGCAAGAGTTCACGTCCGTGACCGCGATCAGGTGAGGGTTGCTCTTTAGCAACCCTGTTCGATTGTGTGGAGCCACCGATGAAGGCTGACTGAAGAGTACAATAGTTCGACTTTTCAATTTTAAAACCTTTAGTTGTAGGTTAGTCTCAATTAGCCAGTATAATTACATCAATATAGAAAAAACATTTATATCCACACGATGAATAACATAGATTAATATATTTTCATATACACTGCATTAGATACAACAGCTCGGATAATCAATCTTGATGTGCAAATATTTTTAAATACACCGGCGTAAATATGTGCTATGTATTAAAATATATCATGTGGGACAATCTAGAGTTTCCTTCTGATTGCTGCCTTTAAACTATATTTTATGATTTGGTATCGTATTTGTCTGTGAAAAATAAATATAAGTTGAAACACAAGGTGCCTACAGGAAGCCTACTTAGATTATTTTCCTGTTTCTATTAAAATGTCTCAAAGATGAATGTAAAAAATGCGGCAGATAAAAATGACATACAGTATGCTTTAACGTGTTTTCAGATTTGAAATATTTTTCAGGATTTTGTCTTTCTAACGATAAAGCCACCGTTGTTGCACTTGCAACTAGCATGCAGAAGATTTAGTATTCTAATCTGGACGACACTCAAGCCTAACAGACGCTCCTTCCAGCAGTCTACTCAGGGTTCTGTGTGGGGAGTTTGTTTATTAATTAATCATAATAAAGTCAAGAGGCTAGCACAAGCCTTTGTATATTAGTAATGTCTATGAGGACATCTAAATTAGTTTTGCTTGGCATCAGGACTGGAAAAACAACTCCGACATAAATAATGGGCAGAAAGCTAAACAACTGTGTTTAAAGGAGATCGGACGCCCATGTATTCCTGTTGGTTGTTACCTTGCAGGATTATTTCCCACAGTAATGAAGGCGGCACGCACTGCCGTCCCCCCGTGGGCGTGTCCCCGCTGAAGCGTCACGTTGGAGACCGTTCGGGCTGTTTATGGAACACTCTGGAAGTTTCCACGTAGTTTATAAAGGGAATGGCTGGAGTACAGCGGGTTGACTTTTCACACTGAGGACGGACTGAGGGCGACTATTAAACTTCATCCACAGCCCTTTCCACGTAAACCGAGCAGGCCGCTGGATGGTCAAAATGGGCAAAGACTACTACGAAATTCTGGGGATTAAAAAGGGGGCATCGGAGGACGACATAAAGAAAGCGTACCGCAAACAGGCTTTGCGGTATCACCCCGACAAGAACAAGTCACCGGGAGCAGAGGAGAAATTCAAAGAAATAGCTGAAGCCTACGACGTTTTGAGCGACCCCAAGAAAAAAGAGATTTACGATCGCTATGGTGAAGAAGGTAGGGTCTATCCTTACAGGTGCATGTTAGCTAACTTCAATAACTTACTATGTAAATGTAACTTCTTATTTACAGCAACATTAGCTCAGTTAACGATCTAATATCAAACCCAAATGGGAGCAAACAGCCCGGGTTACTGTTAGCTAACAGCCCTCGCAGCTCCTCTCAGCCCCAGTTAGGACTTGTTTCTGGGACAGGGAGGTGCCAACAAGTAAACTCACATTGCATATTTCTGCAGTGATTCAGTGAGAAAGCCCAAGTTTAGGACAAGGAGCTGGGAGTTTCTGATGGACCGCGGGGTGGCTACCCCGAGAGGTGTTCTTGAATTGGGTTTCCCTTAACCCTCCAGCTAGCAGGGGGGAGAGAGTCTGCTCGCGACGCCAGTTATTGTAGGGAGACCGTTAGAGCATTGTGTCAGTGTCTATTTGTAGGGCAGAAACCGGAAATGGTTACAACTTTAGGGAAAGACCTGATGTTTTCTAACATGTACTTACATGAGATTCATCCCATATTACTTTGGAAGGCTTAACTTGTGAGAGGAGATTAGTCATCTCAGTATGGCTCCAGATTTGTTACCATGGCAACAACATCATTCCAAACAGTACTTCATGTCTGCATCATGTTTTATTCTCATGTAAAATTACAAGCAAAGTGTTTATTATTGTTTCTATAATAATCATAACTTCCATCCTCTTGGAGCCTAACTACTTCAGCATATTTTCAGCTAAAAACACCGTTCAAACTTCAAAACATTCAGCTTTTAAAGGACATTACTTGTATTCTGCTTTGTATCTTTCATACTTTAAAAAAATTTTTATACATTTTAAAATTATTACTTTGATGACATTATCAATGACCTCACTTGATTGCCTTTGAAGTTTTTAAGGCTAACTAGCTTTGAAGATTTGCCAACCAGAATATAAAGAAGATCATTTAGTTTTGGCTATTTCAGCAAAAACGTTTTAGCTTATTTCATCTTTGCTTGGAAAATTCTTTCAGTGCCGTAGCATTCACAGTGCTTTTTCTAGTCTAAATTACAAAGCTATAATAAACAAGATTAATTTGTAATTATTTACATGTCACCACTATTAACCATTCAATGCCGGCACATGTATTTTTTAACTACTTCAATTTGGGTTAGTTGTTAGCTAAGAACATTTCCAAACAAGGAGGCTGTTGGACTTTGACAGTTTTATCACAACAGCTGGTGCCATAACATTTTTGGAGTTTGTGCCACAGTTCCTCTGGTGGTCTCTGTAAACTATGAAGCTGGAAGTTCATTGGATGATTGAATGAAAATCAGTTGGAACTTTTCTTGAGGATGAACTCGTTGTTTTGATATTTTTTGTCTCTTGAACTGCAACTTCACTAGTTTTCAACCTGCTTTTTGTGATTCCTGTTTTGGGCGTAAGTACTGTATATGAATGTAATTAACTTTCTTCTGCCTTGTCCATATACTTAAAGATTTAAAACCCCCTCGATACAATGTGATTTGGTTTTCCTTTCAGATTATGCCATCTTAAACAGCAGATTTAGATGAAATTCTTTAAACTGAGAAATGGCGTCGTTAGGAAATATTTAACCAGAAAGAAATTTAATACTGTACTCTACAAACTGGAACCACAGACAGTGTTACTCTTTAAGGGTTTCAATATACTTGTTTACCCAAGTGTAGGGTTAGACAACATCATTGTTCACATAGTGTTTGACAAAAGGGGGCACACTGGGGCCTAATCATCCTTGAACTATAATGGCACTTTTTCTTAATAAACTTCAGTTCCACAACACAAACAAAAGCTGTAGCAACAGAGGTTAATTTTCAGATCATGGAAACAACATAAATTGTAGTTGTGGACAGGCTCAGTACATTTTAAACAAAACTAATATTATTGTGATTTTAAAGCTGCTGCATTTTGATACTTTTCATTGCTCTTCACGTATGCATAGCGTTCATTTCTGACAACATGCAAACAAACAATCCAAATCAGGGCAGGTTATGTGAGGGTAGCATTTTGCATAAACATAAAGGTAGTTGACGGCAAGTATAGCTTGACCATTAGAACAACACTTTGTATTAGTCTGACAGTAAAACAACAAAGCAGCAATGTACCACAGAAAGATTTAGGACTTTTTTTTTGTAATTTCAAAATAATAACTGATTGTTTCTCACATCCAGGTCTGAAGGGTGGAGGCCCTGCAGGTGGTGGTGGCGGTGGACCTGGCACCTTCAGCTACACCTTTCAGGGTGACCCTCATGCCATCTTTGCAGAGTTCTTCGGTGGACGCAACCCCTTCGAACAGTTCTTTGGTGGTCGTAATGGGGGTATGGATGAGGATATGGACACTGATGACCCTTTTGCCCGTTTTGGGATGGGGGGTGGTGGAATGGGTGGGTTCTCACGCTCCTTTAGCTCTGGTATGGGAGGAATGGGCAGTCACAGTAGTGTTGTAAAGAAGCAACAGGATCCACCTGTTGTTCATGATCTCCGGGTAACCCTAGAAGAAGTGTTGTCAGGTTGCACAAAGAAAATGAAGATATCGCGTAAAAGGCTGAATCCTGACGGGCGAACAACAAGGTCTGAGGATAAAATCCTGGAGGTGCAGATAAAGAAGGGGTGGAAAGAAGGCACCAAAATCACGTTTCCTAAAGAGGGCGATGAGACTCCCACAAACGTACCAGCTGATGTGGTCTTCGTACTAAAGGACAAGCCACATCCTTTGTTCAAACGGGATGGCTCAGACATCATCTACACAGCCAAGATCTTACTCAGAGATGTAAGTTAACATTCCTAGTCACTCATTGTTCTTACAAAAACTGCTTTGTAAAAATCATGAGTTTACTAAGGGTCCTGTACCTTTTCATTCTCTGCCCTAATCAAAATATCCTTCTGCCCCATCAGGCATTGTGTGGATGTACAGTCAATGCACCCACACTGAGTGGTAAAACTGTGACCGTGTCAACAACAGATATTGTGCAGCCGGGAATGAAGAGGCGTGTGAGTGGTGAAGGACTGCCTTTCCCCAAACGGCCCGATCGTCGAGGCGACCTGATAGTGGAGTATGAGGTCAAGTTTCCAGATAGGCTTAGTCAGAGTGCACGGGACACCATTGCTCAGGTCCTTCCGAGATCTTAAAAAAGATAAAAGGACCCTCAGGACCTTGTCACATTAAGCTGTCAACTATTGTTTGTCAGTCATTACATGGACAATCATCTGGAGATTAAAATCACAGCAGACGAGAAGCAGGTCGCCTGTTTGTCAACCAAATGTAAATAGCACCATGGGAAAATGCTCACTGTGTACGAGTTCAGCATTTTACCAGCTAGATATTAAACATGACCAATATTATTTGGTGTTTGGTTTACTGAATAAAATATTTTGATGGAAATAAGTATATTATATAAAATGTATGTGTGCCATTCAATGGTAAGTGTTTTGTTAATAAACGCTAACATTTAGAAATAATTTTTATTTTTGAATTTTGCAGACATTCAAAAACATGATTGTATGCTTTAAAGTGTCCAGAGTTCAGATGGCACAGTACAAACCAGCTCACACGGCCGAGCTTTACATTCAACTCAAAACGGTTTGATGCTGAGTTTGCAATAAATGGCAGTACTTGTTTTAACAGAAGATTCAACAATTGTGGTTGAAGGAACAATAAAGACACACATTGCTGTCACAAACATGAACCAGAGGGGTCTTCATTAATAATTTATCACTGTCTTGTGATTGTAAAAAGGACTTGAAAGAATAACTTATCTTGTGGGTTAAGGTGTCCAATAGGTTCAGTTTAAAAACAGCCAATAGGTTTGTTTTTCGTTTTTTAAACTAAAATTGTTTCATTTTGCTTTTTTTGTGCACTATACACTCCAAATCTCTATAATATATCCTAAATATTAACTCAATAGTGCCGGGCTGTATAGGGTTAGGCCAAGGGGCTAGGCATGGCATTATCAATAAGTGTCCTCTTGCAGGTAGTGTTTGTGTGGTCGAGTACTGGTATTTCCAGTGTGTACAGTACAACATAGATAGCAGTAACTATGATGCCAGCTGGTAATGATTGTGATGGCCGGAAGAGAGAAACTGGTCTGCTGTCTGGTGGTTTTGGCAGATGGAGCTCTGTAGTCACATGGGAGGAGCTTGAAGAGGTTGTATCCAGGTTGAGAGGAGTCATCGCTCTAGATCAGCAGCTCCTGAGGTAGGGTGAACTTCTTCAGCTGTACATCCAAATACATCCTCTGCTAAGCCTTTCTGAGGATGGAGTTGACGTTATTCCACCTTATGTCTTGGGATATGTTTCCACAGTTGATTTGAGGCTGTTGGATATAATCAGAGGCAGCTTAGTAATGGTAAGTGCAGTGATTACATAAAAAAACACCTTCTGATTAAGTTATAATAAGGTCTGGTATGCTCACATTGACTAATATCCATTTATGTAAAAGCTCATAATTCAAATGAAAAGTGACTTTTGTTTTGCTTATGGTTATGCCTATTGTAGGTATACTAGTTTTTAAGTTAAGGGGAGAATATTCCAGTTACTTCCAAGGCAAGGAGAAGGTTAATAGATAAATGTGATACATTTACATTTATTTGTCCAACATGTACTTTGTTGGTGATCTTGCAGTATGAAGCAGCTTCTGGCTGCCCTCTTGTACCACTGATACAGCAGACTGCTAGTTGAGTTTGGTGCCCTCCAGCTTCATCTAGATGCACAGAAGTACAGAGGGTCAGCTGCCAAACAACAGTTCATTGGTTTATTGCAGTCATGAGCTGGTTCTTTGGCTCAGAGTGAAGAAGGAAAGACAGTGTACTGTATATTCTCTGTTTGATAAACAGTCGCTAGAGACGCATGGTAGAACAGGATCATGTCTTTCTAAAGAAGACGCAAGCTGAAGACCAAGGAGCTGCTGAGATCATCTGTAAGACTCGTTCTTTATGGTGCGGAATCACATGATTCATTTGAAGCAGGGTGCAACACTTTCTTCTCATGCTACTGAACTAAAGTTGACTTTGTTTTCACTTTAGTTAGTAATTAGCCTTGATAAAGAATGAAGATTCATCATATCATCATGCTTTGTTGCTTTTTAGGTAAGTACTGGTGATTTTACTTTTGGATCCATTGTAAACTAACATGATTGGGAGTAAATATTACAAATAATAAAATTATTGCTAGATAAATGCGTTTTTTTGTTTGTTTGTTTTTGTTTTGATGAACTGTGGTGATGATATTCAGCAACCGTTTTCCTGGAAAGGGGTGAAAATTAGGCAGACAAATCCATCAAAGTTAAAATCCTACTTCTACAACAAACAATAAAGCAACTCTTTTGAATTAATCAAGTAAGATATTGCTTTTTGTAATTACATTGACTAAGACTGTTATTTATTTTCTTTTTGTAATACACACAGAATTTTAACAAACATATTAAAACATGGAGTGTATTGTGACTGGCAAATAGGGACTTTTGTAAGTCATACACCTCTCTCCCGGCAATTTCTGCCTAAATCTACAGTCTCAGTCAAAACAACATGCCAGCAAATATTGGGACTTAATTGTGAGACAGCACATTACTCATATGTTGGTGAAGAAAATGTGAATTATCAGCGTATAGATCTATATTAATAGTCAGTCAACTGCACAATCTATTAAATAACAAACAATCATTAACATGTCCATACAGAGACATCATTCAGCTATTCATAGTGTGGCTAGAAATAGTATGTGAACCCCATCAAATACTAATTGGAGTCAGAACTCATTCAGACCTGAAGGAAGAGCACATAAAGACTCCACACATAATAACACAATGGCACTGCATACCATCAAATGGATCATTCCAGTATTTGAAAAACTGTAAAAGGAGAATCAGTGCTGCCTAGGTCTACACAGCTTACCAGTGAGAAGGGGGAATTCATTTCATGTTTATCAGTGTTTTGATATGATAATGTCAGCGTGGCTGTCTGCAAGCTAAAGCTCAGTTGAAGGTGGGCGATGCTGCAGGACAATGACCCTAAATAAAGTTAATCTAATAAAATGGCTTTTAAAAAATGACATCCAGACTTTCAGGGTCCAGTCCTGACCTCTGTCAGCGCTGTGAAGTTTTACTGGTTGTGCAAATGCACAGTATATAAGGTTATGGTGACGTGTAATTTTGTAAACACATTGATTACATCTCTAGTTGAGCCTTATATATATATATTTAATTTGACAACAAAAAGTACAAGAGATTATTCAATAATGTGCCCCTTACTCCTCAGTAACTGTAATATCCTTTGTCTCATTCTACAGTTGTGTGTGTGAAGGGCTCAAAAGCTCTGGAAGTGAGGGGCCGAGTTGGAGGAGAGGTCTCAATCCACTGCTCTGGCAGCTGGAGCATAGAGAACAGTTCTGAATACAACAACATGTACTTCTGCAAAGAAGTCTGCTCCAGAGAAAACATTCTTATTCAGAATGATAGGAAGAGTCCGGCAGTCACATGGCGAGGGAGGTACAGACTGGAAGTCAACAGAGGACACGGTGTCTTCAATGTGACCATAATGAGGCTGAAAAGGGCAGACGCAGGGAAGTACTGCTGTGGTGTGGAGAAAAGCTTTAATACGTTGTACCAGGATGTTAGTCTGGAAGTCCTAAATAGTAAGTTTTCGGTTACATGCAGAAAAGGAAGTGCAAGCACTATCACAATTTAATCACTGTGAATTCCACAGCTGGCAATTTTATTTGAAACGAGCCTCATTACTGTGTAAAAATGATTTACATGATCATGTTAATGGACAGACCATTCAACTAAGCAAACGCTTGTAAATTTGTGGATCCTGAAAAGCAATCAATCACATAAAGACTTATAAATCTTCAGTTATTTAAAGAAAATCGTTGTTGAGCATGCTGAACCCATACTGATGTTTCACATCTCATGTACATACTTAGGAATTAATGCAGTGACAATCACATGGAAACACACACACACACACACAAACACACACAGACAAACAATTTCTTAATCGCAATCTGGCTCTCCCAAAGCTTCCATTGTTCCTCCTGGATCTTCTCCCTCCACCACGCTGCAGAGTGAAGCAGACTTTCTCTCCCAGGGCAGCTCTCCATCCAGCACAGAACCTTCACCAGCAGAGTTAATGTCACCCATTACAGAGAAGACAAACCAGCGAGTAGAAACCAGTCTCACAGGTAATTCACAGCCACTACTCAGTTGCTCCTAACTTACAATGGTAACGTGAACAAGTCCAAACAATCAAAGGGGAAGCTGGAGCCTGGCAGAACTGGAAATCTGTGAGTAATGATAAAGAACAAAACGAGAGCGAAGGGAAGTGGAGCCATAAATACTGTGGCTGTTGCTAAGTACTTGCAGTGTGGCGTGTTCATGACAGGTGGCAAAAGGCAGGAAACTGAAAAAGGAGAGTAGGACGGCAACCTGAGTGTGTGTGGCCTGCAGCTGAGAGCAGAGCAGGATCGGTGTGGCCAGGTAGTATTGTAAATAAGCAGGAACTAAGGGGGAACAAACCTGAACAAACAAAAATTAAGACATGGATCATGACAAAAACAATGTCCAACACGTAGATTGTGACAAGTACTTTAAAATTCGACATGTGGCTGGAGGAAACTGCGCTGAAAGACAACACTAATCCTGGCAGCACAAAAACAGGCTCTAAGTACAAGATCAGTAGAGGCTGGGGTCTACCAAGGCCAGGCAAAATGGCCTTAGACAATCCAGCATATAACAGCAGAGTGCAAGATGCTAGCAGGCAGGCCTCACATGAAGACTGTAAATGAGGCAGTTTCCTTAGTGTCTAGTTTCAACGTAATGTGGCTACTTGACATATTCTGTTTTGAGGAAGGTGTTAAACCCTCACATATTTTCCATAACTGAAAACACATGATCTTCAATTAAACCACGACTGACGACAACATGTTTACACTTAGGAAATGTGCCAACAACTGGTAAGTGTAAACCTCAGAAAAGAAAACTAATATGTACCACAATCATTCTTATGCAGAAAATGTTAGAACTAAACGTGTTAAAGGCTGTTTAGGAAAATTGCTCAGAAGACTTTAAACTGCAGTAAGCTATATGGTCACCACCACATATGCATGTCTGTCTTTGCTGTTTGCAGATACCAAAGTGGTCATCATTGTTTCAGTGAGCCTGGCTCTTATGGTTTGTGCAGTCATCCCTCTTATATTCTACGGACACTGGCGGAATAATGCAGGTGAGGTGACACATGCACACAGACATTACATAAACACTCTCTTCACTCCAAAGTCTACAGTAAAAATTCTGATGAATCTTGTTGCTTGTTTGTTTTAAAAGGCCTGAACCGCCAAGAAGAAAACAAGGGTGAGGTAAGCGGCCATTTTGTTATTCACCTTTTTTAGAATTTTAATCAAATGTTAATCTGTAGTTATTGAAGATCCTGATCCTCATGTATTCACAGGATGACTACTGTGAGGAAAATAAAGATGTTGCCTCTATTCAGACTTCAGTGAAGCTGCGGTCTTTAGAACCAGATGCTAATCCTGAGTTTGGAACTGCTGGCATCTACCAGGAACTCGATCCCAATTCTCTGAACTGAGCAGATGTTTCCAAACTGACAGCTCATCTCAATAATTCAAGTCTATAAAGGTCAAATATTTGTATATAATTCTATGTGACTGCATAGTCCCCGTTGCATGTCAGGTGTCAGGTATTTCATGCATCATTTTGAATATTTGCAGTAGAAGACAGTTTGGATAATGCTGCCTGACTAAAGTAAATAACCAATGAAAGATGAGGTGCTAATGTGAACATACCAAGGCTGCGTATGTACATGTGTAATTACAAACATTTTATAAATATGGAGATCTGCATATGTGAAGGGTATAATGGCATGTTTAATGGGCAAGAAACAAACAACAAAACAACAATATACTGTTCACTCCACATAAAGTGCTGCTAGTTTGACATTTCTGTTGGTACCATTTTGGAGTTGAGCTACTAAGAGAAGTGTTGCAGTAAGATCTGCAGAGGGCGCTGCATTCAACATCACACCATAAACTTTGGCATTTATACATATAGTTTAATCTGGTGCTGGCTTTTGGTTTTGCTGTACATTCCTTAAAATAACAAAAACATCAGAAATTACTCACAGATTTCCATCAAATACTCAGTCTGTCAATTTATAGAGCCTAGTTTTAACACCTTTGCCCACCAGTAGAAGACCCAGCTAGAAATTATTTTCCTCACATCTGTTTAATCATCCTCTAGTTCTGGCACTTCTGCTTTAACATTTAATAGTTATTTCCTAGCTTTCAAAGTTAACCCAACTGATTATCCACTTTGACAAAAGTTTAAAGACATAAAATGTATTTAATGTCTGGTAATGCATTAGTGATAAATGCAGTATAAACTTTGATGACTGACTTTATGATGTGTTCTATTATCACATATTAGAAAAGAAATCTGCAATGCAATGTAATAATTAAAATGGTTGTAGGTGGGAGTGAACTTACTGGTGCAGCATTACTCCATTACTGCAGTAAATTAAAAACAATTTTTATAATTTTAGTTCTGTATGCCACCACAATTAATCGGCTTTAATTAAAGGACTTGGTTGATAATACTGGAGAACCTGTGTAGAAATTACAACTGTTTTGTACAAAACCCCTATTTTTGGTAGCTCATAAATATTTGAACAACTGGCTACTGAGCTGTCCTACGTCCTGGTGTGGGTCATTTCTTCTTTAGGTCGTTTAAAAGCAAACAGATATAAGGGTTAGTGATGATTTTTAGTCTTGCATTTGCATCTGGTACTTGTTATTCAGGCGACTGTGGCGCAGGAAGGTAGAGCGGTTGTCCACCAGTCTCACAGTTGTTGGTTTGATCCCTGGCTCCTCCAGTCACATGTCGAAGTGTCTTTAAGCAAGTCTTTAAGCACTGAACCCCAACTTAGTTGCTCCCGGTGAGCGTTGGCCAGCTGCATAGCAGCTCCCCCATTGGTGTATGAGTGTGTGTGTGTGTGTGATTGTGAGTGTGAATGGGTGAATAGGAAGCAGTGCAAAGTGCTTTGAGTGCCAATAGGTAGAAAAGTGCTATATAAGTGCAGAAAATTTACCATTTATTGTTAACTGTCACTGAAGTAACCCATCATTAAACTAATAATTCAAAACACATCTATCAAAGGTGATGATGATAGCACGGCCAAATCAAATGTGCTCAGATTCAGTCAAAAGCTTCAGAACTGTGCTTTGTTATAACTCATTTATGTCACTTGAGCACAGTGGAAAACCCCCTTTTCAATTGTAAAGCTCCACAGTCCTGAGTGAGGTTGCAGAATTGGGTGATAATTGTCTTTAGGTTCATCACCAGGAGTGACTTCCTTCACATTGTTTGAACTTTGCTTTAAAGAAGGAAGGGGAAAATTTCATACAAAAGTAAACTATTTATTTTTACTGCTCCCAACACGTGAAATAACACAAAGCCATGATGGTGCTGAAACTAACAATAGGCATGTGCAACCAGTCCTTGTCCTTGTTTCTCTTCTCTTGAGTTGATGTCTGCCGCCTACAGTCATTGTCTTCCGCTCTGATACAAACCACAGGAAGAAGTTAGATAGTTGAGGGCTCATAGAGATGTTATTTCATTTGCGCAAGGTTGTACAGTAGAAGCACATGAGGAAAGACTTAACCACTATAAGGTTTTTAAACAGAGGCTGGAGAGACCTTTTAGAGTAAGAACAACTACAGAGCTGGTACAGAATGAAGAACACCTTTTCTGTCTTCTTTTTAATCCTCTATGGTAGGTGTCTTTTATTTTATTTATTCAACATTTTTAAAAACATTTACAGTAAAGATGTTTAAATTGTGTACATTTTGGCAGCACCATGGACAGCAGAGGCCAACATAAATATAGAGGGATTTGAGGGAGGAGAAGTCACGTTCATATGTGCACACAGATTTGCTAGGAGAAATCTAAAATACTTTTGCAAGAATGAGTGTAAAAGCAAAGACGATATACTGGTTACTGTAAAATATGGTGGAACAACACTGTCAGGGAAAATAATGCTGGTGGATTTGAAAGATGGATCCTTCATTGTAAACATCCGTGAACTCCAGCTGTCAGACGCGGGGAGATACTGGTGTGCAGTGGACAGGCCTGGTTTCGATACATTCACTGCAGTAAACCTGGCTGTAAAGAAAGGTATGTGCATTATTTCACTTATATTTCTGTTTTGCGTTCAATAATACCTGTTGTGGAATATAACAAAAGATTATTTAACTGTTCAACCTTCGAGTTATTTGGATTTTGTAATAGTATTTTCCGTTCACTACATTACACTACGGGGAAAACAATTTAATAACTTATTACTCCACTACATTTATCATGCAACTGGAATTTATCTTTGGGATAAGAATAATGTACTTTTAGGTACTAACCTGTGGTTCCTAATGTTTGTTTTGTGGCGTCTTACTATTAAAAAATAAATAAATAATAATAATGAACATGAGCGATCGAAAAGAATTACCATTTTTACTGGGAAGTATTTGCAAAACTTCAGCAGTTCAGCAATACAAAAGAATAAAATATATATCTTGAGTATGGCTGTTGTACCAAGACTGAATTTGGTGTTTGTATATGAAACATCTATATTATTTGCAAAAAGCCTGGGATATGAGGAAGAGAATTTGTATGATGAAAATCAGTTGATAAATAATATGTCAAATGTTGTTAAAATGTGATCACGTTTGAGATGGGCCATATGATTTGGCCTGACACAGCAATAAACAAAAAATATAATTCATTTGTGCATCTGATATTTCGGGACCTGACCCTATAGACTGGAAACCACTAGACTAAACTACCAAACAGTTTGTAAAGTGGCTCCACCTCCACCAGCTCCAACAGTAAAATGATGCCAGCACACTGAAGCATTATTGTTAAGGGAGCGAATTTGATAGTTTTCTACATGTGAACACATCCGATAAAAAGACTAAAACCAAAAGTTAAATGCTTGTACTCACTGTAACATCTGTGAATCCAAAACCTGATTGACACTATTTTCCTGTAAACCCCCACTGTTGTTTAAAAACAATTAAACAGTGAATCATTGAGCTACAAATTGAGAGTGACATCTTTTTTAACTACTTTTACCACTGGTCATTTAGCTGATGCACTTTATTTAAAACAAAATAAAAGAGAGGAACACACACTGTAGTAACAGAAGCAGGAGTCGAAACAGTAGTGGCCCTGCGGTTTGTGAATGACCTCTATAGGATCTGAGCCACATTGGAGCTACTAGATCTCATTGCTGGTTCCTGATTTCTTAAGTGATTCATTATAAGTAACAAAATTATAGAAGGGAGTACATATGATACTTTAATTATACTTTATATACCTCATATAAATCTTTGTTACATAGGATTTTAAAGGAACACACTTTTACAAGTATCTGCAATTTCTACATATTTTATTAATACTTTTGCCTAAGAAAAGGATCTGAAGACATATTCCATCACTGTGTCTAACACAGCTGCAAATGAGACACCACCTGTCCCATCTGATGCTTCTCCAACGTGGACATATCAGAATATCATCAACACAACACAACTAATCTTTGAAATGGTCACCAGTGGACCTACAAATGTTTCAACAAGTAGGAAGAAAGACCATCACATTTACACATACAGCATAAATCATAGATATTTAAGCTAACAGAAAATAATAATCCATCTTGCCTTACAGCCTCAAACTGCACCAGTAGAGGAGAAGCAAATTTTAGCAGAAGTGAGTTTCTATCTAATTGTCTGTATTAGCTGGCTACTGACATTTAATGAGGATATGTAAAACTTTGGAGACAATTTTTTATTTTTTTTATTTTTTTTCTAGGTGCTGCATTCTACGCTATAGTGGCTGCTTCCATTCTCATAATATTGGTGTTTGCAACAAGTTTCAGGAAATGCAGAGAAATCTTAAACCCTCAACCACAACTTTGCTCCAACAACAGTGACCTCGTAAATGCAAATGAAAGACAGGTATGACACAGAAACTGGAGATCACCAAATAAGGAGGTCTTTTCAACAAACAAGATTTCTTCCTAGAGAAACATGACAATTATTATGAAACCAAATTAAATTTGGCTTTTGGCAAAAAGGTTTCTTTTCCTGGTTTCGGAGGTCAACGCATGAAGAGGGGTTTTCCAAACCACATTAAAAAATGTGTGCAAACTTTGCATTGGGTTGCTGTAAAACCACAGCTAACCCCAATTGTTGCTGTTACAGCCTTAAGGGAATGGTCTGACATTTTCTGGTTGAGAGTTACATAAGGATGTAGATCTCATGACATTGATATGTCTCAATCCGAAGACGCTAGCTGAACTTAGCAAAAAGCACTTTCTAAGGTAACCTTCATATTTAACAAATGGATATTAATCTTATCATCCAACAAAATTTGCATGAAGGCTAATTCCCCCAAAATGTTGGACTTGTAAAACGATAGAATAGTGAAATATTTTCTAACAAGTGGCCACCGTCTTCACCACCTACTGTCCAATAATATCTGCAGTCTGTACATTAAAGCATTACATTAACATAAACAAATATAATATATGTACCTATATTTAAAATAGGTTCATCATAGCATAGTTCTTACTAACATTAACATAATATTATTTGTATTATAATACTGTCATGTTCTTAACACACAAACATAATAAATTAGACACAAAAAATTGCCCCCACTTCTCAGCAGGTCGACCGTACGTCTGAATCCGCAGGAGCTGAGGCCTTTCCCTGTCCTGTCTATGAAAACATTAGCAGGGATGCACATTCGAGACATTCGGCTGCAAATGTCCAAAATGACAATGACATCCGGATCTACATCAAGCCTTTGCCACCCGCTGAATTTGAAAGAACAGATAAACATGTAAGTAACTTTGCAGGAAATGGAAAAGGACATAACTGTGCGACCAGTGCATCAGATACTCGCTCCGCATCCTGCTGTGATTCTACTGATTCGAGGGGCAAATCACTTTGGTTTGGTTTGGATATATCTGGAACAATTTGATACACCAATTTGAATAGCTGGACAGAATGGACAACTTTTTGTGTACCTCTCATTTATAAGAGCAAGACAGAGAGAGTGTGGGTTGTGTTGGAATGCATTGTGTGTTTGCAGTCACTGCGATATTAGGATGAAGTGGGTGCTTTAACTTTAAATAAATCAGTAAAATATACACAGATATGTTTTTTTATTGTATTAAAGGTGTAGAGTTTGGTGACATCCAGTGGCCATAAAAAAGTGACAGACACTGAACTGATATGACTCACACAATCAACACACAGTCATTTCCTGTAAATTACTGTTAAATATATTATCCTCTGTGTAATATTAGATTAGAGCACAGTAAATCCCCTTCACAATGAAGACAATGAAGTTTAGCTGTTTCTTGGTGATACAATGTAATACCTGGTGGCTCTAATCCCACTAGCTGGGATGCAAAAGTCTCCAGGTTCAAATCTCAACCCATCAAGTTTGGTTACCCACTGCTCCCCCCAGGGGAATGGCTCAAATACAGATAACATTATGATCATGTGTGTAATCGACTTCTACCTTTACAAAGCCTAAGTCTCAGTTTTTAGGTTGAAACTGTCAGACATTTGATAAGTCTACTCCGTGTTTATTATTGAGGTCAAACTGGGTGGTATTTTAAATTAATGAGGGGGCCAAAACATTAGAACCACCTCTTCAAAGTAGAAGTCATGGCAGACCCACTATACTGAATTGCATTAATGACAGGTGTCATAATGTTACGCCGGATGTGTGTATATGTGCTCAGTGATGACAACAAAGTTCTGTTTTATGTCAAAATGCAAACAGGAAAAAACAAGGTGTAATTTAAAATGATCAATAAGAAGAGCAGAGTGAAAAATAAAAGTGTTTGACATTCTTACTCAACTCACAGTGAAGCTGTCTATGATTAATATGTGTTATGTCATTAGTCCTGAATCATCTTTCATCATTCCACTATTTATATATTTAAGAACCAATTAAATATCACTTCACACCTATGTCACTGGAGTATTAAACAAGTAGTACAACCTAACAAGGGCAACATTTAGCTCGGATTTAAAGCTTTCTGTTAACAATTCTTGCTGCACCTGTCTATATATGAGTGAAACCACTAAACCACTGAATTCAGTGTTAAAATAAAAATGTTGATTGGCGCAGCTTTAAATGATAAACCATGTATT
Organism: Channa argus; assembly: GCF_033026475.1. Classification (NCBI taxonomy): domain Eukaryota; kingdom Metazoa; phylum Chordata; class Actinopteri; order Anabantiformes; family Channidae; genus Channa; species Channa argus. Next base: position 21,310,244 of record NC_090199.1, on the reverse strand, counting down.
TACACGTTTCATATCAGTAGTAACGACATTTGTGTTGACAAATTATGAAAAGTCTCTAAGCCTCATGTCTGTGTAGTTGGTGGTGGTGCCAGATACCACAAGTATCACTTGTGTGGACTACTGTGGGGTACACAAAGGATGAGAGGATTGCTTGAAGGTTGCAACAAAATAAGTGTTATTTTACTAAATAAAGGAAAAAGTAATTAATTGATCAGCTAGTGTGATAAAATAGGTTATGAAAACACACAAAGGTCTTATTTTGACTCACACATGCTACATGTGATTTCACTTCCAAACACTAAACATTGTTTGTACGGACAGGTTGTGTTTTTGAAAGCGGAAGAGGGTTAAACATGTAGAAATGAAAACAAATGACAGAACACAGAAAATATCTTTAGTCAGAGCTGCTGCCTAGCTGTGGACTTTGGGGGTGAATCGGAGTGACTGAAGGTAAACTGGGAGTGATAGGAGCAATGTGGATCTCATGGAAAACAACGATAACTGCCATCGTTACTGTACTACAAATTCAAGGTGAGCTGCACACATTTTCCTATGTCAAGGATGGATTGTAAGGAAATGCCATAGTTGATTTGCAGTAATTCTACTTTTCTTTTAGGAAGTTTTATGTCTAATTTAAGACATTTTGTGTCTGTTTTTGATCTTTTTGCTCATTTAAATTACTTTTTTGTCTTCTCAAAAACTTTAAACCGAAATATGAACAGGAACCTAGGACATCTTGGTCCCCTGGCCCTGGGCCCCAGTAATTCATAAATGTCTCACATGGATACTTTATTTAAGTTATTAATAATGTGACTAACAGTTTATTCTGGTGGCAGCTCTGATCAGTGAGAGAACCTCTACTGTGGCTGGCGTGGAAGGCCAGACATGCTCCTTCAGGTGTGAATATCCAGCCAAAATCCAGAGTAACCTTAAGTTCCTGTGGCGCGTGGACGACAGTCTCTACAACAGTCTCATAAGGACAAGTAAAGAGAATGAGTGGGTGAGAAACAGACATTTCTCTCTGTATGACAACACCACCGGAGGCTTTATAATCATCAGGGTGGATAAACTCGTGCAAGAGGACACGGGGGTTTACTGGTGTGGGGTGGATGTCAGTTCCCTCCCCGATTATGTCTGTGTCATACAGCTGAAAGTTATCCGAGGTAAAGTATTTCATGTTACTGTTCGACATACCTGCTCCTCAGTTATGTATCCATTCGTTAGTTTTAGTCTCCTTCAAAGACACTAAAGAACTTACAAGACAGATATCATATAATTTCTCACACTATCTGTGACATGTGGATGAGTAAGGCAACTGATTTCCAACTGCTTTAAAAAGCGCTATTTTATTTGTGACATGCTGTCAGGACCTAGTTACTGTGATCTCATACTTTGAGGTCGCTCTTAGTATAAATGAGAACTATGTAAGCATACGTTTACCATACAGTACCATGTTCCTCTTTCCATTTCTATGAAATGCTATGTTTGAACACTAATACAATTCTCCATGTAAATGTCTTTAAACTCATTTTGTTTCTGGTGCTCCTCAAAAACAGCAAAACTTCAAGAAAACCTCTCAAATTACAGTATGTACAGTTACATCTAAGCACCACATCGAGTAGCTCTGTGTGTATTCGTTGTATTTTTGCATGTATAAACCCTTCACAAACCTTCATGCTTTTTTGTATTTGAACTTTCCAGTAACTAAAATGCCAATCTCGCCAATGGACCCAACAGTTGACCGTAAGTGATCTGGTTGCACATGTCTCCCAGTATTCACAGTAATTACAGTGTTGCTTGTATGTGAGTGGATCCTCAGTTGCTGTTCTTTCCTGCAGCATTCAACAAGTCACTCTTCCTCACTGCAATGATGTGTGTAGCAGCGATGCTGTTTGTGTGTCTGTTTACACTTTGTCTTCTGCTGACTGTTAAACACAGAAGTTCAGCCCCACGCCACAACAGACAGGTATGTATCTATGACAGACAGTCAATTAGGATTTGGGTTTTTTTTGTTTATGTTTGTTCAATGCAAATAATTTCAAGTTTGTTCAACTTGGGAATGAAAGTTCACCTGCTGCTATGAAAACTTTAAACAGTTAACACTTAAACACAATTATTAACTACTAACTTAACTAGTCACATTATCTGTCACTTGTAGTGACTGATCATGCGACTTTTATTCTTATACAAAAATAATAAAAACATACTGAGGTACCATCATGAATGTTTTTTTCAGACTAAGATATAAATAAGAGTCTCTGAAGAGTTTCTAAACTCCACCAATGCATGTTGGGAAGTTTGCTAGTTTTGTCACATTAAAACTTAACTAACTAAGTTGAGTCAACTCTCTGCAGTTCATTCAAACAAACTCTTCATTTTAAGTTGAAAGGTCTGAAGTCAAAAAACTCATATTCATAAGTTGTAAAATGCTCTGAAAATTAAAACTAGACATTCTAAGTTGAATTAACTTGAAATTAACAACATGTACAAACAGTATTCATACTAAGTTAACAAAAAAGCTTATTAAACTCCACTTAATTCCGTTGTGATGTTTTACAGTATGGTGTTAATTGGTGTTATATAAAAATGTGGAATTAAATCCAATTGTGGGAATTGTGGGAATCGTGGTTAGCACTTCGGTAGAGTGGCAAAAACATTAACACAATAGATGATAAAACTAAACTGCTCTCACATTCAAGAAGTAGTTCAGCATCAGTGGTTTCTGTTATCTGCTCAGGTATCTGCTGACTACGAAACAATGATGCCACGAGAAGGAATTCAACCTGAAGACTGCTGCACATGTCCAGAATGTGATGGGCTGGGAGCCTTATCAACAGCACCACCACCAAATGAAGTCTGTTCTGTCTTTAAATTAAAGCAACGAGAGTCCACTGTCACCCTCGGCATTAGTGAATATGTTGATGTGGATTTACCAGGGCACCAGTACCAACATCTGGATCTCGACCAGTTAGAGGAGAATGTCTATCACAGCCTTCAAGGAAATCCTGGCCCTAAGGAAGAAAAACCTCTGGCAGTCAAAGAGCAGCTGAACTGTTGATATGACTGGAAAAGCGTCATTTCTAGTTTATTAAAATGTGGGTCCTGTTTTTCATTATCAATATTATTAGTTATCGTAACCCTTTTTTTGAGTGCTTGGTGCTAAAATATGGCCAACATTACTGATGGGAATGCTTTAGGACTCAGGTTTTATTAAATTTGACTTACCTCCTTACCTGCATGTGGATGGAATTCAATTCAAAAGTTAAAAAATCATTATCGTGTAAAGTAGTTTTAGTGTATTTTTTTCTGTTTATTTTACTAAAAACATGCATTATTATATATGGCACAAACAAATAGGAATAAAAGTATCTAATTTGACCAGATTTGTATTACATATTTCAACACAATAAATAAACTGAGGGTGTCTATTATTATTAATGTGTCTATTATTAAATGACCACGAGACATCCAGAAGTTGCGAGGGATATTTTAGACAAAGAAAGCTGACACAAGATATGTGACCTTAAAGAGGAACTTCTCACTGATGCTGAGTTGTCATTAATTTGGTGAGAGTTACAAAAACATCCGTGTGCAATAGGGGAAGTCACAGAGGAAAGCAGACAGTAACACAGAAGCTTTATCAGTAGGATAGAGATGATTTTTCTTGTTTTGTTTTTTTTGGCAGGAGGTAAGTTTACTGAGATAAACTCGATCGTCTCTCTGTCTTGTGTCTTTGGGTTTAATGTTTCTGGTTCTTCACACGTTGACATTCATTCACCATTAACGTCCTTGGCATTTGTGACATTCAAACCCCTTTGATTGTTACAGTTACAATTTGCAACTTTTTTGTTTCAATAGAAATCTGATCCAACAATTATCTTACTGACTGCGTTTACATGAACTTGAGTAAAGTCCATTACCAACTGCGGTAAAATGAGACGTCGTTCCTTTGTTGCCCCTTTTTCCCGTAGTTACGGTATGGGTACTAGGACTGGCCAAAAAATCATGCGTACAAGCTCAGGGATTTTTTCGTTCAGACAAATGCAAACTTATTTTTGCCTTTACTATATTAAAAAGTAAGTTTCAAAAAGCTGCAAAATTGATGTGGTTATAGTAGACATCTGTCCAAACAAGAATGGATTGAAATAATTTGGTAACCTCTGAAAGAAAATAATTTATGAGCATCCAATCATTATGACTCTGTAAGAAAAACTGTACAGTACAACTTCTGTATGATACAAAAATCTGTACAGTAAAATTGCTTTAAATTTTGTATAGTAATAGTACTCTTTAACTTCAATAGCTATCAATGAAAGTTTTAGGTAACCTTTAATAAAAAGGTCTTTATCAGAATGAAAAAATGAAGAAATTTTGTGTTACGGTGTATCTGCCAAAATCCTTAAATTGTCTAAATATATTAGTTAACTTATTTTTTTCATGCATAGGAATACATTACAACTTCCAGCCAGAAAGTTGCCAGAAAGTTTTCTATATATTTTTATTAATTTTCAAATTGAATTCAAATAAGCAGCAAGTAAAACACACTTTTTTACAGGTAAAATTTTTAGACGTCAGTGAATACATTCATAATCGATAATAAGTAAATGGAACATTTAAATATATTGCATTTGTCTGTGTGGAACGATCGGCAAACCTCTACGTATCCTTTGTGGTCGTTCCTATTACCTGTACCATAAGTACGGGGAAAAGGGCGCAACAACATTGTAGCGACCGCTGCCTTGACCGCAGTGAGAAACTAAGCTGGCAGCAGTGCACAGATATTAGCATTTTTATTTGTTGTTTTTCTTTTTAAGCTACAAGTGTGATGCGCACAGTAAAGCTTTACAAAAATATACAGAAAACTAACGAACTGGTTGCAAAACAAAGTTCTGACTTGTGTTGCAATCTTCGTGTTTTGTGCAGGGCGATGGGAGACTGAAGCACTAATATCAGTAGCAGGATCGGTGGGAAATGAGGTTTCAGTAACGTGCTCTCATGCCAATGCATTTTACAACATCAAATATTTCTGCAAAGGAAACTGTAACTATGAAGACATCCTGATAAAAAGTGAAGAAAAGAAAGATTCTAATCAGAAATACAGTATTAAAGATAACGGGAACACATTCATTGTGAAGATCTCTAAACTGAAAAAGGAGGACGCAGGAACTTACTGGTGTGGAATAGAGAGAACAGGTCTCGACACATACAATAAAGTTATCCTCACAGTCACAGATGGTAAGTGGTTTTACTTTGCTTTTATGTTGCTGTTCTTATTCTTCCTCACATAGAAAACAAAAACCATTTGCTTCATTTCCTCCTTAATATTTCAAATAACTGTTTTTCGCGATAGACATAGTTACAGGAAAGAAAAATTTGACTGAGAGAGTTGACAAGGAACTAAATTAATAATAATTCTTTCTTCCTTTTTTGTTCCAGGAAACATCAATAAACCTGAAAATTATGGTATGTGCTGTAGAAATGCATTTGGTCTGTGTGTGAGGAAATCGTGTGTGATACAACATCACTGAGACATGGTGTTGTGTCTTTTTCAGAGAAGCTGGTGTTCGTCAAAGCAGGTCTTGGGGTGGTTGTCTTCTCCCTGTTGATGATCATCCTTGTAATGTTCCTAAGACATTGGAAGAGACACATTAGTGCTTCTTCTGGTATGAACCATTAATATTTTCAGCAAAATCTCACTGAAAATTTTACCGAATAACTACAGTAGCAATCCAGCTTTAAATCATAGCATATGCTTAGATAAGAACATTTGTTTGAAAATAAAATTATGTATTGTAGGCAGCAGACTGTAAATTGGTTTAGTTTATGGTGTTTTTATTCTGCTAAACGAGCTTTCGGAAACAAGTAGGTAAAAGGCAAACCAAGACGTGATGTCATGGGTTTGCTTTCTCCAGCAATCGCAACACATACTCTCACAACCACTTAGCAACACTGTAGTATCAGTAAACCACATAACCTACACAACCTACAACCTACACACGCTTCCTACTGGTTTAAGAGTTAAATAGCAATTCATAATCTTAAAGGGCAACTTCACCAATTGCCAACAATATATCATCTCTCTCCATACAGGAAAGAACCTCAATGGAGTGCTATCCATTCAGAACGAAGACAAAGTTTACTCCAACATCAAAGGTTCATCAGAGGCTCAGCTCCAATCAGACACCCTCTTATACGCCACCATTAGCTTGAACAAAGAGGCAGAGTGCAGCCCTGTCACATCTGAAAATTCACTGGTCACATACTCCACCATTGCACACAAACCGACAAATGAATCGACCCTCTACTCTAATGACTAACTCAGTGCTGATCACTGAATCTGTCAAGTGCAGCATCTCCCTCTGCTGTAAGAGAAGTGTTATTATAAACAGCAGTTTCCCAAACCTCAGACACATTTTGGTTTGGATCCACAGGTTAATTTGTGAGTTCATCCATTATTTAGCCTCATGCCGAACTGATTTCATGAGAAACTGTAGATAACTGTAGATAATGTAGACTGAAAATAAATAAATATAACATTGTAAGAAAATATACAGATTCTCTTTGTGGTTGCATTTATTGAATTCAACCTCTGTACGTTAGAAAGTAAACGAGCTTTGCACCTACGTCATTATTGTTTGGCTTCAAATCAGGGGAACTGAGTTCAAATGATTAAACCAGCCTGCTGTCATGATTTTAGCCTTACACTTTGTTTAGTATTCCTGCTCCCTCTGTTTATGCCCACACACTCCCTCACACCTGGCTCCAGCCAATTAATTGCTCTCTTTATCTGTCTCCACACACACCTGATGTCAGTCATTTCTCAGTGTAATAAAAGCCATTCCCTCCCTAATGTCTTGGCCAGGTCCTCATCAGTTCACTACCTAGACTTGATCCCCTGTTTGCCAGCTTCCTGCCTTTGTACGTTGGACAATGTTCATGTTTCATGTTTATGGTGAAGTAGTCTTTGACTGAGTGTTTGACTGAGTGTTTATTCCCACTTCTGGTTATGTTCTTGGGTTTATCCATGTTATTGGTTTTCCCTTTTGTTGGAAAACCAAAGATTTCAGAAGCCATGAATCAATATGAATCAACTGTGTTCGAAATGGTTTGAAGCATTTGAGTTAAAAATTGTGACATCTGCTGGCCAGATCATTGGTTTTACATGCAAATGGGTGAAATAAATGAAACAGTTGATTAGGATATAAGAGGTTTCAGTGCTGCGATTGTTATTTGCTTTAATAAAGTCTGTAGATCACTTTACAATAGACTCTGCAACTCTGAATGAGCAGAATCAAAAGTATATCTGATCAAAATCCCCACGAGAGCTTTCTGATATGAGTGTGCTATGATGAAGCTTTATCGGTTGAATTTAGATTTAAATACACTGGAAAAACTGGGAATAGTAGACCTTTTTCACAAAAAACGGAAATACTTGGCAAACAGGTAACCATATTCCCGCTTTACAGCGTGCAAAGCAGTGACACAGTAACAATGCATTGCAGTAGTATTTTCAACTTCTCTGTTAATGAATAAAATTACTATATTTGTATAGTTATGAACACAAACATTCATAAAGCAGGACATTTAGGTTGCTGTAGTTCAACATGTCAGAATGTTTTCATGTGACACGCTTGATAATTATGCCCAGTTTAATGACTCACTGTAAAGACTACTACCACTTTTATCGCTTATATGTCTCCTATACACAGATTGGATCTCAGACAAAGTTGTTTAAACTTATGTTATGTGCTACCTTACACATGTTAACGGATTTACTTTTATGAGCAATAGCTTTAAGTATGTGACTGTTACTAGCTTTGATCTTTTTTATAGGTCAATGTAAAAGGCCAACTTTAAGAAAGTGAGGCCGGCTATATGTAAACAAATTTGTCATTTCACATCTCTCTCTCTCTCTCTCTCTGTACAGCTGCACAGTTTGTCAAAACAAAACAACTAAACAGTTAAGAATATTAGATATTAATATTATTAATATTTGATTCACTTTTTTAAAAACGTGTTTATAATTTTCTAGGTATTTCTAAGTTTTGTGATCATGATCTTCAGTACCAGCCTTACATCCTGTTTCAAAATGCAGGGGTAAAATGCCACATCTTAACTGGGCACTAAGATTTTCTGGGCAGATTATATTTCACATAATTTACAATGAAATCTGTCTTAATGAAGTCATACATTCTTACTTTTAGCTTAGTCAAAATTTCAATTATTTTAAATAACCGAGATACTTTAATCAAACTAATATTTACTCTTTCTTTTTGAACATTTGCATACCCACATTGTACTTTTAAAAATAAAGTGTGCACACATTCTGCACCATGTTTGTGTTTACTGCATAAGTATTTCTTATGTAATCCAATCTCATTGTTACCAGTCAATCTATTCCACAACCTCCCCCTACAAACCTCTCATCTTACTTCACAGGATTCATACCCCATATCTCCTCCCTTCTGCTGCAGCTGGGGACAATTTATTTTCTTCTAGAAAATACCTCATGACACTATTTTGTACTTGCTCACATCCCTTGTACATCCTAAATGCACACACACCATAACCCAACACAGAGCAAACACAGGCCAATAAATCTTAGTAGAAGAGGAAAAAAACCTAATTCAATACATTTTACAACCCTGCTTTAACTTGAAGTGACGTATTTTTCCAACTAGTTTGGCTCTGCAGCACCACCTTGTGGTTTAAGACGTGACTGTCAGTGATCGTGAGGTGATTGAGGAAATCGCGCTTGTTCTACCACATACATACATATGTTCTTCTTGTATTATTGAAACAGTACAGAGTCTTTAGGTGAAGAAGCACGTCAGATTTCAACCAGGATAAAATAATGGATTCAAAACGATTCATCGCACTTGATACAAATAGGGGCAACGGCAAATGAATGGGGCAAATATGAAGAGTTCACTAAAATACAGCCAAAGCCAAGGATGCTGCAGGTGGAAAACAAAACAGTTATCTGGTTCACTCACTAGTGAGTATGCAAGTAAACTTTATCTCTAGACTTTATCATCTTAAGCAGTGCTACACGTTGATTCAATGCAGACACGTAAAATAAAACGAGCACAAACTGAATTTAAATACATAGGAACAAATACAGCCGGTGGTGAAGCAAATGCAAGTTGTAATTTCGAGTTGTAATTTTCTGACCTCTTCCTAATTGTGAAGCACAAAAATTGTATTGGAAAATTGCCGGCGTAAACTGACGGACGTCCCCGCTGACCTATGACTGAGGACCGTGTCGGCCGAGGCGGAGCCACGATCTCCGGCGGAGGCTGGGTGTCGCCTGACCGGATGGTGACAGAAGTTTTCAGTTTAATGTGGCTACTTTTATTGTGCAGTCATCGAGTTTTTCGCCTCGCCAGATCTCCGACGGCAGTTTGGACTCTTTGTTGTTTTATGTTGTAATGAAATAAACCCACAGAGGCCGTGACGGACAGCAGAGCCATCTGGGAAGTTTTGGGTCGTTGGAAAACGGGGCTCTTATTTAACCCGGAGAGGGGAACAGGGGAGAACCCATCATGGGTAACCGGGGGATGGAAGAACTCATTCCCCTTATAAACAAGCTCCAGGACGCCTTCAGCTCCATCGGCCAGAGCTGCAACTTGGACCTGCCGCAGATAGCGGTCGTCGGCGGCCAGAGTGCAGGGAAGAGCTCCGTGTTGGAGAATTTCGTTGGGAGGTTGGACCCTTTATATGAAGCTTTGGATTCATTCCAATTGAACCATTGTAAATTGCGCGTAGCTTTTGACTCTTGAGTGTGTTTTATATACAAACTGCGCCGAGCTTTTGCGTAAAAGTCGCCAACTAAGCACTTAGTTACGCACTCCGTGTGTCGGAGCCTCCCAGTTCCTAATGTTTTCTTTACCAGACGGATTCTTTCCATTTCGGAGTTGAGCTATTCATGATCGATAGATACGCATTTTACGCATGAAAACATCTGTAGATCGAGACACAGACACTTGGAAGGAATGGGTTGGAAAAGGGCGGTGTAAGAGAGACTTTAGTCGAGAGATCCATATGATGAACCTGTCGAGTTAAAAATGAATTTTCTCAGCTTATCTGTGAACACAGTCATGTGTACTCGGTGATTCATGTCAACCATTTACTAACAGCTGTTTCTCCTTGAGATTCCTCGCCCTCGTAAAGCGCGGCCTGTAAAGATGTCTTTACAACCCCAATTTTACATAAATCGGGTCAATGTTTTACTTTTCAAGAGTGAAGTGCAAATAAGTTGTTGGTAGGGCCAGAATAAGTCTTTATTAGAGCTACACTGGCAGTACAAATACAACCAGCAGGGTTTTTCTCTCTGTGTGTGCCAATGCTGCTGAATTTCTTTTTGGAGGTTGATGAATGAGTTCCAGTCAGGGCTCCTTCCTAATGACAAATACCAGCAAATCAGCATTAATGCCATGTGTTGGGTCAGTCTGCTCAGTTTCTAATGTGTAATGTCGGAAAGAATCACTTTGACAGTTTGTTTCACAGTCATAACATTCCACCACAGGGCTTGGCATAAATCAGCTCATGTGGAAAAGGAAACGGGAGAATACATGGTTGTGTTTGCTAGATCTGGTGTAGATGGTTATATATATTTTTGCTCTAAGTGACGGTGCCCAGAAAGAGCACAGTTTTAGTCCCCTTCATTTAAGAATGATTTCATTTATTTTCCCAAGTGATAGGGAATGTTGATTAGGCAGCCATGTCTCCCTTTTTTCCTGTTGGCTTTTGTCTGTGAGCCCCAAGCAGTGGCTGGAGGAGACAGTAGGGGCATTGATGTGTTTGTGCTGGGGTCATCAGTGATGTCACCAGCTGCACTGTCATGTGTATATGACACACTGGGTACCATATACAAACAGAAGGGTTTTCATCTTTGGTAATTAGCCTACTGACATGCAGAGGTGTAATGCTCTGAATAGGAGTCATTCTTGGATAACTAGAATCAGTCAGGGCTGTAACTAAGCGTCACTTCTTTTACTGATTAAAGCATTTATTGTTTTCTGCTTAATTAGATCAGTTAAAGGTTATACTGAATTGTCTTTTCAGTCATTTGGTCCAGTAAAAAAAACGTTACGTGGGATTAATGGTTTTATTGGTAATCTTAGTGTTCATGTGGTTTCACAAGTGACAGGAAGATATATGAAAAGAGGATGGGAATCATAGTTGTGTAACATCCTAAGTGCACTGTCAGCAGTGGAAAGAAGTCAAATGGTTTGGTATACGTTTAAACGTGTGTGTGAATGTGTGCTACGATTACCTTACATTAAAACTCTTGTGTTTACCGCTGACCTAACAGACAGGAGCTCACAAACAGGCAAACAGAGACAGACAAACACATTAAAAACCTCATGGCCTGGAGAGATGTGCAGCCGTTGACCTGGAAATGATCACAACTCTATTGAACGAGAGTTTCCATTCAAATGAACATGTACTGTATATAATGAGAGAGGCAAACAGAGGGAGAGGGTTTTTAAACAGGGCTGTAAGTTAGTCTTAAACCTTATAATGTACACTCTCGGGTAAAAAGCCTAAATGTGTAATCAAATGCACTAAGGAGCAATTTCTGAGCTTGAAACTTTACTTTGTTGAGAGCAGTCAAATATCAGTAAATGTCTTTGTCCCTAACCTGTGTGTGTGTGTGTGTGTGTGTGTGTGTGTGTGTGTGTGTGTGTGTGTGTGTGTGTGTGTGTGTGTGTGTGTGTGTAATTTTGTCTCTTTATCAGGGATTTTCTGCCCAGAGGATCTGGAATTGTCACTCGACGTCCTCTCATCCTTCAGCTGGTTAATAGTAAAGCAGGTAAGTTATAAACACGAGTCAAACAGCTGGGAAAGAAATCCAGACTTTTCAAAACATGTCAAGTGCCTGTAGCCAAACTCAACATATACATTTAGCAGAAATTTTGTTTAAAGTTTAAATAAAAACAAATACAAGTAAAAATGAACTGTCCATATGGTAAAAGTGAATGATTTGGTTATAATGTAGGTCAATCATTAGTACAGATTACACATGAACTCCTGTCTAAATCTCTCATTTTCACCACGCAGAATATGCAGAGTTCCTGCACTGTAAAGGTCGCAAGTTTGTGGACTTTGATGAGGTCCGTCAGGAGATTGAAGCAGAGACAGACCGTATCACTGGAGCCAACAAGGGCATCTCCCCCATTCCTATCAACCTCCGTGTCTACTCCCCCAATGGTAACACACACACATATATACAGACTCATGCATGCAGTTGAAAGTTTCAACCTCTGTCTGACTGATTCCTTCTTTTCTATCACATTATCGATGTCACTTAGTGCTGAATCTCACCCTGATCGACCTGCCGGGTATGACCAAAGTAGCTGTCGGAGACCAGCCTCCAGACATTGAGTTCCAGATCAGAGACATGCTGCTGCAGTTCATCACCAAGGACAGCTGTCTTATCCTGGCTGTCACCCCAGCTAACACTGACCTGGCCAACTCTGATGCTCTCAAGATTGCCAAAGAGGTGGACCCTCAGGGTAGGGGATGTGTGTGGCTGTGTGTGCATGAGACCTTGAGGAAAGCATGCTACTCTCGCTAATCTGCATTTGTTACCTTTTCTCTAAATGTGTTACCCACTTTCTAAATGTAACCATTTTTGCTCTAATTTGGTGCAAAGATAATTGCTTTTCTGTGCTAATGTCTGTATCTTGCAGCTATTAGCTCTCCTTTTTCCATTAATCTTTGCATCAGTGCACTAGGCAGCTCATCTGAATAATTAATGGTTACATTATTAAAGCATTTCCTCACAGCGTAGACATATTGAGTAAGATTACTAGTGATATAATTACATTTAATTAGCTCCAACTTTGACACTCCTTCATGTTGTGAATGTTGTGAACCATTTCAAGCTACAGGCTTGTTCTGCAGGTTCATGGATAATGACTTAAATGCTAAATCGTGCTACATGATGGTTAGCAGTCTTACAAAAGGACCAGTTTGTAAACAATTTAAAGCAACAATAAGTACTTGGATTATTTTGTCTCCCCCTGTCATTGCTGAGTGTGATGTACTTTTACACACCTGTCGTAATAGTCGCAGTTTGAGTGGAAGGTGTAAGTGAACCGACAAAGGGACCAAACAACAATGCAGAACGAAGAGCTGCAGTAATATTGCAGGGTTTTAACAACTCTGGTGCTTTTTATTAATTTTTTTGTCCCACTCAAAATTAACACTAACATTAACGGTGACACTAGGTTGTAATCCCCCTCTTCTGTTACAATTTGTCTGATTTAATATCGGTGCTAACCACAAAAACTCAGTAGTGTTACGACAAAGTTGCATTGTGAAGTTCATATTCATACTTAAAACAAACGACATATTTACAAAAATATATCACGCTCATGCTAATATAACACTGAGAACAAGATAGTGAGACACTATTTACTGCACCTGGTAAATTCAACATAGGATGTTTATGTAACTGCAAAATTGATGTAATTAAGTTCTGTGCGTGTAATTATCAGAACATTGGCTGTGTCTGAAATTACCCTCTACTCACTTATTCACAGTATTGGATAGAGCTACATACTCAACATTCAGACACTACTACAAAACGGCAAACAGCCTATATAGTGAGTAGCTGGTGATTCTGGACACAGCCATTCATTTTAAAACAGCCATTTAATTTTCATTGTATTTTAGGTCTGCGGACAATTGGTGTTATAACAAAACTGGACCTAATGGATGAGGGGACAGACGCACAAGACATCCTGGAAAACAAATTACTGCCACTCCGCAGAGGTGAGACCACATTTTAAATAGAGAGATGCATTAATGGAGCCACACAACCAACCAGTTACTGTTAAAAGTACACAAGCCTTCAGATAAAAATCCACTAACAGTTTTTGTGAACATGCTCACAGTTGCCAGATATCACTATCACTAACCCACATTCATATCTTAGCTCACAGATATTTGCAGCCAGGAACCGGTATTCAGATATTTTATCAGACACGTGCACACATACAGCACAGAACTGTCAGTATTTGTTCTGTTCTGTAGCACGTATACACTGTTTTTATATACAACAACCGAACAGCTCAACAACTTCACAGTTATAGGGGCCAGAAAACAAATGTTTTCATAACCTAAAGGCATGAACATGTAATATTTGTTCTTCTCTGGTCCTTCAGCTAAGCTGTACTTTTTCCATATATGTCTTTAGGTTACATTGGTGTTGTGAACCGCAGTCAAAAGGACATCGACGGAAAGAAAGACATTCGTGCTGCTTTGGCTGCTGAGAGAAAGTTCTTTCTGTCTCACCCTGCATACAGACACATTGCTGAGCGCATGGGCACACCACACCTCCAGAAGACTCTCAATCAGGTGACATACACACAGTGTCTCTTATTACAGATTCAGTGTTTTCATAACAAGGAAGTAGAGCTACATATCATATACACAAACACATCGTTCAGATGCTCCTTATGTGGCCAATAATTTGTACTTTAAGCTTCTTTTTGTGAGCCATTTTCCAAGATGAGAAATATTGTGCCTCAACAGGCTTTTGTTCCACAGTGCATCTGTTTTATCTTAAAATCAAATGTTTAAATATTATTTTACTGCTATTTTCCTCCAGCAACTTACCAACCACATCCGCGACACGTTACCAGGGCTACGCAGTAAGCTTCAAAGCCAGCTGTTATCACTAGAAAAAGAGGTGGAGGAGTACAAGAACTTCCGTCCAGATGACCCTACACGCAAGACCAAGGCCTTGCTGCAGTCAGTACTCACTGAAAGACAAATACATTCATTAAAAATACAGTTTTATATTGTGCTATTTTATTATTGTATTATGTAAACTCTGCAGGATGGTGCAGCAGTTTGGTGTGGACTTTGAGAAATGCATTGAAGGATCTGGGGATCAGGTGGACACGTCCAACTTGTCTGGTGGAGCAAAGATCAACCGCATATTTCACGAGCGCTTTCCTTTCGAGTTGGTGAAGGTGACTAACGTTTGAATTATTAATAAATTCCAGGATAAACATGTGGCTCAAGTTCTAAGCGTGATGACGCGCTTTGTGAGTGTCTGGGTGTGTGCCTTAGTCAGCTTGGCATTAAAAAGCAAGTGGTTTTAATTTGGCATAGAATGAATAAAGTCTAAGCTTTTCTGCGTTGTGTGTTAGATGGAGTTTGACGAGAAGGAGCTGAGGAAGGAGATCAGTTATGCCATCAAAAACATCCATGGAGTCAGGCAAGTTGAGACAGCCTGGAAACGAAACATCTCATGTCTGTCTGCTTCCCTGTCTGTCTACATTTTTGTTTGACCCACAGTGTTCTCTGCTTGTAAGTTTCAATGTTTGTCCATGTTGCGATTTAGCGTGCTGGCTCCTCTGTTTTATTTCCTTCCATGCGTGCTCAGTTTTTATTTATTCTTCTTGTTTGCTTGTTCTTGTATCTGTCTTCCATTACACGATCTCCAAGTTTTCTTCCACCACTCCTCATGTGGCCTTCTTTGTGGTCTGCTCATGTCTTCCCTATGTGTGTGCCAGTCCCACACTCCTCTGTGTGTCTACCTCCCTCTCCTGCTTCATGTCTCCATGTCTCCATGTCTGTCTTGTCTGTATGTCCTCCAGGACAGGCCTGTTCACCCCTGACCTGGCGTTTGAGGCCATAGTGAAAAAGCAGATCATTAAGCTGAAAGAGCCCTGTGTGAAATGCATCGACCTGGTCATCCAGGAGCTGATCAACACAGTCAGACAGTGCACCAATAAGGTATCACTGCATGGTCTCCTGCATGGCTGCCACATCTGTGCATACACACTACAGAGACTGGTCAACTTTAGTGCTGCCAGTGGCCACTCACCAAACAGTGATGTAAACTTATAGGTGTATTTTTTTTTATTGTTTTTTATTACAAATTAATTTGAATAAATTCTACACAATAAATTGTGATGTTTGATTGTATGGCTATTCTGGCTGTACTGGGGTGGTGTCTCTGAGTGGCTGTGTGGTCAGAAACAGAAGGGCTGGTAAACATTCCTGTACAGGTACATTGCAAATCAAGCTGCACACATAATTTTCAGCTACAGCCTGAACACGACTAAGAGTCTACATCCATGCTAGTGGTGCTGTGAGGCTGTGAGCTGAATGCTAATAGCAGCGTGCTGAAAAGTGTTATTCAGCACTAAATACAAACTACAGATGTGTCCAAAAAGAAAACAGTGTTAGGCAGATGTTCAATTCAATTCAATTCAACTGTATTTGCATAGATTATGCAATGCATAGTTATATTCAAAACAAAGTCATTTCAAGGCACTTTACAGAAAGCCAAGACTACTTCTAGAGAGAACCCAACATTTCCCCCTCGAACAGTGGAGAGGAAAAACTCCCTTTAACGGAAGAAACCTCCAGCACAACCAGGCTCAGGGTGGGCGACTATCTGCCATGACCAGTTGGGGTCACTGCTGACATGGCTAGAAAGCTGTAACTTAAACATACACATATGTAGGAGGCTTAAATTGCAATGAACACGTTTGAGAACATGCAGCTTGTTTCTGTTCTGAACATGAAATAGAACTAACTTTTTTTTGCCTGTTTTCCTCATTTTTCATCTTTCTTTTCTTTCCCAAAACTCTGTTTTCTCACATTTTCATACTATTCCATCCAATGTGGGCTTTCTTGATTCTACCACCATCCCCGCCCATGCTTCGCCACCTCCTTTTTCACCTGACCTTAAACCTCAAACTCACACGATGCCTCGCTACAGGACAGGCCTGTTCACCCCTGACTTGGCGTTTGAAGCAATAGTGAAAAAGCAGATCATTAAGCTGAAAGACCCCTGTCTGAAATGCGTTGACCTCGTCATCACCGAGCTTGTTGCTGTAATCAGGAAGTGCACTGAAAAGGTAAACAGGAACAGTGGAAGGACAGGTACTAAAAAGTGATGAACACAGGCAAAGATAGGCAGAGGAGGGAATGGAGGGGAAAAATAAGTGCAAGCAGAGAGTGATGAAAAGAAATGTGTAAATCACATGTTGTCACTGTCTAGTGTTTGTTGTTTCCCCTCACTGCTGCTTTTAGACTTCACCCAGCACCCATCTCACCCTGTCGTTCCCCCCTTTAATGACATGTCATAAGAGCCCACCCCTGTTCTGATTCTGGGCCCCTTCTGTTCTGTACCAGCCCACTCACCTTATTTGAACTGAGACTGGTGATTTAACAACCCCTCACCCCTCACTTAGAAAATCAAACCCCACTGTCACTATTAAAAAATTTGGCTGCTTAGAATTGGCACAGTTTTGGCTGTTTTTGTTTTTGTTTTTTTGTCTTGTCGTGTCATTAAACATTCATGTATTTTTTTTCTGTGTTTCACACTGTTTCATGCTCTACACCAATATTATAATACACCCCACCGAAAACAATCTATCTTCTTTTGACCTCTAACCTGATCTTTTCTTCTCCTGGATTAGTTGAAATTCACTATCAGCTTGAGATCTGATATCATAATGCAGATTTTTATTTACTGTTTTACACTTGTAATAACACAAATTCGATAACATCCTCAGATGGTAAGAAATCTCAGGCTGATAGGGAACTTGTCGCTGCATGCCTCCTTAGTCCATTATTGTGACATCTCTTATTTGCATTTGTAGTGTATATTGCAGATTCTTGGGTGTAGCTGGTTATTAAGACACACAGTGTGTTTACAGTGCTGTGTAAGCCTGCATGCAGAATGTGTACATTTCTATAATTACGGTGCCTGCAGCAGTGTGTGTGTGTATGTGTGTATCTACAGTTGGGTTCATACCCTCGACTCAGAGAAGAGATGGACAGGATCGTCACCAACTACATCAGAGAGAGAGACAGCAAGACCAAAGACCAGGTGTGTGTGTGTGTGTGTGTGTGTGTGAGAGAGAGAATCTTTAGATTTAAAGTTTGGGGTTAGGAAAGTTTAGGTTATGGTTAAGGTTTGGGTAAGTCTCTAGGAATTGAATGTACAGTAAGTCAGTGTAAAGTCCCCATTACATATGAAAATGTGTGTGTGTATGGGTTGGAAATGGAAATACACTGTGTATTTTTCTACAGATTCACTTCTTTGTTTACATACCACGTGCCATGTTTTGCATGCAGGTGTTGCTGTTGATCGACATCGAGCTCTCCTACATCAACACTAACCATGAGGACTTCATTGGATTTGCCAAGTAAGACATAACTACTCATTTTGTGTAGGTGACTTATTGAATCAGGATCAGCAAAGGTGTCAGCAGAGATTCTTGCTATCATACATCAGCCAATGCACAGGGATCAAATCTGGAGGCATTAAAATTAAAAAAATGTGAACTTCATTGAAACTTTCTTGTTATACAAAACATTACTGTAGCTTGACTGACGCTTGGCAATATTGTATTGGCCAAAAACTGTTGTTTGTATTACCATTTTGATAGTGGACCCTCAAGTACAATAGCAGTTTTTTTTTTGCTTGTGCCCTCTAGTGGACAAACTGTTTAAATAACTCACAATGTTTCTGAACTCCCACATAAATACACTCACCAGCCACTTTCATTATGTACACTTTTTCAAATGCTTCTTAATGCAGGGTCAATAGAAGATAGAATACTGGAAGAACTTTAGGTTGTTTTATAAGTTTTATGTTCTTCTGCAACATTGAGATGGTAGGGTTCAAATTTGGTCTGAGCAACATGAAAGCATAGCTCTATTCTGTCAGTTCAGGTGGTGATGGACACTTTTGGCTTCCCACATCCCTTTATGACCATAGTGTACCCATCTTCTAATGGATACTTCCAGCAGGTTCACGTGCCATGTCACAAAGCTAAAATCATCTCAAACTGGTTTCTTCAACATAATGATTACTTAAAGATCTCAATCCAGTAGAGCACATTTGGCATGTTGTGGAATAGGGGATTCACGTAATGGATGTGCAGCAACTGTGTGATGCTCTCATCTCAAAATGGCACAGTATCTCTAAAGATTGTTTTCAGGAACTTGCTGAATTTATGCCACAAAGAATTAAGCAGCCCTAAGGATAAGGTTGTTAAGACCAGTACTAGTGAGTGTTACTTTTTGCATGTCTGTGCTGTAAGAAGTTGTTCTTGTTGGGTGCACACAACAACACTATTTGTATTGTTAATGTGTCCACATTCCAGTAAATGCAGAAGCTCTATGCACCTGAAGTATTACTACTACTTAAAGGTGTCAGTGGGGGAAACGTGGTACACTCAGTTCTCCAGTCTACTTTAGGGACAACACACCTAACACACATGTCTTTGGACTGTGGAGGAAATTCCAGTCCAGTAAATTAGATGATACATAGTAGTGTATTTTAAAGTAACTGTTGAATATTTTTTTGTTTTATTATCATTTTAATACTAGAGAGACTATTACAGAGACTATTAGCTGCTTGTTACCAAACGTGTGGATTTGATGCTTTTCTTTGACACATTTGATAATAATAATATTATTATTATTATAATAATACTATTACTATAATGTATAATAATTGACAGAAGTAATTTGATTTAAAGCCTAATTTAATGGACCTGGTGCCACTCATCAAACATTAGGTGTTGACATCTTTTTTTAAAGATCAGACTCTTGATTTTACATATTGAAAGTTAATTACTTAGAGGGTTTATTAAAGGGGTTCAAACCTTTGCAGTGATATAGTTTTCTTTTTATTACTGTAAATATCTTTTCATACACTTCTTGACCATTTGTGTTACTTCAGATAATGAAAGAAAATTCACACTAGCTGTATGTGCATTAAATATTATGTTGAGTAAAAAAACACTTTTTGTTTGACTCTTTTTGCCCTTTCAGCACAAAGGGATGTTAATATTTCACTCTAATGATTAGCAGCAACCTTAGTCATATCCAAATATATAATGATAGGTGGTTTTATTAGGCTGTTCCTTCATTCTTGGATTGTTGAATTGAATTATTTTATTCAATATACTGTAAAATCCCCTAGTTTATGTTATTGAACCCCTTTTCTGCAGTGCCCAACAACGGACCGCTGCTAATGCTACCAAGAAGAGAGTCATGCCCAACCAGGTGATTAAACAGTAAAACTCACTTTTTTAGTTGCATCATAGCTATTGCTTCACACTGTTGTCTGTCCCCCTCTTGTTTATGCTCTTGATTTCTCTTTCCTTGTTCTCTGCTTCTCTTCCTCCTTTTTATGGCCCAGTAATTCTTGTAAGTGTCGTACTCCCCGCACCCACTTCCCCTTTGGGTGGGTGGGGAAGTCAAACGTTCACTCAAACCATATCCAGAAACAACATTTACACTTTATGATGAAACATAGGGAAGCGAAACAGTTACACATATTCATGTACCACGAGCATCATATCAAAATGGTGCACATTCATTCTACAGAAAGTTTCCCAACCATCGAATATGCCAATAACATGTTCTTAACCCATTTTCATACCGTGTCGTGCAGCCCACTGCACATTGCCAGTCAAACTCATTATGCACTAGAATGATGTCATAATGTTATATAGTTGTAGTTTGCGAAATAAAAAAGCCTAAAAATACATTTTTGATTAATGCAATTAATCAAAAATGTTCACTGTGTGAACATTTAATGCATTTTTGACTGTAATGTATTTTTAGGCTTTTTTTTATTTTGTTTTGTTTTTTTAAGCTTTTTTTATTTTGTTCAATCTTTATTTATTTATCTTATTATTTATATATTTATTTTTGTTACTGTCTTTTATTCACCACAAAAAAACAGTACAAATCCCACAATACAAAACATAACAGCATAACAACAGTCCATGATGTTTCTCCAATTTGACAGCATAGCTCTCAAATATTTTTTTTTATACCGCGTTATTAGGAGACTGTCTCAGAAATTTCTTTTTGTACAATACTGTTGTACTTTAATTGTTGCTTTAGTTGTGCTTTTTTCAGTGCTGTTGTACCTTGTCTTTTTACATGGAAAAAGAAATTTTATTTTCTTGCGGTAAAGTGTATATATGAATGTAGTTTAGTCAACTTTAGGACTCCTGTGTGCAGGTGATCCGCAGAGGCTGGCTCACCATCAACATCAGTATCATGAAGGGAGGATCCAGGGAGTACTGGTTTGTCCTGACTGCTGAGTCTCTCTCCTGGTACAAAGATGAGGAGGTGAGTTTCTTGAATCGAGAGTAAGTTCAAGGAAATTTTGCTCTTGTTTTTACTAAACCACTTTGTTTCATTAGGAGAAAGAGAAGAAGTACATGCTGCCTCTGGACAACCTGAAGCTGAGGGATCTGGAGAAAGGATTCATGTCCAGCAAACACGTGTTTGCCATTTTCAACACTGAACAGAGGTGTGCATCCTGTGTTCTTTTAAAATGTTAATGTTAATGGCATCCATCTGTTTAATATTTTGCTTAATATGTCCTATAGAAATGTGTATAAAGATCTGCGTCAGATTGAGCTGGCGTGTGACACTCAGGAGGATGTTGACAGCTGGAAGGCTTCGTTTCTCAGAGCTGGTGTTTACCCAGAGAAAGATCAGGTGCATAAGAACATACTCATATTTTAAATACTGCAGGTCATTTACCATATGTATTTATAAAGAACTCCAGTGTGTCTGAATTTAGCCAAAGGATATTTAAAGGTATAAAAAAAAAACAAATGGTGGCTGTCGGCTGTTTGTACAATAGGGCGTCACTGTGTAGTCATACCCAAATACTTCCAGTCAACCTTTACTGCTCTGCTGGTGCAGCTATCCACTCTTCACCTTCCACACGTTTATTCAGCGTATTTACAAAAACATTTACATGTTAATAACTTTAAAAAGTGGTGTTTCCAGACGTGTCCACCTTAGGGAGGGTAGCTAAAAAGATGTTGCACATGAACAAAATGCTTTGAGCTGATCCACTCTCAGTTAAAAATATTGCAGAACACTCACACACATGAAACAAATGTGCACATCAATGCTTCTGCATCAGCATCTCTTCTCTCATCTGTCTCTTTTGTCTGTGCCCTGGTCTCCTCCAGCCTGACAATGAAGATGCAATGAACCCTAGTGACACCGTGTCCATGGACCCGCAGCTGGAACGGCAGGTGGAGACCATCCGCAACCTTGTGGACTCCTACATTGGCATTGTCAACAAGTCTATCAGAGACCTCATGCCCAAGACCATCATGCACCTCATGATCAACAGTGTATGTGTTCTGCTTTGTCTCCCTTTTTGCTTTTGGCTTTACTCACTTTCAAGGTCTGAAAGCAGAAAAATGTTAAGTTGAATGTTTATATATCCAGTCCCTCCGGCTGTACATTTTAAGTGCTCTTCCCTCCCTTTTTTTGCTTTACCATTACCAGGTGAAAGACTTTATCCACTCTGAGCTGCTGGCCTACCTGTACTCAAGCGGGGACCAGGGTAGTTTAATGGAAGAGTCAGCAGAGCAGGCCCAGAGGAGAGATGAGATGCTGAGGATGTATCACGCTCTGAAAGAGGCTCTGGTCATCATTGGAGACATCAGCACCACCACTATTTCTACCCCAGTGCCTCCACCGGTAGATGACAACTGGATAGCCAAGGATCCAAGGTAAGATGAAAAAAACACTGGAAAACTTTATAGTGATGCAGAAAAAGTAGAACACAGAGATGGGTGGGTATAAAAAAAGTTCTTACTATGAAGGAAGTTCTGAGAGCGAGGATAATGTTTAACGATGGTTTAGTTGAAGTTCTGCAGATTACAGTATCAGTACTGACAAAACCTTCATTAAAGATTTAAGTAACACGACTTTAGAGAATGTTGACTTACAATCTTGTTGACCTATGCCTTTCAAAGTTGTATCAATCCTCGTGTCGTCCTCCAGTCCTCCAGCGTCCCGTCCAGCCTCAGCCACAATGAATCCTCCCAGTCGACCCCCTGCAGTGAGGGGACCGACCCCCGGTCCTCCACCCCCCCTCAACCCCTCCCCAGCTTTTGGAGTACCACCTGTGCCTTCTCGACCAGGCCCCCCAGTGAGCCAGGTGGCTTATGCTGGCGATCCCAACTCTGGTGTTGTGCCTCTTGTCCCATCAAGGCCAGCTCGGGTGCCTCCTGCACTGCCACCAGGGATTCCCAGGTAAAACCGTGCTTGCACAGACACACACACACAAAAACACACACACACACACTATTTGATGGCTTTTGTGGCTTTGGTTGGTGAATAGTTGCTGGGGAAAACTGCTGGAAGAGTGTTGTGAAGGGATACACTATGCACTGTATGTTCTGGCTTCTAGTGGTCTGGGAATCATTGGTCGGTGACTCTATAATGTATTGCATGTTTCTTCTCTACCCACTTTCCTTCGAACCTCCCCTCCTTTGTCTCTTCTGTCTTCCTGCAGCAGAAGACCTCCGGCTGCTCCCAACCGACCCATTGTCATACGTCCGTCAGAGCCCTCCCTGCTTGACTAGACAGACACACACAACACACACACACACACACACACACACACACCGACAGCCACCACATTTCTTTATGTTTACACCTGTTTTGTGTATATTCCTATAACTACAAACTACAACCCTACTGTAACTGTTGTTCTGATGCTGTTTCAGTCTGTTTCCAAAACACTTTCTTTGTAATTTTGACTTTCTGAAATTTCCTGCTTTTAGCAATATGAAAAGGGATCATTTTGATGATTCTATCGATTTAAAGGGTATAACCCTAACCAGCAAGTCATTTTGAATCATGCGTTTCATTCAAAATTAAATGTATCGTAAAACATCATGTGATTCATAACATTTTGTATAATGCTAAAAAAACTCTTATAGAAGTCATTTTTGTGAGTTGTATACCTGCTAATGTCTTCAGTTATCTTACACACTAAGCACCTCATTTAGTGAACAGCACTTTGTGATTAAAAAAAAAAATTATTCGTGTTGTTAGATTTATACAGCCAGCATTCAAATTGATTTATTGTTGATCCGTTTTGGCCTTTTTTTAGCTTAATTTTTTTAAGTGATGTTGGTTTGTTTTTTGGTTGACCAGTTAAACATGATGCAGTGGTTCTCTAGTGTGTTGCTGATATTTATACAGTAACAGAGGTAAGGATAACCTTGCCCAGTCAAACACCTACTGACAGTTACCTCCCACCACTGCTCGAGTGCCACAAGAAAAACTAATTTCCCTTACAAATGATCAAATATTGAGAACAAAATTAAAAAAAGAGTTTATGTAACAAATTGGGCCTCGCTTTCAGAAGGTATATGAGGTGATGGACTGAATAAAACAATAGAAAAAGAGAGTGTGTTGGCTGGTGCTTCTTCCTGTTCTATGACATGCTCTTATTCATTTCTTTGGTGTTTTGTAAATGGTAAATGGCAGCTTATATAGTGCTTTTCTCCACACCGCTTTCCTTTTCATTCACACACACACACTCACTCACACGCCGATGCCATGCAAGGTGCTCACCTGGCCCACCAGGAGCGACTTGGGGTTCGGTGTCTTGCCCAAGGATACTTCCATATGTAGCCAGGAAGGACCGAGAATCGAACCACTGACCCTGTGGTCCGTGGACGACTGCCTTTTCTGTGTGCAGCCTTGCTTGACCTTCCCCTTACAGTATGATTGAGATGTGGGTCACCATGGTAACTGTGGTTGCAAGTGGTAACGAAGTAAAGATAGTGTTACACTTTTATTTGGGGGGGGGTGCTCTTCCAGATGTAAAGGAATAAATAAAGGTATGTGATTTGTTTTGTCTTCTCCAGTGTCTGATCTGATCTGCTTATTATCAATAATGAACTGGTCATCTCATCATGATCTTCTCACACAGGCGACCTCCACAAACCCCTTCTCGTACCAACCAGTGGTGATGAAAACTCTGATGGACACTGCACCTAGAGCACAGGTCTACCACAGAGTTTTGCTGTTTTGTTTTTTTTTGTACATTTCTGAATATGTTGATGCCATACTCTTTATGTGAAATTTCAGGAAGGGAAAAGGGAAGAATAATGGTCATATATTATATTATATATCTATATGGATGTGTTCATGGTTTATTCTGTCCAAAGAATAAAAATGATCTTGATATAATAATACTCTAATTAAAAAGTAAAAATTGGGATGAATAAATAAAAACGATCCAATGATTTGCAGATCTCATCAACCCATATATTATCCACAATAGAACATAACATTGAAACAGACATTTTAGAGTTTCATTGAAAATATTAGCTCATTTTGAATATGATGGCAGACCACATCTCAAAAAAAGTTGGAACAGGCTGATGTTTACCGTTGTAGCATCCCCTCTTTTTTAAATTACTGTCTGTAAATGTCTGGGGAGTAAGGAGACCAGCTGCTGGAGTTTAGGAGAGGAACTTGGTCCCATTCTTGTCCGATACAGGATTCTAGCTGCTCAACAGTCCTGGGTGTTATTTGCCGGATTTTATTATTTTATGAAGTGCCAAATGTTTTCTATTAGTGAAAGGTTTGGACTGCAGGCAGGCTAGTTCAGCACCCAGACTCTCTTCCATGCTATTGTGATGGATCCAGTATTTGTTTTAGCATTGTGTTGTTGAAATATGTGTGGCGTTCCCTGAAAGAGACGTTGTCTGGATGGGAACATATGTTGCTCTAAAACCTCTATCTACTATTCAGCATTGATGGTTCCTTTCCAGATGTGTAAGCTGCTCACGCCATGGGCACTAATGCAGCCCAATATCATCAGAGATGCAGGCTTTTGAACTGTCTGCTGATAACACGCTGGATGGTCCTTCTGCTCTTTAGTCCAAAGGGCAGTGTCCATGGTTTCCAAAAAGAGTTTCAAATTAGAGTAAACTGACCACAGACAGTTTTCCATTTTGCCTCAGACCATTTTAAATGAACTTTGGCCCAGAGAACATGACGGCTTTTATGGATCGTGTTCACATATGGCTTCTTCTCTGCAGGATACAGCTTTAACTTAGATTTGTGGATTGCACAGTGAACTGTGATCACAGACAGTGATTTCTGGAAGTGTTCCCGAGCCCATGCAGTGGTGTCCACTAGAGAATCACGTCAGTTTTTAATGCCTGAGGGTCCAAAAATCACATGCAGTTTTGACCTTCGGCCTCGTCATTTGTGCATTGTGAGATTCCTCCTTATTCTCTGAAACTTTTGATGGTATTATATACTGTAGATGGTGGAATCTTCAAAGTCTTCACAATTTTATATTAAACGTTTTTCTAAAATATTTTTTTTTATCTCAGATTGGTGAACCTCTGCCCATCTTTACATTCGAGAGGCTTTGCCTCTCTGAAATGTTCGTTTTATACCGTCAGACATCTGATGTTGTGTTTTGTTGTGAATAAAATATGGGTTGATGAGATTTGCAAATCATTGCAGTTTCTATTTACATTTTACACATCGTCCTAAACTTTTTTAAATTGGGGTTGTAGAAAATATTGTTGATTTTTGTAAATATATGGCCTCTAAATAAAACTGAAATTCTTCAAACTAAAATTTGGTTCCTCATTCCTCAACAGTATCAATCGTTAGGATGGATAACGTGCACCAAGTTAAGAAAAAGAATCTTGATGTAAAATATCATGGTCCACATATACCATGTTAATTTATACGCTAGTTTTGTTCTCATATTGCTAGATAATGTATATACAAACATGCATAATAAGAGAATATATTGTAAAGTTAAAGGTTTTAATGTATAGTGTAGTTAATTCACGCTTCATCTTAAAGCACTTGTTCAAATTTGACTTGGTTTTTAATCTTTATATCAACCTCAGCTTCCCATGTGGTCAATTTGTTTTTAAGATCAGACATTAGAGGGCACTATATCTACAAAAATAAAGTTTGCATATACATCTAGGTGTCAGACCTGGGAGTACTTCCTCTAAGTGATGCTAGGGCTATAACCTACAGTGGATTTAGAAATGCAACAGCAACCATTCAAATTTTGGTATTTCACACACCGAGATGAAAAGACACAAATGAAAATTTACAGTATGGTTTACACAATGCAGGTGAAAACAAACAAGTGAAAAATAAATAACCGCAGCTCTGAAAATTAATGAAAGGACAAACAACCTGAATAACTTTATTAAAAAAAAAAAAACCTTGCTACTTTTTCTTTCATTTGCATGTTGTAACCTGTATTGGGTAACTGAAGCTGGAAATTAGTTTGTTTTTTGAAGCAAGGGTTGTTTTTTCAGACTGGGTGATCTATTTTTACACCCACTGTAAACATATCCAAAATATTTGATATAAACAGCATATATTTCTTGGGAAAAGTAATCACTTTATGACAAAATACACCAGTTTTAACTCCCCTAAGACTATGCAAAAATTTCTTCTAAATTACACAAAGATGGTGAGAAATGCTTTAAAAATGGTAGAGCCTTTGCTTTAATTGTCCATTTCCATTGGCATCACATCAGGACACATAAAAAAAGATCATTCAACCGTCAACTGTCAATGTAATTCATGTCAGTATCAATGCAAACTGTATATAGTACCAATGCACAACAGTCATCTCAAGGCACTTTACGCAAGTCATAATTATACACACTTAAAGAGAAAACCCAGGACAAATATTGATAAAATGCTGTCCTAGCATTACGAATGGCTCCTACTGTGGTGGATTTGTTTTTCTGAATCCTCTATCGTCAGTTTTTATTCTAAAACCAAAACTCAAACAAAGAAAGTATTTATTATGTAAAAAGAAAATCACTAATATCAACTCCTATGAAAACCTGATTATCTTAATTATCTAACACAAAATATAATGAAAGTCAGCTCTCAGGTTAAAAAAAAAGCAAGCAGTGGCTGAGTAAAATTACAATATCACATCGGAAACAAATGAGATCAAAAGCAAGTTTGATCATCTAGAAGACAGAAACACAAATACCTGACAGTCTGTATGTTCACAATTATCCTGATACATATCTGAACTTATACTGTATATGTGCGCATATTACGTTTGTCTGGAGGACTACTGACACATGATTGGCAACCACACTAAGTATGAGGGGGCTTGATGGCTCAATGGCAAGTGTCTTCCTACTCAGCCATCAAGGCTCACCCTGGTGCCCGGATAAAATAACAGGGTTGCGGTAAGAAGGGCATCTGGTGTACATTCTTATTAGTCAGCATTGACCTGTACTGGCACATATAAACAAAAAAGTCAATATTATCAGTAACATCTCAAAAAAATATATAAAACATCCAACATACCCATAGACTGATACACAAATCACAATATAATGACAGGCAAAACAAATAGCTCTGACTATTGCACATTGTTATCCCTTGTAAACCAAGAAAATAGATCCATTGTTGACATGTGTTATATGAACAAATTTTAACCTTTAGTAGACAATTTCACCTTTAGTGAAAAATTCCCAAAACCTCAAACCAGCAGTTATACACTTTTTTTTGTTATAGGTAGAAGTACCTTTCTGAAAGCATTTCCTCATTGGTTTGCATATGCCAAGATTTGACATTAAAAGGCACTAGTGACCAACTTCCTAGTCTCTTTCTGATCTAGTTCCCCTTCATGATCTAATATTATTTAATTATTGCTTAAAAAATGATGTAATCAAGATTTGTATTCTGGTGTTTATCTAGATCAAATGAAAATAATAAAATGCAATATGATGGGGTAACCAGCTGAAAATCCAAAATCTTTTGTTCAGATTGTTTTCCTTTCTTTCTTTCTTTTCTTTTCTTGTAATGCAGCACAGCATTCTATGTGCGTACTCTACGTTTATCATCAAACAGTTTACGGACTGTGTAGACCTGGGAATGGAGAAAAAAGACAGGGTATGATGTTAGGTTGAGTGATTCAAAAACCCTATAAAATTCTCAGAAATCTGGTTATCCACCTTTTATCAGTTGGTGCCTTTGTGTTTTATTTACCTGGGTGAGGGCCACACACACCATCACCAGCACACTGGCACAGGACCAGAAGGAGACCCTCCAAAGGTTATCTTCCAAGAGGTTTCGGTCCCGTGCCTCAAAGGCCCGGAGTACCGCCTGCATCTGCCGGCTGCGCTCCAAGCGTTTGTGCAGAGAATCCATGGACTCCTGAGGAGACGAAAGAGAAGTGGGAGTAAGAAGGCAGAATGTCTGAAGGAGCGTAGCTCTCCATCACTGACGGATAATGTGATTCATCTGAAATTCCTCATAAGTAACAATATTTGTATTTCAACATAGTCACCATTATAGGTTAGCATAGTTTTATTGTAGAGCAAATGACTATTCTCTGTTCTCAGAATATGAGACTTCTGCTACCTCTGGTTTGTTATCAGTGATATAGCTGTCATGTGAATTCCTCTCCAAAAAGCTAAGCTACTTGGTAGTGTTGGGTGGTGAATCACTTGGTTTATTTATGGTGCATAAAAATCAAAAATGTTCATAAATGACTAAGTACTAAGTAACTACTTGCTACTTGATGTATCAGTTGAGGTTCACAAAAAGAGCAACAAATGGTCAGATAATCATGAATTCATGACACACTAACCAGTAACTATTTAATATTTTGTATCACTTTATTTCTAGCACGAAAAGGAAATTCTAATGATTTTGTAATGAGTAACATATTGTCACATCATTATAACTTCCACACAGCAGCACATTCATAGTTAGTGAGGAATGGCTAATGAAGAAAGTGGCTGTATTCCAGTTCACTTATATGTATTAACTAATACTGTTCATCAATATAGTATCTCCCATTTTCTACTCTAGCAGCTTATTATCTAGGAACTGGTTACTCAGGCATTAGTCATTTACGATTAATTAATTAATAGGTGGTTGCTTGAAACGTGAAACTAAATGTTGTTTTTTGTTTACCATATTTTAATATCTTAATTAAAATAAATCAGTGAAGGGTTGGGTGACTTCAAAAGGGCACATAATTGTTGCATCAGGTATGTTTGTTTAGTATGTTGGATCGGATTTTGTGGCTACTCTTACTGTCATTTGGCAAATTATTTGTTCATGCTAGCTGATCAGATTTACAGTAATGTTTCCAGCTTATGTTAGAAGTTAGTATTCCAGTTGGTGCATATCCGTGAAAGGTTATGTCTGACGTTATTCTGTATTTTCCATATGGTCAGCAAATCCCACAAGATCAAACTGTGTGTTATTCATGCATTATATACTTTTTCACTTCCTCTGCCTGTCTTTTAGACTTGAGTTGTTCTTACACAAGACAAAAGAAATAAGACATTTTTTAAGAGTTGGGGACTGCAGCTGTAAAACAGCTAGTAGTGCATTGTTTGGTGCATATTTTTACGGCAGACAGTGTGGCTGGATGGGATTCGATCGAATTGAACTTAACCTGAATCCAATTCCAAATCTGAGCATTTTTCTCTTTTGCTGCAAAATAGAATGGTGTTTGCTCTTTGGGAGGATGTGCTCCCACTATAGCTATAAAAGATAATCCTAATTATAAATTAGTACATATCACATAGACCACTGACCTTTTATATGATACAGTTAACAATAGCTGGTTGGTTTAAAGCCATATTTAATTATATTGTGTCTAGGGCTGAATTTTGAAATTGTAAAACTAATTTTTTTTTTTCATGTCCCATTTGAAACAATCAATGATGTCAACACATCTGCCCTACTGACTTTGCTGGAGACCTGCAAAAGAACTGTGTGAAGAGACAAGTAAAGCTCAACACAAAAACAAGTTACAAAGCACAAAAGATGACCATGAGTTCTCTTTCAATACTGTATATACACATGTACACTACAAACGGCAACTGAAATGCTCGGGTCACATCTGAGTTTACAGGGTCAGACATCGTACAATGCATAAGGTCTGATTTGAGACCCCAGGTATGACAATGATCACGTGTAGCATGTCCTCAGGCACATGCTTTAGCCAAACTGGTATATCGAGACTGTACCTAGGAAGCATGAGAGCACAATAAATAATACGGAAAAAAGGAACCTTAAGAAATGGTCCATACATCTCAATACGGCTTTAAGAAATTCCTCTTACTGTTAAGCTTTTGTTTGGTCAAGTGACAGATGTTTTAACAGCAAACACAGATATAATTAAAACATGCAAAATCACTTGCATAGATGTTGTTTTGTTGTGTTGGAGCATAAATTCACCATAAAAGGGAATTACTAATAGGGTAGCTGACATAATTGACTGGCTTAATAATTATTTCTAAACCCAAAATTCGTATCTCACCCGGAAGTCCTCTAGTTTGTACTCCAGCAGGCTTCCGTCAGCCTCCTCTAGACCAGGCCACTCCTCATCTCCACCCTCGTCTCCACCTTGACCCTCGACGATGATCTCAAAGAACACCATCTTCTCTGAGAAGTGACTGAAGGTGTTGTCAAAGCAGATTTGATAGTCTCCCTCCACTGTAGGCTCCACCCTGGAAGAACAGAAAATAAAATCAAATTCAAACAGACTGGTCCAACAGCATTGGGTTTGAATTAAGAACTATGATTAAGGCTTAAGGCCAGAATAAAGTAGCACTAACACATGGACTCCATCAGAGCGCCGAGATTCAATAATGAGCAGGATGCCTTCTGGGGAGAGGATGGTGAAGTCTACATCCATCCCAGCGCCTGCTATTACCTGGATGTAGACACAAAAATACACACTAAGAAACCGGCTCATAAATGATTGTTGTTGTTTTTTTTTTTACTTAAAAACTGATACAGCCATGAAATATGTGTATAGAGACCGTGAAATATGTGTAGAGAGACCAGTGCTTGTACTAGGCACATTACGGTTTTATGGTACTGCATGTTTCTTTAACCCCTGGGCCAAAAGAAGACAACAGACAACATTTTCTGGTTGGATTGTGTGTGTGTTGCAAGAAAGCATAAGGTCTCTTTAGGCTCTCCCACTAAGCAAACAGTATGCAAACTAGTACAACATTATGGGGTGTGTTCTTGTGTAGATTAGTGTTTTAAAGTGACATTTATTTGGTGCTCAACAGTTCTGATTAAAGCAGTGGAGATAAATTACCAGATCACTTAATCATCAACAACTTTATCATTCATGGTTTTATTTTCATTTGTTTATTTCATCTTTTAATTGAGATTTAAATAAAGATCCATTTTTTTTGTGTCTCTAATATAAATATTTGATCTTTTTTAAATCATTGGCGATAACCGGACTGGTGACATTTCACGGAGCCCTAATTAAAAATGTTAAAGTCCCCCTAAAGCTAGTATAAGAACCCTGTAAATGAAAAACACTTATTGACTTTTGATATGCTTCTGTTCCTAGTTTCTGAATATTCCTAACATGACAAACGGTTTCCCTCCTGCTTGGATGACCTGCTGCTACCAGGATGTGAAAACAGTGACTCAGTCACACTTGCTAAGAAACATTGAGTGTATTGTAGTTATTTTGTTTGTTTCTTCCTCAGGGAAGCAATTTTGGGAAACCTTTCTTTTTATAGCAGTCTCATACAAAATATGCTTAATAAACAAATATGCTGTTGTGTCTTCGCCACAGGTTTTCGTCATTTCTTGTTGGAATGAGCCAGCCACAGTAAACCCCCACTGGGTAGATGACTAAATAGACATGCTGTTTTCCAAAGCATGTGGTTAAGAGAAGCATATCAGCTGTCATTTGCTTACAGCTTCAGCTAAAGAAACGCATGTTTTAAAGAAAGTGCTCACAGCATGTCAGCTAGCTACATGAACGATGACTAGTATGTGTTAGCTGTGAACAGGAAGTTCCTGAATCCTTTGACAGAGAGTGTAAATACGTGTGCACACAGTGAGTGATTAGAACTTATGTGCATATAATCACGCACAGTTACCTGGTATTCGACCTCCATTGTACCATTCTTTACTGCTGTCTGGAAGAAACACTCGGATCTTCCGGCTGGCAACAGATACGTAAACTCAGTGTCTTGGCTCTGCCGGTAACAGCGCGCAGACCCTAAACACCAACCGAGCACTAAAGCCAGGACCAGCAACCGCCCTTTGCTCAATTCTTCACTTCGGAGAAGCTCCATGACAAATATATGAGAAACACAGGGCTATCTAAGTGCAGCCATCTCCTTCTCGCAACTCATCCGCAGTACAACTTTGTGACGTTGTGATTGGATGAAAGGCCGCGAACGAGACCACGCTGACGGCCAATCAGAAGACGAAGAGTAGCAGTTCTCGTCCAATCAGAGCAGAGCTGAGGCCTTACAAACAGTGCGCACAGTCATTGGACAACGTAATATTAGTACGTGTCAAAACTAAAACCGATTACGTTAAAAAAAAAATACAGTATACGTGTCTGGATAAAGCTGGTCTCCAGACTGCTGGTCTCCAAAAGTGCTTTACGCAAATGTTTGCTGCTTTATGTAAATGTATGCTGTTGGTCAATTTTAAGAAAAATAATTGTTAGTTCTAGTGCTACTGATTTAACACGGTGAAGTAATTCTACCTTTCCTGATGTTTTTTAGCGTAAGTACACTTTACAACAAACAACTATATTAACAAACTATTGGTGGAAAAATGAGGCCCCTGGGCATTTGTCCACTTTTATCACGCTGAGGCCAGTAATTTCTGCTTTACTAGTAAATTATCCAATTTCTTCTTTCTTGTCATATCATGAGATTGGGGGGAGTGTGGCAGAGAGGGGCAAAGAGAGCCTCAGTGTCTGAGGACAAGCACAGGGAAAAAATGCAAATTCCACACAGAAAGGTCAAAGCCAGCAGGTAAATGATGTTAAATGATGTTAACAAAAACTGGGATAAGACATTGACAAATTATTAGTAAACAACTGACAGTAAACTGGGTTTCAGGCAATCATTTTGTATAATAGCTGTGCGACAACACAGTAGCTCAGGACTATAATGTAATTTCATATACTATATATAAAATAAAAAGACCAATAAAAAAAATCCAAATGTACATGCTACTTACATTAACTGACAGGACCCATTTCACACTGTGACAATACATTTTGTACAGCAGGCACTGACAGCCATCACCGACACCTATGTGCCCACCATTAAATGCATAACTAGCAGCAGTGTGTGCCCGGCTGTGACATGACAATGTGAATAAAGGAGAGTAACAGATGTAATGGTGCAAGGGCCTTTCAGTTTTCTGTTTAGCACTGTTTTCAGTTACTTTTTCCTGTTTCATTCACTCACTAATTCCTTTGTAAGATCACTCAACAGGTCTCAACAGGTCACACATTTAGATCTCACCGGGATTGTGATTGTGGAAACCTGATTTTCCCTCTCCCCATGCAGCCTAATCACTGCAGATTCAGACCAGGCCAGGCCAAAGCAACAATAACAAACTGATCCCCTGCTCCTTCGTTCACACTCACTTCAATAGTCGCTTTTTTTTTTAGATGCCCAAAGCCTAAATGGATGCTTTCGGCCCTCCACACACGTAACATTCTGGCTATTAGCATGAGAATGGGAAATGTGATAAAAGGACATGTGATAAAAGGAAAACATTGCAAAATTTGAGAAGAGCATTGGGAAATGCATGCAAAATGAGAATTGAGAGTACCATGGGAAATGTTGTAGGGCAAAAATGGGAAATAGATAATGGCTTGAATGAAAATCAGAAATAATGAGCCAGAGAGAAAGGGAAAACCCAGGTGTTTTCTATTTTCATTTGTTTTTATTTTATTTTAGTCATTATCATTTACAGTCATGTCATGGCTCCATTTTTGAGTTGGTCTATTTTTGAACCACTTGTATTTATCAAACTACATGCAAGACCTCTCCCTGTCCTCCCTGCTCTTTATCTCCATTAGGCACTAAACATACTTGTGTGTGATTATGCATATGTGAGTGTGTTTGAAGTAAGAATTCACTGCGTGTGGGTGATAAGTCAAAGTGTATGCAGTGTGGTTTCAGCATGTGGAGTCTGTCATGTCAAACTGTCTCTTCCTCCAATGAAGGACAAAAAGAGCTGACTGAGATAAAATTACCACAAGTTTCATTCACGACAAAGAATGAATAAATGAATTGTATTGTTTTAAAATTTAAATACATGTTCCTTACATTTGACACCACGTTTAAACATCAGGACAAAAGACGCAAACATGCCATAAAAACTATTCACCTAATGTGATAAGGAATGGAAAACAAAGATATTTCTCAGAGTTCTTGCTTCAGAGATATGTGATGAAAAAGAAAAAAACAGAAGGAAGACAGAGAAACAAAGCCAGAAAATTCTTAAACCAACAAAATTGCCTACATTTCGTTACTTCTGCTCGGCTGTCCACACATACAGTATTATACGTTTGTAGAATTACACTGGTCATGTGTTGCAAGCATACCAGGCATGTACAAAACCCTCCTTACAACAAAAAACATGATGACATATCGTTTGCCTTAAAACACAGTAAGGACAAGAACCATCAAAATGAAGCAATTCTTGAACAAAGCAATGCCTGTAAACATAGGAGGAAAATTAAAACAAGTGTTGCCACATGTGGTGTCTGCAATCCTCCATTAATCATCTTCAATCCCTGCAGCCTGTTAACATGATTTAACACAATAGCTTCTACGTGTTCTTTTACTGTAAGTAGAAATATAAGCAACAGGTTTCTCAAAGCATCAGATGTGCCAAAAAATGTGAGAAAACCAGAGCCTGGTGGTCGTGCTTGTGTTTTGCTGCTTTGAAGCAGATGTATTGAACCTTGAATAACAGAGCTGGGCTGTGGTAGCAGCAGTGGTTAGTGAATGTGATTTTAACAACATGACCCTTAGCTCAGCCTCCACACTCACCTCCACAGTCCCAAAGATCAAGTTTAATGCCCCACTGCAAGGTTCAATGTTGGCTAAATGTATAGTGCTGTGCGAGACAAAGTTAAGTGAAACTGAGCAATAAAAAAAGGTATAGTTACTGAAAAAACAAACCAAAAGTGTTCAACTGAACATCAGAGGAGAATGGAGAGAGAGAAAAGGAAGTGTTAGCTAAGGGATTCTAACTATATTCAGCTGTCACAGGGAGTGTTCTACGCACACTACTCTCGCTCTCTCTCTCTCTCTCTCTCTCAGACTCTTCCCCATGTCATCTTCATTTCCTCTATATATGAGCTTGTTGAAAAGCAATATTAGTGATAGTTGACAGCAGGCAAACCAGCACAAGAGGTGAAGGAGGACAGAGATCTGTATTTGGAGGATTTTCTTTTCCCAGGTGGGACATCTGGAGAAGTTATAATACATAGCTTTATGAGAAGCAAGACTTATTATTGTTATTTTAAAATGGCATTTAAATTTTTGCACTTGAATTTCCCAAATAAGCTTGAGAGGATTGTTTGAAAACTACCCAGTGCTGCTGGATGGTTGACTGAGCTGTGGAGGAACATCCGGCACTCGTTTAAATCCAAGGTAATCACCCTGAAACTACCTTGAATGTAATGTTAGAAACTCAGATTTCTTCTTGATTCACTGCACATGAAACTGCATTCTTTCTCTGTGTAGTCAGTGGACTTTGTTTCTCAAAAGCTGGTTGCATCGCATGTTCTTACTGTAAGCACTGTAGACAAAATGTGTCTGTGATTTCTCATATCTCTCCTCCGCCTGTCTCTTTTTCTCTCTCTGCCTTTCTGTTCCCTGTTTCTTTGCTCTACCTAACCCTAACCCTTTCTCTTTCAGTACACCCCTCTTCGCCACACTGAGCTGTTTGACCTTTTCGGCTAACATCCCAAGCAGACTGTGATCTGGTGGGATGGCAGAGGGTTGTGTGGGCACCAGCCCCCAGGTGTTTGTGGTGGACAGCCAGGCCAGCTACACCATGCCCAGTGAGAAGAAACCAAGCTGGGCAAGAGGAAGCCAAAACTTACTTCTCCTTCTGGTGGGACTGGTCATGTTGGGACTTGTTGTTGAGGGATATTTCATCTCTAATCTATACAAAAAAACTGAGGTGAGGCTAATTTATGCATGTGATTGTATGAGTGTGTAAGTGTGCGTAAGAGAGAAAGAGAAGGGGAAGCCTCTATGCATCGAATGAATGCAAACTACTTTTCTCTAGAATTCCCCTATTTTCTTGCACATCACAACTGGACTTACTATTGGACAGCTAGACACAGCTACATATTGACTGGCATTTGCTCTTCCTACGTTATACAGTAGGTGATTAATGACAAACTTGTGAAGTAGACACTTTTTCTCTAGTTCTACTTCCCTTTTCTTTCTCCCTCAAGGGCAAACCCACAACATAACTTCACTTGTCGACGACAGTTTCATTACGCACCTACGCTGTTATGTTATACATCCTGCATGTTATGTAATATGAGTTAAAGATATTTTAGTGGCTGTTTAGGGTTAATCAGGCTGAATAGATAAGATGACCAAAAATGACTCATCTCTTTATTGTATTTCACTCTAACCACAAAGAACTTCACTCCTAACAACAGTCAGCTGAAAGAGAAAAGGCATGTAACAGGAACTTTTTAGATTTGAATTTAATTAATAATTAAATCAAAGTCAAGTTAAATATACTTTTCTTCAGCTTGGAACAAAGTAAAGTAAATTGGGGTTTGATGGCCACCACAACAAATAACTTTTTTTTTTAAATATACTTGTAATTACAACGTATTTGTAGATGTTTTCAATTGCCTATGTCTCTACATGCATATTTCTATTGGTCTACATAAACGGGACACCTCCTGGTCTTAAACACTCTTGAACTTTTAACATCCTGTATGCCAGTGCACACAGTTTCAGTTTTTTGTTTTTAGTTTTAATTTCTTTTTCTGTTTTTGCTGCAGGCATTTTCCATTTGTAGGTCTCATCCTTTCTGTCAGAACCTGACTGATTGCAACAACAAGGTAAACACAGGTCTACACTACATGTATCTTTGATTGTGAGTTGCCCTGGCTATTGTCTGTTAAAGGGATGAGTTTTAAGCCGTTTTTTTCTAACTCAGGGCGGCGTCATCATGAGTCAAACAGGATTCCAAGGTACTGACTTAACTCGCTATTATTATCGCTCATGTTAATATAGTGTGTAGTACAGGGGTCGAGTGGTTAGCACTGACACCTCACAGCTAGAATGTCTCCAGTTTGAATCCACCTGCTGGCTGCGGCCTTTCTGTGTCGAGTTTGCATGTTCTTCCCTTGCTTGCGTAGTTTTCCTTCAGGTTCTCCAGTTTTCTCCCACAGCCCATACACATGCTTGTCAGGTTAATTGGTGACTATAAACTACCCGTAGGTGTGAATGTGAGCGGGAATGGTTGTCTGTCTGTGTATGTCTCTCTGAGTTGCCCCTGAAGTAGACTTGTAATCTGTCCAGAAGGTACCTTAGTTCAGAGTCAAAACATCTCACATGTTGCGTTGTTTCGTTTATTGATTTACTGGCTGGTTAATTGAGGTTGTATGGCTGAATTATCTGATCCTACTTTGTTGAACAGGGTCCAATGAGATTTCCAATGGGCTGCCACATCAGGAACAGATCCACCAGAGGCCCTTTGCTCATCTGATGGGTTAGTGCCATCTCAAAAACTCAAACATAAATATTCTGTATAACCTTAATGTTATTCTAACAAGTCCTTTCTCTCACCTTTGACTTCTTTTTCTCAGGCTCCAGTAATCCAGTAGGGAAGATGGATGTGGTGCAGTGGGTCAGTGAAGGTGGCGAGGCCATCACCCACAACATGAGCTACGACAAAGGTCGATTGTTAGTCGAGATAGAAGGTTACTACTACCTGTACTCCAAAGTACAATTAAATGCTGCAGAGGACTGTTCGCTTATCCAGCACAAGGTCATGAAAAACACCAGTGCTTATGACAGATCAATAGAACTAATGAAATCCAAAAGGTTTGTCAGTGTACCACTCATACTTCCTTCCTCTCTCGCTGCACTTAAATATATCCTCTCTGTAGCTTCACTTCTGCGTTGGCATTAGTGTTGTTTTCGTTGTGGTGACTTGAGTTGGCTTTGTGACATCTCATGTGTTGAATCTCTAGTTTCCGCTGCAAGACCCCGAAAACTGCGAGTCCAAAGAGCTCAGATGCAGAAGATCTGTGGAACAGTTTCCTGGCCGGGATTTTCCACCTGCAGAGTGGAGATGAAATCTTTGTCACATTGGAGAATATACAGAAGATCCGTTCAGGCTCTACCTATAACTTCATGGGGGCTTTTATGATATTTCCTTAGCAACATAGAGAAGCACATATGCCCAAATCTGTGATCATATTCTGTTTGTTAATTTAACTATATGTTGTGGTTACATTTTATATACGTAATATATACATATGTAAAATTTAATATTTACATTAATTGACGAATGTGTTTTATTGTATGTCGTAGGTGGGAGGGCTGGGGTTGGGCTACAGCCTATGCTAGCTGACACTGGGTGCGAGATGGGCTAAACTAAAGGGTCTGGACAGGATGCCAGTCTATCCAACATTCACACCAACTGGATTTGCCTATTGACCAAAACTGGACTGTGTGAAAATGTGAAAGTACTTAGAAGAAGTCCATGGAGGCTCAGAGAATTCATGCAAACACAGAAAGCGCCAAGGGAGCCACTGGGTTTGAACCCAGAATTCTTGTGGTGATGTTAATTAATTAATTGTAAGAAAGCAGCTAATAGTTGTGATATAATAAAAAGTATCTGATATTCAGATGATAAGATCATAGTTTACTTTGTATTTTGAATTTGTTAACTATTTGTTGTTTTAATAAACAACTGATTTTTTTAATAAAAGAAAAAAGTGTGTTATAAGGTTGTTATAGGTGTATTATAGGTTGTTGTTAAAATATCAGAAATAAAACGTTTTTTTGCTAAATTATAAGACATTTCTTTTTGCTCACATACTGAACCTCACCAACCTAACTAAAACCAGCGTGGAGCACATTGAGGCAAACCACACATATCCAACATACATAACACAGTTGCAGACCTATAGACACGCAACATACACAAAAAAACTGCAAGGTGCTTTGTGTGTGTGTGTTTGTGCATGTGTGTGTGT
The DNA here is from genome assembly GCF_033026475.1 of Channa argus. Classification (NCBI taxonomy): domain Eukaryota; kingdom Metazoa; phylum Chordata; class Actinopteri; order Anabantiformes; family Channidae; genus Channa; species Channa argus. The sequence continues at coordinate 21,270,373 of NC_090199.1, read as the reverse complement.
GTCTGTGTGTGTGAGAGTAAGAGAGAGAGCAGGATGTGGTTGGGTAAGGATGCACTTCGAAAAGGGTGAAAAAGTTCTGAGGTGCTGAGGATGGTGTGGCTGACTCAGCTCTTCTCACAGTGTATAGGGGAAAGTTTCACAGACATTGCAGAAGTGTCAAATGGAAAAAAGACTCACTTTATAGAGGTAAAGAGGTGTTAGGTAAAGGAGATTTGGCAGCCAGTAAGGGATTTTTTCAGGGAGTTAAGTTGGACAAAAAACAAAACAGGGACATGCAAAAAAATTCTTAAGATAAATGAAAAACCACCGGACTTGTAAACAGGTACACAGGCAACCAAAGATCACCAATCTTTTACAATTTCATGCAAGTGAAGACTGACCTCAGTTGCTGTTGAAACATTTGGGTCATTTCCTGCTCTGAGATGCAGATAAACATCTATGAATCTGAACGTAACAAACACAAACAAGATCACTGTCTTGCAGTGTAATTATGAAAGTTTTGCACATAAAACACTTCATGTTGCTATTCTTCCCTTGCACTACTGGAAGGTCTCACTTGTATGTGCTTGATTGGTGTATTTCAGTTTTGTGCCACTTTTCCTCCAAAAAGATTTCATAACTTCATTACTTTTTCTCAACAGTTAATTACATTAAAAACTGTACATTATGCATGATGTACTGTTCTAAATTAAACCATCAAACTAGCTTCAACTTAAAAAAAAGCTGCAACCTGCTGCAGCTTGTTGCATCAGTACTAATAAGTAATATAATAACAAATACACTTTCAAATGGGCTTTTCTGCATAAGAAGTGCTTTTACTTGTAACATTGAAAGAGGTTTTGGACCCCTCCATGTTTCTGCTTTGATTGTCTCATGTATGCACATGATGTTGCACATACATGTGTGCACAACAGTTGACTGTAACAGACTAAGATGTGCTGCAACACAACAAAAAAGACAGAAGAGTCCTAGAAATGTGTGTGTAAATAATGCAAATGTCAAAATGTTCCATTGGACAAATGCATATGTCAAAATACTTTTATTAGTGAACTTTACTGGTGAGGACTTTATGTGCAGTTGATAAAACTTTTGGTCAATGTGAATTGCATCAGCCATATGCACACTCATTTGCATGTGCATCCTCATGCTCTTCTAATAATAGAGAACATAAGACTACATCGACCTTAAACCTTGATATGGTGACCTTGTTAGCTTGTTGGTTACAGAGCATCATTATTTATAATTTGTAGATGTGCCTCTGGACACATGAAGAATCTATTTTCACTCTGTTTTACCTCTGTTAAATTTCTACTGACTCCCCAGTAAACCACCTGTCTCTGCAAAATGATTCGTTATGTTGCACAGTTAGTTTCTACTGTAACTGTGTGCGCTTTCTTTTTTGGTGCTGAGCAGGTGAGAGATCTGTGGGTTTTTAGATCGCTTTCACTGAAAACTGTTGGGTGTGGCTGGAATTGCCCTGAGAGTGGTGAGAGTGAATAAAAAGGGGTTATCAGCTAAACCGTCACAACAAGAAGGAACTAATTCAATGTAAAGTCGAGAGGAGCATACCATCTGACTAATGATTCATCAGCATGAGCAACCCTTTTCAAACTGCTCTAATCAACGTTGGGTTAGATCTGCTACAAAGCGATAATATGCAACTTTTCAGAATCAACATAAAGAAAGCATGAGACTCAAAACCAATCCGCTTCAGGTATCATTTGTTACAAAACAACAACAACAACAAATAGGAATGTTAAAGAGGCAAAGTCCAGAAGAGCACAACATCAATTCATTGACAGCCATAATCTGCCACCCTGATGCTGAACTTCTTTGATTGGTTTGAAGGGTCAGACTTGGAGGATTTCGACTGTTTGATGATTCTCAGTCTTTGCGCCAGCACAGGTGGCACATATTGACATTAAGATCAGTTTTGGACCGTATTTCTCCTATATTTCACATCATACAGCACTAAAGTGTAGTTTTGAATATTATTTGACAATTAAACATATGTTTCTGATTTTGGGAACTTATGGTTTGTAAAAAAAACAATCAAATGACTACATTTTTGTTTGAATTGTATTCAGTGGCACACTCAAAACCATGTGCATGCTTTCTGTTTCATGTGCATTGTAAGAAACGGACAGCTGTAACTCGTATATCATATATAGATATTTATTTTTATTTGCAACTGCGTGTTGAGTTTTTAATAACCCAGGGGGAATGATTATTTTTGTTTGCTGGCCCACGTAGTTTTTTTCTAAACCACACTGTATGGTAAATAAACAGGAAGTGATGTACATCCAGTTCCCGGTATGATCTACGTAACAGCAAGGAACTTTCCCTTACCTATAAACTTTTCACATATTCCATTTGAAACTTTGTCGCAATCACTTACACACCCGGATTTTCTCTTTTCACACCGCAATGAACTCAGCATTCACCATATTTCTCTTTATGTCCATGTTTATTCTGGACTATACTGAAATACATTCAACAGTGTGTAGTTTGTCCATAGGACGTACATGTTTTTTTAACAAATCATTTTCTCAGTTCAGTGCATGTAAAAAAAATACAAACAAACAAACAACGCATTAATCCCTATGGTCATATTTTGAATACAACAGTATCATTTTTACAGTATCAGCATCAACAGTACCATAAGTGTATAGTCTCTCATTACTGTTACTCATCGTTTGCCGGAAGCTATGAAATGACGCCTCTTAACTACATCAGGTCAAGATGAGGTCCTGCAGGGCTTGTTGCAATTTTAGAGCAAAATTATGCAGTTTATCTTTATGCTCCTAGACACTTCAAAAATTTAAATGGAATGATGAAATCCCGTTTGAGTCAGTGTAGGCTGGATAAGATTGCAGTGTATTGTACGTCAACACAAATGTAGTGGTATTTGCATAACAATAAAATTCTATAACAAAACACACATTATAAATAATATAAATAGTTCAATATCACAAAATAAATATATCACATATCAAGTACACCTATTTATATTTACACAAAATGAGGTGAGTGTCGGCTCTTTTCCACATCCTCTTTGCATTGTCCTAACTGCCACTTGTCCTGAGTTTCATTGTCTTACACTTTGAGCTTGCAAGAAACTTTGTGATAGCTTGGAAAACGGCACCAGCACCTGCCGGTTTTCACCTTCCTGGACTTTAGGAAAAGACAAACTGGTGTTGTTTTATTAGTCACGTCCCACAGGCCACAGGTACGTCTGAATCTTGATGACAGTAACTGCACTCCAGCATCAATCTCATCCCACGAGGAACATCCCTAATCCTGAGCTGTTCAGCTCCAGTTTCCAGTACTGCATGTCCGCCTTTGACTTCGATACAGTCATATGAGTTACAAGTCCTTGGCTCTCCATCCTGCTCACTGTCCAGCATTTCCTGCTGACAGATGTGGAACCTGCCGGAAGCTCCACCTCACAGGTAAACCTATCGCCCAAGCGCATGGTGAGGACGCCTGCGTTGCACTGGAATGTGCACGTGAGGTTGACATAAATGTACACGAAGTAGGTTCCGACCTGTAGAGGCTCCAGCGAATGCAGCTCTGAGTTAAACTTAAAGTTGCTTCCCACAGAAGTCCCCTCACCATATTGTACTACGGCCCAGTGCATGGTGGAGTTCCTTAACTCACCTACAGGAGGAGACAAACACATTCAAATCAGATTATGCTTACAAAGCGCAACAGTACACACTGGCAACACTGTGGTGATTTAAACCACTCGAACATTTTTATATAGTTTTGAGGGATGCATAGAAATTATTTATATATCTTTAAAAATTAGAAATGCCTCTCTGTCCTTTTACAGGGGAAGAAAAGCCAGATGTTTTTGTCTTTATGATGTCATGTTCTTTGCATTTAACAAATGTAAGCAGACTTACTTGAGCTAGCTTGCAGGTAGGCAAAGTTCTGCATCTGTTGATAAAAGAGAAAAGATGCAAAGGATTAAAATGGGCAGAATAAGTGTGCTAAGCAATTAAAACAACGGGAAAGCTAATTAGACTTTCTAGCAATAAAGAAGGTGGTTTGTTTACCTTGTAAGCTGGGGATGGAGAGTCTCCGGTCAACGCTACCATCTGAGCCCCATTGGCCGGATGTCTCAGATTGGACCGTAGGTCCATCACGGCCATCATCCCTAAGACGGCCACACCTGTCAGCGCCACAAACAGAAAAATAATGGACACGACGAGAAAAGCGTCCAGACAGTTTCCACGCCGGCGCTCGCTCTTTTGTAAAGACTCAACATCCATCTCTGTGTTTTGGTGTCTCATCAGTGAGCAATAAGCTGTCCGACGTTCAGGGAAAGTGTCCACTCCGTTCAGTTTTTATGCTCAGCGAATAAAAAGCTTGAGGCACGAAGAGAAGCGTGGAAGTTGTGCAGCTCCAGCTGTTTGGCGGTTTCAATCCACAAGATAGTCCTCTTTATATCATAGAGCCCAGTCCAGGACTTGAGGTGAATGTCGCGCTTGTAATCATCCCCATGGCTTTTATACTCTAAAGAGCACTTAGTTTCAGACACGGAGGAAAAATGCGGAAGTCATGGGTTTCCCTCTCGCCTCTTCACACACGCCCCCTTCCTTCACTGCTTACAGGAGGTGAGAAAACCAAACGCACAGACTTTCCGTAGTTCTCCAAGCAGTTGCGCAAGAGCGCCCCGAAGACAGCTTGTGTGGTGGAAAACGAAAGGGAGCGAAGACGTTTTGCCTTCTGCTTCACCACCTTCCGGCACGGTGAGTTCAAAGCTCACCCTTCCCTCCCTACACTGAACCTGAAAGCACTGGGTGGCACAACGGAGATCGCGACTGCCTGACACTGAACTCAATTGCCTTGTTGAAAAAGTATTTACTGTCAAGCTCATGCAGAAGAGAAAACTGACATATGATGGGATAAGGTGAGGTATTTATCAACAGAGTGTCTTGCATCATTGAACTAAAAAAAGCCCACAGCGTCACACTTTCACCTGGCGTAATCCCGGCATAGCCACGTGTGAGCCGGTTGTCAACTGAGAAAATGACTAGAAAAAAAGCGGGAATCCCCAGTATCGTGTTTGTGTTTACGTGGGTGGGGGGTGGGGATTGACATCAACACGATGGAGAAGCTGAGGGCATCTCAAGAAATAAATTACATTTTATTGTCCTTACTTTGTTCAAAGCCCTGCCAAACAATCACATCACAGTCCTATGTTGGTGCAGTATAAAGGCTCCACAAGCTTCAGGGGACCTTCCCTCATTGCACTATGTGTGAAAGACATGAAAGGCCTCGAGACAGAGAGGGAAAGAAGAGGGGAGGAAAACAGATTTTCCAAACAACTAATTTCACTATGTACAATGGTGTGCAGTAGGAAGGAGTACCAAAACTCAGAAATCATTTAGTTTTTGCACTGGGGCTCCCTCACCCCAAAGTCTGTGGGGGGGGGGGGGGGGGGGGGGGGGGTTTATGAGTTTTTTTTTAAATTCCTGAAATAAGGTCTGCAGTTAACACGAGGGGAAGAGATTTTTTTAATGTTTTAGCCTCTGACATATAATTAATCAATAAATATTGCACTTTCAGGGTATACGTGTCTTGTTCAGCAGTTGCTAACAAGTGGCAAAATGAGACCACAGAGGTTGTGTGGAACATTAAACGTCATCATGTCCCACACGCAGAGTCAGTCTCTAAACCGTCACTACAGCCTTATTGAGTTTACAACTCACAATAAGTAACATTATAAGTCACTATGAGAAGAAAGGCTTTGGCTCAGTTGGGTAGGGATAGCTGGAAAACAAGCACGGCAGCGGGTCCCTGACAACCAGAGTTGGGAATCACCGCTCAATGGCATTTAGGAAAATACATGTTATCTATGTTAAAATGATGCATGGAAGAGCATGGAATTTAACAAAGCAGATTCCATTTGTATAAATTGTATGAATGCTTGTTATGACTAGTCAGCAGTCACTGTAATAGGAAAGAGCAATAATTTGCATTTTTTGTATGTCTCTTTCTATCCAGGAAGTTTCACCTTTAAAGGAAGTGGCTAAAGATATGTGGACACGCTTAGCTGTATTTTGTTCAGGTGTTAAATCTCCTAGGCCGATTAGTTATCAGCATATAATTACACTTTTATAGTGTTTAAAATGTGATAGTGTGTCTGTACGTAAATGCCCATGTGCACAAAGTAAAGTCTATTGACAAATTAGTTCAGTGTTGCATAATGATTAGCGCAACAATATTGCTGCAGCAACATCTTATGGAAAGAGTTTTTTTTTTTTGTAGCAGCAGCAGATAAATGCCTTCAAGTGTCACATCTTTATGACAATATTCCTCCACTATAAATCAACCTCAGTCAAAGGAAGCAGGTTGCAGTCAGGAAGTTGATATTAGCTGGAAAGTGTTTAACTCAGCAAAAGATGAGATCAAATTAATAACATAACATCAAGTCAACACAAACATACGTCAGGTTTGAGCAATAAGGATGAATTATTACGGGAAAAGCCATTGATCAGGGTGATTTATATTAAGATTATTAAGATTTACAGTAATTATCATCATAAGCACAAATACACTGGTTTACAACAAAATATCTGCAAAACTAGTTCAGCTCCATAAGCCTAAGTATACTTTGTGTTTTGTGCTAATTAACATATTGAAGCATGAGCAGAGCGGATGCAGCCCCTGTAGTTTTGGTGACAGATGACAGCATGTCGTGAATTGAGTACCAGTGTTAGTGCAACTGGTTTGAATAGCAACGACTTTCATTTGTGCATCAGTAGAATCCATAAAGTTTTGACCTCAAGGAGAGCTGGGATTAATGGTAATCACCCAAATGCCCCTTGCTGGTCAACAAAAAAATGGTTCAGCTGCACAGGCTGCTAAGAAGAAAATGTTAATGGAATGTTTGTGGTTGTTACTGAAAGGGAAGTAATGATTTATAAATACAGACATCAGGAAATGACGATCAATGACAAAGGTTCAAAGATATGTTTAGTCTTAACAGTGAAATGTGTGGCTGAAACAGATGAGCACACATAGCTGAAAATGACATTGTCAAAACACACTAAAGATTATTATCTTTCCTTTAAAAACCAATACATGCTGAATTTAAGTTTAAACGTAATGACACGTTTCTCAGCAGCTGTTGGACTCATCTTCATTCTGTGAACATTATATAACAAATATAATTTATTATATTTGTTACTATATATATATATATATATATATATAATTTAACATATGGACAAAAATTCAAAACCGCTGTCAAATATTAAATTGTAAAAAATAACAAATCTCATTAAGTGTTGTGTCATACACATACAGGTTGGATTTTCTCAAGTAGAAATGTAAAGTAATTGAGTATAGTTACCCCAGTACTTTTCATGGAGCTTCTTGTACTTATGTAGGATTAAATGGATGCTTTTATCTTTTTATTCCATTAGATTCCATTAGATTAATGGAAGGCAATGATGTATTTTATTTAATCTGAATACTTATTGTTTCAAATATTTGGACCAACCAGTCTCCAACCCATGTATTTTTCAGACCAGGCTGCAAGTTATTCGGATCCTGCTCCACCAGACCTCCTGACTTTCACTACACATCATCACTGCCAAAAATCCATTAATCATTTGTTAAAACATTTACTGTAGTTATTCTGGGATTAAATACAATTTCCTGCTATTGTTCTTTTGGGAGGTAAACATTTCCTTTTCCATGTTTTCTCCCTTGTGCATTTTTAGAAGAAGCTTGTTTCGTCTTCCTACAGACTCAGATTAGACAGGAACCTCTCCAGGCCTGACACATTGAGTAAACAGGTAAGTTTCACTTCTTCCACTGCATTTTATGTTCCCAGGTGATGCAATCCAATCGTATGCCATCCAAACTAAGAAAAGTGCTTGTGTAATAAAAATATCACAAGGAATGACAACTGAGAAGAGGCAGTGGGTTTGATGGGAAAAAAATGCAGGGACTGTTTCTGTGGGGGAGGTATATTGAAAGAGAAGTCAGCATGAAACAGAGAAAATGAGAAATTTCGCATTACAATCAGGACTATGACAAATAGTTTGCAGAAGGTCATATGCTCCTGCACAGCAAAAAACCCAAGTCTTTTGTTCCCTAATGAAACTGACCACATGTGTACAAACCACAAGCACTCAGGCAGACACACACAAAAACACACGAATAAATTCCTCAAAAGTTTCCATATTTATTTAATATCTCACCGAAAAAGATTAAAGTAAAACGTAAATAACACCACACACTTCTCGTCTGACTGTGAGGGCACGCTTTCACTTTGTACTGCTGAATCGTGTGTAATGGAAACTTATTGTGAGAGTATGTACATTTGTGTGTATGAATTTATTAATAATGTACTATAGTCTTTAGTCTTACAGTACAGAGCTAGTGATGAAATGTATCTTCTTGCTGGTAAAAGAAAAACTTTTCCCTGGGGGAGCAGGGGTGGCTGGGGGAGCAGGGGTGGCTGGGGGAGCAGGGGTGGCTGGGGGAGCAGGGGTGGCTGGGGGAGCAGGGGTGGCTGGGGGAGCAGGGGTGGCTGGGGGAGCAGGGGTTTTTAGAAAGGCTGTGGGAAAGGCAAGTGAAAAATCTGTCTATTTCAGCCAAAGCCCCATCATGACACAAGCTACACGATTAATGCATTGTCACAAGATCTGTGGTATAACCTTGCGTAATTGTTCAGCATTCGGGTGAATCACTGATGAAGCAATTGGTGGAGCAATCATCACTCACTTTGATTCTCAAAAACAAAAAATACGTTTTAAATGTTTCCATAAGCAGTATTAAAAATTATTAACATGTGCTGCACAAGTTGTATTAGCTAATGGCTAAAGTTAAAAGACTTTCAGTGTTTGCCCATACTGTATCCACTTTAAACATTAACATTCATCCATTCATAAGTTTAGTAAAGTATGGTTTCGCCAAATATCCCAATGGCTTGAGCGTGAAAGCTGTAGGGATAGAAACAAAAGAAGGAAGAAGGAAGGTAAAAAATGTCTTTCTGGATGAAAGTGTGCTGTAAAACATTTTAGTGAAAATCTTGTAGAAAGCAAATATTTTATATTAAGTCAAAAATATTTTTATTTCCACGTAGCTATTGGTGAGGCAATCAGCCTCACTGGTAGCATAGGTTGGCAAATGTATGTTCCTTTACATTATGTTTCCTGTTCCCCTCGCTTCGTTTTTCCCCTCCCTGCCTGCCCAGCTCACAAATGTGACTGATAAATAGCTGATAGGAAATAATAATGTGAGGAAGCATCAACTTCTTGTCACCCACAAGAGCAGTTTATTATAGTTCTACAACCAAAGACACGCACGCACTCACACACACACACACACACACAGTGACTTATGCACACATATGCAGTTTTCATTTTATATGTGGACTTTCTGTGGTGAGAAACATGTGCTGGCATTTCTCACTAAAAGAAAAAACAAAAAAACAAAACAAGACACAATCACGATGTGTTGGGCTTTCGCACAGGGAAATCACTGTCTCAGTTTTCACTTCGTATTTAGAAAAGTACATGCCAAAAACAGAAATCAGTGACCTTCAGCAAAGACAAATGAAAACCTCCCTTGTCAGTACTTCTGCTGCCCCCTGCAGCAGAGGAAGAATTTCTTCCACTACTACAACTGCAGTTTTACCGTCAAATCAAGTTTAAAGGCTGATCCACTCATATTACCGAAACCTTCCACACCCTCAGATTTTGCAACATTTCTCGGCTAAATATAGGAGCTTGGACTGATGACATGGACGTATGGTGATGAAACTAGTTTATTGTTAGTGCACACACCAATGTTATCAATAGGCCTTCCTCACATTCAGAAAAAAACATAAGAGGACTCAATACTCAAAACACAAAAACAAAAAGTACTTAACAAATATACAGAGCCAAATGTTATAAATATTTATAAATAGTTTGATTCTATTATTTGCTATTTGGATGTTTGTATGAAAACAAAAAAAAAACAAAAACAAACAAACACCACTATCAATTTCTCCTTAACCTCCAAACAGAGCCATGCTCTTTCCCTGTTTCCAGTCATGGATGGATTACTGAGCGGGCCTGCTTAGGGCTACTGGGTCTCAGGGCCAAAACCTTCATAGCTTATTAATTTCATAATAATGACCTTTTAAAGAAAGAGAAATGATTAACACTTCACAAACATTAGCCTATAATATATCTATAAATAAGTAGGAAACTATTTACTAAGACATCTCTATTTATTATACTCACATTAAAGGTGGTGTCTGGGTCAAAGAAGCTGCTTGTATTAGTGTCAACAGGTTTGAGGAAGCAATTATTGTAGGCTATCATGTAAATAAAGTATCTAGTAATAATGTTTCACAGTGTATGTTGCTGATGTCTGATCTTTAAGTTAGCCTGTTGTAATCGAGGTGAAAGGTGAATTGGGGTGATGAGAGAAAACGCCGTCACCATGACACATGTCTGATGATGCATTTGAGGTGCTTCATTCGTGGAAATTATTTAGGCTACGCTGAATAGATTTGCATCTAATAATATGATAAGCAGAGAGAGAGAGCAGGAGACGTTATTCCCAATGCCCCGTTTCGCAACAACTTTGGAAGTCTTAGCCTTTTCCCACTGTGACGCATTTCTTCGAGGTGACTGGTGCCCTTCTGCTAGTCAGGACGAGTCCTGCAGACTGTGTGATGAAAGTAAAAATGCGTAAAAAGCACGATTTACTTTGACAGCCGAGCAACACGTGCCCCGGGGAGCGCTTTAAATACTCTGGGGAAGTGAGGCTTTGCTCTCAGTCTCAGCGCAGCTCTGCGCAGGCCCCCAACTTTCTGATGCCAACAAGTTTTCGATCCCAAGCCAGTCGTCATGTTGGATAAATGTGGGGCTCAGGGCGTCGGCGTGCCCGTCTCCAGTGCGGACCTCAAGCTTAAACTGACGGATAACGAGAGCAGCCTGGCGGCAACAGCAGGGATGGGAATGGAGATCGGCACTGGGAAGAAACTCATAGAGATGACTGGACCAGCTCTATCCAAAAGAAAACTTCTGGTCGGCTTAGACCTCCTCTGCCTTTTCCTGGGTAAATATCAAAATACATACATTGATTTATTTATGAAATCCAATGCTGTAGTACTAAACTGATGCATAAAGCCTACAATATCAAGCACTGCAACGAAAGAGCAGGTTTGTCATTATTCAGAGACCCTATATTATTAGTGCTGAGGCCATATGGTGATTCTATCATTTTTCCATCTTTACTATCAATCAATTCTTCAACAACAGTAATTGATTCTTCGAAAAATAGATTCTTTTAAGCTAATAAATGCCATATATTCTGTAGGAACAGCTTGTGATCAGATGTGTGATTTTACTGTGTCTTTTCTATAGCAAGTATTGGTGTTTAGATAGTGTGATATACAGCATAATTTTCTATTAGTTGCTCTCATTTTGTGTTTCCCCCAAAAAGATAAAATAGAAAATTAATGGCATATGAAATCTTTTACATACTTGTTAGTCCTTCCTAGCAAGACCGACATGAATGAGGATTAACTTGTGTTCATGTTTGTTACCATCCTGTTTTATTTAGTCAATACAGGCTCAAGTTTGATGCTCAGACATCTAGATCAGAGCCACAAATGAACACTTGGTCTGTAAGGGGACCCAAAGAAAGAATGGAATGAAAAAAGTTTCATAAGTTCTCACTCTCTCCATTTACATCTTTTTCCACTCATGCGCGCTCTTGAGCTCTCTGTGCCAGCTGGTTGTGCATTGCCCAGGGAATTCTACAGTTTCCATGACAACCTCCAGTTCTCAGGGTAGAGTCTGGCCACAGGGAATTGTATTTGGTATAAATAAATAAATGGACTATCCACAAGCACCGCATGGGTGTCAGAGTGCTCGCCTATGACTGTAGTAATTGTAAACCCTCCCTCCTATGGTCCCTGTGTATGACTGGGGGGTGTTTATGTAATGTTGGGTAATTGGAAAAGCTGGATGGAGATGCAGTCTGAATTAGCAACAGATTGGACATGTGCAGGAGAGACGAAGCCTTGCAAGAAGTCCTTCTCTCTCTCTCCCTCAGTGCTCGCTACAGTATCTATCCCTCCAACCCTCTGGACTGTGTGTGTGCAATCATGCACGACAGAGAGAGAAAGAGAGAGAGAGACAGAGAGAGAGACAGAGAGAGAGAGAGAGAGAGAGAGAAAGACATCCAGAGACAAATAGAGACAGTGTAAGGCTGGTTCTGGCTCTGGACTGCTGCAGCATTTGCTCTTTTTTTTGAAAGATAGAGACTTGAACTGAAATCACAAACAACCCCCTTTTCTCTGTGCTTCAACAGAAATGTTCACACAATAAGCACACACACACACACACACATTCTGTTTAGCTGTGCCTGCTTTTCCAGTCTCACTGGATTGAGGGTGTATTCAATCAGGAAATAGGAGCTTTCTGCCGTTGCTTCCATACACTTCTTTGGTCCCATTGGAGCAGTGTTGTGACCCTAACATTCCTAATGGCCTTGCTAGTTAGGTTCTCCAGAGAAATCTCGAGTTCCCACACTTTCATTTTCCTGCAAACCAGTCCTTATTCATCTTTTACTGAATCCACAATGCCATCTTGAATGTCAGTTTTATTGTAGTATTGAATTTCTGGTTTTAGGTTGTAGATTCTATTCAAGATCTTCTTCATTGCCTCTTATTTGTTCCTCTTTTCTCCTCCCATATATCATCCCCAGTTTCTCATCTCAGAGAAGAATATGTATACTCCCTCTGGGGTTTGTTGCCATATCAGATCATATCTTTCTTGGTCATTTTTCCTTTCATCGTTCTCTTGTCCTCCACCCCTGCAGCTTCGATTCCGTTCTTTGCATGTGAGTTGAAGACAGTGCGTCCTTACAGAAGGGGCTTCATGTGCGGGGACCCCAGCATTACCTATCCCTATCTGCACAGAGAGGCCATACCAGACGAATTACTCATCACTGGAGGCATCATCATCACGGGGGTCACTGTGAGTACTCATCATCCTCATCATCAGTGACAAAGTAGTCATTCTGTTAGTCATTGTACACCATGTGCCAGCTCATAAGGTGGATGAGAAGAATGGAATATGGCAGCTACTGTGTGCTTTCACCTCCAGATCGCCCTTGGGGAGTGTTACAGGGTGCGTTTTAGAGGTGTGATCTCCAAGGCCTTTGTCAGGAACCTGTATGTGTCCTGTTTGTACAAGGAGCTCGGCTGCTTCCTGTTTGGCTGCTGCATTGGGCAGTCATTGACCAATATGGCCAAGCTGAGTGTGGGGCGGCTGCGACCACACTTCCTGTCTGTGTGCGGTGTCACCTATGCATCGCTCAACTGCACGCCAGGAACTTACATTGCAACAGTGAGCTGCCGCCAACCTGACCAACATTTAGAAGAGGAGGCCAGGTGTGTGTGTGTGTCTGTGTTCATGCAAATATTTTATAATGTTGTATGTTATATATTTGTTCTGTTATTCTAATTACTTTTTTTTTTTAGGAAGTCCTTCTTCTCTGGCCATGCTTCCTTTGCGATGTACACAATGCTCTATTTAGCAGTGAGTGTCTCTATCTATCTGTCTGCCTATTGCTCTCTCTTTCAAATGTTTTCTCTTTCACACATACACACACATTCAAAAGCACCAGCATACCCAATTTACTGTCTCCAAATTCCAATTACTGTGCCATCTCTCTATAAAATGCAAAGAGAGAATGAATGAATTGGGGATCCATCATCAGTCTAGTTAGCTGCAAAAAGGGCATGAAAGAGGAGAAAGAAAATGACTGAAAGAAGAAATGGGACGAACAGAGACAGCTTTGTTCTGCTGTGGGAGGAGTATGACCTTGCCTCACTGCTTCACCACTCTTCTCTATTGTGCGAGAGTGTGTGTGTCTGCATATGTGAATGTGTGCTTGGCTTGCTTGTTTGTGATTACTTTCCCTAATTGTTTATCCTCCTCGTGTTTCAGTTAGTGAGGGAGGAATAAGACTTATTGATTTACCAGTAAGCAACAGCAAGATAGTTTGCCTTCATCTGCACCTTCACCCGAGACATAAGAAGCTGCATCATTCCACTGACTGCTGTATATCAGACTTATCCGATCTAATGAACCTGAATGAAAATGGATACAGATACAGATGGATAATAAAAATCCCAGTTAAAACCAACATGAAGTAATTTAGTAAGGTACCCAACACAAGCCTCTAGAACAGCTTCAAGGCTATAAAGTCTACTGTGCTGTAAGAAAACCATTTTGGTAAAGGCCTTGTTGATTATGTTATAATCATCAAAATATTAAGCAACACTTCTAGTCCTGTATGGATACATCTGCATTTGCTACTGTATGTTTCTGCACTCATTTATTCAGATTCCTCTTTAATTTGTCACCCATCTGCTTCTATTCACATTTGAATACATTTAGCCAACCACCACTTTTGAAATAAAAGCCAGTATTTAAGTCCTTGATTGGAATTAATCACTGAGTCAGGACAGTGTTTGTGTCAAAATTCATTGTTCATAGTACCAGAGTACATGACATGACTCTACTGACGGCACTAGTGGAACTGTGATACATTTACTGCAAAATGCAAACCGAAATAAAACAGGAGGAGATCAGACGGGAAGGATAGAGTTGCTAATATAAAACAGATTGGCCATGTGCAGAAGGGTAAAGTACACTTATTACAGTATTACTGGGAATGTTTAGAGTAAAAGCTGTGAAGGTGACCATATTGCACTGTGCACTAAAGTACAACATGTTTGTTTTTCTCAGTTTTACCTTCAGGCGCGATTGACATGGCGTGGAGCCAGGCTGCTGAGGCCTACGCTTCAGTTCTTTCTGGTATTGCTGGCGTTCTACACAGGTCTGACCCGCATCTCAGACTACAGGCACCACCCGACGGATGTCCTAACGGGCTACATACAAGGAGCTCTCACTGCTTACTGGGTGGTAAGTGTGTCATTTGAGCTTGTTTTCATCATCAGTGAAATCATGTCATCATCTGCAAGTCATATGTGCTAAGGTGGGCATGTTTCTGTCTGCGTGTTAAGGCCTTCCATATCTCGGCAATGTTTAAAAGCTCCAGTTCAGATCTCTCTCCTACTGAGACCTTGGAAAGCCCCCTGTCACCCCATCATTCTGTCTGTTAAAACTCACTTCCACAAAATCGCCTGCTGCCAGGAGCCAGGTTTGGGTAGGCAAGAGATCTGAAGAATGTGAGGCCTTTTCCTGTGAAGTCAGACCACGTACCTCAGTATTCCCGACAGATGGTAAGGATTAGAGAAAGAGCGGAGATTGTGAGATCTTGTATTTGGCTTGAAGACAAAAACATGAGGAGGAAGAGTGAAGGTGCTATAACTATTTTGGCTGCTTGGCTCAAATGTTGTTCAAGCAGCTTTTGCACTGGAGCTTTGGTAACTGTCCTGAACTTCACGTGAGATACTTACCTGTGAAATGGAACGGAACACACATCTCACACTGTCAACATATATGTCACCTGTAAATAAATTCTTTTTTGTACAACTCAAATTATACTGTAAAAGCACTTTTTGATTTTCATGTTAGCATTATTAATGATCACTTTGAAACAATTTGGAACATAGTATGTGATATATTTTTGACAAATTTGTCATATACTGTATCTTGTAGCTGTTTTTTTTTTTACATAAAACCTGTGAATGTAATGATGTTGAAGGAAAGCACAAATGGATAGGAAGCATCATCAAATTTTATTTTATGTATTGTACCAGTAGCTGTAGTAGGATGTGCCTGTTTACTGATGAGAGAAGGAAAAGTCTATTCACACTGAATGGTATAAATTCTGAAAACTAGTCTAGCCTTTTTTATGATACTTTGTATGTCGCTAGACCACTTACCAGTTCATGTTCACACTGATGATTAAAGAAAAATGTCTTTTTTATTTAAAATACTAACACTGCGTACACGTTTTAGAACAAAAATTTAATGTTTTTGTGTCTTTCAAGGTCACTAGGGGGCAGCACCACAACACTAACATCCATCCATTATCTTAACCACCCACTCTATTTTAGTACCCTGGTCCAGGTGTCATTGGGCAAGAGGCAAGCTTTACCCCAGACAAGTCACCAGCCCATTAAAGAGCCACACAAAGAGACAGAAAACACACTTGAAAACACATATTTCTTTAGACTCAGTTATTATCTTATAAAGGAGATTTGGCAGACACATTGGTTACCAATTCCTTATTTACACATCCAGTAGACAGAGAGCAACAAATATATAAATATTATATTTGAAGTTGTTGCTGCCCCTCTGAGAGTACGTTGTCATTCTTCTTTCAGCTCTGTTTGGGTCCTGGCTCTTTTGCTGCTAAATGCCCAGCTATGTTCTCCAGCATGTTTACATGATCTGCTTGCCTTTTGGGGGTGGGTATGTTGTATACAGTGGATTTATAAGAGCTTTTTGCTAAAAATGGAAAAAAGGTTTATCAACGACCCCAAACATTAAAGCTGCAGGCAGTAAAATCAAAACTTAAGCTGAAAAACACAAATACATTGTTCTGAGGGGAACAACAGAGCCAAATAACAAATCTCTGTAGGCTTGTTACAAATGAAACCTTTGACATTACTTGTTTGACCTATTTTTAGTTTGTTTTTTCTTTTTGTATTTTGCTTTAGGAATATCTTACGAAGGCACACAGTCTAGTTATTTATTAAAATATATTTTTAAAAATTCAAAGTACAATTTTTGTGATGTACAAAAGTTCACACAACTACATTTCATCTCCAAACGATTTATTACATGTAACTTAAATAAATGTTTGGACTGAATTAGGATGCTTCTCCTATTCTCAGAAATTAATTTTGTTAATATCACCTCAGTTCGAAATCTTTATAGCCCCATTCCTCTAAAATGAATAATCCTTTCCTTCCACCTTTTCAATTCATCTATAACTTCTTTTTTAATAAACAAAAAATTGTTCTGCAGGTTATAATTTTTATCTCTACAGCAGATAGCTGTAACTAGCTGTCAGATACAGAAACATAGTGGTGTAACAACTATTATATTTGCCTCTGAAATGTTAGATTTGACGCATCACAAAAGTCAAAAAGTGTAGAAATGCTCAAATGAATTGACAGACATATGGAAGATAATAGTAATACCCCACCACTGTATTTTTGTCTTTCTGGCTGCAGTTAGATTATGTTTTTTTACACAGAATAATCTTCACTAGATTATCCATCCTTTTCTACTGTAGACATTTATAACTTTCTGACACTCCATCTCTTCATACAGTCATACAAACAGAAAGGCGGAAACATTTATTTCACATGTTTACTTGAAGTCAATAGCAATACAAGACAATCAGAACACTTGAGGTCTATATGTACAAGGGCTTCAGGGGGTCGCAGAAAAGTTCTGAGGTTTTAAATGATCTCTGGCTCTGGAGTCAAGAGTTCTGTTGCTATCACAAACTCCATGGCAACGAGTCCCATTACCAACTTTTAGTGACAGGTGGAGTGGAGTGGGGGTGGAGGTTTTGGTCTTCATGTGAAATGAGATTGGTCAAGAGTTCAAAATCAGTAGGAGGGTTTGTGTGTAAGAGTCCCCCCAGATGATATTGATAAAATGCTTCACTGTGATACATTAATTATACAGGATGATGTATATACACACGCACACTCTGTCTACCTCTCTCTCTCACGCGAGGCGCACACACATACACACCCTTACACGCATGCTCATCAAGCTACGCACGTATGCTCACGCACAATTCAGTACTTTCCTCCTACAGTATGTAGCCTTGTAAAGCCACTATAAAGTCATGCACATGTTCTTTGAAAGGATTTTTTGGCAACACACGAGTGCTTCTTTGACACACTTCGCTTGCTACAGGGAGGGGCAACACCCAGCCAATGAACCAATAGAAACTTAGACAATGGGCCAATAAGGATAAGCACCGATGAGACGGGAAGACACAGCAGGGCTTTAGGAAAGAGAGGAGAGGGAGTGGAAGAAGAGGAGGAAGAGTTATAAATGGATCACAGTCATAGAAAAGTAATAAAACATGGAGAGGGGGGAGTCTCGTGGTGATCGGGAGATAGAAGCAGGAGGAGCAATCACTGTCATCATCTTGACATTCCTTTTCCATCACCATCATCCTCTTCAGCTTCTCAAACATCATCATTTCCACAAGTGTGTTCTTGTTTATCTGTTGTTATCACCATCTTCCACCTCCTCCCTGGATTCTATGCCCCGATCACCACCGCCCTAGTCACAGGCTTGTCACACGCTGCATCTGTCCATCATCTCCTTCAGAGGTGGGCTCTGCTGTGTACACTGCCTCTCCATTGGATGCTAGCGGCGGCGGCTGGTAGAAGGTCTGCAGGTGGTTGGGCCGGGGGCCCAGTGGGGGTCGCCCAAGGCTGTAGGGCAGTTCCAGGCCGGGCCGCTGGGGCTGGCCAGTGGGGCTGACCTCTTCTGGTCCTTCAGGGCTGCTGTCCGGGTACGAGAGAGAAGGAGGGGAGGTGCGGGTGTAGAAGCGTGGAGGGGAGTTGCCCCTGCTGTACACCTGTGGGGAGTGGCGGGAGTAGAGATTGTTGGGAGGTGAGTTGGTGTCTCGTGGAGCAAAGATGTTTGTAGGGGGAGAGCTTCTGGGGAAGATGCTGAGTGGCGGGGAGCGCCTGTCTCCGGGGTAAAGTGGGGAGAGATTTGAATCTCGGGCGTAGATTGGTGAGGAGTCAGGGTCGAGATCAAGATCAGGAGTCAAAGGCAGCGCAAAGCTATCAGAATCCTCTTGTTCAGCATGATATCGAAGAGACCCTCTCTCTTTGACTCTTTTCCTCCCATCCATACCTCCATCTTTGCTCTCAAACAGGAAAGATTCCTCCCTGTCTATATCCATCCCTCCTCTCCACACATCCAGTGCTCTATCCTTCTGTTTCTCATTCTCTCGTTCAATTGCTCCCCTCCATCCTTCTCTATCTTTTAAAAACAAGGATTCTTCCTTCCCTCTCTCCATTCCACCTCTCCACCCCTCCATGCCGAAATCCTTCTTCTGAGTTATAAAAGTCTCCTCCTGCTCTGACTCTGTTCCTCCTCGCCACACCTCCATCCTTCCATCTCTCTTTTCCAGCAGATGAGGTTCCTCCCTCCCTCTTTCCACGCCGCCTCTCCATTTATCCATCTCTCCATCTCTGTTTTGGGAGGTAAAAGACTCATCCCTCCCTCTCTCAGCTCCTCCCCTCCAATCATCCATCATTCCATCCCTTTTTAGTAGAAATGTCTCATCCTTCTCTCTGTCCTGGCCACCTCTCCATGCCTCTACACCTGTCTCCCTCTGTTTCATCAGCAGTGGCTCCTCCAGAGCCTTGTACAGGGACTCAGACTCCTGTGGGGGAGGGGGAGGAGGAGGTGGTAGGGGCCTGTCCCGGTAACGATCCCGGTCTCTCTCCCTCTCTCTCTCTTTTTCTGTCCCCTGACTTGACTCCACTGTGCTGCGGTGACGGGACAGAGTACCAGGTGTGCGGCTGAGGGTGGAGTAGGGCCGAGCCTGAACGTCAGGAAGGCGTACTTGCTGCCTGTCCTGGAGCCCACGACGACCCAGAGTGCCTTGTAGCTGCGACCTGTCCCCATCTTTAGGCAGATCACGTGACTCTGGCTCTCCAGCAACACGTGGGTGTGACCAGCCATCTTGTAAGCGAGGTGTGGTGGCGTGATCTTGCACACATGTTTCATTGTCTTGTGTGTGGTGTCTTGTGTGTGCCCAGCCTTCTTGTGCATTGTGGCGTGCATTTGGCTGCACTGTGGCAGCCCAGCCCTCTTGGGGCGGCTGTGCATGTCGAGTTAAAGTTGCAGTGTGAGTGAGAGCTGCCCTGTCGAGGTGGTGTGGCCTCGCCAGACTTCCGTAACGCTCAGGAGGAACAGGCATGGGGACCGAGGGCCTCAGGTTGCTCTGCACCAGCTCTGAGATAATAATTTTTTCCAGCGCCGCTGCGTCCGACAGGTTACGACGCATTCCAGCACCGCTAGTCAGATCCGAGGTGCTATGTGGTGTCAGAAGGCCTGGGGAGATGTCGTCTCCTCCTATTCCAACTGCTCCCTCCCTTAGAAGGTCAGAACTGCCCACAACTCCAGCTCGGGACCCGGGCGTGGTCCCCAGACCATGCAGTGTGAAGGTGTTAGGGGTGTAGCCTCCGTTGAGACACACACTGTCCAACCCACAGGACTCTTGGCTCTGGGATACACCACCCTCTGTTTGGTGAAAATAGGAGGATGCCAGTTACAGAAAGACAGGAATACCATTAAAGATTTACATGAACAGATGGGTCAATATGAATGAATGAACTTATGAATGAATGACGAGAGTTTATTGTTCCAGTGCCTAGTGAAGGTGTGTGCTGTTCAAAGAGGATTTGGATATTTATGTTCTCTGACATAATGTTTGGTATATTGCCACATGGAGGAGATGTATATTATGTGTTCATGGTCTATGAGAATTTGCTGTGTGCAAATTTTGAACAAAGAAATCTATGAACTGAATCATAGTGTTTGAGGAGGAAGTGGCGCTCAATGATTCAAGTGAGCACAACAAGGAAGAGCTCATACTGTGCTTGTTTCTGAAGGTTCCTACTGGTCCACGGTAAGACAGAGAGACAGAGAAGCAAAGTGTCAAAAACATTTAAAAGGACAAAAAATTTAACTCAAAAACTAAAATCAGAACCACACACAAAACAAAAACATTTCAACTTTAAATTCCAACCAGTCATACTGTACAGAAAAATGACAAGCTGTACTCTGCAAACAACTTAGCCAGAGCCAGATCAGTAAATCAGCCATCTGACATTACTGGCTGATATGAGTTTATCACAGAAAAACAGCTACTGACATATATGTATCAGTAAGAGAGTGCTTATTCATTAAGAGTGTCACCATGAGTAGTCCCTAACTTAACAAAACATTTTTTAAATTTAAGTTGTTCAGCGCACATCATGTCACTAATACATGTCATTCCATATAAAATGATCATTATTGTACTGATACTTAACACAGATGGGGGGGCTTGAACATTTTTCACCAAGTTGTATGAGGTACTGAGGATACAGACAGACAGCCAGAGATTCCAGCTTACAGAAAGACGGTAACTGTACAGAAGAGACACATGTACAGAGGAAGAGACACAGCCTGCTGTAATGAGATGTACCTGTGGCTGTAAAGGGCTGATTGTATCCCTGGGCCAGGATCGTGTCATAAGGAGAGGCTCCAGCATGAGTCTGCAGCACTGGATTAGTCAGAAAATGGTTCCCCAAAGCAGCTGAGGATGGAGAGGCAGAGAAGGAGAAAATAAATGTCCTATTCTTCATTCATGGGCTAGGATTTAAAAGATAAATCAAAATGATCTTCACCTCGGTTGAGGGTGGGTGTGTTGTTAACATCTGCAGCGATGAAAGACGATTCAGTCTGCCTGCGAACAGTGTCGTTCCACATTCTCCTGATACGACTCTGGAAAAGAAATGTTCAACGCAAGGTCATAACTGATTCAGACAGAGACAAAGAACACACGGACTCAGAGAGAGGCTCAGTGTATTAAAGCGCACCTGTCTGTTAGCAGTCGCTCTCCGACTCTGACTGCTGGTATAGCGACTGTTCGACCGCAGTGCAGCTCCCTTCACCGAGTCTGGAGAGCTGGAGGAGGAAGTAGCACAGCACTGCGAGAAACGCAGGCATCGGCCATAGTCCTTCTGCCCCTGCACACGATATTCAAGCATGCAACATATCAGTTTAATGACAGACGTTGACAGACACTTGTAGCTAAATAATGACATAAACTTACCTTCCTGGCAAGGCTGCAGTGGAGTATGGTGATGAGGAGGCCCTGGGCGGTGTTGAGGGAGGAGAATAGGTAAGCCAGGAGGAGAGATGGAGCAGACAGAAACATCAGGCCTGATGACCAGGTGACGCTCTGCAGGAATAGCAGCGTCAGGGAGCCCACCGCCCATGCCCTGGAGACAACGAAGGATAAGAACACACGATATATTACATTTTCTTTCTCATTCTGAGGAGTTCAACAGAAGTTCACATAGCTAAGGGAGTTCTTTTAATTATATCTGTCTCTCCCCTGCGCTTAAAACATAGAGGATTCAACTGTGCTTTTAATTTAGAAGGCAGTTAAACCACAGATAAAGAGAGTGCTCGGTTGTGTGTGATGTGTGATCTTGCACACCCAGACCCATCCAAATCCCTCCAGACAGCAAACTCTCTTGTGTTTAAAAAATATAAAGTAAAATATGATTCTGACAGCTGTGGGTGTGCAAACAATTTTTTAAACTTGCTGAATATTAGTTATATACACCCTTGCTCTACCTTTGTCCTTTGCAGAAGCCGTGTTTTTCCCTCTCGATTTTTCATTTATATGGTATTGCTAAGGTCTGACCTTTTCTTACTCAAAATGATGCAGAGCCAATATAATTCATACTGCTGTAAACTCTCCGGTGTATTTTATTCTGGTGTTCAGAAAGTTGTAACTGCTCGAGCTGAAACATTTCAAGATGCTGTTCAATAAACTAAATGCTTTAGTGACACAGATGACAGACGGTATTTTTTACATTAGCTCCCTGTCTCAGCTAGGAAAAAGATTTAAGTATTTAATTAACTACTAATCTCTAAACAGAGTAGCTTCATGATGCATAATATACTTATGAGCATTTCATAGTTTTCTTTCATTTTGTCGGGTACACAAATGATAAAAGCTATAAAACTTTATTATACACAAACATTTTAATATATATTATATGTTATAGTAGATGTTAAAATGACAAACGGCATGAAACAGAATGTTTAAGAAAACCACGATCAGTTTGGTCTTATCAATCTGGCATGTGCAGATACAGGCAACGTTACAGAAACACAATGATCTCCAAATGTCATCACACAATGAGAATGATACACTATACTAACCTCAGGTTGTCGTGGCGACTGGAGTCTGGCTTCAGAGCAGCAGTGCTGTGCATCCTATGTAAGGTCATCACCAAGACAACTAGGTTCAACTGAGGCCAACAAGGAAAAATATTTCACAGTTTATTCATTAATAAGGACTCAACATGGTCGAAGGATGAATAACTCTGTATGCAGGCATGGACTCACCGTTATGATGACAGCAACAGGTCCAAGAAAACTCCAGATGAAGTAGTTGTCTGTGCGTAGCCAACATCTACACACAAATACAAACAGATCAGAAGAGAAAAATAAATAAAAATCTAAGTAACAAATTCCTTCACAACAGTGCACAGATGTTGTGAAAGTAACAGTCTGCAACCAAAAACACATTTGTCAACTTACGCTGTTTTTGAGCCATAGCCTCTGAAATCAATAGCGGCAGACACGGCTACCACCAGCCCGGGAACAGAGTAGCCGCACAGGTAGAAATACTTTCTCCTGGAATTACGTCCCTCAAATACCTCCCTTTGCAGCAGGTACAGTTCCACCCCTTCCAGGCACAACCAGCAAAACACTGAGAGCAGCGAGAAGTGCAGCAGGCCAGCGACAATGGAGCATACAACCTGCAAATGTGGAAGAAGCAAGAGTAAAATAAAGTGCAAACAGAATGATGGGAGGATTGTACCAAAGTTAAAAACACTTAGCTACTCTGTTTTACATTAGACTAGTATCTCTGCACTCACTGTGTACTGAGTCTTGTTGGCACCAACAAGGAAGAGCAGTTCAGTGAGGAGCAGGTTGGCCCACAGGTTGCAGTGGATGGTGCTGTGGTCTGTGTGCCAGGGCGCCCCCTGGCAGCACAGGGTGGTAAAGCAGGTGGCCAAACACACCAGCGCTACAGAGATGCCAACCCAGGAGACCACATAGACGAGCAGCTCTTCTACACCAACCCCAAACTGAGAAACAGATGATATAAAAGAGCAAAGAGATTAGGGAACATTTTAAGTAATCGTCTTACAGAAAGCAACATGTGTGACTGAAGAAAAATGGTGAAGCAAGTTTGTGAGCATAGGTTCAGAAGATTTATTTTGTAGAGAAAGTACCTGTGTCTTTGCCTCTGGTTGTTTGTCCATTCGAGTTACATAACTTCTTTTCAAATGAATAAAATCACACCTAACAAGCAGAACGTCTTACACAGAACTGCTTTCACACAATTCAATTTCATGGCAGGACAAAATATCCTGCAGCATTTATCACTCTCACTCTCCCTCACAGCTCCAACCCACAATTATCACCCCCTCTGCGCTTAATTTTTTAAACAGCATTTTGGAGCGCACGCTGGCCGTGAAGTCCAACTGTGTCACAGCAAATGAGCTTATAAGGGCGGAGTGAGGAAGGCTTTGTGAATTTAGAATAGAGCTTAATATATGAAATTAAAGTACGGCAACTGGTCAAGTGTAACACATTCCTGTCAAACTCTTGATCTTAAGACTGCCTATGTTAAAATGCAAAATGGAAAAAAAACAGTCAAACATAGATCAAGCAAAAAACACTCTAACCTTAAATCTGCTTTTTTGATTCTGTGGTTGCTACTTACAGCAGGTTGCTGGTACGTCATGAGGACAGCATAGCTGGACAGGTGGTTGCAGGCACAGGTCGTGTGTGTGTTGTTGGTGTGTAACAAGCGGCATCCCTGTGTAGACCACCTACCACTCCCAGAAACCCCTGATGCGTTCCAGAAAGAGCAGTTAGGGCCGAAGTGGTTCTCCAGCTGTGGACACCGAAACACATTTTAGTGCCATATTATGCACAATGTTAGGGATTCGCTTATTATTATACATTTTGAATTCCTTTCAGACCTGCAGGTGTCTGAGGGTAAAAACCACTGGCTCAGAGAGGTACACTCTGTTGGATCCTCGGTGCACAGAGGCAGATATCACATGAGAGTTGACTACCAGGCTCTTATGTCTGACCTCTGAGCCCTGGGCAAGCCCCAGTCCAAGCCTCAGAGTGGAGTTCTGGGTGGTCAAGAACGAGCCCAAGTTCTTATAGAGGGAAAGGACTAGCTTCACTTGGCCTGTGGAGAAAATCACACAGACACATAGTGTCGAGTGGAACACATTTAGCAGATTTTCAAAGAGCAATATGATATTGGGTTACGTTTGGACTATTGGTACACAAAGAAACCCCACTATTGATCATTCCCATAGTTTATGCTGTGTCGAACACTGAGATTTACATGTACAAAATGTTGATTGGTGTGTCACTCACCATTGTTGCTGTACTGCTGCAGAGCCACCGCTGATATCTGTAGGATGCTGTCACTGTCGTAGGAGTGAGGGAACGTCAGGTCCTGTATGTCCGCCTCTGTATTTAGTACATACACCTCCAGATCTAAGAACACATATGAAAAGCCTAGATGAGTTGGTCATTCCTGCACTATTTTGAGACAAACAGCTAAGAAACTGATTAACTACTGACCAACATTTGGTGCTCTGTCACTGAACCGGCCTTCGTAGAGGTTGTTAGCCAATAGAAACGCTCCTTTCTCTACTGCGTCTAACAGCAGTGACGCCGCACGTGACTGGTCAGTGCTGCTCATATCAGCCCAGGACACCAGAGCCTCGGGACCCAACAGGTTATCAACTGTCTGAACGACAGCCTGGAAAAGATACGGATAGTGTTTTATTCCATGTTATCTGTCTGTCTGTCCCATTGTCTGTCTGTCTGTCTGTCTGTCTCTTACCTGAACATAAGCTCTGCATGTGCGTTCCCTCTTTTGAAGCTGAAAAGAAGAAAAACATCAAACATCCACTGTTAAAATCATCATCACTGACAATTCTTTTTTTATTTTCAGGAAAGGTCAAGTACACATCTGACAAGAGCAACAGTTTACCTTGTTATAATTGCGTGCCGCAGACTCTTTATTGGCTGGTCTCAAGGCCTGAAGCTGGGAGTCCAGGATGTCCAATAGCTGTTCAATGAGCTTGACAGACATGCTGACATCACCGGCATAGATCCGGCCTCGGGTCAGGTTGACTAACTCCCCAGCAATGTTGGCAGCGTTCTCCCCGCTCTTAATCTAGAGTGAGGCGGGGGCGTTTGTAATGTCAAATATTTTGACATTTAAGAGAGAAGTGCTTGTCGACTAGCTTCGGGCCATTTGCACAGCGTGTGTGTGTGTTTGTGTGACTAACCTTCTGTGCAATTTGGCTGACCCAGGGTGAGGTGCAGTTGGAAAGGTCAGGCCCTCTGGAGCTCCATCCCACTGGAGACGACATGCACTGATAGGAAGCTATACCTGCAGAGATAGATTGGGAGGCACACTTACAGTCAGAAATCTAATGTACGACTCATGTTTACTTGGACCTTAGGTGGTGGGTAATTTCATTGCACATCATTTCACAGTAGAACTTTTTTTATGTGCAGCCTTGATTTAATATTGATTAACATTATAGATAGTTATCTCAGTAGCTTTACCTTATATAACTTTCTTATCAGGTAGTCGCCCACCTTTAAAACAGCTGCCTACTGATGCTGCAAATGAGGTTTATGTGAATGGTGAGATTTAACCATAGCAAATGTGCTATAAAAACAAAACTACGATTTAACAAAGACTAAAAAAGTCAGTGTGGAAGCAGTTGGGGCTAATTGTGTGTGTATTTACTTATTGTCTACATGGGAAAAACAAGGCTATTATGTGTTATGCAAATGCAATTTAGGTTTAAGAATAAGGTAGCACCTACACCAGTTTTCAGTTATAAGCATTGGTTTTAAATTTAGATAATTCTGCTGCTCTAAATCCATATCCTAAACATTCAACATGATTAGGATGAGGACAAATGCACCACAGGCTTATCTACATAATTTGCATAACAGCTTCTGCACAGAGGGAGCGCTGGACTGAGGAAGACAGCTGCATGGCGAGATGAAGAGCTGACAAACGCAGCTTTTGTAAACACTATAACCTCTTTCTTCTTCTCTCTCATCTGAAGTAAAGTTCAAATAGAGGACATCGGACTATATTTCAAAGTGAAACCTGAAACAGTCTCCCACATTCAAAAACTACACACACACGTGCAGTACAGTGAAATACACAGAGGCACCATACCTACCCAATGACCCTTTGGGGCAAGGCCTCTCTACTGTCTCTCCCTTTAAGGTGGGGGGCCATTGAACCCCTCGTGCCACCCGGCCCTCACATCCGCCCACCTGCCCAGGGCCCCCGGGAGCTAAGGGAACGCGCAGAGGAGGGCGTGGGGTCAGAGGCACCATGGCTGTGATTGGCCGCTGGTCAAAGGGTCCTCGATTGATGACGCCAATTGGGTGAGAGGCTGACGGCCGTACTGGGGTCAGCGCGACAGTAGCTGTGTAGGAGCGAACAGTCGTCATCAAAGAGGAGAGAGGACCTGGGGGGAGGAGACACTGTTGATTCACTGGATTCATCACATAGGTCCAAATACCAAGCTACACATGCCCAACAAACCTTTAGTGGGTGGTGGTGGTGTGAACTGTAGTGGGTATCTCAGCACATAGTAGTTGTTCCACACGTACAGCTGGTTGTCTCTGGGGTTGTAGTCTATGGAAGAGATGTACTGGTAAGGGTTGGGGAATGGTATCTGAACAGGCAGTTCTTGTCCACGGCTGGTGTCGTAAGCATAAACCACCATGTCGCTGCCAACACGGCCTTCAGCTTGTCCTTCATCGTCCTGGAAGACGGAGCGCACAGCATAGAGCACCCCACAGGCCATGAAGGCATTGCTTGCCCCACGTTTATCAAAGCCGGTGGCCCATGTTCCCTCAAAGCGCAGCGTGTAGGGATTCACCTGCAAAACAGGAGAGACAAATAAAGGTGAGGCATCCCTTCCTTCTTCCCTCTTTCCAAACATCGACCTGTTTTTCTGTCCTCCTACCTGGCTGACCACAATGCGTCCATTATTGGCTTCAGTGGAGTAGATCACCCAAAGGCCGTTCTCGTCCACTGCCAGATCTATGTCCGACTTCCCTCCCCAGCGGTAAGGCGAAGTGTCGTGATAATTGGCATTGACCACCACTGCCTCACCGCTCTTTATGCGTGTCCGCAGGTCATACTTGACCAGGTTGCGTGTCCGCTCCTTGTTGTAAAACACGGCACCATCATATACCACAAAGCCTGTACCGTCAACACGACTAGGCAACCTATGAGAGAACAGCAGACAACATGTAGTTTGTACTTTTGAGATATTGTTTTAGAATATATAATTTATTTTATGAATTAACAAAAGAAAATTAAAGGACCTGAAAACGTATTTTCTAATTTAAGCAATGGTGTCATTTAAAGTTGTTTTCTGCTAGTTTCAAAGTAAGATTTGAAACATTATCTGATGACTGTTTCTCTGTTCATGTTTTCAGGTCTATGTTTGTCAAATCACACCAAGCCCAAACAGCCATGATGATGCAAATTAGATGTTTTTTTTCCCCCAAAACATTAAACCTGTTAATCTGAAGCCCTTATACAATAGTGGCAACTGTAATCACTGGCTCTATGTTTTCCCTTTAAAATGACTTGTTTATTGTCCACTATTGTCTGGAAACACTTTTTGAGCAGCTACATCCACAGTTTCCTGTGAACTTGATTTGTTGCTAGATCAGTACATTTTTAAGTTATTTAATTTCTTTTTTAGTCTATAAGAATAAGGGTATTAGGTTATTTTATGCATTTTATAAACTGACTGAAAAAAGCTATTTTATACTACTTACTTGTAGGTGGTGGTGACTCTGTTCTGTCGGTAGTCATCCCAGGAGGCATACTCATACAGCACCTCTGTCCTATATGGTGTCCATGGCATTACATAGAGCCTGTCGCCAGCCTGCAGGGGGTCCTTACACCAGGCTCCAGACTGATGCTCCGCCTCCAGTAGTGAGGAGGCCGGCTGGATGCTGAGCAGTGAACCCGGGCATACGAAAACTGGAATGTGGAAGTTAGGAGGGGCAAACAGCAGGGTGTGAGAAAGAGGAGAAAGATGAAGGGAGCAGAAGAGCAGAGAAAGGTGAGAAAAGAGCAGAAAGATGGTGGAGGCAGGTGTGGGGGAGAAAATGGATTGATACATGAAAAATGGATTGAATTAGATGTAGTTGAGCCAAGAGATTAAGAAAAAAGAATGAAGAGAAACAGAGAGGGGGATTTAAAACACTTGATCTCGAGAGACAGAAGCAACAGAACAGACAGACAATATAAAAATCACACACTGTTAGTGTGTGTGTGGTGAGTTATACAACAGGGACACTGCAATGAAAGGTGTGTGAGTGTATTCATGTGCTTTCTGTGTGACTGCATGTGTGTGTGTGTGTGTGGGTTAGTGCAAAAAGAGTGAAAAAGAGTGTGAGGTAGAATCAGGGACGCAGAAGGCGGGGCTAAATTTTGCCTTGAAGTGAATGAGAGGGCAGGTTAGTTTAGGTCGAGCACAACAATTGGTCCACCCACATGTCAATAACTGTATGGACACATATGTATACTGAACAGTCTCACACTGGCATGCAAATAGGCATGCACACACACTCACACACACATAAGTAGTGCTTGGTAAGCACACATCCAGACGGATACACAGTCACACACATTTGGTCTTATTTTTCCTATGAAGATAAATAAGGGGCTCTTCCTATAAGGGAAGAAAAGGGAAAATAAGCATGAGGAGGATGACTGGACAGGAAAGAAAGAAAGAAAGAAAGAAAGAAAGAAAGAAAGAAAGAAAGAAAGAAAGAAAGAAAGAAAGACAGAAAGAAAGAAAGAAAGATGATGTTTGGGTGCTTGTGTGTGAAAAAGAAATAGATCAGAGAAAAGGATAAAAAGTAGATCATGGTTATGTCTGTGTGAGCAGTTTTGTTCATGTTTGTGTCCAAAGATAGAAGGAGGGAAAGAAGTAAGACAGACAGAAAGTTTGACCAGGGGCAAGAATGAAAGAACAGGGGAAGAATCTTGAGAGAGAAAGAAAGAGAGGAAAAAGACAAGAGAGACTAGGTGCAGAACCTGGATAAAACTGGATAAAAGGACGGCTTTCGATACAAGAGAAATGGATAAAATGAGGGGAAACAAAGAACTAAGTAGGAAATGAAACTAGGGGGCAACATCCAGCATGACTACGAAACAACGTCCTAGGGTAGGAGGAAGAGAGAAATGGCAGGAGAGAGATAGAGAAGGGGAGAAAAGAGGGGGGTTGGGGGTAAGGAGAGATCAAGATGCTACAATGTATTGTCTTTACCTTTTTGGTCCACTTCTACTCAAGCATAGGAAAAAAAAGAGGGAGAGAAAGAAATAGAAGTCAGAGAGTGAAAGAAGGGAAGTAAAGAGAAGAAAGAAAGAAAGAACGAAAGAAAGAATGAGCGAAAGAAAGAAAAAGAAAGAAAGAAAGAATTGCACAGATAAAGACTTTGGAACTCATTCTCGCCACAAACAATATAGTTCACAAAAAAGAAAGAAGAAGCACAAAAGAGACCCAGGATATTCCCCTCTCCTCCTCTACCGCCCCATCCTCCCCTTTTCCCTCCCCCCACCTCCCCCACCTCCCCCGGCCTCTCCTTCCCTCAATCAGGCTCCTGTGGAGAAAAGAGAGCAACTCCTGTGGCGTGAATCTGAAAAAGAAAACACACACGCATGCAAGCACTAGTACACACACACACACACACACACACACACACACACACACACACGCACATGCACACACAAACACACACACAAACACACACACACACACACACACACACTCACTCTCACACACAGAAGACATACAGTACGCAAATTACCTACAGTTTCTCTATCTGTACTTTCCCCATCCAACTTTCTTTTTGTGTTTCATACAAGTGTGCCAGCACACAAAGTCACACACACAGACACACACATGCACACGCTCCCTGAGAAAAAAAAAACCTTTTCTATCCATCAGTCTCTCAGGGGAAAAGTCGACATCAAAAGTTACAAAAACAACACATTCAACCTAAAATGTAGCTAGACGAAAAACAGGTTAAAGTTTTGTGTTTTGCACACACATGCTATAATTTTTGTATGTCTGTATGTGTGTGTTTATTTGTGTTAATACATAAGCATACTCACTGTAAGGGACACACTCATACTGGATCTCCAGATACTTGTATGTACCAGGACAGGGGTCTGGAAAGACATCGACCCCTGCAACCACCACACACTGAGTCCTGTTGTTACACCTGGACAACAGATGCATGGATGATGTATGGATGGATGGAAGGGTCAGTGAAAAGAATGTTGGAGTGATTAAAAACAGAAGGGAGGGAGAGTGATTAACAGACAGGAAAGGGGAAGCAAAGGACACTCCATTTGTCTACTCTTCCTCTATCTCTCTGTGAATATTGATCAGTTCTTCTAGGAAAACACTGCTGAGTACACAGCTAATGGTGCAGCCAGGCACTCAGACTCAGCTGGAGAGATGACTGCACTTGCACGTACACATGACTCACAATCCCTGACTTTGTCCAACCTTTCATCTGACATGAATGCACTTGTACGTTGTACAACAGAGCCCGCATTCTGAATGTATGAAACTGTAGATGCTCCATTGATTGGTTGAATTGTTTCCAAAACATTCAGCTGTAATCATATAACTCTAATGACAAACTAATCTGCATCTTTTAAGCTTTTACACAAACATTGTATTATCAAGATGTGTAACACTGCAGAAACACACCTCTGAGCCATAATCTTTAATGCGTCAGGGAGATAACACTGTGTGTTCTCCATTTGAAACGGGTCTGCGTCACAAATCTTGTCATCGGTGCGACCATAGTTGGCTGTCTCCACCATAACCACGTCACTTCCTGGACAGCGAAGCTCTATTGGGTAACCCTCACATGCCAGTTCCCGGCGTAGCAGCCCGAACGGCATGGCGGCCCGGGACATAGCTGCACATTAGGTGTAGAGGTGGGGAAGATGGGGGAGAAGAAAAAAAGAAAGGTTAAAACATTTTAAACAACAGCACTAAATTACTGAGAGTCCAGTTAACAGACTTAATTGTGATGTTCAGACGGTAAATTAAGACGATGTGTATAATGTGATTTAGAACAGTTTGTTTGCAGGGTGAAACAGCTAATCCAGCTATTTTATTCCTTCACCTCCATAGAGTTGGAACAAGAGACACATTTTAAAGAATTAAGATGGGCTGACATAAAATCTTCTGTTCAATATGGGTCCGGCTAAACACCGGATGCTACATTTCAAACAATGCAAGCAATAGCAAATCTTTATGTTAGACCTCTCACTTTGAAATGCCACACCCTTAGTAACATTGTAAAATCGATCTATTATGAATGTATTGTATGTATGAATGTATTTTTTTCTCATCCTCAAGAATGGTTCTTCAGAGCTACTGATGATAATACAAAACTCAGGTATGAGCACCATGCAACAGCACGGTAACCAACATTCTATATCATAACAAATCTAATGTATCACCTCCCTCTGGTAGCTTTATGCAAATCTTGCTCACACCTATATTTATTGTAAGCATCACACAGTTTGCACATACACACAAAAATGTATTTTGGCGTTGTGTGCTCCTCATGTGTTGTTTAATTTAATCACATACACATGCGGGAAAGCTTACACTGGAAGGATTCCCAGATGCAAACAGAATGTAATTGTTGACATAAATCACATGGCACCTCCTCTGTGACACCTAGGTTTGATATGATGAGTGGGTGTATTACAATGTCTTGTGTCTTAAGTGAGTCAGGAGGATGGGGCTTACACTATACGACTGTCAGGTACTCGGTAAACACAATATGACAGGTGTAAGATTTCATTTTCTACCTCTTGATGGCTGGATCTCGCAATAACAAGTCTCTGTGTGCACTCAACGGATTGCCATGTTATTAATCCATGTATAGGGTTATTGGAGAAAATCGCATTACCATTATCTTAATCCGGCTGTTCTCATCTGCTTGAGAATCATTTACACATAAAAAGGTGTTTGCTCTAATAGAATTAAACCCACGTTTGATCCCAACCCGTCAGTGTGATCAGTATGCTGCTGGTGTACCGTAACTGTCTGTGGTGCTGAATGACTGATGGTTAATTAACATGGAGCTGCAGGCGGCTTCTCAAACACACCTTTTGGCAGGCGGCACACCTCAGATTTTTCGCTAATCGTTTGTTTATCTAGGTCACAGAATTTCCTAAACTTTGCTTTCTTCAGAGGCAGTAGGCTGAGCTCCAACTCACATCACATCGTCGCTCACTTGTACATCAATGCCTTATGTTTGAGTCACGCAAATCTATGCATGCACTGGCTTTACCTATCGCTTTTGTGATTCATCCTGCTGATTGCTGTGTCAGGATCAACATCTCACCATGATATCTCAGTACGTCAGCACTGTGACTCTTACCTTGGCTGGAGGGGGCGACGTGAGCCAAAATGAACACACACCCCCCCAGGAACCACAGTGACACAGCCATGCTAGGCAGGAAGAGTTAGCACGTCACACCAACCAGCCAAGTTTGGAGAGCCTGCGGAGGAAGCAGAGGAAGTGTGAGATTGAGAATGAAGATCTGCACCCTCTCCTCTGTGTGTGTGTGTGTGTGTGTGTGTGTGTGTGTGTGTGTGTGTGTGTGTGTGTGTGTGTGTGTGCGTGCACGCGTGTGTGTGTTGGATGGACAACCACACACTGACAGTGAAATAGAGCATGCGGGAAACAACAGCAAGGTGGGAGGAGGATAGAATAATAGAGAGACAGACAGAGAGAGCAGAGAGGAAAATAAAGATAACAATTGAGCAAACGGTGCTTCGAAAAGTCCCTCAATCTGCTGTTACCATGGTGATAACACAGTGCAGTCTGAGCGAGAGACAGAATGTGAGGAGGTATGTGTGTGTGTGTCTGTGTGTGTGTGCGTGTGTGTGTCTGTGTGTGTGAGAGAGAGTACGTGTTTTAGCTTCGTAATTAGCCAAAAGCAACAGTGGCCACTGACCCATAAAAGAGTCTTAATCTTTCTAACCTTGCATACACACATACAGAAACAGAAAGACACACACATCCAGAGCTACTCAGATACTCAGACAGGCAGAGCACTGGTGTCTGCTTAGGCCACTTTTCAGTAATCTTAAATAAATGATATAGTGGAAACGATCTCTTCCCCAGCAGGGCTAACGAGGTAAACAGCTAACTGAAGGCATCAGTGATCAGAGGGCGATGCTCCGTTCTGGAGTTTTACAAGGGAACATATGGGATCCAGGCAGATGAGCTACAAGAGAGAACATTAATTTGACTCCTTAAGATAGACTGGACTCTTGGCCCCAAAAAGAAAGGAGAACAGAGGCTAAAAAGCAACATGCATAGCTTTACATTTTGTGTGTGTGCTTAATATTCTAATCTGATGCTGCACAGTACCTAGCATGATGGTCTCAAGAGTGTATGTGTACATGTACATACATATGTGAGCTAGCGTGTTTATTTGTGCCTTGCTTTCTCTCTCCATCTTCTTGTTAGGTAATGATGGCAGACAGATTTAGGTCACTTCTCAACAAATGTCCGACATGCATTCAAAGACTTGTGCTTGTTTGTGGCCCAACACACACTCACACACGTACAGAGAAGAAAGGGAAGCAAGACCTTATCCTTCTTTAGATCCACTGAACCATCTTGCTTGTAAAGGCCCCAGGTCCATTATGATACACACACATACACCAACATACACACAAAGAATAAAATAATCAACAGAGTAAGAACCTCTCTGTTTTTTTAATCGCAGACACACACAAACACGGTATGTCTCATCTCATCCAAAACCCTTATGGCAGCATGTTCGTTTGCTTGCAACCCCCACTGCTCTCTCTTTCTCTCTCTCACACACACAAACACACACAAACACATAAACCCCTAAGTGTTGATGCACAGTAACTAGAGCAAGGACATTGATGGGCCTTGACAAAGCCACACACCCAGTACCCCTGTTCACAGCACCATGCTCCCTGCCTGCAACCAAAATCCAGCCCCAGGCCACCGGCCGGCCTACTTGGAGGAGTAGCAGTCTCTAAGTGAGGGTAATA
Source organism: Channa argus (assembly GCF_033026475.1). NCBI lineage: Eukaryota > Metazoa > Chordata > Actinopteri > Anabantiformes > Channidae > Channa > Channa argus. The sequence goes on along the minus strand of NC_090199.1, from coordinate 21,235,395 downwards.
GGCCCAGAGTAAAATACATTACACACACACAGACATTAATGTATACGCATACACACCACCAAGCACACATACAGTGTGAAAAAGCAGATTTACAGTATGTTTATCATCATGAATTATGTGCTGTCTTGAAGGATCATTTCGGTGATTTTCTAAATGAATCGCATTGTTCATCTGTACTGTACAAACATGTCACCCTGTCGAGTGGTGTGTATGCCTGATGTGTTTATACTTGTTTGTTCAACAAACAAACTAATTAAGGCTGCAGACTGATAAACATGAGTAAAAGCATAAAAAATAATTTAGAAAATGATTAAAATTATCCTTTAATTGTGATCAACAACTGATTGATTTCTTCTTCAATAATAGCAAAAGTTATCAAATAGCATTAGTATTCGTAAATGTCTTGTACATCATGTTATGTGTTACAATATCAGGCCCAAAACATTCATATTTGGTGTCTTTGACTTCACAGAGATCTCTGCTAAAATCTAAAACACATTTACACAGTTGATTAAACAGTTACACAGTGATTAAACAGTTTAAAACACTGGACAACAAACTGAAAAGGTAAACTACAAAGGCAACTATCAAAGCTATATGGTGCACACATAAACCTTACACAATACACAATACATAAAACAAAAACCAAAAAACAGAGGAAACCCTGGTTGGCCCTTATGTGTTTTCCAATATAAACATTCACAAACTTAATTTTGGAAACAATTACTAAATTACTTTGCACAAAACACAAAACAAATCATTAAATAACCTACAAACATCATGACTATTCTTCTATGGTGTTCCCTTTTCCTTCTTCTGGTGCCAGAGGTTACCAGCAGTTAACACACCGTAGTCTTTACCACTGTCTCACTGTGATTCCTGGAGAAGAAAGACCTTAGTTATGGGTCTATCGAAGTTGTTGGTCCTCGTCTTGATACCAACCTGACGGACTAGACCTCTCTCATCCTTTATTGTGTGGATGACCCTGTCAACCACCCAAGAGCTCAGGTAGGTACTCTTTAGCCTAACGTTTCCAAAAGATATCATATAGCCATATACTTGACTTCTCCATCTACGGCAGGCTTAAAGATCATCTTTCTGGAAAACTCCTAGAGGTATCCAAGGCTGGGTTTTTAAGAGGAGAAGTTGATTTGTTGTCAAAGCATCCAAGTCATTTGGATCATCAGAAGGTGTAGTTATTGGCCGACTATTTATAATGGCTTTCACGTCAAAGAGTAATGTCTGCAGACCCTCTTCATCCAAACACTGATCTTTCAATGTAGCTCCAAGTACCTTTCTAACGGATGGAATGAAACGCTCCCATACCCCTCCATAATGAGAAGCAGATGGAGGATTAAACATCTACCTGATGCCATGCTAAGTCAGCGTACTTTCTATTTTGGATGTGTTCCATTCCACTAGAGACCTTTTGAGCTCTCGCTCAGCACCAACAAAGTTTGTTCCATTATCTGAGTGTATTTCTAAAACATGACCTCTTCTTGCAATAAAGCGTCAAACTGCATTAATGAATGAATCTGTGTCCAAGATGCTGCAACCTCTATATGGACAGCTCGAGCAGCCATACATGTAAATATGACACCAAACCTTTTTGCAGTTGTTCTTTCCAGTTTAATATTAAAGGGACCAAATCAATCCACAACTGTTTTAGTAAATGGTGCTTCATCAGGTAAGACTCTACTATGTGGGAGGTCTGCCATTTGTTGCCTTCGACAGGTTCCACACCTGGATAGAATCTTTCTGATTGCTGAGATTGCATTTGGTATCCAGTATCTTTGACGCAACATGGACAAAACATGTTTGTGACCACCATGGCCTTTCCTTTCATGTATGTCCTGCTAGTATAAGCTGAGATACTCAATACACCCAGAATAGCAGGGTGCTTGGATTCCTGAGAATTCCATCTTGAAGCTCCGGATTAAGTCTATATATGTGGCTACTCCGTTTCAGTGGTTCTTTCCTTAGCAGAGCTGGTATTTCATCTGGAAAACCTTTCAGCTGGCAGTTTCTACCTGTTCTTTCTGCAGCTTATCCACAGTTAAGTTCTTCTTTCTTGTTTTGTAGTTTTTCTTTGAAGCTGAATATCCTGGACGATATTTCCTAACAGCTCCCTTTTCCTTCTAGACAATGTTAGAAGCGTATCTTTCAACCTCAGAAGCCACGCTACAGCCCGCTTTAAGCGCGTTCACGATGAGTAGTACTCTATCAACCCTTGCATTATAACCTTTCTTTGACTGCGAGAACATTCACTGTGAGATTTCTTTTCACCTCAGGATCGGCTACATCAATCTCTTCCAAGTCTGGATTCCTTAACCAATTCTAGACTGCCTGGGTAAGGAAGTCAGGTCTAGATACCCTTAGCTTATTTTGCAGAAAGGCTTTCACGTTCTGTCCCCTTGATGCCGGATTAAATGGTAAATGGCCATTTATATAGCGCTTTTATCCAAAGCGCTTTACAATGTTGATTCTCATTCACACACACACTCACACACCAATGGTGGTGGCCGTAGTGCCACTGTGAGTATGTTGAGGTCTGCTGAATCGCTGACACCCTATAAGCTACAAACGTGTGAAACCATGATGTCAACAATGATGTATTTTAGCACCACTGTACTGTCAGTCCTCCAGTGGCAGTTCCAACTCCTTCCTTAGCATTTTGTCTATATGAACTGCTAAGGTTTCTGCAGTAAGCTCCAAATGAGCGATAGTCATGGGCTTTAGGGGGGCAACTCTTGCCTTTCCTGGTACAAAGGCACTGTGAGCTTAGTTACTTATGTTTCGCTGGACCAAGTATGTTACTGTCCCTTAGACATCATTGCTAACCTCTGCAAAATGATCCAGTCGAGCAGACATGGTCTGAGCAACGTCTTTTGGTTTGAAACATTTCGCAAGTTCAAAGTCATTTATCCGCTCTAGACTTTGTACCCAACGGTCAACCACCACACGAAGCTTAAGGTTTTTAGGATGGTACACCCCATGGTGAGGAATATACCAAACCTTTCCATCACTCTGGCCAAAGTCCTTATCTGGAACCTTCACTATGTATTTTCTGGTGATCGTATCATTCATGAAGGCAATATAATCCCCCTAAATGAGGGATTCCTGAGAAACTTCCTCTTCAGAGTTTTAGAACGTGTTCTGCTACGCCCCGATTGTTTGGCATTTTAATGTCCAACTGAAACTGTTGATTCCACAGGTCTTCCAGCTTGGCAACGGATATATGATTTGACGCAACTTGTGGTATTTCATCTCTGGTTCTGTTGCAACCACCTTCTTTCAGTGGCCCATTGACCGTCCAACCAAGCATAGTTCTGACTGCTTGGAATTTAAAAAGGTTTGGAATCAACATGCGGGCCTCGTTGTGTCATGTGGTCTGAATGTCAGCGATGACAACTTCAATCTTAGTCAGGCACAGACAATATATGCTGGGTAAGTACCTGTTGCCGTTGATGTGGCTGTACAGTTTGATGAAGCAAGAGATGAAGCTCTTATGGGGTTTTTGGGGGCTGGATACAGTGGGAGCACAAAAGCTAAGGTGGCCCGTGTGAGAAGGTTTCTTACTAATCTAAAGGCAATCTTACTCAATCTAACGATCCAGCAAATACTTCACTCCGGAGATCATTGTATGACGAACATTGAACATTGATTGTATTTGCTTCTCAACTTATCCGATGTACATACAAGTTTAAGTTCAATAATCTCACAAGAACGTTCACAAACTGTCATACATTAAAGTTTCACAGAGTATGGCTCTATTCGCACAACAGCTTTTTTCTGTTTCGCACCACTGTAAGTATTCAGGTAATAAAATAATTGTTGGATAACATTTTAATGACTTCATCTTGGAAGAATGTAAATTGCATTTTCACAATTTTCTGACATTTTATAGACAAAATCATTAAGCTGTTAATTGAAGATTATTTGACAGATCGACAGAAAACTATCACGGAAATAATCCCTGATAGGCAAAGACATCAAACATGAACTTTCAAAACAAATCCTGTGTGGATTGGCTCCTCAAAAATAAAGCAATAAACAAAAAAGAATATTGACAGACTCACTGCTGTGGGAAGCAAATGATAGCTGAAAGCCATTAAAGTCAGCCTGTAGGAAATCATTCAAGCTGATGTGAAATCACGCCAGGTACAAAGATTCACACTGTTCGAGGTGGAGGTCATAAAATCAAGAGAAAGAGAGGAAAAAGAGATACTAACCTCTCTTTCATTTGGTCATCAGAGAGTTATTGGTGACTGAGGGTGGATAGCTATGAAGCACAAAGTGACAAAACAGCCTTGTAGTGTTACACTCCTAATGGAAGAATAAATGTGTGAGGGTGTGTGTGATGGAAAGAGAGAGACTAATCAAGAGATGAGAAAACGGCAGAGAGATTAGACTTTTGACAGCACAGCGGAAGCAAACGCTTTATTAGCTGAAATATGTTTTTAATAACAACAGTTGCAAGAACTTTCCCATCATAATATTTAAAGATCCAAAGAATTCTAAACAAGACTACAGTGCCCTCCATGACAGTGAGCCCGCTTCACGCCATTGACCTCTATATTTCCCAGAGGGCCGAGGCCTACGTGGTGCAGTCAAAGCCACTTACGGGGTTTTAGAGCCTGTATGTTTGTCCGGTCAATGTGTGACTCTGGGGAATGGATGTGTAGGCCTCTGTCAATCATTTCCTTGTTGCAGACAGGAAACAGAAGCAACGCTCGGGGCCAGTTCAGAGCTGTAGGACCTGCAGGGCATCTCAGACACTGCTGAGAGCATTAGGGTTCATAGGCGTGTACTCATAATACACAAATGTTCACATGATGTATAAAAGAAACTTGTGAAAGTGGACACGGCTGTACAACCGAAGGATCTAAGTGAAACAATATCTATTATACTAACACACACTGGCAACAAATTGTTGAAATCTTTTGAAACGAGGAAGCCCATGTCTTTCCATTTTAATCTACGTGTTTTTATGAGCATTGCATTTGTCAGAAAAATGGTTTGAGAGAAGATGTAGCTTTAGAAGTCATTGGATTTTCTTTCACCTAAAGAAAGGAGTCTCTTCTAAAAACTGCAAGAGGGTTGATTAAACATTGATAAGTTCCCTCACATATTTATCAAGAGTGTAATCTTGCCCTCAGCACATGCTTTCTGAGTTAAAAGCATGCTGTTTCTTAGTGCCCTATAAGCACTTTCTCTGTGTTTGAGGATCTTCAGGATTTTCAGTGTGTGTTAGCTCATTTATCATTTTAGCTTTTACCTGATGGTGCACAGTATGAAGGAGAATATTTGATCACTACACATTCAGGGAGTATTAAGCACCAACGAAATGACAAAGTGATCCTAAAGGATCCAATCAGAGTGTAAAACAGCAGTCATGCACCAACACGTCAGCCTAGAGACTTAATTATCAACATAAATCTGACGCCTCTGCAGACTCTGAAGCGATCCCTTCTTTGTATGACTCCAGTGTATTTGATGTGCAACTGATAAGAGCATGTTTGATTTGTGGGACGTGTCAGGTGAATGATATTTACAGGTCAGAAACTCTTAATTATAATAACTCTGATAGGATGTGCACGTAGTACAAGCTCAGGTAATGCTCAGTCCTTTTTACATTTGTTTACTAGACTTTGCTTAAGATCTGTTATCAGTGTTTGACAAGGTTTCTGCAGGGCTCATCAAATTAAATGTAAGACTTATACAATAACAATAATTCTTAATGATAATTAAAATGTGAATGTTGAAATAATGATTAATTGCAATAACACAATCTGGACCCATGTGAACAGCAGAAAAAGCATTAAGTTAATTTAAGTTTTTGCTTCAGGTCCACTGAATTTGAAAATTCCTCAAGAAAGGTTTGAACAGCTCCCTGCTACACAATCCACTACTAGAGGTATCCCATTTTTAGTTTATAGGCATATGACTCCCAACAGCCTGCAATCAGATAGAAAACAACATGAGCACTGTATTGTTGTAATAGCGACTCATGTTTCTTGCTTTTAAAATAGCACACTGTGTTACTGTGATTAATCCTCAGAGCACACTGTTCTTAGTTTTCATAATAAAACAGCAGGGAAGTCGCTGCAATAAAGGTCAAAAAGATGTTTCCCGGAAAATGTAAATTTCAATACGTGGAGAGACCGGGAACAAAATGTCGTGGGTTAATTATTCATAAAGTGATTTCTATTGTTTAATACATGACACATCTACATTTTCAATGATGTGTGGACTGTATGATGCTGTGCTATGATGGAGAGGTTGAGAATTTTGCATAAAGCAGGTGTGAATGTGGGCCTTTATTAGTCTTACAGCGTTTAAACTAATTCTGTGCTCTCAAATACAACAGGAAAAAGATGAACATTTATACAGAAAAATGTCAATGGCCCTGTTAGTCATATCCTTGTGCATTACCTGGACTCTTGAGCTTTTACTTATCACCTTGTAACATGATTTTAGTTTTTACACATGAAGCTCACGATCAAGATGTGACCATTATGCAACACATTTTGAACAAACACTGAGAAGACGCTGCTGCCTGTTGTACTGCGTGTCCTGCTCCTTTGTACTTAATATGGATTGTGTGTCAGCGTAACCTGCTACTATGAAATGAGCTGGTTCAACGTGTCACCCAGACAAACAGCCTCACACAGAACAGGGATGTGAACCTGAAGTGTGACAAAATGTCATGACTACAAAAATCTGCTTCCACTAAAATCACGGACTTTGGTTTGACAGAGCGAAGGGAACAGCATCCAGATGCTTTTGCAAGCCTATTGCACAGGCATTATACAGACAGAAATTGGTTTTGCTGTATAAAAAGATGAAAGTTACATCTGGTAGTTCTACATCCTTACGGCTGCATTTTAAGGTTTCAGGCAGGTTAAATTAATTGGATTATGTGACATTTTTTAAAAATCCATATACAACTTCTTAAATGAGGTTTTATAAAATTAGCAGTATATTCATTTAGTTAGACATGACCGTGAGTGAAGCTGATTCATTTCTCTCCCACACCTTCAGTGTGAGCAATGTTACATAATCTGCAAATCTCCACATCTTGAAAACCAAAAAGTTCATTTTCAGTGTAATGTGGTGTAGATGATTTAAGATGCTAATGTACATTAGCCTTCAGATATATTTATTTGCAACAACAAAAATGGATTCAAACAAAGAAAACCTACACAATCATGTGGAACTAATAAGATACAGTTGGGTGCAAATGGTTGTATTCCCTTATTTTGAAATGGCATTGTTAGTAATCAACATAACATTTAACGCAGATTTAGCTCATACAAATGTTTCTTGTTAAGAAATTTTAAAAACTCAATTTGTAATTAATTTATCAAGAGGGATGCATTTAATTTTCATTATTTTACTCTAACTTACATTTTATACTCATTGACCATTTTTATTAATTCTCTGGATGAAAGAATAGTACTGCCCAATCTGCACAAGATACTCCGTTCTACTCTTTGTGTAATTTCGAAAAAAGGGGATGCAAACTTTTGCACCCAACTGCACACAGCAATGTTATGGAGGTGAAATCAACGGTCAGTTAGTTATCTTTGACAGTCACTTGAACACTTGATTATCTTTTTTTGTCATTTGACACCCAAATATGAAGATTTACTAATTCTATTATTTACTAATGATTATTTTCTATTTCTATTTCTTTTTTGTATACATGTTTAATTGTTGGTCAAACAAAGCAAGCAATGTTGCATCACCTTACGCTTTAGAAAATGGTCGGAAATGTTTTATAGTTTTTTCCTTTTCAATGAGAAAATTATAAAACGTGTAATCAGATTAATAATCAATAATGGAAGTAAAAATTAAACACCCCACAGTTTCAAATAAAATTCCATCTTATGTCATGATATTGATAATACACATCCGCTATTAGTTGTGCACAGGCCTGCATAAAAGCTCCCAGCACAAGCAGGCCGACTGACTCAGAGTGTTTGACTGATGCAAAGAGACACAATAGGAACCTGTGAGAGGTGGTCCAAACAGAAAAGAGACAAATATACTGAATTTTACAAGTCAAATGACACAAAATCCATCCAAATTGCACATGTGTGTGGGTGTATGTCTGCATGCATATGTGTGTGTCTGGCTGCTTTAAGCAAATCACTTTGCTTTTTTTTCTCCTCAGTGGCTGATGTAAATGATCCCTGCAAACCTCGTTACCTTTGTTTTCCCTTTTCCTTCTAACATGCACAGTGCGGTCACACACACACACACAGAACCAAGGTGACTCACTGTATTCACAGACGTTTCTATAGGAATCAGTTCAAATCAATCATCATTTTCATGTCTCACACACAAAGTCTTAGGTTATAATATGACACACACATTACATAATACTACACACGATGCCTTCATACACACACACACAAACACACACTTTCAAGGTTAGAAATATATCAGAAATTTAGCCTGACAAAAGAGCAGGCGTCCTGTCGGCCACTGAACTGTTGCTTTCTCCTCTCATCCCTCTTTCCTTCTTTTTCCTTCGTCTCCTTTCTCCTCTGCATCCCTCTGTCTCTCTTCCTTGCAGTCACTCCTGCCTGGCCTCCTCTACTGACCCAGTCGTCCCTTCCACTCACTGAAATATTGATAATGAACTCTCACTCGGTCTGCGGTATCTTCTTCTTTCTGTCTCTTTCTTCCTCATGTTCCCATCTGTGGTGAATCAGCAAACTAAAGCAGCAAACATTCAAAGCGAACCCACATTTAAAGCCCTTTGTGTGTGTGTGCATGTTTACACCACTTTTCACTGCAGCATGCCACAGACACTGCAATAAAGGCGTGTGATAATGAACATAATTCAGCCCAACAGACAGACCCCTCTGGTGGGCCAGCGTGGGACAACTTGATTATGCTACTTTCTCCCTGGCATGAATATTTCACAGCACTCATGCCTCGCACTCTACTGACCCAGCTTTAATGGCAGCCAGCAGCATGAGGCCCAGCGCAGCAGCACATCAGCTCCCTGTCCCTCAGTGATCAAATGGCACTTGACAACAGCAGCAGCAAAGGAGCAGGACACCTCTGCTGTCTTCTCGGGCGTTGATCATGTATGTGCGCGTCTGCGTGTGAAAGGAGTGACAGTGAGAGAGAGAGAGAGAGAGAGAAAGAGAGAGAGAGGGAGGGAGAGAGAGGGGCGGGGTGCATCCATATAGCCTATATCCATATCTTACCGTCAATCCCACGGTTTCCCTCCTCCTCCGCCTCCTCGCTCACTGCGTCTCCCGCATCCCGTCTCTCCGCGCCCTCACCCACTCTACTCTCCTCTCTTTCTCCCGCTCCGCTCTGTCCAATGCATGTACAAATAAATATTCAATGGGGAAATTGTGGTGGGCGATACCTGCTGGACTATATGGCAGACATTGGCCAACAACAACTGGGCGTCCTCTTGTGATCAGTGTACTGTGTAGGGCTCTACTGGACCTCACACCCTCCCTCCGTCCTGTCAAGGCTCGATGTCTTCCCCGCTGTGCTGTGTGACTGTGCGTCACGTTGGTATCATAATTCCCACGGGTTTCATGCCCAGAGATGTTGCGGGCTATAGGCCTTATAGCTCCGATGGATGAAGGGAGGAAATTTCACGATCACACACAAAAACAATAATTAGGCGCAAATTAAAGCACAAGCCCTGTCTGCTGTGTCTGCCCTTCGTCGATGTCTACAACTCATTAAGCACATTGATCATATGGCTCCGATAAGGTTCAATTACATCCTTGCATTTTCTGGAAAAGAACGTCGATTTGATAAGAGCATATCCTTGCAGAATCGTGATGAGGCGCAGCAGCACATCAGGACGGATATAGGAATAGGTGTCCGGATCCGTCCTTTAACGAAGGCAGGAAACGCGTTGCAAAATAACGCTGAGGTAAAAAATAAAAATACAACTACGAGAGTTGGACAACCAGGAGAGACTAGGTTTTCTGCTTCTGGCCTCGCCTTGCATCCGTCCGTCTCTCTTCTTCTTCTCGTCTCTCTCTCTCTCTCTCTCTCTCTCTCCATTCGCTGGTCCGCTTGTTGCGCGTTCTGCACCCGAGAGCGCGCAACTCGTGTGTACCTTTGCGTGCGCACTTATGTGTGTTTATGTGTGCGCGTGTGTACGTGTGCAGAAACGGGAGGGGGTAGAGGGGTGGGTGGGTGGGTGGGTGGAGGACTTCGACTATATTATCAAGGTTTGTCTGAGTGAGCAACAATAAGCTGCTGTGTAGGCAAAAGGGAAGAAATGTGGAATAAACAGCGGCTCACGTCTATTTAGGCCTCTGTGTTTTTACAGGTGTGACCCACTCGGATCCAGGTTTAACAGATACAGTTCTCCTATGACGGGGAGTATGAAGAGGGCTTCATACTCTGTTGTGTTTGCCACGTAGCCTGCTGCACAGTGCATTTAAAATATTTCCATTTTAAAGCAGCTTTCAATGCAATGGATGCTTTGACATAAACCATTATGCCACTGCTTTTCATCATCAAACCTACCAATCATCAGTGACACCTGATGACACTCTGATCATCATTCCCCTCTGCAGATGCATTTTGCCCCATTTGCTCCCATCATTACTTCTACAATGCAAAGAAGCACTTAGTTGCTTTGTGTGTTTGCATTTTAGGAGTAATGGGAGCATAGAGTAAACACGCAGGTCATTCAGAAGATAGAAGATGGAAGAAAACCTTCCATCTTCACTTAGTCAGGAACTGTTGCAAGTGAAGATCCTGACTGATCACAGAAAAGCATTTTTGATGCAGTTTACAAGTACAAGGACATGTGCAAAGGCTAAACATCATCCTCAGTGCAAAAGAAGATGAGTCACAGGCAAATGAAATCACTGATTATGTAGAAAAGCTAGTTTTTCCTTCATTTCACTTGACTCCTTTTGAATAGCTTTGATTGCTTCTTGTGTAGTCTATAAAGTTCTGCTAGACTTCATAAACACTCAAAGCACAACATTCACTAACATAACTATTTTTATGGTACTGAATAATTCATTGATTTCAGATTATGCATGGCGTATTTTGATTGGATAGTACAAATTGTCATTTAAAAAAGTGCCTAACAGAGCTCTGTCACTGAAAATGGAAAATTGGTTTGAATAATCTCCTGGGTGAAATAAAAATAAAACAAGCCATAATGGTAAGACTTGGCTCAGACCTAATCTTGGCTTGACTGGAAGCTTGGCATCATTCAAAGACTCTAAAGACAGCCAGTTACAAGCGGAGGTCAGAGCTGATTAAAAGCTTTTAGTATTTCTTTAGATCATATTTTACGTTCCATTTTGAGGAGGGGGTTGTTGGCATGTCCACATGTACACTGGAGAAATGTTTGCCTTAAGACCAAATCTTTTCCTTAATGCTGACACAGTAAAGACAAACCAGAAATAATAACAGATTGACATTTCTACTCCACAAACAGAATGAGAAATATCTGTCATATCTCACAGTCAGCTGTGTAAACAAAAGTGTGTTTGATTGGCTGCATCAGTGGCAATGTTGTAACAAAGCTTTAATTACTAATCATAGCAACATTCTGGGTAACCCACAGGCTTGTCCTCTGGTTCTATCACCATGGTGACCCTCCTCCCTCCTCTTTTCCATCAGCTCCTTCATTCACCTCTGCATCTTTTCTGCACTTTTTCTTCTTCTTTTTCTCCTTCCCATCCTCCACCTTGTACTTGAGTCTCCTCACAGGGTCGCTGAAGCTACGCATGGACTTCTCCTGAAAGTCCTCACTGATCATAAAGTTCCTGTCGATGACGTCTGCCGCCTCCTGCCAGTTGCGGTAGCAGTCCGGGCCAAGGTGGCGTATCTCCTCCACGGCATTAGGGATGAGGATGGAGCAGTCAGGACGCAGCACCACCACTGTGGGCAGCTGCTCCACATTAAACATGGCCTCCAGCTCTCTGTGAACACACATACATTGGCATAGCGCAACTGGATTTATACAGCTGGGCATATTTACATTACAATCATCCACCAGCAGGTTGTGCACACAGTTAACAGGTCAGTCTCACACACCTCCTATAGGGGTCCTCAAAGGCCAGGAACAGGCATTTCTTAGGCAGCTCTTTAAGAAAGCTTTCTTGCTGCTCCTCTGACAGATCCAAACTGATGGATGAAGGAAAAGAAAAATCACTTTGCTAGGAGATGGACAGTTAATATATCTAAAAGTCATTTTGTCTGTGTACCACTGTATTCATTTAGGGTATTTGGTTCTCACAAAAATAAAAACACTTGGTTTGCAAGACTTAGACAGAGAAGGATTTCATCTGGGGACATTTAAAATACAAGGTTACACACAATATGCAGATGCATACTCCAGTCAGCTTTTCCACTGGGGTATCAAGTGTGGTTAAATGTCTCACTGATTGGTTCAGGTTTTAGGGTGAGGAAATAACCACTGCATTTGCTAACATGTATGATGCTGTATTTGTGTTTATATTGTTGTGGTATTGTGTTGTACTTCACCTAATGTATAGGAGAGCGATCTGAGCAGAGCGATCCACATAGAATTCATCTGTTAGCCGCTTAAAGAAGTCCTTGAGAGTGGGAGCAAACTGCTGGCAGCTCTCACATGCAGCGGACGCAAAGAAGAGCATCAGGATGCGGTTCTGCAGGCGCATAACAATCTCCCGTTCCGTGTCCAGCTCGTCTTGCTCCTTGTTGTTCTTCACGAGGACCCGATCAATGAACAGGTCCACCATAATAAAGGATCACTGAAATGGCAGCAGAGACTTGGGAAGCTACAGGGAGAGAGAAAAAAAGTATTTACATTTGTTTAACAGGCAAATTGCAAACATGTATTACACAGAATTCAGCAAAGGGAGCAGACGGTTGTGAGGGTTTTCACTTCCAAACACGAGGATCTGCAGACTAACAATATGACACGCTGTTTATGAAGCTATTTCAAAAAAGTCTTGACTTTTGCAACAGGTTTATCTGTATTCCGTAGGATTAGATGTCTTACAAAATACTGTTTCCACACAGTCATGCTTACACACATATCTATTAATCATATATAATCTTGCTTGCTGTTAAATCGGATAATCCTCACAGTTGCTTACCTCTAACAAATATTATATCCCCTTGAGGCAGCAAATCCAAAATGAAATCAATGAAATATATATATATATAATTTTCTTCCCTTTCACCTCTTCCTAGGTTGTACTGGAATCAGTTGCCAGCCTGTCAGGTTGTGTCGCGTTCACTCATTAACTGTTTCGTTCACCTTGATACCAGTAGCTGCTTCCTCCCTCTCCCTTTGTGTGTCTGCACTCCCCCTCCCCTCATACATCTGCTGTGGGGGGGTTGAAAGACAAGGTGATAGAGGGACAAGAGACAATCACTGTGTGTATGATAGTAGTGACTGAGTGAATGTACCTGAAAAAATAGAAACTACAGAAATTACTAAATAAGAAGCTTAATGAAGTGAGCCACGCTCACCTTAAGTTACATAGGTGCTGAGTCACGGGGAATATCTGTTTAGTGATTGGTTAATTCATTTTACAGGCAGCAGCAAAATTTGACCATGAATCACAGCAGTGACAAGCAGACACGGTTAATCTTAGGAATAAAGTGCTTTATTTCAAGAGATTAATTCAGCTTTTAATAAAATAAAAATCATTGAAGACATTCTGTAATACAGAATGGCAATAAAATATTAATGTAATATAATTATTATATTTTATTGTCATAGTATTAAAAACTAAACAGCACATCGTTTGGTAAATTATCAAGTTCAGTTTTGAAACATCGGCAGGCACTAGTGACTACATTTAGCTTAAAGCTGTAATAATTACATTTATCGGCCATTTGGTTCAGTGGCTCTTAAAAGAACACTGCACTGCAAAGTAAGAAAAGACTTGTACAAATATACAAAACAACAAAGCCGCAACAGTCATAGGAGCTAAATATAGACATATTGCAGTTATCTGATATTGGTATGACAGATGTTTTCAGGGGGCCATGTCAAATTGGTGGACATGGGTGTGACAAACTTCTCATTGTTTGATGTACCTTTCTAGTGCATATGTAGCTGTGTTTTCTGTTTGTATCCCTCATTCTCCCAATTCCATTGTTGCTTTGTTATTTGCAGTGGGTTTCTGTGTAATTGCAGCATTTATGTCCATTTGCACAACTTTGCATCAATTGCAGTGCATTGAGATGTCAATGCTGGGTGAAACAAATACACAAACACAGAAAAACTAACAGCCATAACAACTTCTGACCAAGTGTTAGGAGACAGCTGCCTGTTTACAGACCTATACGGCTGAGACAACATGTAGCTTTAAGACATTGAACTTTCTTCAGCTGCTGGAAATGTAGCAAACCAGAACAATGAGCTAAAAGAGCTGCATGGTGGTGGAGTGGTAGCGCTGCCACCTCATAGCTAGAAGGTCCCCAGTTCAAATCTACCTGCCGGCTGTGGGCTTTCTGCGTGTTCTCCCTGTACCTCCGGGTACTCCGGTTTTGTCCCACTGTCCAAAGACACGCACGTTATATTAATTGGTACACGGCAGTGTAAATGGTTGTCTCTCTGTGTTGGCCCTGAGACAGACGGAGACCTGCTCATGGTGTAGCCCACCTCTCGCCCTATGACAGATAGGATAGGCTCCATCCCCCCTTGACCCTGAACAAGATAAGTGGTTAAGATAATGGATGGATGGATGGAGTTGTGCTTGTCCACCTGTGTGACTGCTTTCTCACTACAAGCAGCCCAGTCATTTGATCCACTATTAAATATTGATTTGTGGACCTTTTAAATTAGGATCCTGGGGCTCAGTGCCAATAGAGGAAGAAATGGACAGAAGCATCTACTGTTCATGTGTCTGTTTGAATTGTCTTGCTTAATTAACGTCCTACATGTGTTGGCAAAGTGAAGACAAAACCAGAAAGGTTATGTTAAAATAGGTGAACTCAATTTTAGCTAAATTCTCTGTAAAGTTTTGTTTGAACTGTGCAGAGGTGCTACCGTATGCTGGTCTCAACACAACACAGCATTTTTTTCCTAGTGCACGTGCCATTGCAGACAGTTTAAATAGGAACGGGCTCCCTTATCAACAACCAAGAATTAAATACAAAACACAGGAGGATTAGCCACATTTGTTTTGTATATTTTTATTCATCTTGTCCTCCATGTTCCTTTATCTCCCTGCTTTTTATTCTTATCCCATGCTCCGCTGTTCTCTTTCTCTTCTTCATTTTCAGTTTTGTCTTTCCCCCATAACTTCCACCATCTATTTTTCCTCTTGTCATCCTCTGTCTTGTACTTGAGTCTTCTTACAGGATCAGTGACACTACGTAGATTTAGGTTTTCAATCTCCTCATTAAGCATGAAGCTCCTCTCAATGAGCTCTGATGATTCCTGCCAGTTACAGAAACAGTCAGAGCCGAAACGACAGATGTCCTGCACAGCGTTTGGAGAGAGGATAGAACTATCAGGACGTAGGACCACAACTGTTGGAACGTCCTTTACTTTAAACATGGTCTGAAGTTCCCTGAAAAAAGGGAAAACACACAGGAATGAAAATGCACTCAAAGAAATTTTCAAATGATCTAAACTTGACTTGAGAAGAAAGCCTGATTTGTTCTATTGCTCTCAGTGTGCTTTGAAGTCTAATGTTTCATCTACTCACTTCCTGTAAAGGTCTTCAAAGGCCAAAAACAGAACCTTTTTGTGCAGCTGTTTGAGGAATCTTCCCTGCTGCTCCTCAGATTGGTCCAAGCTGCAGAAAGCAGATGGAAATAGAAATCTCGTGAATGATAAAACAGTCACATCCATTTCTGCATCAAAGAGATAAAGAGATGGAAATATAGAGACCTAATGTGGATGAGAGCAAGCAGTTTGGGGTATTCGATGTATGCCGGGTCTTTCAGTCTCTTGAAAAAGTCATTCAGAACAGGCACAAAGTCCTGGCACTTTTCACACTCAGCAGACGCAAAGAAGAGCATCAGGATGCGGTTTTCCAGAATCCCTGTGATTTCACGCTCTGTGTTGAGTTCGTCCTGGTCCCAGTTATTCTCTACCAGAACTCGGTTTAGGAATAGGTCCACCATGATGAGAGGCCGGAATGGGAAAGTGTGAAGGCCTTATGTGGAGGAAGGAAATTCTAAATCAGATTTGTTCACGTATGTGTTCAACAGTACACGTGTCATTGTTACCATGACTACTGTAGTTAATTGTCTGGATCTTTACCCTCTGCTCACAGAAACTCTCAAACTCCCAAGAGCTAAACTTTCCAGCAAGAAATGACTTCCTATATTAACTCAAGTTACTTTAATAACACAGAGATAATGAATGTAAAATTGTTGCACACATTTACAGTGTAACAAAATAAATTAGCAATAGCCATAACACTGCATCAGCAAGAGAACAGTTTTTTTTCCTCCAAATTGTGAGAAGACATATTTTAACCTTCCCCCATTATGTATTAATCTTAGCCCCTAAAGACTTCTCAGATGTATCTCTGTATGATTTTCTCTTTGTCAATTGGACATTAATGGCTAAATAGAAAAAATAAAAGAATATAAATAAGAAAATGTGTTTTGCTAACATTTACAGCTTAAATAATAAGAAACGTGATTTGAATGCCACGTGATGGACAGGCACTGCTAAATTTGCTGCTATATTTTCACTCAAGGTATTCAGAACATCAATGTATCTATACTTATCTATAAGTATCTATAATTTATTGTTTGATTACCCCACATTGGTGCAAAATATGTTATAATTATTTTTTAAGTCAGAGATAAAAGTTTAGTTCAACTGCATATGCTCGATCCAAAATGGCAGGTGAACAAATCTACAGGTGTTTTCACTAAAAATTTAGACAGTGTGGGGCTTTTCAACAACATCCTGCTGAGTGCAGAGTGAATGCAGTGTTACTGTGTGTTTTATTGGTACAGATTAGTCAAGTCTTATGGTTTGTTTTTAATATGTGTACTCATGGTGTAATACAGCACTTTGGTAAAGTTATTGTGTTGTGCTTAACAAAAAGAAAAATATTCACATTAAAATTGCACAAATGTAACCATCTTTAAATGTAACTGATGCTGCTCAGACTTCAGTCCATTTCTTTGTATTTGTCTACTTAAGGCCTGCAACTATTGTATTAATAGTCTATAAAAACTTTTGTGGACAAAAGCCATTATAATCTAAATACAACACTGCAGCCCAGCCAGGAGCAGCTGGCTGGTATGAATCAGCCATTTATGAGATGGTGTTTTTCAAGAGTAGACTTATAGCTCAGAACAAAAAACACATAAGAAATAAATTTTAGATGTAGAAATAAAGTTCGGGCCTAACAGCTCAGAAATGTGTTTTATCTGTCTCGCCCAGCCTGTATTTCACTGTCGCAGCAGTCACCACAGGCTAAAAATTGACAGCGATAACCTCACAAATTAGATTTGGCTCTCTTGCTCTGAGCTGTCCCAGATCTATTTGAGACTACAACCCTGGACTGAAGCTTCCAAGGCTGATGTAAGAGAAATATGTTTGAAATTGAGCCGCATTGGACATTACCTGAAAAAAGAGGATTTACTATGAGTCTCAGAAAGGTCAGAGATTAAATCTTACATTTGGGAAAGTTATTCCACAATCATCCTGTTCACTTTTTGAAGCTGATCGATCGCAGCTAATATATACCAGCAACACTTTGTTGTTAGTTGCTAATTTAATAGACCATCAATTCTTGTACGTGCTGTGGCAGCTGGATATACCACAAGTAATTTACCTCACCTTGAAACTGCTCGACTCCCACAAGAAAAGAAATATATCCAGCTTCTCCTCCTTTTCAAGCCATTGTATTCTTCCTTTGATCCTTTAAATCCTGTAAAGTTTGTTATTTTAGTGGCACCTTTCACTGTCTCTTTAGCTTTCTCTCTGTAATTCCTTCACCCTGCACTCTGTGGTATACAGAGGGAGATTACAGATAGCTGGAGGTGTGGCAGTGCTGTAATTCAGGAGTAGACATTGTGCGTGCGTGTATACACAAGGACCTAAAACTGCAGATCAACATTAGCAATCTTATTACCTAAAGAGAAGGAGGACGGGAGAAAAGGACGGATGAAGAAAGAGGACAAATTGGATTCCAAAGTAAGGACAGACTTGTAGGTTAAGTCATGGCAGAAGGAGAGAGAGAAATGGAGGCATCAAGTGAGGCCTCCTAATATGTTTCGACTTTCCCTTTACCAAATAGTGCTAGTTGGAGTTTTACTTATTACTAATCTTTTACCCCCAGAGCAAATTCATGAGTCTTTGTGCATCCTGTTATCAAGGTGATTTGATGGCCAGGATGGGGAACGTCAAGGAAATGAACTGAGAAGTCAATAGTTTGATTTGAGCCAGGTTCTAGTAAACTCCAGCAGGTCCGTCTGTAGGAAAGTGGCCATTGATCTGCAGAGGCACTTACTGAAAGTACCTGGTTAATCTCAGAGAAGGGTTAGGTAAATATAGAGGTGGGGAGAAAGTGAGAGTTAATAGGATTAGTCTGAGTCACAGACATCTGCCACTGCACGTGGATGCACACGAAACACAAATGGCCTCCTGTAACATTATAACCATAAAACTACAGTGGACATACAAGCCAACATACAGTTTAACAGGCTGATATTAGCACTGACCTGAAAGCACAACTGTGTCCAAATGAATGCAACAAAAGCATCGTTTAATTTTTCCCCCCGATTTAGTGCCAAAATGTGTTTTATGCAAATATAAAACTGTAAAACAGTCAGTACGGCAGGGTTATTCTTCACAGGTCAACAGTGAATAAAGGAGCATAGGCGTAAACACTGAAGGAGGAGAAGTAATGGGGCAACACCTGCAGGCGCCAATTAAAGTAAACATCTCAACGTGACTGAAATAAAATTGCTGAGTGCCAAACAAAACACAATGCTGAGTGTATCTTGATGCTTTTGCCACTGTAGTTCGTGTCAGTGCTAGCATGTACTTTTGACTGAGCTTTGAAAGACTTTGTATTGCCTGAGCAAGGTTTAGTAAAAATGCACAAACCAGACAAGCCTTTCACTTTAACTGTTTTTATTTGTTCTTTGGTGGAAAAGACACACTTTGTACACACAGAAGAGATAAAATATTTTAAAAATGACAAAAAATATAATGTCTAGAAATTTGGTTTTCTGATCTTCAACAACAAAAAAATTGCAATGTGCAGTGACGGGAAGACTACTGAAACACTGAAACCAACCAAGTCATGAATTAAAAAAATAAAGTCAACTAATAGCCTCAAAAATGTATAATAAATAACACTCTGGTTACTTTTAAAGTCAAGACAAAGAAGAAGATGCTGACGAAGAAGAAAAATTACCAAGATGTAGAAGAAGGGTTTTTTACTTTCACAAGGTGTTGTAAGATAAATGTTAGGAGTTACGAGAAAATCAAGGGGAAGCTGAACAACTATCTTTCTTCTGCATAAAGTTATACTTATTTGTAATTTGTTTTTGTTTTTTTACTTACTGGATATTTGTACTTCTTAAATGACTATTATGAGATCACTGGTCAGCAAAAGCAACATCTTAGTGATTTTCTTTTCTTCCTTGAGAGCGTTTTAGTTAGTACAAAACATGATAATATAAACTTGTAATGTAATTTTTAACACAAAACATTCTGTAACATAAGTTTTGATGAATACATCTCTCTAAATTTTCAAATTTAGAGAGATGTTTAAAGGCACATATTTTGGTCAGTAGAGGCAGTCAGAGAATTTATGCATTGTATGTGATTAGTCTGGGGGCAAATTATTATAAAAATAACTAATAATGGAACTATTCGTGCACGAGGATGTGGCCTACAGATGCAATAAATAAAACAAAAGCTGCATGCTGACTCTTCAAGAGTTAGCTCTACATCTAACCTCCTCTCTCAAGAGAAACATCACACAGTGGAGAGAAAAATGTACAAGGACAAGCATTTATACCCTGATCTGCTCTGAGTCCATCTCCATCTCCTTTCCTCCCTCCTCTTGTTTGTATTATATTACCTCCTGCTAATCCATTTGCCCTACTATAACAGGTTTGTTCTATGTCCCTTTTCTTATCTCTGTATAGCAGAGTTCTGTCTTATGCCTCCTTGTGCCCTCTCTTCTTCATCATAGCTCGTCCCGTGCGCTCCAATTCTCCAGTTCAGACTGCAGTACGTCAGAGTTCTGGGCCTCAAAGCTCAGCTCCTCCTGCTCCTGAGTTTTCCTCGACTTGGCTCGGTCCCAGTCGGTTTTGACGGTCTCGTTGTCCCAGACCACAGAAGTTTCTGTGTCACTGATGTAGCCGGCGTCTCCCGTGTAGTGTGTTGGATACACAAGAAGAGGCTCAGCAGAAAATGCACGCAGATCCCGACGCTCAAAATGGTCCATATATTCGGAGCTGATGAGTGAGGAGCAGGAGTGTGATCAGATTAACAAGGTGTAACAGAACAAAATCAAAAAGAAGAGAAAGATGAAGAAAGAGGAACAAAACGAAGATGAAGGGAGCAGAGGCCATACTCACAATGGATGTTTGTTGTACATTACAGGGAGGAACTCATCAACAGGGAGCATCCTTTTCAGAGGATCGGCCCTGAGGAGCTTCTGAGCACCTTGTAATGACAACATGTATCCTAGCGTCCAGTAGGAGTAGTCAGCCTCCACCAGATTGTGTATGTTTGGTAAAGACTTCTCTGGATGGTCCACTTGCATGCGCTTCCGTCCAATATAACTATACGTGAACATTTGGGAGAAGATAAATATCAGAAGCACAAAGCACAAGACCAGTTATAACAGCATTTATAACACTGACATTTAGGAGCCAAATCACAGCAACAATATCAGTGCAAACCACATTACGGAATTGTATACAGCCTTGCTTTACCAGTATATAAACCTTCCTTTAGAAAGGATGCAGAAAGAGTTTCCTTCAGTCAATCAGAACAAAATAATAGGTACCACATTTTTGTTTGTAGTGTTTTTTTTTTTCTCTCCCTTTTACTGTAGATGACTATAATACAATATCCATGAACCTCACCGTTGCTATGGAGAGGGGGTCAAGAAGAAAATCAGAGTTGTACCAAATTAGAAACACTCCAACACTAGTTTCCTGATTAATTAAAATTTGATTTAATATCCACAAGTTGCTTATAGTTTGTGGCCCATGTTAATAAATTTAAAACCCAGTAAGTGAAAACCCTCCTTGGGATTTGCAATTCACTTCTCTATTGACATGTCAATGCATTCAGGGTTGTACCTTACAGTTTTTATTAAATCCCTTTTTAATGCTGATGATTCTCAGGCACTTAACGTAGTCTTCACATAAAATCAAAATTACTTTTACTTATTGAAATATTTATATTTACATTTAGTCATTTAGCAGACGCTTTTATTCAAAGCGACTTATAAGTGAGGTACAAGGCAGCAAAAATCTAAGTGAAGGAAAAAACAGCAAAGCAAAGTCCTACATATGTCCTCCCACCTTGTGGCCCTTTGGGTGACTTACTGTGAATGTGAAAATGCTTAGTGCTTGGTGGAGGCATGATAAGATGCAATATTTCCACTTTGTTTTCAGCATGTCAACAGTCTGAGGTATCATGTGTGACAGATGGATAGATCTCAGTGTAGGGGGACAATAAACCTCTCTATTTACTACATTATGTTTTCCTTCTGTTCACTGAAGCATCACTCACATGAGATCCCAGTCCAGCTTGTGTGTAGTCACCTCCTGCAGCAGTGCCTGGAGACGACGTTTAAAGAACACTTCGAAGCGGAGATCATCTTCAATGACCAGGGAGGTCTGAAGACCACGGTCTACTATCTACACACATGCAGAGATGGATTTAGAGCATTACAGTGCTGCAGAGATGCGGCTTTATAACTCTTCTGCTGGTTATTAAATCCTTTATTGGTGTCAATACCATTTCCATTCTTCAAAATTATTACAACACAGAAGTTATGGCAACATTTTTTTTTTTCCTGGGGTGCCTTTTAAGTGTTAAGAAATCAATGCAGAAAAATGTTGTTATCACAAACCTGCAGGAAGTTAATTTTGTTTTCTTCTAGACACTGAATGAAACTGACACATTAGGACTTATAGCTACCTATAATTATTTATGAACTTACAGCAGGTTACTAAAAACAATGTCTTTTATAAACGACTAACAAGTTTATTGTAACATAAATAAAATTAAAAAATACAACTGCTTCCACGAAGGCACCTTTCTTCTCAGAGACTGTGTTACCGCGTTTGGAGTAGTAAACGTTATCTACAATGTACAGGTAGACCCAGAGGCCTGTAGCCTGTCAGAACATCTCACCTCCTTCCAGATGTTGTAATGAGAGAGGAAACATCCCAGTTCACCCTTAGTGAGAGGTCGACCGTGATAAGGGTCTTTGTAGCCTGGCAGCATCGTAATCCCCATAGACTCTATATCAGATTTGTTTAGAGCTCTAACAAAGAAAGGATTACAGATTATTTGAAATGGAAACAATAAAGTATATTGATGGTGTGTTTGTTTGTTTGTATGAGCATGTGTATGAGAAATACAAATAATAATAAAAAAAAAACAGTACTGTAAAAAAGAAAAGATGTAGGTCTTGAGAATTAAAATTTTTTTTGACATGAATCCATCTAATAACAGAGTGGTCAACAGAACAACTATTCTCATCAAAAGAGAAAACTATGCGTATCAGGGAATCATTCTCCATTTTCACCTGGTTGTTTGTCTCAGCCCTGTCTCTCTACATCAATATACACCACATGGTGCAGAGGCACAAATCAGAAAGACACAGGCAGTGGGGGGAGGAAGAAGATGAGAAACGTACTTGCCATCCACAGCAGCAACAACCTTACAGCTGATCTCCTGCTCATACAGAGTTCTCAGCATTCGCTCACGACGGTCAGATCTCCGCACGAGATTTATCATAAACACCTGGTTGCACACAAAGGCAAAACCTCACATACTTGCTCAGGTTGTTGCTTATTCAAGTGTGTGTGTGTGTGTATGTATATATGTGTGTACCTCATCAAAGCCCATCTTGTTAGGCTTCTTTGGAGGAAGAGACAGGAAAAAAGATGGCTCTAATGGAGGATTTTTTACTTTGAGAAAAAAACAAAAAAAAACAAACAACAATGTTACAAAGTGAGTGAATATTTAATATGTTGGAACAAACTGTGGTTTAGTGAACTGCAGAAATCAACAAGAATCCAAAACACTTAACTATATTTTAAGTTGTTTTATTTTAACACACTAGAATGTAGAAGGATTACTGTATCTACATTATAAAATGTTTTACAGCACATTTTGTTGTCCCCCCCCCCCCCCCCAAAAGTTCTCACTCACACACCAATATTCTGGTTTTCCACACACACTCACCCATGATCTCAAGCTTAGTATGCAGGAAGCTGTCGGCCTCATCCTGCAAGGTAGCATGGGAGCGCATTGGCACTGGGAAATAACCGTACGTTTCTTTGTTGCACACATACATCTGCACATCTGAGAAATGGCAAAGAGGGGCAATACATGCTTAAGAATTCATATGGATCATGAATCATAAAACAAGCCCTTGAGATTGTCTCACCTGCCATGCGAGCTGAGTAGGCAAAGACTATGACATCATCTATGGCCCAGCTGTATTCTGGGTGTGGTGGATAAAAAGCCAGCTGACGGGAAGCCTCTTTCCGTAGGTCCACCAGGTAGGTAGAGTGAACCATGGGTACAGCAAAACAGCCACGGCGCTCCTGCTTACGGATGGGCATGTAGGCCGGTGTGCGCTTGTAGTAACCCTGCACAAAGTGCCCAGTAACACTGTATAGTCCATACATTTTCAAATTGTTTTCAAGTGACATAAAATGCTGTCAGAGAGAATTCAGTTTGGAAAGAACTTCACTTGTGAGAGCTGTCTTCTCAAGGTCTGAGTGTACTACAAGTCTGTGCCAGTTTAACAAAACTTTACGAGAACAAATATGTGAACATTCATGAAAATGTGTTTTGATTCTTAAAATTTAAAACCTGTAACAGAGTGAGACAGTGTCTGCAAGTTTTACTGTTCAAACTAAACCATGTTAATGTACAGTAACTGTAATGAGAGCAGAATGTTTGCATATTCAAAAAAAATATTTCACTTTTAAATTCTATAGGTTCTTCGACTAAAGACAGCGGTAAATGTGTGGATTGTCTACGTACTAGCAATTTAATCTGCTTATAAGCCTTTACTGAAGCTAAATATTAAGTTAGATCAGTAAAATTTTAGTTCACCTATCAGAGGAAACAAATCAGTTACTTTAATTACAACACACAATAATCAGAGACCAAATGCTACACGAATAACAATATAAAAAAAAAAAATCTTGTTTTCATTCAAATTACCTATATTTCAGTGGCTCTAAAGGGACCTATTTAAATGAGGAAATAATTAGACAATATAAACCTCCAATAATGTTGTCGAAAAGACCAGAGAACGGGCGTAAAGGGTAACTTCAGAGACAGAAAATGGAATGATGAATTCAGAAGTTCATTCTTACAGACGTCCAAAAGAATAGCAACATTTGAGATTAACTTCCACTACAAGAGCTGCTATTCTTCAAAATCTGAAATGATACCAACAAAGGAGGAGGAAAGGATACAGAATAGGGTACAGAGGAGCTTAAGTATTAAAGCAGCACGTGATTAAGTAAGGTTAATATTTAAAATATAAAGAAAGAAAATGTCTTAATGCTGATTATGTAAATGAATAAAATCATGTGAAGCTAGATACTATGTTTTAAACTTAAGAGGAGGTTTAGTTATAGTCTGATTTTAATGTAATCAAAGTGTAATTGTGTAAAAGGTGATGGCCTGAGGTCACGCATTCAGTGATAATCATCTGGTAGTTGAGTGATTAAAAAAATTTAGCTACATAGAAAGTAATGTGATTAACTAGAGTGGGCTCATTAGCATTATTCATAACAGCGATAACTGACAAGAACAGTCAGTCCTGGATGAATTCCTCTGCCCAGCCTATTCACCCCTTTAATCTGAAGGATGTGTAACAATGTTTACATTCTGGTGGCTCTATTTACATGTTAAAGTACAGTGAAATACCAGTAGAAACTTTATGTTGTGAAATGCAACAATGTACAGTGCTTACAAGCAGTTCAAAATAGTTTATGACCATGCAGAATTTTTCTGTCATGTCTTGTGGGAACTGGTTGATTGGTCACTTTCTACAGTATTTATTAAATGTCTTATTGTAGGTATGGCATATTTATACTCTAGCTATACATTATATTAGTCAAATATATAAACTGCTGGCAGTTTATAACTATCCCCGTGTTGTATCAGCTTCACCACACCCAACATTTAAATCTTTTGCAAAAGATGGCAAGATTCTGTGAAGTGTACCTACAACTGATACACAGGTGTAAGTGGTAAAAAGTTTAAAAGAAATTATCCGCAGTACCTGTGAAGTCATGCCACACCAGAAGTTGGAGTATGCTGCTCTCGACTCCAGCATTGGGGCTACAATGGTCTTATTCTCCTTCATCAGTTTCCACAGCACATCCTGATTGGTGAGCAGGTTGTCACAGTCAGCCACCTGTAGACAGAGAAGGGCACAATATTGACAACAATCACATACAAGCACACACAAAATGTCACCTGCTGCCACCAAATGACTGATTCAGCCACAGCAACATGGTGTGATCACAGAGCACTGCAAGCATACGCGGCTCCTTTCCACCCCTTCAACAACGACAGACTGCACTTGTATTTGCAGAAGGCTGTACCTAATTCTAATAAATAAATACCTCTTCATATTCCGATATGCCAAATCTAAACATTTAATCCTTGTGGATGTTTATCTCAGTCTGTCTCACCAACAGTAACAGCTGCAGTCTAATAAATGGGGACCGCTTCCAGAAAACATGCATTTTCTTCAGCCTTAATATTTGGTCCCATTCTCAGACATGATCCACAGCTAATTTAAACTTAAGGTGATCCTTGCATTGGCCCCGCTCTCTTCATATTACCACACCAGTCCCAACGTCTTCAGCGTGACTGAGCTGATGTTCTGTGCTAAAGCCTAACTAATTACCAGCCATGCAAACCATAATCTAACTATGGGTTAAAGAAGGTAAAACGCAAAGATACAGTTAACAATATCAGCACTCTCCTGTACCAAATTGCCTAAATAATGAGGAATTGCTTACTTGTAGCATTTCTTGGGAAAGTACCATAGCTGTAATTTCTTACAAATACAAAACACCTATATATAAAGAGAAAATTGGAACAGGCAGAAGCAGAGATTTCTGACAGATAGATATTTACAGAGTAAGTGCTATGAATCTGCTTACTACAGTTAGCACAACACTGATCTGACCCTGAAAGTACATAAGAAGAGGTTTATGGAGCTCTTGAGTGGATGATAACACACCAGGAGGTAGTCAGCCCAGATCTCTTGTGCGGTGTCCAGCGCTGCCTGACGGAGCTTCATTACATGTTCATATCGGAGATTATTCCAGTGCTTAGGTCCCACCTCGTCTTCAAAGACACTGAGACAGGCACAGACAGTCCCATTAAATAACACTGTGATCTCACTGACACTCATTCTCACTCTCTCACATTCACACATGCAGTACCTGGGTTCATCTTGAGGTCTCCACTCCACATAGTGATAGTAGCTCTGCACTTTGATAAGCCAGTCTCTCAGGATGGCTGTGGTGTTGTCAGTGTTGTGATCTGTCGCCACCCTGTGGGAGAATAAAAGTGAACCGTGATTACCGAGATTCCATCTCGATATGTAACACCACCAACAAAGATCCAGTGATACTTTGTCTTAGGAGCGGACATATGGATAAAAATCTTTTATCACTGTATGAGGGATTTTACAGTGATAATACATATATTAAAGACACAGTGATCTGATACAATTAAAATGGTCTGGTACTGATTTTAATCTTAAAATGTGACTTGTCCTCATAAAAACCCCCAACTTGGTCACTGTTGATATAAAATTCAGCAATCCCTGTGGACGATATTGCTGTATTTATTAATAAAGCTATCATTCTGCCACTCAAACAACTTTCTCACACCAGGAGCCAAAAGAATTCTTTTGTTATCTTAAACATAAAAGAATTATCCCAGCTTTAGTGCATGTCAGAGCTGGTTTAGTACAGTGAGGTAGTCACTGTACTCCTAAACAGTACTTTATAATACACATAGATTCCATACTAAAGTTTGTATCCTTTTTACTTATTTTACTACATTATATACATTGAATAATACATGGCTATCATTCACCCATATTGTTGAATAAGTAATTGCGGTCAACTATAAAAATAAAAGCCAAATACATGTTGGTTCCAGGTTTTAAAATCCACTGGTATGCTGCTTTTTTCTATAGAAGGAAGGAAGTTCGGATATTTTATATGCTAAATAATAAGAAAAACTTTAATCAAATGTGTCATTAACAAAAAAATAATAAATGTTTGTTGCAGCTCAATCTAAACATGTATATAAATATCAATATACAAAAGTATAGTAAGGATCAATATATTATCAGACAATTCATTTTTAATACTTGTGATTGTACCACACCATTGTTGGAAATAAGACATGTCCACATATTAACTGGAACACAGCCGGTAAGCTGTAGATAATTTATTTCTTCGGGCACTTGGAGGAACATTGATCTATCCTTCCATCCATTAACTATACAGCTTATCCTGTTAAGGGTCGCAGGGTTGGAATTGTTGGCTAAAACATTCCTACTTACACATCCAACCCTCCAGTCCTGCCTGCATTTACTCTCCTGTTAACTCTATTTATGTATCCACAGCCCCTGAAACAATATCATTCTCTTTGGCAGGTGCAGAGCAGCAGCTACTATGTTGTGGATGTATCAGTTAAACATTTGATAAAAAAAATAAGAGTTTTGAAAGTGGACTTTGTAGCAAGAAATAAAAACAATGAGTTAGAAATCAATATTGGGCAACTCTTTGGAGGTGCATTACGGTGAGCTCTTTTACTGAAACACCCATTGTTAACACGTAGATCATACTGACTAGTGCAGCTTTATAGTAATCAACAAGACACGATATCAGTGTTATAATAATTTACTACCCAGATGTACTTTTGCTTTTCATTCCATGAGGGTGTTCTCATCAATAGAACGAAGCTGCACATAACCATCAACAGGCGTGGACAGAGGAGAACAACGATACACAATAGAGGCTGAAACAAAGAGGCTTGGCATTTGTCTGCTGTCTGCATTGTCATAACAAATCTCAGTGTGTGTCAGGAAGGAGAGGGAGACAGAGAGGGTGAAACAGGGAAAGAATGTGTAAATATCAGAGACGCTGATTTACTCCCAACTCTGTCATGTAGGGACTGACAGTCTGCGTGCTGCAGGTGTTAGCTTCTCATCTGTCAGCGATGTTTTAACACAGCCGTGCCGCCCCAGCACCTACATGTGACCAACGCACCGGTCCATCATCTTCTTTCCTTCTCCCCTTTCCTCTCCGTTTTACAGAAATATCTGGCTTCTGCCAAGTTTTGAATGAGTTTCAATAGAGTACAGTGAATAAGAGAGTATATATTTGGGATTACTTGCATTCCTGTAGCAGAGCCAGCTAAACAGCATCCCTGCAGTGTTTTAATGTGGCCTCGTGTTAGAACCTGCACAGGGGGCTGCATTTTTAACACACATAATCTGATCCACGGATATGGGATATTCAATGAGACACAGAGGGATCAAAGCACATTTATGGATTCATAATATCCATCCTGTATATCCCTGCAGAGCACGCACACATGACCGGGCAGTCTGCATGCATGTCTGTGTTTCTGCTTGCCAAGAACTTCCTCTTAACCTGTCACACTGATACCTCCAGGTATCCACAGGTGGCCAGCTACAGTAACAGCACATTTTATGTATAGTTCACACTGCATTTCCAACATTTTTTGTATCAGTTCATGTTCTGAGGGGAAGAAATATGCTGTAGATACACTCAACCACACAGAAAACCCAACTCAAACAACTTGGGCATATTTGGACTCATATGCAGAGGCTGAAATTCAGGCTCAGATCAAAAAAAGCAAGGCTGGTTTGTTTGAAGACACACACAGTGGGAGCTTAAGAAAAAGTTGAATTCAACATTTGAACGAGGCCCAGCACCTTCTTTGATTAAACAATGAATTCAAAGGAGTGATCAGCATTTAATTAAGCTAAATCCAAGTGTATACAGCCACCATAAATGCAACTCTGCCTTAGGCTAAGGCCCATTCCACCTTTATTTTGTCATTGGGTTGCCAAGAATTATAACTGAACCTGTCAGGCCTAAATGCTGATGAAAAGAGTAGCTTAATCTGCAAATACAGATACTGGCAAGTAATCAAAATAAAAAGAGGAAGTAAGCAGTGCTTGAGCAGAATGATCTGGAAAGTTGGAGCTTGGGAGGAAAGCAACTAAGGGGAAAGGAGTGTAAGCCAAGCAGAGGGGTTTAGAAGAAACAAATACAATTAGATGGACTGGTTTTGTACCAAAGTTTGGTAACTCCAGGGCCAAGTTTTAAGAGTCTTTTCAGCTGGTTTACAGTATAATAGTGGTTTGTTTCCTGTAGAATCTGTAATGCAAGACGAAGATGTGAAAGGGGAAGGAGGAGGGGATGGAAATGCAGAAGGAGGGTACAGTGGGGGGGGAAATACAAGATCTGTGACTGAATGGAACTTTTCATGGGCATCACTCTGCTGGCAAAACCGTCCTTCGAGCTCCTCTGTCGGCGACCACAAAACGCCACGGCGTGTGTCGAGCCACGCTGCTTTGACTTCCACTCGTGATCAGTGGAGATAACGCGCTCGTGCTTTTTCCGAACTTAAAGTTGCATCTCAATCACAACACCATGGCCCCATCTAGCCGCGTGCAACTCACTAGCGCACGCGCACAGTTTTCCTCTAGTTCTACCAGAGCCTGACGTGTCTCCGTTGCTCCATTAACGAGCGCAAACTGACCCTAAATCACACAGAGTACCAACAAATACTCTATCAGTATATACTGATATTTTCTTTTTTTCTGTGATAGCAGAGTATTTCTGCTTGTTTTAAAAGTTTTCAGCAATGACACTCACCAGAGCGCGATGCGGTCCTTTGGGTACTTTAAACGCTCGATGGTCCCGAGGAATAGCGGCAGAGAGTGCGCCGAGTTGCGGCAAACCAGCGCAATGACGACCCGGGGAGCGAGGAGCGAAGACTCGGGGCTCCAACGCTCCTCCGGGAAATATCCCCAGCTAGGCCCCGGCAGGAGAACGCACAGCAGGGCAGGCAGCAACGAGGTGACTCGGGGCATGGCAGGGGGCAGAGAAACTGTGGTGACGCGGCGGACAGGGAAGGGCGGAAAGGATGTAACTGAGGGTCCCGCTGTTGTGCTATGCCGACAGTGATTACATGGCGGAGGGACTGGCTGGATTAAAGGGCGGGTTTAAGGGGAATTTGGTATTCTTAAACGGCTATGCCAAATCAGGTTTTCTGTGCCTTACACGGGGAATATTAGCCAGACTGGAGAGTTCTTGTCAGGTTTGGATCAGGAATAGTAGTAATAGTTTAGTCAATTTAAATAGCATTTTAATCCCATAAAGCCTATTGATACAGGCCTTCTGTAAAATGTTCCCCTCCCCTTTAAGAATAGCTCCAGCTGTAGTAGACAAATGGGCGTGTCCATGTGTTTCAATGTGCTGCAGGCTATAGATGATTCTGTAGAGAGATGGGATCAAGCTAGCTAGGCAAATTCTCTTTTATGAAAATAAAAATATATCTGTCCCACTGGTGACTGCAAAGGTGCAGTACAGACCAACAACGCTGTTTTAACATCCCCAACATGACAGTTTATACCCTGATCAACTTATAGCATGTATCCTCTTAAAGCACAGGCATCCACACATACTGTATTTAAGTGTGTTTTCAAGAAATCTTCCTACCAGATAGACGTTATAGTCTGATAGCATACCTGTGATATGCTGGCACATGTTATTCAGTATGCCCCTGCATGGAGGTGCAGATCTGACAACCAGAAACCATCAGCTCTGTCTTACACCCCCAACCATCTTCAAATACCTAAAGTATAACTCACCCCATCACACAGGCACAGAAAACATGCTTGATCAGCCTAGAGTAGAATAAGCTCCAAGATTTTTTTTTACACCGTTCTTCTGGCATCAATCCTCTCATTTGTAAAACTATTAGTGGCCTAGAGGTGGCCATGTGTCCAGATCCTAGTTAGAAACTTAGGTAAATTCCCCTCCACCACAATAAATAGACTTTATGTGTTTGTTCCTGATGTGGATCCGTACGGTTTTAACTCCAAAGATAGAGCTTCTATAATGTCAGCAATGTGAGCCGTTCATTCGCATAGAAGTCAGTAACAGTGGATAATAGATTTCAGCAATATAACATCAGTTCTAACGACATGTGACAAAGAACAAATCTGAGTAACTGAGCAGAGAAACTAAATTAATAATTGATATATGATAAGGTGTATAATGATGTGAATCATATGCTACAAAGTAAACTACTGTTGGAAATCTTGCAGCAATGTCTTATGAATATGCTGCTGTTTCCTTTAATGTGTGACCTGTCATCTCACTAATTTACATACAAAGTTAAAATGAACCAACAACATGTTAATTTGGAGATTTGATCTGGATGCATGTCTGCATGTTTGTCTGTATTAGTACCTTATTCTCTCCAAGCCAAAGCCTCTTTGCTGCCACTTACTTTATTCAAGCACTCAATGCAAACAGATGATAGGCTAATAGCTGCATTAGACTCTTGGATTGCTGGAGTTTGTCATGCTTTGCATCCCCTTAGGTCAGAGGTCACATTTATTATTTACACATCCTCAGCTGACAGGCCACATGGGTTGTGTGAATTGTCCGTGGCCTAACAGAGAAGCAGGGATGGTAAACAAGGACACACAGACAAATTACTGTGCTTTACACACTCTCTAATAGATCATCCTCTCCTCAACTAGAAGTCGAGCCAAAAACCCATCTTCTGAGCCTGATGGCACCAGTGTTAAGTGGCTAATTGAGAGATTAGATTACAGAGCTGTAAAGCTGAGAGAATAAAGCAAGCTGTGCTACAGCAAACAACCACTCCTAGGAACAGTAGAGTAAAGCCTTTAACTTTGTCAAGAATCTGATTAGGTCTGGAGAAAAAGAGGTTAACGCTTGGCAGCCAGGACTTTTGGATCTGACAAGGAGAAGAGCTGAAAAGGCGATGAACATTGAACAAAGAGCATTACAAAAACATTAGAGAAAAAATGTATGAACACTCAAACTATAAAGAGTTTGTGTTTTGTCTTGTCTCAACCAGTGTGTGAGAGGCTGTTTGGCAGATCTTCAGATATGTATTTTTCAATACATGTGGAGACAGAGATAAGAGTAGGACAATAATTTTTAAAGTCATCTTAAAGCAATCCTCACATGCCAATATGAACATTATACCTGTTTTGCCCCCCTATTCCACTCTTGTCCATACTGGCTCTAAAAAAATCTCTTTCTGGATGCTAAAGCCTGCAAGTGATGGGAGACAAAATCCATAGTCGTCCTTATTTGAAAAAGCCAGCCAACCCTTTGAACTGTGGCAATGCAACATTGCTTTGCTTTGAGAATAAAGACTGCATGTGACCGCACCAATCATCTGTTTCCCTTTAGAAAATAAAGATCAATGAGATGCGACTCATCTGTCAAAGCTCCAATCTTTTCAGCATGTTCTCAGCATCTGAGCAGCTCAATTTGTTAAAGGAAAAACTGGATCCATTGAATGTAACTCAGGCTTGGTGTACAGTACTGTACATGAAGTACTACTGTGTATTTCCGAACTGATCAACTTGCAGACATTCTCACTCTTGCTACTTTATTAAACCAGAATCAAAGCTTCCTGAAATTAGTATTAGTTTGGAACAAGCATATATCGTCCTGCATGTGTTGATTTGACATAATCAGAAACTAATCATAACTCCACACAGGTAAATCACAAAATATTTCATCAGAACCCACTTTAAACGTTCGTTGACATGGAAAATATGCCATTAGGTGTAATAACTGCCCCAACTTTGCTGGGAGAAAGGGGGGATGTTTTGAAAATTACAAGCAAAGGCTCAGGAATGAATTGGCCATGGGATATAAAAATACATCGATGTGAATTTAGTGAATACAAAACAAACTACGGAGTCAAACTGACACAGCAGAGTGATGTATGGCTACAGTACATCCAATATAGGCATGTTCACTAAACCTAAAGTTTGAGATAGAGTTAGGAGACCTACTGTTTATAATCTAAGTGTAATAATTTTTAGATCCCTTATACAACCAAAACCCATGAACTCTCTGGTCCTGTCCTTTGGTGCCCTTCCATGTTCCCACTTTTCATCGATTTCACTGCTGCACTGTGACATAAAATCAAATAAATCATGTAGTGGCTCCAACCACTAGCACAACCACCAATGTGAGGAACATGAAGAGACCCCACATACACTAAATGTTCTGTTTGGAATACCTTAAGTCTTTGAGTAAACAAGTTGCAGCTGTGAGCTACGCAATTGGTTTAAGCTACAAAGCTTAAACCAATTGCAAGCTTGGTATCACTAAATCCAAGATTGCAAAACATTTTTATTGCTTCAAGAACATGAATGATTGTGTTAAGAATGCAGTTATACAAGCACAAGAGAAAGGAGTCGTTATAAAGTCAAAGCTAAAACAAAATGTATCTTGTTTTAAGAAAACAAATAAGTAAAAGGAGATATGCTTTTTACTAACCGTAGTTATATTGGACTTAGAGGTAAAATGATATAAAGTTTAGATCATACTGAAAGGGAAAATAATAACTATTTGTCATAAGTAGAAATCTAATAATATATACAGTAGTATGTGGCTATGGCAGTTCTAGACCCTGAGCAGGCCTCAGGCAAAGAAGTCCTTCGAAACCGCCCAGTAGCTAGAAGGGGCCCCATTTAGGGGTTAGAAGCAGTGGCGGTGCACTGTATAATGCCTTTATGGAAGTTTTAAAGGGGGGTTAAAAGGGGTTTATAGTTTTCATTGCAAAATGTGTTAAAATGAGTGGCCATTGGCGCCTCCTTTGTTAATTTTTTGTCTCAGACAATTTCCTATTTTGTCTCTCCTGATACACCTCCTATGTGACACCCGGTCATAGGTTTATTACATACAGGAAATCAGCAGTTCAACCAAAGGGATTCTCATTTCACAAACTGTTTCATTTGACTATTTCTGAGGCTCAGAGGACTAACACCTTATTTCAGATTGATCCTGTGTTGGATTTGAGGGAAAGACTGAAATCTAAATTATGAAAAGCAATAAAGCATCTAAAGGATCAGATACAGAGAAGCTGGTGGGATATCAGTCTTTTCCTCACAGGACACTTCAGCAGGGCAGGTGGCTGCCAACAAGAGAGGTTGAATACTATAGGTAGAGTTGCCTTGCTGCCACAAAATCAAACCAACAATATTGCAAAGCTCTCTCCAGAGATTTAAACCCTATTTTTTAGTAAGATTACCCTCTCATAACTGATTCATACAGTTTCATTTACATGCTTCTCACAACCACAGCGAGATGATATTTAAACAAGGAGGCAGTCAGGCATTTTTTTAGTCTCCTGTAAATATTCATTTTCCTACCCTAACAGGTGCTGCCTTGTGTTAATCCAAGATTAGTTTATTCAAGCAGAATTTAGAGTGAGTTTTAAAGAAGCTTAGACTCGAAAACCAAGCTGGTAATTATTGTTTCTATCATCGTGTCAAACATGCCTGCTCAAATGTCACAAGACATAAAATTTGACCCACACATTAACAAATGCCAGGAACAATTTGAAGAGTTTGTGGTATGTGTTTCTC